>NC_142518.1:2715000-3416250 GCF_057876585.1 Rhinolophus sinicus | reverse complement strand
GCAAGTATGGACTCTCACTGCTCTAAAATAAAACTGGCAAGGCTGACCCTGTTCAGAATAAAGACACTGGTTTATTTATCTAACACATGTGGACTGTATCCTGCACTGGGGACACGCCAGTGGGATGCAAAGCAAGGAAGAGACAATCAACATCCCACTGTAAACAACAGTATGCAAGGAGCCACTTTAAAACAGAGCTGGGTGTGCACGTCTGACGCCTCAAACCTGTGGATGTTAAAACAGGACAAAGTCACCTCAGGACGGGGCCTTAGCAACCTGGTGTCCCAAAGAGCTGTTTGCAAAGACAACAAGAAAGCAAGTGTCGTGACTCCAGGACGGATGACTCTGGGCTGAAAATTAAAAACACTGTTTAGCATCAGCGTCCCTGTGTCACGTTATCTGCACTAATAGCAACGCCTTCCTTCTGTGATGTCACTGTCCCCTCCCTTTGTCATAAACACCCCTGGCCTTTGTGTCCTCATCGGAACACTGTCTGGGCTTCTGCCTGAATTAGTGTTTCCAGAATAGCTATTCTCATGGATCTCAGATAAACAAACGCTTGTCGCCTCTCACTTTAAAAGGCCTTTTTATAGTTAAGTGAATGTGATGTAGGCTGCCCAGACCATCACTGAACAGAAGTTGTGTTGTCATCGCTTCCAGGTACCTACAGGTGTAAGAAATGGGCTCCAGGTGTGTACATGCAGCTGTAAACAGAAGCATGATGAGGGCTTCACGGGCTGTGTGCTGCCACTGCGACAGATGACAGAGCACCCGGTCTGTCTCTGTCTCAGGTGCAGTGTGACCCAGCGGCACTGAGCTCCTGGTAGTTTGCAGACCTCGCCACTTGCTGCTTCTCTTCCATCCTGGAACCACTGAAGAGGGTGGGTGGTTGGCAGGGAGGAAAGACGGAAGCACAAGAAAGCAGGCACACCCTGCCGCCTACGCCCCCCAGCCTCGACTGCTTTAGCAACATTTCCTGGGCCCCTTATCCTCGAAAGGCTCTCCTTGCTCTATGCATCACTCGCCTCTTGTGCAAACGAATGTTGACACCCTTTACTAAACTGCATGGGGTTGTCTAGGTTTCCCGCCAGCTCCCGCCCTGCCACCCAACCACCAGGAGACTACGAGCTCCTACACAGTGAGACCCTCATGTCCTGTTTATCTTTACCTCAGGCCCAGTGCTGCATACACAGCTCGCTCCGTATTTCTAAATCAATTAATGGACGACAGCGTTCCATTCATTACCCTTCCATACCTTTGGAGGTAAACTCTGATTCCCTGCATCCCTGGCCATCTGGGAAACCTCCGTATGAGAGAATAATGAAAAGGCACAGAAAGCACTTTGTCATGTCATGCTAGCAGTGTCCGGTGGTCACATGCTTCTCTACGTCTTGGGGATTTTCTACAAGCAACGGTTTAGCTGATGCTGCATCAGAATAAAACAGCAACTCAAATTGCTGTTGTAGGTTGAGGCCGGCAGAAAAATGGCCTCCCAAAGATGTCCGCGCCCTCATCCCTCAGAAACGGTGAATACGTCACCTCCCGTGGCAAAAGGGCCTTTGCAGATGTGAATCCGTTAAGGGTCTTCAGGTGGGAAAACGACCCTGGATTAACCGGGTGGGTCCATTATACAAACGTCCCCGATTTACGGTGGTTCGGCGTACACGTTTTCTATGTGCAAAACTAATACATATTTTCCGTACAAACCAGTTAAGCTATGATGTTAGGTAGGTTCAATGCATTTTTGACTTATGGTACTTTCACATTATGATTGGTTTATCAAGACATAACGCCATCGTTAAGTCGGGGAGCATCTGTAATCACAAGGGTCCTTAAAAGTGGGACTGTGGAAGCAGAGGTCAGAAAGAGAGGGGTGTTTGAAGACACCGCTAACTGTAAAGATGGAAGAACGGACCAGGAGCCAAGGAACGGAGGTGGCCTCCAAAAGCTGGGAAACGCCACGGAATGGATTCGCCCCTGGAGCTCGCCGAAGGATCCAGCCCTGCTCTCACCTTGATTTCAGACCAGCAAGACCCATTTCAGGCTTCTCGCCTGCAGAGCAGTAAGTTAATAAATCTGTGCTGCTTCCAGCCTGGAA
Source organism: Rhinolophus sinicus (assembly GCF_057876585.1). Taxonomy (NCBI): domain Eukaryota; kingdom Metazoa; phylum Chordata; class Mammalia; order Chiroptera; family Rhinolophidae; genus Rhinolophus; species Rhinolophus sinicus. Next base: position 3,414,152 of record NC_142518.1, on the reverse strand, counting down.
GCGTCTGTTCATTTGTCATACAGCAGCCATAGGTCACGGGTACATGGCTAGTACAGGGGGTTCTTGCTTTAATCAGCTACCAACACGGGGCTGTATTTACGTTTAGGGGGAAAGGCCCTCCTTCTCACGTTTTGACATAGAATGGGTGCTTGTAAGTGCTGCGGGGACCATGCCGGAAATGGCCCCTCTCGCCATTTCACTTGTCAATGGTTATGACACGAGGAAGCTCTGCATGTTGCACAGTGGCAGGAAAACAAGGGCAAAGCTCGAAGGGGAAGGAACAGGGGACACACAGGAGGCCAGAGCCTAGTCACACCTTTGTAGATCCCATTGCTTCCTCCGTGCACTTCTCCTCTGCTGCTCACTTCTTCCACGTGGGCTCCTTGGTCGGAAGTGAAATAGATGAGGGTGTCGTTCGCCAGGTTTAACTCCTCAAGCACATTCATGATCTGCCCTGAAGGGGAGAAAACACTCCGTTGTAAACCAATCACGTTTCCACAAGAAAGGGAGATGATTTGCCCTCAAGGACGTGTCCGTGCATTTCTTCAGGCGGGAGGGAGACAAGTGACCTTGGACACTGGACCTCCCGCTTGCCGATCCCAACAGAGGGTGTGACGACATGAGGCCCACCTGTGGCAGGGAGCTTGGCCACGCCTGCAGGGGGGATTCAGTCCCTGAATCGAGTGACACCTTTGAGCACCATGAGAACCACTAGCCATCACGGAGTGATTCTGCAGGGAGACCCGATAAAGGATTCTACATGAGTCAGACTCATGCATCCTGCGCTACTCGGAGGAAATTCCCAGATGACACAGGCCAGAGGGTGGCAATCACCAAACTGTGGCATGGTCCTGGGGTTATAAAGAGGCCCACTAGTTGTCCTTCTTGACCGGAGAAAAACCAAACCACCAATGTCGCTCTTGTTCGGACACATCTGTCTACAGATATTTTGTAACGAATGAATGCTTTTGAATAACAACAGTAGATACCCACGTTTAAACTTACCCATCACGACTATCACTATGCCTGTGACTCTCCTTTTTCTGTCCTCGCCTTCCTTCCCCGAAACTCACACTGTATATATACGACCCCTCATAACACTTCAAACTAATAACAGTACTGACACCAATAGGAATAACTGCTACCATCTACTGAGCACGCTCTCTGTGCTTAGGACGTTATCACACGTTCTCTCGTTTCGACCACACTGAACCCTATGAGTAAAGAGTTCTTTCTTGTTTTCGTTTCTGTCATCCATTTTACAGACGACAGAACAATACTCTGAAAAGATGCGAGAGCTGTTGAAGGTCATGCAGCTCAGAAGTGGGAGAGCCAGAAAGAAAGAGGGAAATCTGATTTCAAAATCAAGGCTCTCGAACCAGGTGTTGTCATCACAGGGAGGGACTTGACAAGAATCACAGAGGAGTGAAAAACTACATGAAGGGGAAAAAAAAAATTGAGATACATCCTGAGACACCCGTGGAGGAAACAATGTGATGGCTGCTGGCTCCCTCCCATTCATCCAGGAAGAAGGGAAGTGAGTAGGGGTCTAGATTTAAAAAGGGTGGATAAAGGGCGTACTTTTCTGTCTACTTCTATGTATGCCTAAAATTTTCCATGAGGGAAAACAGGAGCCAGATGAAGAAGGAGATAAATGCGGACTCTCCTTGTAGAAACCCGTCTCCAGCTCTCACACCAGAAGAAAATGATGGTAAAACTAGAGGTACACAATTTCTAATTTCCACACAGATCTAGATACTCATGCTGCTGGTTTAATTTAATAAGTTAAGAATTGAATAACTTACGAAGCTAATGCACATAGAGTTGCACTGATGGGTGCAGTAGAGTCTGACTCCATTTGCTGCCGTGTGACGGCTAAGAGCTTGGAAGCCTCACCTCGCCCCCTTTCCACTTGTACCCAACCAGCTGACGAGAAAGCCTGGTGTTCGGTCCTTCTGCGTCCCTGGAGATTCAAACTGTGCAAGCCCCTGCCTGCATGCCACGACCTGCACCCACTCTCCAGCTCTGCCCACCAAGAAGAGTCTCTTTTGCCATCTCTCTTAAGCCATTTTCAGACCAGCCTGGGAACGACTCTGCTGTCCCCAGAAAGCCTCGTTATGAGAGTCATAAACCTTTTCATACCCACATGGTGTGTGTGTGGCATCATTATTCCCAACACGGGACCCAAATTTGGGCGTGGGGTCCATCTCGTCACTGTAGGACAACCACAACAATTGGAATTCTACGAGGACACATTGTATCCTTTGCAGCAGAAATAATAACTGGCTATGGGTACATCCCATCCAGCGGGTAGGTCAGACCTCAGTGCAGACAGGCCCTGTACCCCAGGGTTGCACCGTCACCTGCGTGGCCCAGCAAAGGGGACAAAGGCTGCAGAGTCCACTCTGCACGGAGGTGATTGAGTAGATTTCTGATGCAAAAGCAAAACCAAGCCATTTGTGGCAGGTCATATTTTTGTTCTGTCATTGCTAATGCTGGGGAATGAAGTACATTCCATCTTTCTCAATTTGCCAAGTCACATAATAAACATGCCAGGAAGACACATCGTATATATACAGTCACACTGAGAACCAAGGAGTAAGATGCACAGGGGCCATTTTAGGGATTTGTCTCCCGTGACAAATTAGCATCAAGCAGATACTTATTGTGGTGGTGTTGACACAGCTAAGGAAACCTTACCTATGCAGTTGGGCTTCGAGTGATCTGGCTCTGATTTAAGCCTCGTCACATGGAAAATGGTAATTAGTTTAATGAGCTGAAATAGGAAGAAGCAATAAGGCGATAGGACCCTCCTTATACTTTGAAGAAAAAGTGCCCGTTTGGGCTCATATAACAATTTCTAAGTAAAAATCATACAGACGCGGTAGGTAGCAGGGCACGGACGGTTTTACTTCCCTGGGTTGTGATTCATATTTTGCAAAGGGGCATGCAACGATGCACCTCCATTTCCAATGAAATGCACATTCCCTATATTTATAAGTATCTTTGCATGACGAACATCCTGTGAAGAGACGGCATTTTTCAAACATGTGGCTTCTGCGATAATGTCTATGGACATAAAAACATGCCTACAGATATTTATAGCAGGTTTACTGATAAGTGCCAAACGCTTGGAAGCCAGCAAGACGTCCTTCAGTAGGCGATGGAGACATAACTACGGTCCATCCAGACAACAGAATATTGGTCAGCGCTAAAAAGAAATGAGCTATCAAGTCACGAATGGACACAGAGGAACGTGAAATGCAAATTACCTGGTGAAAGAAGCCAGTCTGAAAAGGCTCAATGCTGTGGGATCCCTCTCTATGACATTCTGGAAAAGGCAAACTATGGTGACACTGAAAGATGACTGGTTGCCAGGGGTGAGCGGGGAAGGAGGGATACCAGGCAGAGTGCAGAGGATTTTGGGTGCAGCGAAACTAGTCTGTGACACTGTCATGATGGGTACCTGTCATTGTACGTTTGTCTGAAGTCACAGAAGGCACGATTCAAACAGTGGACCTTAATACAAAGGATAGATTTTAGTTGCTAGTCATGTATCAATGTGGGCTCATCAGTTGATGTCCTAAGGGAAACGGTATGCGGAGGAGAGGCAACCTAGGGACAATCTCTGCACTCTCTACTCAAGCTTTCTGTAAACCTAAAACTGCTCAAAAAAATAGCCTACTAATTAAAAAAAAACAACACACGCTGTCTTTCAAATGCACTGCTGACTCCGTACTTGCTCATCCACGCATTCAACATGCATTTAGGAAGCACCTACTAACTGCGGGCTGTGAGGTAATGGTAGGGACATGACACAGTATCGGGGACAGTGTTCTCCTCCAAAGCCTCCTGGTGACCTGGTACTTGTGTTCAAGCTGGCGGCATTTAGCACACACATTCCTTCTACTAAACCAGGTACTGCATCCTTTCCCACCTTAACCCTCTTTCCTCCTATTTCCTCTACCTCCCTGTATTTCTTCTTTTTCTTTTTTTTTTTAAATTTATCGGGGTGACACTTGTTAGTAAAACTACATAGGTTTCAGGTGTACAATTCTGTATTACATCATCTATAAATCCCATTGTGTGTTCACCACCCAGAGTCAGTTCTCCTTCCATCACCATATATTTGATCCCCCTTTACCCTCATCTACCACCCACCACCCCCCTTACCCTCTGGTAACCACTAAACTATTGTCTGTGTCTATGAGTTTCTGTTTCTCGTTTGTTTGTCTTGTTCTTTTGTTGTCACCTCCCTGTATTTCCATGATAATACCTGGCCCTTATCCCCATCCACTTATCTTATTCACTGCCTAGAGTGTCAACTTTAATTGCCATGTTCATCAAAAGCATCACAGATAGCCAGGCTGGGCTTAATACAAGGGAACGTAGCTGAGGCCATTGCACAAATGGTGGACCATTTGGTTCAATCTGTGGAGAGATCGTCGGGTTTCTGATTTCCATTTAGTCCTATTTTCCCCCACACACTGTGAAACCCATACTGTTGAGGTCTTAAGCCAGAGTCTCATTTGTAAAGCCCCGAGCCCATTAACCATTTAATTTTTCATAAGATTGATCCTACAGAGGTCTAATACATTCCTCTCCTAAAAATTCCGAACAGGAATCTCCCGTGGGAACAAATGCCGCTGTATTAGTCTTGCTTTCAGAGCAACACATTGCAAGTCAGAGGTCCGCAAATATTATTTTTCGGTAAGGCTCTCAAGGTCTAATGACAGCAATTTATATAGGATGATAGTTTTGAATTACCGATGGTGGGCTGCAGGATAACTTATAAATGAAATGCTTTATTTCCAAAGCTCGCTCATATTGTGCCCTGAATGAAACAAATACAGAAAATAAGCCATTTCAAGAGCAATTTGCTATTTAACTGGACACGACAAGAGCCAGCTTATCAGAAAATGAGAGCTTCCTGACCAGATTTCTGTGGTCCTAAAGAAGAACACTTGGAAATGGGAAAATCTGGCGCGTTGGTCCTGCAGGTGTGGGTGTGGGTTGCAGAGGAAGCCTAAATTGTAGACAGTCCCTTCATTCCAGGTGGTCGTTCTACAAACAAGTGTGAAGCCACTGCTGAGAGCCAGGGCTGAGATACGCTAAACCAGGGCAGATAAGGGCTTTGCCAGAGGGGGCGCTATCACACAGCACTAAGAGCTCAAACTCTGGCTTCTGGCTCCTGACACCAGCAGACCTGGTCCGACTCCTGGGTCTTCAGCACTCACCTCTACGTTGGAGCTGATAACCTGCAATAGTAGAGGGGTGTCTGGAGAAGTGTAGGAGGGGACTAACGCCCAACACACTTAGCACAGGACTTGTCACACAGTGAATGTACCTTGTACACCTGACGCTGATATAACATTGCATGTCAACTGTAACTGAAAGATGACAATAAATTTAAGAAATCATCTTGCCTCGTTGAAGCTTGTCATTTCAGCTGATTTGGCTCTCTCTTTTCTTCTACAAGGTGGACAAAATATTGGAGCGAAATGCTGCGACGTAAAGACCCTTTTTTACAGGCATTGGACTCATTGAGGAAAAAAAAATCTCCTTCAACCAGCCACCATGAATAATTAAGATAGAATTTCCGCCTACTCAACGCACCTCCAGGGAACTCAGGAAATCCCAAAAAGGTCCCTTAAGACTATATTAATAAGTCCTTCCTCTGACCAACAGGTTAATGGTGGGACTCAAAGATTCCCACTGAGCACAGAACTTTAAGATAAATGAAATTATCTCATGTAGCACCTGGTAGGGACTGTGTCTCTCCATCAAGCTGGAAAATGCTAGGCGTTGTTCCAGGAAGTCCGCTTTCACCTAAATTCTGATATTCTCCAGAGTCAGTGACTGAGTGGCGTAGGGAAATTCCATTGTCACTGGCCCGCGAAAGGCCATTCTTTGTTAGCTTAGGGACAATTAGTAGCATAATCAACACCCCATATGCCCAGACATATCTGTCAGTGTACCTGGACATGGACTGTCTCCAATGGGAAGCCAGATCTAGTGACATGAATTACCCCTATCTATGATCGGGTTCCAGATGACCATTGCGGAAGAAATGGCATTTCCACATTCTGAGCGACGACAGAGGCTGGCTTCCATCACCACTAATGACAGACTGAGCACAGGAAAGGAAGCTTTGTCACAATGTACATGCACGTGTGCCTGCCAGACACTAACGGTCGAGGAGCCATGGAACCACCTTCTTTGACGTTCTTTCATACAAGGATAAATCGTCCCCTGACAGCCATGGGTACTCACATCCACACACCCCACGCCAGCTCTAATCTGCTTCCTATGCGACCCCAGGCAGCACTTCCATTAAACCGGGGTTCCTTTATTATTTCACTCTCTTCCACATCGCCTGTGTTAACGTAAAAATTTTGCTCAGAACATGTTTAGAAGACAACCCTAATTATTTCCCAAATAGTGACAGGAAAGTAAGCCAATGGGGAATTAGGGAACTGATGAGACTATGCGATGCCTTAACTTATGCGATTTTTTTTTCATTCTCCTGGTTGAACAATAATCAAGACATTGCATTTAGAATATGGGTTCCCTAGTGCATTCATATTACATATACCAGCGCTTCTCAGATTCTAACAGGCTTATTTATCATCTGGAGACCGTGCTAAAATGAAGATTCTTGCTCACTCAATCTGGAGCGAGTGAGGTCTGAGACCCTGAATTTTTGAAAAGTTCCTAGATGATGGGTAAGGACCATCCTCTTAGAAGAAAGGTTACGTGTGAGCAAACGTTGAATCAACACATAACAAAAAGAGAGGGTTGGCATGTTACAGATTTCAGGACCTGCGCTGATAACGAGGTTTAGCTAGACTTTCAGACAATCCAATGCATTCACTTTTACACCCCGTAAATACACACGTAACTAGGAGGCATAGGCTGGTTAACAAGCGGAAAACTGTATGACTGAAATGCGGTCATTCTGGAGGTGACCCTTTCTTCACTTTCCGGGTGTGTCCTTGTTCATTAGGTCCTGTCAGAGTGCCTATTGTTTCTGGGAAATTCATTCTTATCGTGGGGAGGTTGTAGCTGATGGTTATAAAAATGTTGTCATGTCCTCCATTAAACCCATCGCTGCCCTAATCGCAGCATCGTGACGTGCGACTTCTCCCCCTGTACTAGCATCTGCTCCCTCCATCTGCGATGCTCGCAAGTCCCCACCAGCCATGTTCTTGCAGTGACAGAACCTGCTCTATCTCCAGGCTGTCGCGTTTCCTGGAAATAACTTGAAGAACTCCAACTAGCTCTCATTCTCACAGAGCTCCCGCTGCTTTCCTGTGTGAATGACATCAACACACCCAGGAGAGCACCATCATTGTGCCTGTTCAATGGAATTGCGCATGTGTGTCTGGCAGAAGACAAGTGGGCACACCCGTGAGTCCGAGGAAGGCACTGTGGGTCAGTCCCTGCTGTCACTGAGGCCCGAGGGTCACAAGTAACACAACGGGACGGTTGACCTGAGGAGCAGGCAATCGGACTGGCGGGAAATAGTTTAAAGGGCAGCCCTTGGAGTCAACATACAGCTCCCCCACTCTGGATGCAGCTATGCCAGTGGGTTTCCTGCACTTGACGGTCTTGGGGAAAATAAGGCTCGGGGATTCCACTGACACATGTGGTCTCTGGGATGGGCACCAGCTGAAACTGCCAGGGGAGGTTATCCAGGCTTTGACACAGAGAATAATAAGGTTGCCCAGATGCCCAAGGGCCATGTCTGGGATCCAAGCCTATGCAATGCTCCAGAAGCAGACCAGCTAGACCGTCTTCAGAAACATATGGTTGGAAGCACTGACAGTCTCCTTCCTGCCTGAGCTGGGCTGTGAGTAGAGAATCGACAGGAGACGACAGGAATGATCAAGGAAATCAAACCCTTCAGAATTCTCTTATTTATGATGCCTGACCATACCATCCATATTCATGTTTATTTTAGGACTAGATTTCTTCTGCGCCAGAGTTTGCCGTCTATAAAGCTGGAGATACAGAACTGAAAATGATGCTTCCTTCTGCCACCACCCTTGCACGTTAACCACAGATACCAGTTCTTCTCACCCCTCAAATGACAACTGGACATGCTGGCAAACACATCACCACGCTTCTCTCTTAGGATTGCTTCTGATCAGTGTGGCTTTCAGTTTGCCTGTCTGCAGCTCCCGTGCGAAGCCCACCCCACTCGGGGTGACGTGCTGACTTTACCGGCACACCTCAAGCTCTTAGAAGGAGTTTAGCTCTTCCTCTGAGGTCTTTAATATCAAGGTAAGGGCAGACGGGCTCTTCTGGAGCGCGTGAGACCCACAGGGGACATCTCAAATATATCATGAAATTGTAATCACGACATTAAAACAAACAAACAAAAAAACACAGGAATGGTGCAACTATGTGTTAACTCTTCCATCATAGACATTTTTCTCACCCACGACTTCTGTACTTGGTGCAATGGGGGCATATGGGAAAGGAAAGACAACAACAACAATAATAATAATAATAATAATAATAATAATAGCAGTTAGCATTTGTTGAGTTCTTCTTGTATGTCAGGTACTGGGCTGACTATTCTAGACACATGCCTTTGTGTCAATCTGAGTGATTCAATTAATTCAAGCAGGGGGAATATATCTGTGCAAGGGGACTGCCGCATTCCAGTTTCTGACGAGCCCTTATGGGGTCCTGGCATTCAGATCCATCCCTGAACCCCAATTTGGACCTCACCTTTCAAACACATACAATTGTGGGTATCAGTGGAATAGTATTTGAACACTGCTTTCACCCAATCTCCCAAGTCCTAATGCATATTTTCTTTCTATGCCTTCAAATATTGAACCAGCAGATTAAATGTGCTCGTTCTGAGCGGCTGACAGTGGCAGACGTTTATCCGAAGCACTGCTGTCAGACTCGTAGCTACATGTTCCTGTTCTCCACACCCAGTATTTCATTTTCTTTCTTTAAAAAAAAAAAAAAAATTGTTTTTTTTTTTTTTCAATTTTCAACACAGACATCTTTATTGTATATGAGGCAACATCAGGGACACAGGATGTGATGGACTCGTGCAATCCAGGAGCTGGAAGGAAACTATTACACGTCCCTGGTCCTAACAGGCTTGTCTTACAGAGAACGTGCAATGGGACGCCAGCTGGGGGCTGTATCATCTCAGTTAACTCAACAGAACAGACATCATTCCATGCCGCTGACAGTGGTCATGCAGCCGCTCCAACATCACTCTCCCACTACCTGTAAACTAGAGATGGTGATAAAAACAGCTCATCCCGCAGTGGGGGAGTAAGTGGAATAATCCACCTGCCACGTTCCAATAAGTGACCAGAATACACCAAAGGCTTTTACGGTTTAGCGATTGTTAATGTTTAATTCTTATTATGGTTAGACTGCTGTTGCTACTACTCATGTTGTTAAAAAACTCCCACAGAGCTTATTAATCCTGTTTGAATTAATTGGGCTACTGAGGCCAATGGGAATTTATGATGTTATCTTCTTCCTGGAAATGATTTGTAAAACGATGTTAAAAACAATTCATTGTACTTGGAGATGTAAATTCAAGGGAAAATAATATCCATCCCAGGCTCGAGACCATGAAATTAAGCTTCAGGCTTTGTAAAAATGGTCACAGTGTTACAGAATTTGTGAAACCCCGAAGTGAATGATAAAGAAACTAAATTAATGTAGAGAGCCAAAATCAGTACTCTCAACTACGAAATTCCAAGTAAATATGACGGCCAGAAGTTTGGACCACAATCCTGCCTCCATCCTTTTTGCCCTCTCACTATGTTGTGTTTATATCTCTAGGCTAAGGTGGCAAAAACCTCTCTGTCCATGAAATTTTCTCTTTTGTCCCAAATGCAGATTTACTGGAACCTCACATAGACAGAAAGGTGAAATAAAAAAGTACACAATGCATGTGTCTCCTTCATTCTTGCTAGTCCGGTACCATTGGATTTTGGGAGCCCCTGATGTGCACACCTAAAGCCCCCATATACAATTAGAAATAAGTTAATGGAAAGGGGGAATGCATTTGTGAAGATAAGATCCATCTGCAAGAACGAAGCATTTAAAAATCAATGCAGTTGAGAGTGGAGCCCAAGACTGACCACGGCATGTACATGGGGTGTCCACTGGATGGGGAATGGGTCTGAGGGGAGTCACAGAGAAACAGAGCGGAAAATGACTTCGGCACTGCCACCCAGGCAAGACAGGCAAAGAGGGCCAATTCAATGGTTCTAATCTTTACGTTCCTGTGACCATACCTTGCTATAGTCTTCACACAAAGATTAGTTTTTGATGGTGGCTCTGCATCAGGAATCCCACTGTCTACCCTTTAAAATGTACACCGTACAAATGCCCGATAAACATGTTTGCGGGGCCCACGGTCAGGGAGCGCTGAGTGTTCCAACTCTCAAATGCCACGTACACAGACGTCTGACCCTGCAGTGTAGATGCCAGTGGGGACCACTGAGGTTCACATAAGTGACCTCCAGAGTTCGGGCAGTGGTAGACCTGCCAGTCTTTCTCCTCTCTCCTGACCCAAGGGCAAGCCTGATGACCTCTCCCACGGTGGATTTCAGAACGGAAGGAGGAACGGATAGCAGAGAGCAGGCAACTGGCATTTTAGGACAGTGTGCATTAGAAAATGGGACCCAGATCAGGGACCTCCATTTCTAGTACCTTCCATGTGTGTCCAGCCGCAAAGTAAGAAGAGCGGCCCTTCGAATTAAGAAATGCTTCAAGTGGGACTTTGGAGCCATAGCCACCAGAGGGATGGAGAACTTACTTCCATGAGAATAAAGACCCTACTGCAATATATAGAACCAGGTCATAAAAGACACGTCTATGGACAAAAGCAAGCAGAGGCCATCTGTGGAACCTCAGTGAGCTGAGGGATATCCCGGCTTTCGGTGAAATAGGGTGGTCGGAAACGAGTACAGTATTTAGCATGTACTAAATTATTATTTATTATGTTTGGTGGTCACACACTCATGCCAAAAGACATGCAGCGGGTTGGATGCTCTTTAGGGTAGATCTCATCCCTACTCACTAACACGTGTGGTTGTCAAACGTCTGTCTACTGTTCTAGACAGAGAATCCCTTTCTTTGACCCAAATCTAACAGACTGCAACCCTCCTTCACTGATGATATCTGAGCCAGACCCGCTGCTTTCTAGAAGAGCTGTCTTCCGTACAGGAAGTGTCTCTGTGCCAACGTGCCATCTCCGAAATTCTGTGACGATAAAATGACAAAGAATTTCCAAGATGGAACTATCTGCCTTATTTGCAAATAAGATAATTCCTTTTATTTCAAAACCAATCGTAATGTCCTTTCATGTATACCCTTCCCCTCTGATTAACTGCAAGGAAGCAGGAAATAAAACCAAAATGTCACATTATGTAAACAAGACAAAATGTGTGTGTGTGTGTGTGTGTGTGTTTCTCTCAAAGTTAGTTTTCAAAGCTTCAAAGATTGTCAAAGGAGCTTATTTCCTGTAGATTTTCTTCTTCTTAAAGTACGGTATGTCTGCTTCCTAAAAGTCAGATGCAGAGATGCATTTGTAAGATGGTTATCACTGATAAAATTTTGCAGGCAAGAAATAGGAACGTCAACAAAGCTATTTGATGGGCTATTCTGCCTTCCAGTGATTAAAGTTAAAAGACTTAAAATGCTGTGATTTTGTCATTTTTGTTCTCTTCTGGCTGCTGTCTTATTGCAGAATGAAAAAATATTATGACAACCGTGTTCTTTCTCTGTTTTCTATAAACTGGAAATGTGATCATGTTCAAATGCTACATTTTGCCATGAGTAACAGGAGATTATGTAGGTGAATGTCACCAAGCCTTTGTTTTAAAATTTAAGCAACTGATAAATATCCAAAGCCATCTCCCTCTAAATTAGACTCAATGGGTGTGTCTGCTCTAAGTGACTTCACAGGAATGAAATTATGGGTCAGGTACAGTGAGCCCCTAGTTAATTTCAGAAACAGTAGAGATTTGCTCTGTTTAATTTGGTGCATCAGTGGTCGTTGGGGTACCCAATGGATAGCTCAATGTTGCCTTCAGAAGGAGTCATTTATGGAAATATGCTACTTTACAACGTGCTTTCACTTTTTTTTCTATTGCTCAGGTGCAAATAAAATGACTTACAGAATCCTGCTTATAAAGAAACCCCTTTCCAAGTGCATATATCCCTAAGCTAAGACAAGAGGAGCAAGCCTGCATGGCTCCAAACCCAGGGCTCTGGATGCCATGTTGAGAGGTGGGGCCCAAGGAGGTGTTTCCAGAAGTCACGTGAGGACGCAGACATTCCGCTCCTTGCTGACGGGGAGCCGTCGTGAATTCCCACTCCGCAAGGCACCTTGGAGATGCATCTGCTTCAGACTGTAGGCAGAGATGCATGCTCCAGTAACCTCAGACGACAAAGGTCATGGAGAGGCCCCATTCACTCCATGTCCTCATGGCCAGATAGCAAACCGACAAAAAATCACAAGACTCCAACACATGAAACCGTGTCCTGGGATATCTATGGCCATATGCTTCCCTTCTCATCAGGAAAGCAAAAGGAAGTACACTTAGAAGAGAGATGGCAAAGGGAAGACATGGTGAGAGACAGGAGATCATGGAACGTGCGAGTCAATGAAAACTGAATGTGGAGCTGCCATAACCATAACGAATGTTTGTGGAGTCCTGAATACACCCCTGTGTTCTCTAAGACATTCCAGCAAGATAGGGAATGTTACAATCCCATGTTACAATTGAGGAAATAGAGGCTCAGTGAGAAACGGAACCTGCCAAGTTTACCAGCCAGGGTATCATGTGACAGAGGAGGGTTGCAACATCAGGAGTCTGGTCCCCAAATCTATGCCCTTCCCTGGGACCCCCGCTGCCACCAATGTGCAGAAGGCATGTGGCATGAGGCCATCAGTCTCGCTTAGCATACGTAAGGTGGAACACACAGAACCTGGGTCAGAACTCTGCCTCTGCCAGTTGCCAGCTGCGATAAGCTACTTCGGTTGTATGTGCCTTGCTTTACACATCTGTAAAACGGGCTAACAGTGTGCCACGCTCAGAGGACTGCGCGAGGATGCCTCTAAATGCATTCCGTCCGGAGAGGGTACGTGGCCGGCAAGTGGACACACACCTTTCATGATCAGTAGCATCGATATTATGAGCAGGGCAGGTGTGGCGGTGTGACAACAGGACAAAGTCTGAAGTAGAGGTGAAAACCTGAAGAGCCAGGAAGAGAAGGACTAGGTCACAATGGACCTCTACCTTAGCACGGCCCAGAAAAGTTACGAACTCAGCAGCCTTTGGAGAACAGTCTTCTCAGGTAGAAAGGTGGGATCAGCTCACGAATGGCCCGCTTTCGATGAAATCGCCCAGTAATGTGGCACAAAGGTCTTCTAATGATCCCTTCTTCCCCCGCTTCTTCTCAAGGTGAAAATCAGTATAACTTTCACACTGGTTTTTGAAGATTCTGGAAGTGGGAGCCAATGCACCAGGTTCTGCTCTGTTTTGTTTTATAACTCTGCTTGCAAGGCTGACACAGCCGATGCAGAAGAAACAACTAGTGTGTAACCATGAAGGAGAAGCAGAGAGGGGTCCCTGTCACACACCTGGCGCTCGGGAATGCAGGTGGGATCGCCCAGGTAAGAGCAGGAACGGACAGCACTCCCTCTTTGCAGCCCAGGAAAACATCTGGAAGCAGCCCTGGAACCTCTCTCTCAGGGCACTTGGGTCAGCCACTACCTTGTGTGACCTCAAAGCTTTGTGCCCCTAGCCAGGTGGAAAAGCAATGCCAGAGAGAAAAAAGGTAGTGGGGTGCAGCCGCCATCCCTGCCTGCACTAACATGCGTTGACACCACCCTCCGGTGTTGACAAGACAGGTGAGACCTGATCACCACTGGCCACTCACAGAGCAAGTCTTGCCTGATGAGTCATCCCATGGCAGAGGCCCCGATGGAGACCACTGGACCACAGACGCATGGCGAAAAGTGGGCTGCAGGGACTTCATTATGGTGAACTCCACATAGACCTTGCAGAAATGGCCTGATGCTTACTGCCCAGACACAAAGTGCAGCATGGCGCCACCAAAACCCATCTGTCTCAGCTTCTGAGAGGTCCCACACTGGCCGAGAGCGTTCACCAACCAAGTCCAATATCCGTAACACTGAGCAAATGATAGCACGGGGTCCTATACACACACATGCACACACATACTGACTCCTCTCCCGGACCGTAAAGCATACGACCATAGGCATATTGGGAAGAAACGCAAGATAAAGGGTATATATACAATTTGGTGCGTAGAGAAAGCTTTCTTTCTTTTTTAATTTAGGTAGTCATCAAAGCCACGAAAGGAAAGGCCATCAAACTCGACCACGGGAATTCATCACAAAAGAATCTATAAATAAAATGAAAACACACACACGGCACAGTAGGAAAAACATTCGTAACATACGACAAGTAGAATAGCAATGTCCTCCATATGTAGACCGCCCATACAAATCAATACGGAAAAGAGTCACAACCCAATACACAACTGCCCAAAGAATACAAACTGGGAATTCTTAAGTGAAAAAATACAACCTTGGAGAGCAATGGATGGAAATGAAACCTCTCAAGTCCAAGAGCAACACAAAGGGAAATTTAAATAGTGAAACAGCACAGCGTACCTGACAAATACAAAAGTAAACATAGTTTTAGAATCACAATATCTAAAGCTGGGAAGATTCAGAGGACGTTATTTAGCATTTTCATAGATTGTGAATGGGTGTCCCATTCGCTGAAGGGAGTAAAAGGGTAAGACATTTTTTAGGTGCCATCTACTAAAATGCACAATTTTAACCCCCGTGGATCCAGCCTCTGAATTTTGGGAAATTTTTTCTTTCAAAAAATGCTCCCACAATTTTACACAGGTAGGCAGAGAAGAACGTGGACTCTCGCATTGCTTGAAATAGAAAAAAAAAACAAAAGTTCGTGGGAACTGAGATGTCCTTCCCAGAGGAACGGTTAAAGAAACTGTACTCAAAGATGAAACGAAAACTGAAATGCTGAAATTGGAAAACGACCACGTGCAGGGTTCCGTGAAAAAGGAAAACTGCAAAACAGCGTTTAGCGTCTGTGTAACATACTCTTCCTAACAATAAGGACTGCATCTTAATATTATTAGATAATATCGGCAACATACAAAAAAAAACAAACACAAAAAACATGAACCCCATGCAGGGTTCATGGGGGTTTATAGCCCAGGGCAAGGTGACCAGTTGGACATGGGACATCAATGGGACATTCCCTGTCTGTTGTTTGTCTGTGTTCTCTGGCTTTGCGTACTCTGGATCAACCCAGTCACCAGAAAAAAGCAGTACGTGAAGTGAAGAAAACATTCAACTTTTAAAAACGCACACTCGACAGAGGCAACAACGAAATGTTTTTCATTGCAGTGTTTTTCACGAAAAGAAGGCTAGAGGGACACAGAAGGAAGAGTGATTCCAGCGGACCAGTGACATCTCACGCCTAAATGTTCTCCCACCCCTGCCCACTCTCTCCCAAAGAACACCTCCAACATGCACTTCAGAAGGGGCAACAATGGAAAATCTTGGCATAGGGGATTTTATTTTCATTGATCGTAAACTCATTTTTTTCTTTTTCTTCAAGGCTGGCAGGAGTCTGAACCAAAATGAAATGACATCCCAGTAATGATGCCCCATGAACTATCTGAGAAAGCATTCTGACAGTCCCCACAAAGACTCTTAAACAGCCTAACAGCATATTTCTGTCATCGTTTTTGCTCGTGTCCCCAATCTCAGCGTCTGCCATTGCAAATGGAGAGTGTATTATACTGTCTCTTATTAATACACTTGCCAATCCTGGAGAGAACATGATCCAGAGGTGAAATCTGTAGTAGCAGTCATTCGTTTGCGATGCATGGGTTTGTCATCACTTCCTAAGTTTTCCTGAACTTTCCTGACCTCATTTATGTATCTTGCATCCAGGGAAACAGCGTCTGTAATGGAAACTGTTTCATTTCTCTCCTGGCTGGATTTGCTTGAATAAAAAACTGTGTTCACTGGCAGTGATGGTGTGACACCAGACACTGTCAAAACTCCCTGGAAAGATACTGTCTGCAGGCTCTATTTCATGATCTGAGTAACAAGGTTACAGTGATAGGAATGGAGATCACACTTTATCTGATCCACCACCATGCTGCCATTTCAAACATATAGCCAATGTTTGATAGTCTGCGATAACCTAACAAATTTCCTTCTTTCTTCCTTTGTTTTTGAAAACTGCGGTTTCTACTTTGGGAAATTAGCATCACACTGAACTTAATAAATTAAGCAGATTTTACAAACGTATGTATTTTTTTTAATGCATGCTATTTGGGATGCAACTGAAGAAAACTTAATGCAAAAGGACCATGTGTGAACTCTCTCTCTCTCTCTCCACTCTCTCTCTCCGCCAAATGACTTAAGTCTTTTGAGAATTCCAAAAGGGAATTGTCAATGATGAGACTGCACCAGTGTGAAAATAAAATCCAATTTTTGGCTTGCGATGAATTTTAATAATTGTGTCCTAGCTGCCTTGGGATTCAGAAATCAAAAGCACTGACTGAATATTTAAAACATACTTGGTAAGCTAAACTAAGTGGTGCAATGAGCAATGGCAAGTTCATGAAAGATCTTGTTCCCATGGGTCTATGTCATGTCATCCTTGGGTACGGGTCTTCAGAAAACACGCTGACCCAGCCTGATACATGACAACGGATGTGTTTTAGTTTGTTTAATAAAAAAAAGAAAAATGTCAGACCTCTTTAGAAATCAATATAATGCAGTCTGTGTAATTGAAAAAACAGTTGCCCTCTTTCACTCATCATATTAGCAAAGATTTTGGGGGGTTGTTTTGTGGACATTTTTTTTTTAGAAATAATGCTCAATGCCAGCAAATGTGCAGTGAACTAATACCGTAAATTGGTACGGCAAATTTCTTTCCCTGGTATTCATCTTTTTATTGATTTCTTTGTACTAATTCTATATCTTGGGATTTTTTTTTTCTTTTGCGTAGATGTTACACATACTTTTTAACTAGTTTGTCAATAATATTTGTAGTTTCTTATCTTTTTTGGACATCAGGGAATTTTAGATTTTATGTAGTTAAATCTATCAGTTGTTTCCTTTATTATTTATTCATTTTCTTTTATGCTTAGGAAGCCTTTACTTAATTATCAGAAAAATAGGTCCCAGTATATTTTCTTGCATTCTTTTTCTTCCCCCCATCATATTTTGTTTGTTTGGGGTTTTTTTTTTTTAGTTGCAGTTGTACAAAGCATCATAATAGTTAGACATCTCCACCTCTCACAAAGCGATAATCCCCCTCCCTCAATCTATTATCCCTTTGATGTCATATATAGTTGTTACAATTCCACTGACTATCTTCCTTACACTGTACTCCACCTTCTTTACTGGTTCCATTTTCCTAATTCAGTGCGTGGGGAGTTTGCACAGACAAATGGGAAACACCAGTATGGCCCAGTGTGCAATACACAGCTATGACATGGTATGCAAGATTAAAATCGTAGCCATCACATGTCATCTCCATGACTTAGGGCAAGTGAGTTAAGCTTTCTATACTTCATTTCCCTTGAAAATGGATTTCTACATGTTGACCATAATCTCTTCTGCATCCTCCTATCATCTTCACAGTTGTCATCTTCTTCAAGCATCATTATTTTCATCCATCATCATTTGTTCACCTCCATCACCATTTCCTTGTTCCTCATCAAAATCATCATCACCATCAGACCAGCAGCATCCTTATTGTCACCATCATCACTATCACCATCATCACCACCATCATCACCATCACCACCATCACCACCATCACCACCACCACCATCACCATCACCATCACCATCACCACCATCACCACCATCACAATCACCATCATCACCACCATCATCACCACCACCATCACCATCACCATCACCATCACCACCATCACCACCATCACCACCACCACCATCACCATCACCATCACCATCACCACCATCACCACCATCACAATCACCATCATCACCACCATCATCACCACCATCATCACCATCACCATCATCACCACCATCACCACCATCACCACCATCACCATCATCACCTTCACCACCATCACCATCACCATCATCACCTTCACCACCATCACCACCATCATCACCACCATCACCATCACCATCATCACCACCATCATCTTCCCTCTTCAGTGCATGCAAAACACTGACCGCAGTGCCAGACACCAGTGAGGTAACTATAACATCTCCCAAAAGTGTTATCATAACTAATATGCCATCTATTCTTAGCCTTGAAATGCCACCTTTACATTTACATGTGATTCTCTTTTGGGGAGCCCTGTTGTTTTTCATCACTGTGTCCCTTCTGGAGCCAGTGCCACCCAGCTTTATTTACTTTTATTTAAACTCTACAGAGCATGCTTTTAAACAAATGCAAATTAAAAACACGTTTAAGAATTCACACCACATCCAACCTCCGCTGTCACAGTGAAGACACTGGCTGAATGTTCTGGCTTCTGAGTTCCTTGATCTCCTTGACACAAAAGCTCCTTGCATTTCAGTCCTTCACTCATCACCCTAAATCCACGCCATGGATCTGTAAACATCCGAAATGTCCCACCTCTGCAGTGTAAACCCTTTCACCTTGTCCCAGCCTTCTAACACCTGTCCTACAATCACTTTGGACAGCCGATCGTGTCCCATGCCCCCAGCCTATGTCTTTCCATATTCCCCTCCCATACTTTACAACTTCAGCCCTTCCCTTATTAATTGCTCAAGCTCCCACGTCCAGTTAGCTTTCATGACAGTCCTGGCAACACTTCAATCATTCAATGCAGTGATCCCTCTCCCTGCCAGGGCGTTAGACTGAAAATCACATAGTTCCACATACTGATGCAACGCCCATCTGACGGTCTCCCAGCAGAGATGGGCTGAGATATAACCAGGAAGCCATCCCTCTACTCAAGTTCTGCCATGCTTCCTAGACGGGATATCTAACCTCACTGACCACCAACTCCTCAAATCTCACTCGCTCTGCAATCCATTACAGTCCTAAAGTTTATAGGCGCGAAATCCAGTGGTCCCTCTTCACGTCTTCCTTCAATTATGTCTCTGAAGTCCAACTTGGTATCGAGCCTCTTTCCTTGGACTGCTCTCCACCCCGAAACGCCATGGCCCCCCTTCTCCTAGCCTTCCTTCCGTGTCTCTGGCTGCTCTTATGCTTTTCTTCGGGGATTCTTCCCACCTTGCCCTTCCTCTCAGTGCTCACCTGGACTCCCACTTTCAGTATTTATCAACAGTGAGCCCATGAGTCTCACGTTTATAAAAAGATCCCATTTATCAAGAATAAGAGCTTGTGAAGGAGTCAAGATAGGAAATGGACGTACTGAATCCCAGGGGAAATACGCAAGCTCGCGGCTGAGATTCTGTAGAGAACAAAAGAACAGTCCGTAGAGAACAAAAGAATGACAAAGGGAACATCGGCACGGCTTTTTGAGGTCCTGCAACGGTAGCTTTTGAAACATAGAAAGCTGATGTCTAAACTCTTATCCTGAATTGAGATGCAGATGACTCTTGAGTCACAATGTTGCTCCACTGATTTTAACATTCTTGAGAGGAAATCTCATCCACTCCCACGGGTGGACCCTTCCCTGCAAATGTAAGAGAAGGCCACACTTGCCCAGCAGTTGCAGGACGTCGGATAGAGCCTTGCAACTATCAGGAACCTGCTCCCTATGATTTCACCTTGAACATTTAGTTACTGAGCACCTCCGATATGCCTAGTCTACAGCAGACGTCTTCTACATAAACTCAACCAGGGCACTTATGCTCAGGGAAACAAACCTATTAACTGAGAGTTATTCATTTCACACTGCATTTCAGCTCCCACAACTATTTCAGCTACATACTCTTAGAAAGAGTCCATTTTTAAATGCATCACCCATCAGACCCATATCCAATAAGCTAAGACCTAGTTAGAATCACGGTGCATGTTTGAAGGGCTTTAACCAACACCTAATCGAAGGCTCCTCATTTGCAGTTTTCCTGTGTATCTTAACGTTTTTGTAATTCTCCTGACCTCTTGCTAAATGACGCCCTCCGGTATAGTCTCCAATCCTTAAGATGGATTTGATGTGTGGCCACTAATGTGCGTGAGCGTATGTCAGGCAGGGAAAACAGGAATTCATTCTGCACCATCCCCCAACCCATCCCCGCTGGTCTTTCATGAATGCATCAAGTACTTCTCTGTTCCATTCCTGCACCCACAGAAGGTGGCACTGTCTAGCTAGGGCCCCAGAGTGAAAGACACCAAAAGGAGAAACTGAGGGGTGCCTTTTCAGATGCATCCACAAGGGGGTGCCACATTACAGATCCTGAATAACTGAAACCCAAACGCCTAAAATCTGGAGTCCCACTAGGAAGGCTGGTGTTTCTTCCACTTAAGTAAAAAGGCTCACGTACTCAACATCACCAATCATCAGGGAAATGCAAATCAAAACCACAAGGAGACATCTGTGGTTCATACCTGTCAGAATGGCCATCATCAAAAGTCAACACACAAATGTTGAACCCTCGTACACTGTCGTTGGGAATGCAAATTGGTGCAGCCACTGTGCAGAAAAGTATGGAGGTTCCTCCAAAAACTGAAAATAGAACTACCTTATGACCCAGCAATTCCACTTCTGGGTATTTATCCAAAAACCAAAACAGTAACTCAACAAGACATATGAACCCCTATGTTCACTGCAGCATTATTTACAATAGCCAAGATACGGAAGCAACCCAAGTGTCCATCCATAGACAATTGGATAAAGGACATGTGGCATACATTATATACAATGGAATATTACTTGGCCATAAAAAGGAATGAAATCTTACCATTTGTGACAGTATGGATGGACCTAGAGGGTATTATGCCGAGTGAAATAAGTCAGACAGAGAAAGACAAATACCACATGATCTCACTTATATGTGGAATCTAAAATAACAACATAAACAAAGAAAGCAGAAACAGACTCTGAGAGTGCTGGGCACACACTCACGAGGCAGTCACCGTGATTTTGAACGTCGCCCACCTCTCAAATCACATAGCGGTATTAGAGTGCCTTGGTTTGGGCCACCCCTGAGTGCTTTTACTCAAAACCCCATTCACTGCCCTTACACCACATCCCTGCGGTCAGTTTTTCCTCCATTATTATAACAATACAAGAGAAACAATCACACAGCTGCGAATGAGGCAATAAACCACAAGAGCGTGGAGGAAAATTAAGTAATAAAGGTTCTTTGGTATGAACGGCCTTTACAGATACAGACAGACCAGCAATGGAAAAGTTAGGCTCATATAATAAGGCCACCTCCCAAATTTTTCAAAGAATGTACCCTGAACAACAGACACGTCCCCTTGCCGTTTACCTGCTCCTATCTCAGCTGCTTCTTGCTCAGGGCATGTGCTTTTTAAGCAAATATCCCCCATTTTATCCTGACAAATTCATGTAATGGCTTAGGGGAAAGATTTAATTTTTTTAGCAAAAAAACAAAAACCCACAGTCAATTAACATAACATCAGGGTCTAATGCAGATCTCAAAGATTGAAAAATACTCTTTATTCCAGAGGAATCAGTACTAAGCAAACAAACAAACAAAAACCCAAAACAAACAAAAACACATTAGAAGTTAGACTTTGATCGAGTCAGGGGAGGAAAACATGCCATAATAACGAACTGAAAGTTAATTACTATGTGAATATGCTAGTGTGGCCTTATTTGCAACAAATGTCTCAGAGCTGTATAAGAAACCTGTTATGTTACCGTATCACACTCATTAAAAAGAAAATAGTCCACGGATTCACAGTACAAAATAGTCTACTGATTTGCACTGTGAAGGAACGGAAGATGTAAACTGATTGACGTGCAGCATTTTAAGGAGACATGAAACGAGGCAGGGTTGCGCGGGTGTACGTGAAACCCTCAAGTATAATTGAGTCTTCTTATAAACCTCATTAGAGGGAATGTTCTGGTTTTGTTCTTTCTGGAATTCATCATTTGTACTCACTTCTGTTACTTTGTAGAATCACAGAGTGTTACAGAAAAAAAAAAAATCACCCAACTTAGAACTTGCCTCATCTAAATTCTTCATAAAAAGATGACAGACTTGAAGCCTAGAGATTTAAGATATCTCTCAAGCGCACAGAGAAAAATAAAGACGTAGAAGCCAGAATAAGGGTCCAATCTATTTGGCCCATAAGATGGCTCTCTTCCCAAGATTTGAACAAAGCAAAATGAAACGAAACGGGACGTGTTTGGTAATCACCACAGCAGGAGACCATAATCACATTCAATTTGCTGCTTAAAACAAACCACTACCCACAAAAACTATGTAGCAACGTTCACATATTTCTGTAACATCGAGATTACAAAGTTAAAAACTATCAATTCGGTGAAAAAAAAGAAAAGGAAGGAAGAATGAGGGAGGAGGGGGAAAGGAAAGGAAAGCAAATACACAAAAGTCTTAGACAAGCTGGTTGACGGGTGGCATTTGGACAATTTTGTCCGGATGGACCAAGTCATGTCAACACAAGACAATGTCCCTGGAGGTGACAGGAAGTAAATGAGAGGTTCAGAGCCCACTGGGTTTACACGTCTTTGCTCAGCTCACGTAATCTTGTTTCCAAGACGTGCCAAAGAAAATCAGAGAACGTGTGGTGATGATTCTCAGAAAGAGCTGCGAGCCGTGTTTCTAGAACAGGGGTGTCCAAACATTTTTCAACGTTTTTCACCAAGGGCCATATGCGGTAAATACACAAACAGCCGGGCCACTCACTTGAGGTGAAGTACGTATTGCCTCACCTGGTTTATTTAAGTAAACTAAATATATTTTTGGAATTTGCTGCGGGCCAATAAAAAATGGCCCGCGGGCCGCAGTTTGGACACCCCTGGTCTAGAAGAAAGCCTCAATAAAATGTCTTGCCAGTGACTCTGAAAAACACCCCATTTCTCAGAAATGGGGCATTCTCTTAGGAAGAAGAAGGGAACACAGAGAAAAAGAGACTCTACCATCCTGAGAGATGCAGCAAAAACTATGGAAGCTCTACAATGAGGAGACACAGTGAATTGTGGCAGGGACGGTAACAGCATTTACACAAAACCCCGTGGGAGACTCGGCAGGTGTGTCCCCAGCAGCTACGAGCATTCTGAATCCCAAACCCACCCCTTCCCTAATTTTGCTAAAGGCAAGCTGTAGCTCATATTTAATTGTTAATAGAATAAGTGATGACAAGGGCTAATGCTTTGGCCCCTCTTTCCATTAATTGCTTTGATGGCCGGCCCACAGACCCACACTTCCCCGGAAATGTATTCATGGCCTACTGCAATCATAAACGCAGGGCTGAATGCGCTTCTCACGAGCGGTTTAACTTTCCCCATTAGTGCTGTGTACGGAGGCACCCATCACATAGGTGGGCACTCATAGGAAATCAGCTCCAAGGAGGCAAGGACGCGGCCACATTTGAAGTACATGTTGAAGATAAACACACACATACCCACACTCCAGTCCATTTCCTCGACAGCGTCCCCGTAAATGCCGTGTTGGCTTTTCCCGGCAAAGTCCTTGGAAGCGAAGAGGGCCGTGTGAACTTGAAGGTAGGACATGACCAGCAGGAAGGGTGTCTCGGCATTCCTGGGGGGGAAAAAATTCCAAAAGCTACATGAGCACGTTTGCCACCATTCTGAGGACAATCAAACTATTACTGCATGATGCTATTTGATGACTCAGAAAACACCACAAAATGATGCCCAACATGGAACCTTTTATTCGGGGAGAGGGAAGTCTCTGCACTGTCTCTATGAAGAGATTCACCATCGCCCTCTACAGGTGGGCAGACTGCAATGCTACATATGTCCTTGGGACCTTCTCAAGGTCAACAAAACGGAGTGGAAAAATGGATGGCCTGCTTTTTTCTTGAATTCTACTCTTCTTCCCTGCCTATATGGTGATTAAAATCAAATCCAGTGCCTTCAAAAGAGGATTCTCTTTGGAATGTATAAACGCACAAGCTGCTACCTAGCCGAGACTGTCTCTTGAAGCATCACTTCTTATAGCAACACTGTTCTAACGTCAATTCAACTCCAAGTTCTGCCATGTTGCCCACCATCTGCTACAAAAGAGGCCTCCCAGAATGAACACTCAATTGGCAACACTCAAATTTTGGAAGCTAAAGGAACACTCTTTGAACTGGCCCTAATCTATATATAGTCTAGAGAGTTTCGTGTTGTCAAAAGCATTTTCTAATTCAGAGTCCACCAAAATGTACTCTCTCATTCTTGGTGAGAACACACAGATGCTTAAGAGTTATAAATCCCTGTTGATGTCTGGGCCATAAAACAACTGCTATGAGCCCGGTCACAGTAGGAAGGTATGGGGTTTCACCTAGTAGACTGAAAAGAATCAATGAGTCACATCACGTCCTCTTTACGTTCAGTTGGCCTCGGAGAAATGCACTTAATGGTTGCATTTTGGTGTCATGTAACAGACTCAGTCTTTACCTCTGTCTGGGAAGCATCATTAATTCCTTTCCTGCTAAAAGGGGGTATTGAGTGACGGCACAGGATGTGTGCTCACATTCCAGTACAGGAGCACACAGCTCTCAGAGATGCACACAAGAAGACACATGGTCCCAAAAGAGACACACCCTAAAGATAGCCACTGCCTCACTGTCCACACCTGAGGCCTTGCTCTCACACTGGTTCTAGCTCTTCCTTCAACTACCTCTTGTGAACTTGGATGGACACCCTAAATCTCTAGGCTGCAAGCTTAATATAAAAAACACATAGAGTTCCAACTCAGCCTTATCCTAATGCCAACACACTCACATACCCCAAACTCCAACCCAATGTGTTATCTGGTCCCAAAGATGGCTTGTGCACACACACCTCTCTGCCTGATCTGTGGAAAGTGCTCAATAATATTGCCAAATGAAGGAGTGAAAGGATGGATGGATGGAGGATGGATGGATGGATGGATGGATGGATGGATGGATGGGGGGATGGATGGATGGATGGATGGGTGGGTGGGTGGGTGGATGGATGATGGATGGATGGATGGATGGATGGATGGATGAAAGAATGGATGGCGGATGGATGGGGGGATAGATGGATGCAATGTTTAACAAAGCATTTGCTGCACTACCCAAGAATCATTTACATGCATTCCTTCTCCCTCTAGACCCTGAGCTGGGCCATGTCATTTACATCTATGTGTCCTTGACACTGGCGCAGTGATTGGCAGATACCATAAGTTCAGGAAACCTCTGCTATTGCATGAAATATTGCGTCAGCTCTCTCAGCTTTGGCAGGTCCACCCAGCAGTCCGGGGAACTTCAGGAGACTCCTCAGTGCAACATGGTTTGTGTAAAAGGACTCCAGAGTAGATAGATATATGTCTCCCCCCAGCCCCCCCCCCCCCCCCCCCCCGGATTTCTCATCTAAGCCTGAAGTCTCTGGGCATTTTGAAGTGATCATTCCCCATGTTCAACATCTTTTTTCAACCATCAAAAGTTCTAAAGAAATAATCTACTTACTGAAATCAATGTTTCTTTTATATATTCATTTAATATCGTAACTCCTCATGTCACCTCAAACATTTAGAAACATGTAGACATGGGTGTTGCCACTCTAACAAGTCTCCCTCTAATGAATACATGAATGCACACGCGTCCTAATGCAGTGTGAATTTCTTAATGTGAATCGCTTGGGTTCTGTCAGCCCACACAGCAGCTCGTGGGCCACCTCCTCGAATCCACTGGTTATCCTATTTTATTTCTAGGGCCACTCCGTCCATTCATCCAGCCCTCATCTATTGAAACAGAACATAAGCACAAACATCGCACTGGGAATGAGGGTGAGCCAGGCACCTCCTCTTCTCACAAAACAAATCCAATTCAGCAACTTATCATGAATCATTCGCACAGTGTTTTATAGTTCCAGTGCTTGGTGATGGATTCCATCACTGCTTTTTTCTTTTACAAGATGATAAAATGAAGGAATGTTATAACCGTTTCAGAATTAAGAAACAAAAGACAAAGGTTCACCTCTCTAGTAACTGGAATGAGGAGGCGTGAGAAATGGAACCCCCAAGGTCTGCTCTGTAAAACGCTCACTACTCCTTCTCAGAAGGAAAAGAAGAGAGAGTAATTTCAGATGGAAGCATTGGAACTGTCATCCCAGCTGAGGGTTTACACAGGAGAATGTCCACCAAGGCCGTCCCTCAAAGAGCCTGGAAGAACGGAACCTAAGCCATGGTGTGTCACGGACTGCTGCCACCCAGGGCAGCCTGTGATGCCTCCGTCCTACTCATGCTGGGGAAACTTTATTCACACCTGGACACCTTGTACCTCCTTTTCAAAATGCAGATTACGGCCCTAAAAACCAACTTAGGTTTCCCAAAACGAACATGAAACGACCCTCGTTACACACATCCCCAAATAGACCGTTACATTATGTATGGGGACTATTTCACTGCAATGCAACTCTCATCTGTTCTCCTGTTTATTTTTAGATGTAAAGTTAAGGAAAATAGATAAGGAAGCTGAAAAACTCAATCTTGCAAGTGCATATATGGTCATGCAGCAAATACAAGATGTGACGGACGGAATTTGCCGAGACTATATTCTCTGAGCTATTGCATGGACAACAGTATTTTTTTTGGGGGAAAAAAAAGATAAAGAAGAAAGAGGCTGCAATCAACATTATGGCAGGATCATATATGATCATGGCATTTTAAAATGTAAGGTGGTGAAAAAAAGTAAATGAAAAGGTTGGCACAATAATCAAAGAAAGGAGGCCAGGTACACGCCATTCACGGTGAGGATAGTAACAGCTGTCAAGTGCAGTCGAAGACACACCACTTTGGAGTTCAATCAAGGCCACGGAATGTGACTTTGTCTTGGAATGTAGGAGGGCACTCAGTAGAAGGGAAGAAGGCCATTAACTCATTTATTATTAAAATGTGCCTATTTACAGGACCCTTTTTCTAGCATCTCTCTACAGAGCAGCAGTTTTTCATGCAGTAGGCTAGACATCTCAGATATCAGCCAAGGTCGTAGGTTATATGTACAAAAACAAAACTGGAAAATGTAGAAAAGCATGCCCAGCGAGCTAAAACACCAAACCACAAAGATTCGCCATCCGGGAACAGAGGTATATTCAATGTAGGCTAGACAGACATAAAGGAACAGGGGCATGGCAACCACCCTGGAGCGTGACTCACAGCTTGGTCTCAGGTGAAGGAATTTCTGCCTAGTTGCATCCTTCAAGAGGGCGAGAGGGCAGAAGGCCCATTTCCCTCACGGTCCGGCTCATGGCGGACGTCTGGGTCTCCGTTCTTCTCTACGACCTTGGGAACTGAATGCCCGTTCAGCCAGTGGGTGGGAGGGAGATTTCTCAGTAACAGCTTAACTCCTTTTTTTTTATTCGCCGAAGCACTTCAGTAAACAACTTTTTTGAAAATTTATTGCCACTGTCTTGCATGCTGTGTGAAAAGACAGAACTTTCAGCTGCTACATGCCTTCCTTCTATTTGTCAGCAATACAGAAGGCAGCTTTGGGTCTCCCCAGCAACCTGCAATCATTTCAATCTCAGAAAAGAAAGATTTACGTCCTAGAAATGCAGGAGTGAACATCTAGGCACGGAGATGGCCGTGGTGTTATTTTTCTGTCGGCCACGAAGGTCTTGAATAAACGATTCCCCATGGGAGGGTTTGCCTTTTATTATTCCACCAGTGTCCCACTTGAGTCAGAATGGGGAATCATTGCAATGGAAATAGGAGTGAATGTTGATTATTTCTGAGAGCTTTCAGTCACGTGATTAGAGGATGGCAGAAACCAGATAAGGGCATCCAGATAGCCAGCCAGGGTTCCTATGACCGCCACTGTACACAGCAGACAGACGGACACATCCAGCTGTCCAGTTCTCCATCAAGGCATTTTCATACCTACTGAAAGAACGTTCTGCTGACACAGTCCTAGGCACTGAAAATAGAAACATAGGCTGGACCATATCCTGCCATCCACAAGCCACATCCATGACGAGTCTGAGTTATTTTAACAGCCACAGAGAGAGCCCATCAGGTGATAAACACGGCGAAGGAGAATATGTCTGAGTCCGCACGACTGCCCAGAGAGAGGCAGATGCCCCAGGGCATATAGAGTTTTCCATAAACACAGCGATGTCGGAGCTATTCCCTCATATGATATTCAAGATATGGAAATGGACCGTGGCAGATGCTATCCTGTGTATCCACCCGGTGAGCGGAAAACAGCAGCTTCTACAGCACGTAGCCAAACTCTTCATTCAATAACTCAGAATCATTGAAAAAAAAAACGAAAACCCAATATATACGGAAAGCAGCCAGAAAGACGGCACCAACACGTGGGTTTTGCTGTATCTTGAGTCGGGGGAGGGAAGTGCTTGGGGTGGGGCAGTGAAGACGGGAAGAATGTTGCCTTTCTACTGTATACGTTTTTATGCTGCGTTAACTTTTTAAAGGGGCCCAAGATGCTTTCCTCATGATAGAAAATGGAAGATCTATCTTAAAGATAAAAATGAAAACCACCTCCTGCCCACAAAAACAGGTAGATGACACAGATGCCCAGGGCTGAACGTCCATTTGTGTAACTAGACTGAAAACGCAGCCCTGCTTTTCGTCTTGCCCGTGTCCTTCTAGCTATGACACACATCCTGGGTCCCCACACTGGCTCTGTAGGCGGGGCTGTCTGTGACATCATTCCTGGGGGGCAGCCTGGCCTGCTGCCATGTAACATTACTTTAGATGACCGTATGTGGCTTCTACCAACAATGGAATAAACGGAGGAGGCTACACTACAGACACCGTCCGTAATCACCTTCAATCCCCCAGGCCCATGCTGAACTTGAACTAAAGTGCCTCATGCATCCATGTGTCCTACTCTACAACCAGTGGGGGAAAGAGTGTGTGATGCTTCCGGTTTCAAATTGCGTCCCTTAAATTCATTAACTAGCCTAATCCAGAAAGTGGAAGATATTGAACTTCTGTGAGGAAAATTAAAAAAAAAAAAAAGATTAAAAATGTCCCTGTGTTTTCGGTGATATGTAATAAGCAACAACTGAAGTCCATTGTCGTAGGAAGTGTGAGCCCGTGGAAGGGCCTCGAGTACCAAAGTGCCTTTGGAAAATCAGTCATATTTCTTTTTACTTACTAGAGGAAAATTAGAGAGGTCTGGATGACAACCTCCTCTTCTTCCCGCCCCTCCGCCTTCTCCATCTCCTCGATGGAGGCCCTACCTCTCTGCAGGAGCCCATAAGCAAGCAGACACATGGGACTTCACAGCCTATATCTGGGGACAACGCAGGTGGGTGGTGAATGGGGACCGTCCAGCCTCAGGGCTCATCATTACTTATTCTGGAACCAGCTAGTAGAAGAGTGGCTGAGTGAAGGATGCAAACAGCTCAGGGGTGCCCAATAAGATGGACATGCAAGGTCAGATAATTCAGTCTGTGAACTCAGCCTACAGAAAGTGCTGCATCCCTCACTGCCGAATATCACTACGGTCACCTTCAAAGTACTCCCCTTAGGAAGCTATGCACTGACACCAATGCCTAGTCCACCCCTCAAAGCAATGTTGGAACTCTTTTTCTGGAATGGCCATCAGAGCTGTCATCATATTACCCTTGATGTCCTGAATGTCATCAAAATGTCTTCCTTTCAATATTTCCTTTATCTTTGGGTAAAGAAAGAAGTCATTGGGGGCCATATCAGGTGAGTAGGGAGGGTGCCCCAATACAGTTATTTGTTTACTGGCTAAAAACTCCCTCACAGACAGTGCCGTGTGAGCTGGTGCATTGTCGTGATGCAAGAGCCATGAATTGTTGGCGAAAAGTTCGGGTCATCTAACGTTTTCATGCAGCCTTTCAGCACTTGCAAATAGTAAACTTGGTTACCTGTTTGTCCAGTTGGTAGCAATTCGGAATGAGCAATCCCTCTGATATCAAAAAAGGTGAGCAACATCATTGCAACATGTTCGCAAACTTATTTGTCACAGTTAAACTTAATTCATGTGACACAGTGCGGGGAGCAAACCCTTGGATGGACCCTCCAAGGAACGCAAACAAGACAGCCCATATTCACCCCATTGGAGTGCATTTGCCCTGTTAACAGTACCTCTGTTATTTTGTGAGGCACAAAATAAGGAGAGATCGTTGATTCTACAGGTTCTCCCCGAGTCTGGACATGGGGAAACAAGCCTGTGATGAATATGAGTACAGAAACCCTTGGGCACCCCCAGAGGGAACCCAGGAAGTGGGCACAGCTGGGGTCTGTTCTAAGCCACGGAGACTGGAGCAATTCATTCAACATTGGAACCATTGCGTGCTAACAAATGACCTAATGTTTAAAACACTGAGAAGATTCCCATTAAAAAAAAAAATCCCCCCAAAAGAGTTTCCTGAAAAAAACAAAAACCAATAGCAGGCATTTCTGATGTCTCCTGAATGTTGGAAAGTCAGCTGCATCCACGCAGGACTGCACCTGGCTGGAGGCACCTCCCTCAGTGAGTGGGACCAACTGCTGCTCCACTGTGTCCCGAGGCTCGTACCCCGCCTTCATTCACTTCCTCACCACCTGGGCCACCATGTTTGTGCACTTCAACCCCAGATCTTCCTGATTCCAGTGTGGGTCATAATCCCAGGACGTGAAAGAGGTCTGTGGGTTTGATAACAGTCTCAGGGTCCTTTGTCCGCACGCAAGCAGAGAGCAGTGCGTGGAGCTGGACCCCATACGGCGACAGACATGCATCCATCCATCACTGGACTGAGTTTGGGGCTCATCCAAAGAACCCCTCCATTCCTAAATTCCCATCCTATTAGCTCATGAACATTATCAACCCATCAGGTGTTGCCGACCCTTATTGCACAAGACAGTTCTCTAATTACTTACCCTTTACACCTTTAAACGTGCATGTGTGTCCCCGTGTGTTGCCCTGAGTCTTTAATCCAATTTACTTTCCTTACCTCAAATTAAAATCAATATCACCTCTATTCCTCTCTGGCTTACACTCTGGCTTAGATGACCTAATAAAATCATCCCATGGTCCCTTCATTTAGAAGGTGCTTTGTGCTAAGTCAAAGGTATCCATCAAGGCTGATTCTTCCACAGCCCAACTGGAAATGTGCAAAGCTAGTTTGGAGGGATTCTGTAACTGCAGTTCAGAATTCTGACTGTGCCAAGTTACGATGGCAGGACAGCAGGACAAAAAGCCTTATCTTCCAATGACACATGTATCAGCTGTCACTGGTTTTAGGGCATTAGGACTACACCAGCAATGCTTGCAGCAAGGAGTATTTATTTACTGGAAAACTACACTCCTTAGAAAAATGGTGGAGGGGGCTCTTCCCCATGATGCTCCAGCAAGGGCATAATTTTTCCATGTACATGCTATCCACCCTGCTTACTCCTGACTTCCATAGTCCTGATGTCTTGGTGACTTCCCTGTGGATAGAGGTTGGGATCAGGGTTTGCTAAACTCAAAAAAGGCAGATCTTCCCATTCTGGGATATCAGAGATCAAAAATAGAACTCTACGTCATTGCTTCCCATTTTTGGACCGGCTTTCCAGTAGACCCAGGGCTAAAGATACAATGGAACTGTCGTATGAAGCTTAACCAAACACCTTCACATTTATTTCACTTGTAATTGTAGCTCCTAAAATACACATGCACATACGAGTATATCGAATATGTTGATTCAATATGCATAAGCTACAGCCTGGAGAACAC
Source organism: Rhinolophus sinicus (assembly GCF_057876585.1). Lineage (NCBI taxonomy): Eukaryota > Metazoa > Chordata > Mammalia > Chiroptera > Rhinolophidae > Rhinolophus > Rhinolophus sinicus. The sequence continues at coordinate 3,382,264 of NC_142518.1, read as the reverse complement.
AGCGCACGTGGTGCAGCTCACGTGAATTTCGGAACCCGAGAACTGGATACCATAAACGATACAAGCTACGTGGGAGCTACAAAGGCATCCTTGCACTTGGCAGTTGCCACTGCAGAGGGACCCTGTGTGTATTTGCAGAGAAAATCAGAGTGGGTTCATTCACCTTCAATGTTTTCCTAGTAATGAGGGACTGTTTTCAATGAATTTAGGGAGGAAAGGGCCAGCATATCTGGATCTTCGCACCGTGGAATGACCGAGGTTCGCCTCTCCCGACTGAGAATGACGTGAAACCTACATCTCGTCCCACCCTCTGGCATCACACCTTTTTAAATGTGGCCTTCACTTGCAGTAAAGAAAAACTCCTTTGGGAATACAATCAACTTGCTCAATTCACCTGTCACTATGCAGCCTTGACTTCTTGTCAGAATACCCAGATACTTCCCCGTCACCATGGTAACGATTACACGACTCACATTACTGCTTACCTCAGAGTGACCAGGACGCATTCTCCTTTGGGGGAATTTGGAGAAGGGGTGTTGTACTCCATTACCTATGCTTCCAACAAACCCACACTCGGACCTTATCAGTAAACCAGCCATGTAGACGGCAGAGCAAAGAGGGGACGGGTCCCTTTATGGTCCACTCCACTGCTGAGGAGAGGTTTCATGAAGCACTAGCTACGGTTTTTAATCCAGTCTCTACCAAAAGCCATGGGGCTTTGCCTATTGACTCAAAAGGTTTGAGCCTCCACTTCTTCCACAGGAAGACATCTCTTTCTGCATCTTGCAAGGTCATTTTGCAGCGCAGAAGAGGTGATGAGTGTGAGACACGCCCTACATGCTATGTGTGTATCCACAGTGCCTGGTGTATACGTGGCAAGCACAGTTACATATGAACGTGCTCAGTGCCCATGGAGACAGCCAGATGGCTGTAACATCCTTCATTCAGGGCACATAAGGAGGGACGGGCATCTCTACGAAATCCACACTGCATCCCCACCTGTGAGAGCAGCAAAGACTTCTTGCTAATTAAAGTATATTAAGGACGACCTGTGTCTTGAATTGCTATACAGCTTATAACATATGGTGAGCGCATTCTCTAGCTGCCCAACAGTACAAGCATCTCCCCGCATGCTAAATTTTACCCCGGAAAGAGTAAACGAGGGTGAAGGATCATGGAGTGCATGGCTATATGTTCCACATTGTCACCCTACTCAACCTGGGAACATGCTCTTGGCATCCCAGGGCACGTGCCACGTTGGGTGAAGCACACCTCCTTTGAGAGCCTCATAAACTAAGGAAGCATTTTTATCTTCTGCCCCCATCACTCATATGTTCCCATCCCAAGCTAGCATCTCAAGAACTCACCCTTGAGTATATAAATCATTTCAGCAACAAGGTTTAGAGAAAGAATATAAAGAGATCAAATCATCCTCCCCGTGGCCTTTGACGTATGAACTAAGCAGGAGCTCGGTACCCCAAATGGCTTTTTATGTTAACACATCCAAATAAAGCACCGGTTTCAATGGGGAAAAGTTTGAATCCAAAAGCATTTGAATAAACATCACAAACACTGTCAATAGTTTGATTGCTTTTCCTTCTTCTGCTTCTAACTCCAAATCCATTTCTTATAAATGTGGTGGGACCTGCCTAAATGATTCAGGATATTCTGACCAATGAGATGACACACAGACATGTGTCCTCTGGTCCTTGAAAACCATTTTTGTAAATATGGTGGTGTCACCATTGTTATGATTCTGTGGTGACACTGAGGCAAATCTCTTAAGGTCTTGGATCTCACATTTGGTGAGTCTGATATCTACTATAACACAAGAAGACGATTTTCTCCAAAGATGATTTTACCTAGGCAGTTTAAATCCTTGTGTCTTTGGACAATGTAGGTACAAAGACTTTTTGTGAATAGCGTCTGCAGTATGCAAATTCTAGTATTTCCACTTGTATTGACCATGTCTGCATGGCTCAAATGCGGACAACAGCCATTTTCACTGGAACCATCTATTCTGAAGAATAAACGCTTTCATAATAACTCAATAGCCTGAAACCATGGTGTTGCTAAAACACCTTGTCTCTAGTTCTGGAATAAAATTTCACAAAGCTCAATATAATCAAGATAAACTCATTGGGCTTCAATATCCATACGATAATCCAATTTATTTTGCTCCCTTCCCAAAGTCAGATGCTAAGGAACCCATTAAAATGCCCTGCAATCCTATGAATATTCATAAACTCTGTAGATTCATTTCTGTCAAAATACCACATGTTGTAAAACACCGATTCTCCCTGGAAACCACGTATCTTTTCTGAACCCTGTCATTCCGTAACGGGCTTTGTATTATTAATCTCCTCTCTGTTTCTGAGAGATTGCTGGGAGATGGAAAGTGATGTGAGAGGGTTTGGCTTTCACAGCAAATTTACCAAACAGCGGACTGCTGTGTTTTGGCTTAAACGGATAGGTCTGCAATCCTTGGAGCCCCATTCTATCTTGGAATGGCTGTTCTCTTATTTATAAAACACACTACAGCGAACCCACGAGGTGAGCGCTTTGTCAACCATGCAGACCGTGACCCACTGTTGAGTTATGACATTAATTTAGTGTCACAACCAGATAGGTTGAAAAATAAAAACAAAACAGAACACAACAGGGTAGGAAGTATTAGAAGCCATCACTCTTGTGAGAAAAAGATCGTTTGAGGAAACATGTTTCAGTTAAATATCTGTGTACATCTTACTGGAGGATGCTGTAAAATGTCCATCTTATAACTTTCTAAAGCTTTTGCATTTGATCACGTGTCAGCAACCCCTTCTAGAAAAATCTAGGGGCATCATGACGATTGTGGCATTTGTCCCTAACAATAAAACTATGCTCCACGTGTGCTCCAGTATTTGTCAGAACATCCTAGGGGCTGCCCGGGCTAGAATGTCTTGGAGAGCTTGTTGAAATGAAGACGTGTGGCCTCACTGCAGGTTTACTCGGTAGAAATCTCTACAGGTAAGCAGTTCTATTAATAGCAAGCACCCCAAATTCTCCTTACATAGCCTGCGGGATCATGCCCGATACCGATACTCAAGGGACGTTCCCCTCCTGCCTTCTTTGTCCATGTGTGATTGTTAAAATGACCCTCCCTTATTTGACACCATGTTCTAAGCTCTTGCACAATGGATGGTCCTGAAGCAGGCGCTGTGGCCGCCCAGGATGTGTGTGGCCACCCCAGCCGTGCGTGTCCCTGGCTCCCGGGCCAATGGTTAGGCTTCCTGTAGGAACTGAAAACTCCACAGTACCTCCACGTGCAGGTGATAACTGAAATAGGTGTTCAGAGGCATGGCTGCCAGCTCCCTCCCTCCCTCCTTCTCCTGGAGTCACATTACGTCTCTCGCCAGGCCACCTGGCTGGGGGAGCCCAGTTTCTCCAGGATTTGCCGCCTGGATAAGACCGAGTCTCTGTACCACTGTTCTCTAAAGTGACAAATGGAACAAATGGTTTGGTTTGGTTTGAAGAGCACGTGGTCCTGCTAGAACAGCTCCTCAGCATTGGTGTCCATGGCTCACGTGACGGTCATTCCCTGCGCTGATCACAAGCCCCAGAACCGTGAGCCAAAGGGCATCCACCTAACTAACCCCAGAGAGATCACTCAGTTCACCCAGCTCTCTCACGGAAGTTTGTTTCTCTCAGAAATTTGCCTCGGACATTTTGGATGTCCCCCTATCATTTACATGACAAGGGTAACCTGTATCCTCAAGCCACGCGCAGTGACCTTTTCTCTCCTGACCTCACATGTGACGATGAAACACCACAGTGGTAACTGAAGCCCCCTTGGTCATCCAGTAGACATTTTTTTTTTTTTTTTTCGGCACGGCGTCACACACACAGGATGTGAGGGATCCTGACAAAGCCACTCTGGGGTCAGCCCACAGCATCACAATGCCTGTCTGAGACCACCCAACACGTGCCATCTCATTCTTCACATCCCATCACCCAAGAGCCTGGCTGGAGGACTGTCCCCAGCATGGGAGGCGGAGTGTGGCCAGAAGGACCAGCCTGGTTGTCCCACCGGTGTGGGCACCACCGAGCATCGTGTTTCACCAGCGGTGCCAGGGTGAGGGGCGATACCCACCGTCGTATGAACTGGCTCGCATCCTCCGTCAGCCTCTGCGTGAGGTTGTCATAAGACAGGGGCTGCTGGGTGATGTCATAGTTCCTGAAGAGGAAGCAGTTCAGGGGCCGGAAATAGTGCAGGAAGCACAGCAGGGAGGCAAGGATGAGAGCGGCCAGGAAGACGAGGCAGAAGAAGACGGCGGGGGGCACATGGCAGAGCCCCAGCCACTTGAGCACCGCCAAGGTGAGGAGGGCAATCGCGATGACCTGAAGAGGAATGAAGACCAGGAGCCTGATGGCGGACGTGAAGACAGTGCCCTGCCCGGGTTTGCAGTCTCTCAAGTTGGTCACGGGCAGCCCGTGGAAATAATCGAAGCCGTGATTTAAAGGGTGGTGACAAAAGTCGGTTTTGCTGTGGCAGTGGATCCCAAGGTGCCACTTCCCTGAGGAGACAAAGGGGCGATGTGTTGAGTCCCACAAGACACCCTGACTTGTAGGTGGACTTCTGCTTCCCACACTGAGAAGTAGCATCTTTCTGCCTAGGTATTAGCCAAAGGCCTATTCCATAGGGCCCTACAGATTTTCTTTCTTTGTTTGGTTCCTTTTCCACAAATACTAGGGTACCAACTACTCCCTCTACCAGAAAACAAGTAGTAAATCTAATGATTGGAACACAAAACAAAAGACAAACACCTAAGACACTTAAAGGGCAAGGGATGTAACTACATAGAAAAACACGTTTTTTTCTGGGCTACATGGTTTTTGAAAACACTTGATTAAAATTAAAGTCTTGGAAGCAACTTGATTTTGTTCCCTAAATGGTCACCGTGGAAATGAATCTTTTCCCAAAAAAATTACGCCTGAGGCATGAGGAAATCATACTCATAACTCAGCAATTATGTGAAGCACCTATGAACATTTCTTATAAAATGTTCATTATGCCACTAAATTAGCGAGTGCCTCACAAAAAGGAAAATGAAGATGGTTTTACGACAAGATGGATGAGAACCAAGAATGGTCACTTTGCTACTGTGAGATTTTCTAGGATTCATCTGATGACCTGCATATAGACCCAAGCTTATCAAGGAAGAAGGGAGAAGCCATCATTCATATCAATGGAATAAAATCACTACGGGAATATCGATTGAGACAAATGATGACACAATTTTAGTATTACACATACGAGGAAAATCTTCATCAACAGCATGGTGTATGTGTGGTTTTTTATGCTGTGTGTGTACAATTATATCTACCCATTATCGATCTGTCTCATCCATCCATCCAACCATCCATCTAGCCATCACCCATCTCATCTATTGATGTATTTTCCCTGTCTCTTCACTTAGCTCATCTATCTTTCCATCTACTCATATATCCACCTGCTGATCCGTCTGTGTGTCTGTCGTCATCTCTCTCTCTCTCTCTCTCTCTCTCTCTCTCTCTCTCGCTCTCGCTCTCGCTCTCCATCCCTCCACACGCAAACAATAACATATATCTACACATTCAAATAGCCCAGATGGGGGCATCGTGCTTTACTTTAGAACTGAAATCATTTCTTCCCTCTTTAAAGCTGTGCCCACTGTGTTGGCAGCGTCAACCCCAGCAGCACTGCTCTCCTGCCGCCACACTGTCCCGCTCAACCTGCCCGGGTCCTTGCCTCCCCATCCTCAGCGGCCCACACCTATCAGAGCTGTGGCATAGCCTTGCGTCTTCAGAAGCTTGGCGAATGTAATCTCACTGCTGGGAAGTCCTCCAGAGGAAGCTGAGAAGAGGAAAACGCCCACACGCGACCGAGACGCTATTCCTGAGGCAGCAGAAAATCAATGATTAGGATGGGGAACCATGAAGACTGGGAACATGGAAGATGCCCCGAGGAGAAGGGTGGGCACGATGACAGTGCCAGGAGGTTACCTGATCGGATGGAGTACCGGCCTGTCATGAGGGCCGCCCTGCTCGGCGTGCACAGCGGAGACGCGGCCAAGTGCTGAGTGAGTTTCACTCCCCCTTTGGCCAACGCATCAAGGTTGGGGGTCCTAGGAGGAAAGAACCATGTTATTCATGATCACTTTGAAAATGCAGCATTCTCTGCGGTTTTTCATAGGGAGACACCTCTCCTGGGATACTGAGGGCTGTGTGGGGTTGTGTGAAGTGGGGGAGAGGGCAGGAAATGGAGACGGGGCACAGAACAAAGACTCAGAATGAGAAAGAAGAAAACCACGCTGAGCGCTCAGTGATCCCGAAACGACTGGTCCAGGGAGCCCCACGCGCCCTCAGGGGGCTCTGAACTCCTGCTCCCTTCGTCCTGGTTTAGAACAGAGGGACACGTCTCCACAATTAGCTACTGTGAGGAGGGAGAGTGAGACGGGTCAAGGCCTCATTCCTCCCCCGCCCATGTCCCCCCAGTTACCTCCATGCCCCCAAAAGAGAAAGCTCTGGGGATAGCTTCCCTCCTCTCTTCCAGCCACAGCCAAAGGGGAACCACTAATCAGGTCTCACCAGCCTCTGCCTAATTTCCACCTGCCTCCATGGAGAAGGCAATAACGGGAATCATGTATATTTATCAGTGAACTTCAACAAATGGGTTAATATGGTCCAGGAAAAAGGGATGCAGGCTAATGTGAAAAAGCGGCATGCTATAAAATCACTTCCACGCTGTGTTGGCTCATGGTTTTTATGCTTCATAAATGCTCATCTATGGGCTCACTTCTAGGACGATGCATTATGCAAGATAAACCATCCTGGTGCTTTTTTTCCAGACCCATCACCTTAGGAAGTCATTCCAAACTTCCTCGGTATTCAGGAATGAATGCGTTCCAGTTCTTGGAGCACGCTGAACTCTTATCCCATATCCCCCACTGGGAACCCTGGTTCCTCCCTGTCTGCCTGGCTAGTTATTTTCCATCCTTCAGTTCCAGGCGTATTCGGAATTCTCACGGGCCTTTTATGGCCTCCGACTTACTACACCTGTCTTAGGGGACGGGCCCACTCCATGTGTCAGACATCTAGCTGCACTCTCTATTGCAGCAGCTTCCTCATTATAAGGGGACGGCGAGGTTAATTGTGCTGCCTTCCAAGATGGCGGCCCGTGAGGGTGGCGCCCTCGTCTTGCTCACAGTTAGGGCCCCACAGCCTTTCTGGTCCAGAGCCCACATAGAAGAGTCAGCAATAACACACATCTTGAAGGGAAAGGTCATTTCGTTACATGTGTACTGTCAAATGGGTCTCCCACCTGTGAGTGTAGTTTATGCATTTAATTGTCCATATTGCCACTTTGATTTTGGCCTAAAACTACACGGTGCTTAGAAGACCAAAACTGTAAATTGGACGTAAGCCTCATGGTACCTCTGTGGGCCCACTGAGAAATCTGACCACTTTGGCGTGTGATATTATAAAATACAAAGTGAGAAATGTAATTCAGAAAGGCCTGGAATCTAATATGGATAGAAAGACAGACTGAGGTAAGACACTGACAGGGTTCTTCCTTGGGACATTTATATACTTTTTTTTTCCCTTTTGATAATTGGTACAAACTAAACCTTAAAGGCTTGATTGCAATTTTTTTAATTAAGTCACTTGAGTAGAAACAGTTATCTAATTATCTCAATAAACTCTAGGACTATTACATCTAACATTATATGAATATCATATTCAGCATTATTATTATTATATTGAATGTTACATGATATTAAGAATATATAAAATTTAAAAATAGAAGTTATGACTGATAAGAAACATGAAATGACTAACAAAGTTTGTCTCGCAGATGTCAGGAAGTGAGAGCTAAACGTTTCATAAAATGAGGCAAAAGGTGGGGCAGGAAATATTCACGGTCCATTAAAATTTTAAGAGAACACTGAGTACAGATTTTATCCCTGTACACATGTCTAAAAATCTAACGCGTGTCATCGGGCAGCATATTTAAAACAACAAGCAACATCTAGTGCAAAGATTCAGACTGGAACCGACATGCACGTGGCTATGTCTTGTAGGCAAATTTTTTCTCAAAAAAGTAATTTAATTTTTGTTTGCTCTGACACGTAACCATGAAACACACTTTCCAAGATGCATTGTCACCTTGAAAAGAAGATGCCAGAGCGACTGATACGGAAATAAATCAGGTTCCCGTGGCACTTAGCAATGGGTCTGTCCCCGAGCCCTACATATATTTACTACTCATTGATCTTACGAGAACATTCTAGTAAAAGCAAATGATCTCTTTCCCCGTCCTCTCCTTGAATTCAGTGTGAATTGATGGTCTGTGAGATGAAGCTCTGCACGGAACCATTTTGGTCATGATCGTAAGAGAAAATTTGGTCATTATCATAAGAGAAAAGTACAATGCCAATACCAAGATTCTACCCCCAGGGCTGACTTTCCTTTTCAAGCCAAAGGGCTCTTCCACTATTTCTTATGTGAAGTTAGTTTTACACAGGAGGCTCAGAATCCAAATGCCCTCTTCTGTCTTAGTCTGGCCCCAGTGCGTTTCTTCCTACCACTGCAGTTACCCGTGGCCTACGAAACATTCTGGCATCATCCCATGTGTCCCTGGGACATCTGTCCCCAACCAGAGTGTCTGACTGATGATGGAGAACAGCCTAGAGAAGAAGGGGAAGGAAGGGGTGGAGGTCTGAGTGGGAAGGTGACAAGCACGGATGGGACAGGGCAGCCTGCACACCAACTGAAACAAAGGCAAGAAAACTGAGGATGTAAAAAACAGCAGCATGGTAGCTGAGTGTATCCAACTTACTACACCTGTTCACACAGTGTCACACCTGCCTTCCTCTCCGCTCTATCTGGGTGTCTCTGTGAAATCACACATCAACGTGTGCTGTTTGGGAGGGTTTAAACCATCGCCACATGGTCTGCAAACGTGGGACAAGTGCCCACAAGCACAGCCATGGGTTTGCACAGTGGGCATGTCACCCAACCTGAGGGTCTTGTTTCCATAACACCCGGGATCTCCGATGCCAAGGTCGTCAGCTATCAGCACGACAAAGTTGGGCCGTGACGTGGCACGGCTCTGGGCCTCACACAGGAAGAGCAGCAGAAGCAAAAATATCTTCATCTTCCTGCAAAGGGAAAAAAGAGAGAGGTGAAGGACGCCGGTGTGTGGTGGACCGTTCACCTCCTTCTCTAGAACCTTCCTCTCTCCTCACACACATTTCAGAAGGGGCATTCTTGCAACCCCTCCGCCCCAGACAACACGAGCTCCAAAGACACACTGTCTATGATGCCAGAGGGGAAAGAATTTTATCCCTTTTCTTGTGCATTTGTTTCCAAAACAAATCTTTCCTTTTCACGGAGAGCAATGACCTCTCGTTTCTACCCTAGACCAACACGTACGTTCCATTCCAAACAATGAAAACACAACCATCTCCCGCTCTCTTAATAGAAGGTGGGTTCCGTGATTAGCTAAGAGTTCTCTATTTGAGTCCTGGGAAAACAAGCATGTTATGAAGAGCAAATTTTCAGGGTCACATCCTTTCTAAAATTAGCTGTGAGTGTTGGCGGAGCAGCTTTTGAAAGGGAAACAGAAACGTAGGCAAATCTTTCCAGACTCAAGGAACAGAAGGTCCACAGCCTTGTGCATCTCCAGGAACTGGCTAGAGATCAGAGAACACGCGCCCAGGAAAGGAATCCATCCATCTGCTATGGCTGTCATCACAACACACACTCACCCTACGCCATTCCATTCCTTTAGAGAATAACAGGCTGGAGGAATTTGGGGATGATGGTGCTTAAGCACATGTACCGGAAACCCCTCTCTGATGTCCATAGGGATTGCCAACTGAATATGAGATGAGAAAGAGAACCTGCAAGCATGTGAGAACTGAATATGAGAAGAGAAAGAGAACCTGCAAGCATGTGAGCAGCTGGAGACTAGTCCCTAATGCCTTGGCTCTGAAATGATGGGGTTAAATGACCGAGGGGCCATTTGAGTTTCGAGCCTATCCTGGGAGAACTTGGGACTGAGAAACCAAGAAAGATCTTAGCAGAACACGTTGTGTCAGGAATACACTGGGGAGGGGACGTGGTTCACACGGGAGCTGTGGGGCTTTGCACAAGGCAGCATGCTTCTCTCTGGACACTCTCTCACATCAAACAGTCAATACCCGGTGTTTGAGCCAATGAGTAAGTAACCATTGACCACGTCTGTGGATGTGAGATTGGAGGGTTGCCCTCTTCTCAAAATGTGCCTGGGGTACACCAGGAGAGCTGGCTGGTTGAACAAGCATCAGAGAAAAACCACATGCAATCCAGAGTCGACGTTTACTCCGTGGAATTCAAAATCCCTCACTCTAATTCAAGCAAAGAGGTGACTGAGAAAAGGGCATGAACCATTTTGTAAATGGTTGGAAGGATATATGGGTAACAGACTATTTCAACAATTAGCATCCATTTCTAAATATGAAGAGTGACACGTGCTACAGCATGTGGAGATCACCGGTGACACCCATTGGTAAGGCCTACGGAACACTTAGGGTTGGGGCATCAGGCGTCCCTAAGTGGATTTAACGGCATGCAAATCCATAACGAATACCAGTGATGTATTCAAAAGAACGTATCATAACTTCCTGTCCCCAAGAATGCAACACAGACCATTCACACTGGGAGAGGCGGACACTGGAACGTTGTGGGTATGTGTTTCCACCCACCTAATGTTTTCACGTTCCCCTTAATACAAAAAATGAATAAATACAATGTCTTCTTGTACAACGACAGTTTTCTGGGGACACGCACCAAAAGCCCTTTCCCCATGACTTCATCACGTCACCTACATGAAGAAATGGCACAGGAACATGGCTGTCATGGGTGATAGTCAACTTAATAGCCTTAGACTTGTAAACCGGTCTCTGAGCCTCGGCACTTGTGACATTTGGGATTGGATAATGCGTGGTCGTGGGGAAGGAGGCGCTGTGCTGTTCCCTGCAGGACGTTCAGTAGCAGTCCCCTCCCCACCAAAAAAATTCTGAAACCAGATATGTCTGTGGATATTGCCACATGCCCCCTGGGAGGCAAAATTACCCCCAGTTCAGAATGACCCAGTTATAACCTGCCTGTCACCCTTCTCATCGTCTGTGAAATCTTTGCCTCCTGCACACAACACAATTACGATTCACTTCCTTTGTTCTCCTATGTGGGAAGCTTGGCTTCTGTGGAAGGATCTGGAAACTGTAATCCCTCTGAGGAACCACAGATTTCGCCTTAGTACCCACAAGTCCATCTTCAATGCCAACAGGTCGCATTCCTCACCTGTAACGTGCCCTGCTGGTTACAGAAGCTCTGAAATGCCTGGGTACATGGCTGAGGGTGTCAGAAAGGCTGTTGAAAGAGACCATCAGGCTCTGGGACCCCTTCTCCTCTACCCTTACCTGCTACGTATCTGTCACCGGTCCACGTGGCAAATCTTTCCCCACCCTGCCTTCCCATCCGTATGACTATTGTTACCTCTTCTTGCAGCCACTCTCTCTTTCCCTACCTCTCTCCTTAATTCTCTCCTTGGTGGCTTTTGCTCTCTGTTTTTCTGGGAGTAGAGGAATGAGTGAACAATTCAGTCAGGGGCCTGGTCCCAGCTCAGGCCACCAGCCATGAGCTTGAAGTTTCAGCCCACTGTGCCTCACTCCCCCATGTGTTTCACTGAGATGTCACAGGGCAGTCAACAGAGGTGATGAAAGAGGGTTTCCATGAAGTCAGAACCTGGGAGAGATACCTGCACCCCCATGTTCCCTGCAGCATTATTCTCAACAGTCAAGACATGGACACAACTTAAGCATTTGTTGATGGATGAATGGATAAAAATGTGGTATAGATACAATGGAATATCATTCATCCTTAAAAAGAACGAAACCAGGCCAGCCCCGTGGCTCAGGCTGTGGGAGCTCCATGCTCCTAACTCCGAAGGCTGCTGGTTCGATTCCCACAGGGGCCAGTGGGCTCTCAACCACAAGGCTGCCAGTTCAACTCCTCGACTCCCGCAAGGGATGGTGGGCTGTGCCCCCTGCAACTAACAATGACAACTGGACCTGGAGCTGAGCTGCACCCTCCACAACTACAATTGAAAGGACAACAACTTGACTTGGAAAAAAGTCCTCAAAGTACACACTGTTCCCCAATAAAGTTCTGTTCCCCTTCCCCAATAAAATCTTTAAAAAAAAAAAAAAAAAAAAAAAAGGAAGGAAACCGTGCCGTTTGAGACAACATGGATGGATCCCGAGAGAATTATCCTAAGGAAAATAAGCCAGACAGACAGACAAATACTGTATGATCTCATTCATACGTGGACTCTTAAAAAAACAAAACAAAAAACAAAACAAAAACCTAACCAACCAAACAAACAAAAAGTTGAACTAATAGAAGCAGAGAGTAGAAGGGTGGTTTCCAGGGGCCACGGGTGGAGGGTAATGGGAAGATGTGGATTAAAGGGTATAAACTTAGAGCTATAAGAGGAATAAATTCTGGGGATCTAATGCACAGCATGGTGACAATAGTTAGTAATACTGTATTGTATACTTGAAATTTGTTTAAACAATAGGTCTTTTTTAAGTGCCCTCCTCACACACAAAAACATTAACTATGTGAGGTGAAAAATGTGTTAGTTAATAGTGATAATCATTTCACAACGTATTTGCATATCAAACATCACGTTTTCATTTTAAATATGTACCAAGGGCACCAAAAAATGTACACACATTTTAAGAGATGTTATCTATGCTCAAGCAGGAGTTCGCCGTCATCAGAAGTGTCTGGACGCTGATGGGAACCACTCTGAGCACCTCTTGTCATTGCAGACGTCACACATGACTTGTATTCATCTTTTGTTATCGGTATATATTGAGTATTATAATGAATACAGTTTTTTTCCTTTCTTAAAATGTGTATACATTTTTTGGCACCCCGTGTGTGTGTGTGTGTGTGTGTGTGTGTGTGTGTGTGTGTGTGTGGTGTAAATTGCATTTGTCAATTACACCTCAGTAAAGCTGGGGCGGGGAGGAGAACATTCCCCTGTTCTCCCCCAAAGAGAAAGAAAAATAAAAGATTTCCAAAATGGCAAAGTGCTAGACAAATTTGACTTGTTAGGAGTATTTTAATGTATCCATACCTTTGCCATTAAAAGCAATTCACTGACAGTTCAACCAAATCCACTTCAACTCAACAAATGCTTACGGAGCAAAAAATAAAAGACAGTGTGACAGTTTTGTGATAGTTTTGAAGTTAATGAGACACAGAATCACCCTGCAAGGCTCTGACTGGCCCAAGGAGGGAACCCACAACTACAGAACCCACTAACGGGAGCGGCGTAGTGAAAAATGTGGCTTCTATAGTGAATCCACGGACCATTTATCTAGCTTCTTTGTCAGCATTTTCTCCTATAAAATGCAGATAACCATAATAATAATACCTTAGAAGCATTATTGTGAGGATAAAATTATATTCATAGTACTATGGCTCGATAAGGGAGTAATAGTTAGGGACCAATAGTTGTTACCAGGCACCATAACCAGTGATCTAACTGTGATTTCATGTAGACTAGCTACAGTAATAGAGTTTTAAACAAAGATGTGGGAGGCCAACAAAGATAGCCCAATGACACCCCTCCTGGTATTTATATCTTGGATGACGCACTTGCCTTTGACGGTGACTGGACCTTGAGACTCGGTTCTAAGGAACAGAATATGGAAATGATGGGAACATCCCTTCTGCGATTAGTCTGCCCAAGACTCTGACGCCCGTCTTGCCAGTCGACTCTGTCTCTTGCTGGCTTTTGATGAAGGGAGCTGCCATGTTGGAACAACCCCATGGAGGGACTGAGGGAGACTCCCAGCCAACAGCCAGGAAGAGAGTGAGGCCAACAGCCTAAAAGCAACGAATCCTGCCCACAATCACCTGAGCGAGCTTAGAAACACCTTCTGCCTCTGTTGAACCATCGGATGAGACCACTGCCGTGGCCAGCACGGCAATGGGAGCACAAGAACCAACTCAGCTGTGCCCAGATTCCTGACACAAACTGCGAGATAACAAGCATGTGTTGCTTTAAGGTGCTACATTTTGGGGTCATTTTTCAGTAACAGTTGAGAGCTAACACCAAGTACAATCGCTTAAGATGGGGAGTTCACTTCTTAATGAGGATCTGAACAAAGCTTTCTTGGCAGTGGCTTGGAAGGTCCTGCAGCACTTATTTCAAGGACACGTTTCATGACTGATGAGTACGCAGGATTCATAGAAGTAATTTAAAGATGCACTGCTCAGTTCACCAACCATGTGGAAAATAAAGTTTTGTTTTACCACGGAAAATGCCAGGCACGGAAGAAAGTACGTACGGTAGCCCAGAGGGACATGACTGAAAGAGAGATTAAACAGAATAAAATTCAAGCTCTGAGTCTTAAGTAAAGTTCCACTAAAATTCCACCCATTCAGGGACCGACCTGGGGCTACTGCGCTGCCTACTATACACAAAAATCAAATCAGATTATTTTCCAGATAAACTTTGTTTTGCGAGGGTTTCAGTTTTATTATAAATGTACAAAAGAAAACATATATATAAACTGACAACTTGGAGACTCACTCAGGGGACATGGTTCTCTGCACAGCCGTTTGTTCTGTGCTTGTTGAACAAACGGCTGAATGCATGCATTCCTACAACTGTGTGCCATGTGTTTTTGTTTGATTGTTGTTGTTGTTCTTCTCCATGCAAAACTCTCACTGTGAGGTGGGGAAGAGTCTCCAGAAACAGCAGGGGTCAGACCGGGAGGGTGCTATCTGCCCACAAAGGACATTTATCTTAGTCTAGAAGTGATGGCAAGACAGGGAAGATTTTAATCAGGGGATGACAGGCATGTTTGATTTGTATCCTCAGACACTCATTCAGTCGCTCCGTGGTGGATGGATTGGGCAGATGCTGGACAGCAGGTGCAGACAACGGCCATAACCCCACAAAGATGCTGACTAACCCCAGACTAGGTGGGGGCAGGCGGGCGGGGAGAACAGAACCGATTTGAGATGCAATCAATAGAACTTGGTAATTGACTGGATATGAGGTGTCAGGAAGACAGAGCGATCAATGGCTCTTCAACCTTGCTCTCTGAAAGGTACTGGGGCCATTAGCTGTGAAAAGGAACAATGAAGACAGAAAATGTCCGCGGCTTATGACAATGCGTCCTCTCGATGCCGAAATGTCGCCATCAGCACGATCCATTGCACCTGTGTGTGCTGCTTGGGCAAAACGCATTCCACCGTTCTATGCGCTGTGAGGAAAGCATTAGTACAGGTGCCCAACTTTTTTTTGTTTTTTAATTGAAATTAAGCCCAAGAGTGTTAAAGACCATTAATAATGATTAATATCTACATTCATTTCTGAACGGCCTAATGGTTTTGGTTAGCACAAGGTGACCGTTTATCACCAATTATACCTCAAAAGGTGCCTGGGGTACACGTTATTAGGGGTGGGGTCAGAACTTCCTTCTAGGCCAATTAAGAATGTTTGCAAATTCACGTTTGTTAATAGCCACTTAGAATCCCACTGCATATAAATGGTTACCATCTAAAGTAACCAGAACCGATTGTTTCCCCACAAGTAAGGATTAGAATAAGGTGTTTATGAAGGTGTTTTAAACTATTAAAGCAGAGTTGCTTCATAAAAGTACTTAAACATGAAATGAAAGTGCTGCAAAATATTGAGAGCATGGCACATTAAGTTCTGAAAATCTGCATAATTTCCCCCCTTTGAAAAAACAAATTATTTCTCTGAACAAACTTAATTTGGCCAAAGAAAAAAAGAGCTTTTTTGAGAAGGTAGCTATTCCTAAAACAGAATTATTATGAAGGAGAGAGACAAAAGAACATTTTCATCACTGGAGGTGTAATGACATTAAATTTGTTCATTAAAATAAAATTAACACTGTGCTTGCATAACAAATTTTTACCACGGCAACGCCTATATTCCAGATATATCTGCTTCATGGGGAAAAAAAGCTTATTGAAAAAACAGAAAAACACCTACACTACAAACCATATTTTGTTTAGAAAAATGCAATTTTTCTCCAATTCAAGCCATAGATAATAAACGAAATCCGGTTACCAAAGTGTCATCTAACAGATGTCCTGTTTCAAATTCACAAAGAAAAATAGTCTGACATTTGGACAGCAATGAACTCATCCGAATACATGTTTAAGCAGGTATTTTTATAGATTTAAATGCCTTAGAAAAGTTCCTATTGCAATGTTGTCCCAAGTTTTTCCAAAGAAATTTTTATTGCTGCTGATTCATTGTTTTCATTCTAAATAGCTGAATCTCTTGTAGCTAGCCATTTACATCTATTGGTTTGCTTCTAAGACAAAGCAGTAGAAATTCACCCACTCTGCACACAATAATTCATAATTATTGTAAGCAAATATTTCGTCACATTATCACGTTCCCCAGAAAATATGTGATGTCACAGAGCTTTGATAAAGGGTCATTTTGTGAAAAGTATATTTTGTAGTGAGTGGGTCGTCTTTTAAGGATAAGAGGTCATCTGAACACTAAACTGCATTTTTTTTTTCCAAACTAAAGAACAAATTAAAGAACTCCATGTTTTTTTGTTTTTGTTTTTTAAGGAGGGCACAGCTCACAGTGGCCATGTGGGGATTGAACCAGCAACCCTGGTGTTATTACCACCACACTCTAACCAACTGAGCTAAGTGGCCATCCAAGACTACACATTTTTAACACAGCTGTCCTTTAGGGGGTCCAGAGCTCTGTCAGCAAGAGATGCCTCCCGGAGATGAAACGGGCAGGAATAATTGTAACAATCTTGTTAGGCACGCACGCCTCATACATCCCAGTGCATGCCCACTGGGAATAACGGGAGCGAGTTCACAGATGGGGTCCGCCCACCACAATTTTAGTTTGAACTACTGCAGCGAGATCCCAAGGGTCCATCACGGGGCACCTTTGTGCTTTGGCCGAGGCACCGATGGATATCGCACTCGATCATCGTTAAGGTGACCGTATGAAAGGAAACCACGTCTCTTGTCAAAGTTATATCAACGGAACCCTTTAATATGGAGTTGGAGCGGCCATCCTAGAGGAATGGCCTTGCCTGCCTTACTTCTCAAACCTTGGATGTTATTATAACACGGGACAAAGTCACCTCAGGACGCGGCCTTAGCAGCCTGGTGTCCCAAAGAGCTGTTTGCACAGACAACAAGAAAGCAAGTGTCATGACTACAGGATGGATGACTCTGGGCTGAAAATTAAAAACACTGTTTAGCATCAGCGTCCCTGTGTCATGTTATCTGCACCAATAGCAACGCCTTCCTTCTGTGATGTCACTGTCCCCTCCCTTTGTGATAAACACCCCTGGCCTTTGTGTCCCCATCGGAACACTGCCTGGGTTTATGTCTGAGTCAGTGTTTCCCGAATAGCTACTCTCATGGATCTCAGATAAACACTTGTGGCCTCTCCCTTTGAAAGGCCTCTTATTGTGAGGGTATCACTCTCTTCCTTAGCCCCTTAATACAGCTAGTCAGCCTGCAAATCTACAGGCTTTGCTGTTATCCACTCTTCACGGCCTACCTAATGCTTTTATGTGTCTATAATTTATGAAGAAAACTGTGTGTCAGGGTGCTTCTCCAAATTCTGGAGAACGTGCACATCCTAGGACTTTCCCCAATGGCACGTTGAGGGTCAGCCCAAGGGGCCCGTTTTGGGTCCTGGAGAACCACAATCATTCGGGTAGGACACGGAGGAAAGTGTGAGAAGGCCAGGGTTAGATGACCTCTGTACTGAGGCTAGGATCGTGTAAGAACCACGTATCTAGAAACTGCATTGGTCTGTGGGTTAAATGTCTTTTTGAAAAAAGACCCAAGACACCCCATTTGCAAAGGAGGGCCCCTGGCCCCCAATTTGCTAGGTTCTGTGTGCTCAGTCCCACTGGGGATGTCCTAACTGAAAACCGTCTTCTGCGAAGTACGCATGGATGGCCCTGGCAAGGGTTTTCATAGGTTGAGTTTGTGGAAGCTGCAGGCTTATTATTTCCTTTGCTGACAGACAAATTATAACAATAGTCAACCAAGACGATCCGAGTTCAAACAGCGGCCACAATTATACTTGACAAGAGGATATAATTCCCCCTAATTAAGCAGCTAAAAAGGCAGTCCCCTACCTGTTACAATGGTACCTCTGCAAATGTTAACCGATGGTACACAGTATAGGCACTGAGTACACTGCATGTGGTAGGTAAATATCCGTAGACATACTGGGCGGATGGGCAAGCAGTGTAATGATGTCACTTTATAAACAACTGCATTAGTTATAAGTACAAAGGGAAGACATTAAGAACCAGAGATTTGTTCATTGAAGATGTAGCTGCCAGAAGATTCCAGAATTAATATTGTTATAGGGGGCATGTGTGCATGTAGGAACGCAAACAGCCATCGCTGGAACCAGCCCTCGAGCTCTCTAGGGACAATGCAGGCTTTGTCTCCTTTAAGGGGCTGCCAGACCTCTTACCCCGGTAATACCAGCAGAAGGAGTAAGAATTCTAGCCCAGAATCTGAAAATCGCATGGTACAGTATCTCTGAGTTGTGGCTGGCTAAACGGACGTTCTAAGTAACAGATGATTTGTAAAAGCTTTGTAATGAGTGTGAAAGGGTTTGCAGACTGCTTTACGGCTGCTCGATGCAATTAATTTATACTGATGATTTGTGTGAATGCGCTATGAGAATACTTAGGCAACACGTGGAAGGTTGGCTGTGCTTTGGAAGAGAATAAAGTCTCGGGGACATCGTCACAGGTGGAAGCAAAGAGGAAAAGGGACCCAAAAAATCCACGGTGACACACGTAATCTACTTATCTAGGAAGCATAGTCATCGGAAGGAGGACGCTGATGGTAAGATACGGCCTAATGGACACTCTTGTGACAATTTTAATCGACTCCCGATGAGTGAAGGAATGACGTGAAATCACTAAAGCTAAAACGAATGCTGCTTCCATGTCTATTAATAGGGAGGTGTTTTGGTGACAAGGAAGAGAAGACGCACTCGACTCTCCACACGTCACACCGCAGTTGGAACATTTTTCTGTTCAGATCACTGCTACTTAAGAGGGACAGACACAAATTAGCTTATCGGGGAAAGAACAAACAGGCTGCTGAGGGTACAGGAACCATTATGCATAAGTGATGACGATGATGCAGGAATTGCTAACATTTCACCCAGAGCACAAAAGGCATGACAGTTGTATTTAAATTTGCCTGAGTGGCCGTCTCCCAAAGAGAGAAAGAGATTCAGCTGTTGTCTCACAGGCCAGAGCTAGGACTGCGTTCAAAACAAGGAACTTGATCTTGTAAGAACTTGCCAGCCCACGAAATGATCAGCCTGTCAAATTGCACCTTTGTCCTGCCATAACCCAGCGGAGACTGAAACATGCCCATCTGTCGGGGATATTGCAGATGGGTTACTTCTTGGACAAGTAGGGAATTTGAACAAAATGACCAGTTTCATCCTTCCCAACCAGGAGATTCCATCAGTCCACAGGCAAACTCATCATCTACGATACCCTGAGGCGGAAATGAAAAAGCAAAAGCTTACCCAGTGAGCAAAAAGCCCCACCAAACAAGCATTCTCCTCCATTTTTGCACGGCATCGCTCTGCGCCGTGCTTCTTGCTCTGCCTGCTAGACCCCGGATGAGATGGCCTGACACAAAAAAACTCGACAGGAAGACGATAATTAACAAAGGATTTGACCACCTCCTGTAACGATGGGTCATTTGAATGTTTTGAAACAGACATAAAAGCAATTTCCATCTCGGTAATCAGCCCCATGCATAACCCCTTCCAAGCCTTGTCTTGCGAAGTCTCACAGAAAATCATTATAATCGATGGAAATTACCAGGCAACAACAGAGTTTAAGAATACGTGCGTTCCCTTGTTGAGAGAATACTCAAAAGAAGCGGGTAGCCTACCGTAAAGTTCCCAGCTCTGGTTCATGTTTAAAAGCAACAGGCTACGGCCAAGTTTCACCTTTGTCACTGGGGATGGGAGCAGATGGTCCAGGAGACAGCAACTTCATTCGCTGACCCTCCACTCACAGTTTCTACATCAGCAGGAGTTTATTAACCATCATCCCATGAGGAATCTTCTCCTAGAAAAAGGGCCTGTCCAACTGAGTCTCGGCTTCCCTCTCGAGCACAACTTTTCCGTCCAGCTTGGCCCTGCTACTGGGGCATGGCCAGTGGCACGGGTTGTGAAGCTCATGCAACGAAGGGAAGCCTAAGGATGCCTCCTCTCGGTGTGTCCCTTGAATAATGTCTCCTCGCGGCTCAACAACCACAAGTGGGAGAAAAGGCAGTTAGGATGAAGTCACACCACTGACAAAGCTGCCATTTCACAGCGATCTTGAAAAACAGCGACAGCTAAGAAACGTTCTCACCCTGTGTTCTGCAAAATGGTTGACTGCAAACAATCTCTCCCTGTAGGATTCGGAGAAAACTCACAGATGGTCCCCATGCCAACTGTCAGGGCCGGGGGCAGGCCCCCCAAAACATTCCACAATGGCATATTGATTGCTTTGAATTAGAGTTACTTGACCAGCACCCAATGCAGGAAGGTCACGCTGACCGTCCCTTGTTTCCTTGAACACAGGACATCTATGTCCCCTGTCAAAGATGCCCTCCTTACTGCCTGGGCTGGGGGAGATACCCGGATTGCTAGAGTTAAGGAATCCAGGGCCCAAAAGCTTGCATAAACAAAGCCTGCTAGTCCTTTCCTAATTTACTAACCAAGCCGCAGGGTTGTTTACGTTTCTCAGTAATGAGCACCCCAGTCTGAGAGTCTTTGCCCGGTCATTTCTTCACAGACTTATCATTTCCTTGCCTAAAACGTATAAAAAGCTGGCTGCTTCATCCCATTAGAGAGCATCATCATTTATGATGTCCCATGCACACGCAGCAAATTAGTCTTTCCTCCTGTGAATCAAGCCTTGCGTCTATTTCATCATTAGTCCAGGTAGAAGAACTCAAAAAGGGTAGAGGGGGAAATTCTCCCTCTTCCTGATACTGTCTGGGACGAAGCCAAAGACGAACCCTTCCGATTCCCATTCTTGATCTCAGAAACGCTTCGCTGAATTGCTTGTCCCCACTGATCAAGGGGAATAAAACGCTTGTTAACGAAACTTTGGTTCACTTTTGCTCCTTTCCCTGGGACCCTCACCTTTGGTTCCCGGAGGCAGCAGATGGCTCCAGCTGGAGACAGGCTGGGCTCAGGGTAAACTATTCTCTGGCCTACTGTCCAGCCAGGCCACCCTTTCCTCCCACTCCCCTATGCCTGGTTCTTCTGGCCTGCTTTACTCTTGCCTATAACAGAAAAAACCTTTTTGCCTAACCTTTGAAACCCTCACAGTCTGTATCGTCAGAGCATTTCCCCCTCTGCAATAATCCTCTGGAATAAAAACCTCTCCTTCCTGAGTCTGTATCGCTGTTTTCTATTTGTCACCATGCAGACCAGGCTGGCTGGGGAGAAGAGACTCTTGGAATAGCCAATTTGGAGCCTTTTTCAAGCCTGACTTTTACATAAAATCCACTTTCCTTCCCTGAGAAGTATCACACAGACAACAGAATCACATTCCTTGCTGCAGTATCGCGGCTGCTAAGCGTGTACCCAAAGCCAGATGCCACATAACTAACATCATTTCGATTAAATAAAAAGAAAAAGGTGCAGGTGTGTGCGCGCCCCATCTCAGGCGATGCTAGTCACGTAATTGTTAGGTTGCAGGGCACACAAGCTTATCTATCACTCGGATACTCTGCTAGACAACTCTGATCAGCCTGAGGGAGCAACGTATTCCAATACATTTGCTATATGCACAAGCTCCAAACGAGCAGCTGCTGTTTCGCTTCAGGGCTACCGTGCATCGCCTCGGTGGTCCCCTTGGGAATGGGCTGCCGCTTTCCTGAGGGCACCAGGAAGGCACCAGAATCACGCAGATAGCCCATCAGGAAAGACAAGATACGGGCAGACTAGGAGACGTTACTGAAAAGACAGCTGACAGTGGTGTGAAGAGGCATAACAGGGAAACCAGGGGGTAGAGGGTTGGCTCCGAATGCTGGTACCACCCCAATGCCCGAAGGGCAGGTCACCAGAGCCAGTGAGGACCCTTGAGGGGAACTGGGATGCTCAGTGGAGAACACAGCCCTTCCCGGGCAACCCGCCGGGAAGGAAGAGGGCGCTGTATGGATTCCTGGATCTGAGTCCCATCGCCTTCCAATTTCCTGGCTTTCCTTAGCCAAGCTCAACCGGAACCAAAAGACAAGACAGCCCGTGGCTGTGGTTCATATGGGGCTTCCTGCAGGGGTGGAAGTAGGATGAGGGGAGGCAGAGGGGCTGTCAGGGGCAACAGGGGAGGCAGAGGGGCTGTCAGGGGCAACAGGAAAAAACTGAGCTCCCTAGCGACTCATTACGTCATTGATGTCTGAGAAACCCATCACGGGACAGTGTTGTCATCCCTGTGTTACAAGAACAGTGAGCCTGAGAGGGCTGTCCACCCTTGTCTGGGAGTACAAGAGGTGAAGCCATGAATTGGACCCTGGTATAAACGCCTCCCAAATACTTTTGTCCTTGTCACCATTACCACTGACGTGTAAACTCCCTTCATGCAGATGTTAAAAAAATACACAAGAAGGATTGCACTGACTGAGGTTTCCACTGACACTAAAGAAACCAAGTCATTCTTTCTAGACAGTAGGTCCCGTTTGTGTGCAACTGGAGGCGAGAAGACGTGTGTGAGTACATGCAGCGTTTGGGAGGACGGTTCCATAGAAAGGTTAAGAGAGGAAATACTAGGTAAATCTACCTACGGGCCGAACTAGGTTACCCATTTTGCACTGAGTGTCCCAGCAACTGGGTCAACAAACAAACAAACAAATGAAAAACAACCATAGCGTGAAGTGGAGCAGAGAAAGTGAAGCTTCTCAGGTAGAAACAAACATAGGTAACATTGATCAAGTGCCTACTAGACACAGGTACAGCCCGGTGTGTTGTACATACTAAATGACGGTGATGACCATGAGATGACAGCCATGACGACACCTTCCGCCGCACTTAGAGACAAGCTGGACCAACCTTGGGTGGGGTCTGCATTCAGCCAGAAGACATGACTCCTCTCAACCCCCATCGTCACCACAGACTCCCGGTCACCTCCACGAATCCCCGTGGGCTCGGGAGATCAGAGGACGCTATGGTGTGGACGCCAAATGAAGACGTGCTGGGAGCCAGACTGTGCGCTTTTCATATTCTTTCGGGTCTATCTCCAAATGGACCTACACGCGACACAGCAGCTACGCACAACACACTGCATTTGGTGACAAAAATAAAATGACTTTCTCCATGGGAAAACCCATCCATAGAAAGAAAATAATTATCTTCGCTTTTACCGTTCTCCTCCCCCCATTGGAAACGCACAAAAACAGTGTCTGCTAAAAGATGTGGAATCTTCCAGAATTCCGTTTCCGCGTCCTGGTGAGCTTGTGGGACAACCCCATGTGGGTCCAAAATGATGCTTCCATCACTTGAATCTGCCAGGTGGTCTCAACAAGTCTCTGCTCAGATTTACCCCAGATACAGAGGTCTCCGTCATGGGAGGTTCCTCGACCCCGACGAGACCAATATGGAAGACCCCTAGTGGGCCACCCAGGCTCGAGTTCAGTCTGGCCCCGAGGGCTGACAGAATTACTCTGAGCTTCCCACATACACGTGTGCCTCTGGTTCTCTTGATCCCCACGCAAGGCATCTTCTGTGATACAGGATTATGGAGACGTCCCACATGCAGCAGCGAGGTCCTAGAGCGCTCATGGACTCAACCAACAAACCCGATAACTGTCTTTAGCGCAAAGGTGTGGGAAGCACAGAGCCAGTCGGGACACACGGAAAGGAAGGAGCCGCCTGGGAGGAGAACTTTCTACAGGGGACGAGGTCCAACCGACAGAAGCCAGAAAAATGTGAAAGACAGAACTTTAAGACAGACACCGACACTTCTGCCCCCTAGTGTGCTCAGCGAGGATAACGCCCTCCCTTGCACGGGGAGGTTCCCTGGAAAGGTTAAGGCCCATGAGTAGGACGGACGTGATTCCTGTACTGAGGTGACTCACCTGTTAACTGACTCAGTTCAAAAGGGAGCGATTGCCTTGGGTGGGCCTGACCTGATCAGGCAACTCCCTTCAAAGGAACTAAGAAGGGAGGGCTCCGAGAAGTCGGGCGGGGGGAGCCCTGAGCAGAGCAGCCGTCTACCTCTGCCTGGTCTCCTGACCCGCAGAGACTGAGAGGCAAGGTGTGGGTGTTGTTTGAACTCACTGTCTGTTAGGAAACCACAGAAAATGAATACAGTGGGTTTCGATGTTAAACCAGATACTTTCCTGGCCAAAGCTAGAGAGCGCTTGGACGAGGGATTCTGGATTATAACTCTGAGTTTTCATAGCTCACGTATGAAAACAAAATTCTGCAGTGACCATCTCTGCACCTCATTCATTTTTTCATTCCATCGATAAGTATGTATTGAGCCAAACTCTATATGACACACTACGCAAGGCTTAGCACGATCCCCAGTGTTTCATAAAGGTCCTGGATGTACTGTCTGGATGGACCAACCTCAGAGCACAAAGCACAAAGGGAAGCTGAATAATGGCCCCCCAAAATGTCCACGACCTAGTCCTCAGAACCTGTGAATATCTGAAGGCGCAAGAGGGAGAAGTTCCTGGCTTGTCAGATGGACCCAGTGTCACCACAAAGGTTCTCATGGGAAAGAACATGAGGAGACAGTGGAAGATGCTACTTCTGCGGGCCTCGAAGATGGAGGAAGGGACCGGGAGCCTAGGAGTGTGGGTGCCTCTAGAAGCAGGAAAAGTCAGGGGACAGACTCTCCTGAGAGTCCCCAGGGGGACCGGCTCCACCGACATCTTGGTTTTTAGCCCCGTGAAATGCACTTTGGACTCTGACTGCCAGAACCGTAAGATGAAGAATTTATGTTGGTATAAAAGCACCGAGTGTGTGGTCATTTGTTAGAGGAACCCCATGAAGTGAATACAAGAAGGAAGGGACGAATATAAGGTCGGAAGAAGGGAGGAAAGTAGGAAAGAAAGAAGAAAGGAAGTTAGGGAGGGCAGGAGGAAGGAGGTGGAGACAGCAGTTATTTTAGGTCCTCAGGAGTATCCAGGACTAGAAGAATATAGCAAATATGTCTGTTGGAAACAACAGGTGTTTATCACTGTGATGGGTATAAGCGACCTCTCTGTACTATCAGTTGTATCTACCTGTGACTTTATAATTACTTCAAAGTAACATTTTAAAAAAACAGAAATTATGCCGTGGAACAAATAGTGAGCTGTCATTTCTATAGGTGATTCCTAGGAAATTCTAGAATCTCACACACACACACACACACACACACACACACACACAATTATAGAGGTTAGTGTAGGTGGAGAGATTATGGTATGTAATTTTGTGTGTGTGCTTTTCTGATTTTTGGATATTTTTTTCTTAAACTAAAAGGTCTTACTTTTAGGACCATGACAAAAAGAAAAACGCATTTTAAAAACAAAACAAAATACAAAGTAACGAAGAGTAAGAAAATCTCAATATCTTATGGAGACACACAGCTGAGTTACCACGTTTCGTTCACGCACATTTATACTGTATCGTAAGAAGAGCAGCAAACGCGGATCCCCACGTCCCTGCTCGTGAAGCAGGTGTCAGGTTTTACTATGATATAGAAGCGAGCAGTTCTCACTGGATTGGGTCCAGTTCAACAGCGGGTCCTATTTTCCCACTGTCCTAGGAACTCTAGGGGCCAGGAAACCATTCTTCTGCTGCCACCCTCCCACCCCCTCCAATCACCTCAACACCTAGGGCTCAGGGGAACTGAGAAAATATTTGTCATGCATTTATTTGTGGACAGGTCATGTTTTTTAACAGATAGGTGTAATCTTGGACCTGCCATACCTTACCTAGTAAACCATTCTTTCCACTGAGTTAGAGTGTAATTCTTCAGTTACTTGCTAGATTCCTGACCGGGTTATAATTATGAATGAGTGGACAAAAATACAAGGCGGTCGACATACAAGTTCATGTGCACATAATGACCCTTCTTTTAGTGAAAGTCCAATTTGGGTTACAAACACTAAAGTGCTTTGAATTCTCAATGTTACTTTGTCCACTGACCCATCTGTCCTAAATGGTGAAATTTTCATATTGGAGTTTGGTTATTTCATCATTACCTATGAGACCTTTTTCCTGGCATCATTTAGGAGAAAAAAAAATTAAAATTTTAAAATTAACATGCATGAATGCAATCCAGAGGGAAAACTAAACTCAGTCCTTCCCCTGCCTGAAAGTGTTCAGAAGAGACGATTTTTTGACCGAGCTGTTAAAAGGTAACCAACAGTCTCCAAACCATCACTTCCCAGGACTGCCGTCACCCGTACAGTTTGCACATATCATGGAAACGCTTGAAGACAATGCCAACAAAATTCATGCATCAAATCCCAAGGGTGATTTCAGGGCAGCGAGCTTGTTGCTATTTTCTGAGTAAAAAAATGCAACTCCTGAGTAATACCGAAAAATCAATTAGCAGTTCCTAAAATTGTGTTTCCTTAACATGAGGGAACGGGTGTAATTTTTAATACAAGTTTTAAGCAATCAAAATGCATTACAGGAAAAGAACACCAATTTTCCTCCCAAACCTAAACAAATGAGTTATTTTCTCGGATCACCCCTGGGTCTGTATGACACAACAAATGAGCAAACAAACTCACAACCAAGTTTTGCAGAGTAACTTTGGTTAGCTCTTCTTTCAGCTTAGGATTTATTTTTTATACAATACAGGACACCCACGCCTACTACCGTGTTCCCCCCAAAATAAGACCAGCTCTTATATTAAGGTTTGCTCCAAAATATGCATTAGGACTTATGTTCAGGGGATGTCCTCCTGAAAAATCATGCTAGGGCTTATTTTCCGGTTAGGTCTTATTTGGGGGGAAACAAGGTATGTAATGCTCTTGACTTCTATAGTTTTCTGTTTGTTTGTAATGAAAATAACCTTCAGCTATTGATAAATGGGACAAGATCTTTCTATCAAGGTGTTAGGATGAAACATTTGAATCATTACTCTTGTAGGTCTAGCGTGATTGACAATTAGTAACAACATCACCCAGCTGGAACAGAGACCATCGACTGAAATGAGACAACTTGAATTGTCTCTGCAGAGAGGCCCATAGTTTTGAGGGTAAATGGCAGATGTACCAAAATGATCTCCAAATACCACTTGAAGTTCCAATAAAGAAATTTTAAAATCTAGTAACCCAGTGGGACAAAGGCAGATGGAGAGCAGATGAGAAATTTCCACAGGTTTTCAGAGAGTGGCTACTCGATGTTGGAAGGGTCCCTGAGTAAGCACCCAGACGAGGCCGAAAACTGAGTGCCTGAGGGGGCTTGGGACACCGTGCACCCCTGGGCCAGGGGCCTCCTCCTGTAATGGAGTCCCCATTCTCTGGAAGACAGGGTTTCTCTCTCTGCAGAAAGTGGATGGCCCCAAACAACAGATAATCACAGCTAGAGGCCACAGATGTACAGACCAGTCAGCCATCAAGACAGACCTACAAGTTTGCATGGCAGTGAGCACATGGCTTTGAGCCAGCATTGCAGAATCTCCCTGTTTACTGCAAACAGAAGCTAAGGGCCACAATGCATTTGAAAGGAATCTCCAACAGGCAGGGAAGACAAAAGGACCCCCCACTCCCCCCAAAAAATTAATCTAACATCAACCAATCAATAAGTAATGAATGCTTTGGAGAGAGTACATTTAGAGAACCGAACAGGGCTTTTGGAAAGGCAGCACACGGGAACAGACGAAGTCATTCAGCAAAATGCCGGGGAGATCGAGGGGCGACCTCTCAAAGGAACATGCAAGGAAAAGGCAAGGTGATGGGTGACGGGAGAAAGGCTACAAAATGGGGACATCACAAGCAGAGGTCCAACCTGAGGAATACAGAGAGAAAGCACGTGGGAGATAAACCACCAAATACTATGACGTGAGGGCATTGCGTCTTGGAAAAGAGGTGGTGACGTGGGGGCTCTTTCTCACGGGTTGTGGAAACGCAAACTTGGACAGACTTGGGGAGCACATTTCACTGGCTATCAGGCGTCTCAAGGTTCACACTCTTTGAATCAGTGCTTCCGTTCCAGATATTTATCCTACGAACCCCCTGAGAGACACACATGCGTCGTTTATCAAAATATTGCTGCCAACATGAGTTAGACACTGGTGAAGCCAGAATTGGAAAAAGGTTAAATAAATGACAGACTACTATGCAGCCCTTAAAATTCTTCGTTTCGGAAGCACATCTTTCATGAAGAAAAGCTTCTGAGTATACTTTTAGGGTAGAAAAGGCAGACTCTGACATCAAGTAAAGGCAGCATGATTGCAAATTAAAAAAAACAACAACACATTTATATTTATATATCGATATGTGTGTTTTCTGTGGTGTGTATACAGACATGCATGTACATAACTGGAAAGAAAGATAATATCATTTTATTCGTCAAGCGTTTTGGGAGAGTGGGTCTACCAATGGTTTTATATGATTCTTTATACATTCTTGTAGTTATTAAATGTTCTACTTATTTTTCCAATCAGAAAAAAGCCTGCAAAGCACAAACCAATCATCTTCCTGCCAATGGAGACAGTCACAGTTAAATTTGCAAAGCCCTCAGATATGATAATTTGTACTAATGGGAGTAAAAAGAATATGAACCTGGGCTTCCCGTTGGCCTGAAGAGACCCTAATTGAGACAATTTCAATTTAATGAGCTCTGATTTTAAAATAATGATGTTCTATCTGAATCTGTGCAGCTGGCCCTTGTCGCATAATCAGAAAAAAATAAATAAAGAAGACTTCCTTTTTAGAGAAAGCTTTTGAAGTCCTTATACTTTAAGCACAGAGCGCACGGCAAATGTTTAACAAATCCTTGTTGTGCAGAACTGAATTAACAATTCCTCGCGGAAGGAAGCTCGGGTTAGAAATATGAGGCCCAGGAAAACACAGCCGCAGGCACAGCATAGCTCAAATGTCGTGTACCTGGCCTACCTTTCCCGTCTTCCCCAATAGGTCACAAGCTCGATTGATCACCACCTCATTGTTGGTACATTTTGCTGGGGAAAAAAATAAATAAATAACCACCAAAGTATCTGACTCAAAGAGAGAGCGACACGGTAGGAAGATGGTACGATTATTCCAAATGGAGAGCACGATGGGATTGAAAGGACGATGGTAATGTCGTGACTCTGGTGATCAGCGTTTGAGGGGTCGCCCGATTCAGAAACACTGGAAGCCTGCAGCCAAGGAGGGGCTCATGTGCAGCGTGTTACATTATATCACAGAGGGGGCCGTGAAACGCTCATAGTGGGCCAGGGAGCATCGAAATCCATGTTCCAGGGCAAATGCACCTAACCTCCTGCACCGTTCCCTAAAACCACGTGGAACCCCTCCCACACCCCCAATGCACCCCCCCAACTCACAGGTGGATCATGATTGAGAAGGATGCATTTGAAAACAAGCATGGATGGAAGCAGGGGATTGGGACAACAGGACATCAAATGGTAAATTTCCATTATGTCACCAAAATCAGAGTTGACTTTAAAAAAACTAGAGCTACAAAATAGTACCGCAGCATCGGTTAAAACAGCACCGTACCAAGCACCTATTATCAACTGATTATCACTTTCAAATTAGAAGTCCGTGCCCCTACGTTATAAAATCAATCTAATTACAGACATTTCTATTTCTGTCTTCCAACATTTCATGCAGAAACATGACAAAGAATTTGAACCTGCTCTACGGTATGGATTATTCCCTCACTGACCTCAATGAAGATTTATTTTATACTTGAAATTATATCGTATACTCTCTTCCCACAGAAATCACTCCTGCAAGGAAGGTTTTAATAAGAGATTCCTATAGAAAAAAAAAATCATCATAATCTGATTATATGTATAAAGGAAAATTTTGTTTCGGTCTATAAAGAAAAGAAAGGGTCCTTGCCTCTGCAGGAAGCTGGTGCTTTTCGCCCCTGTCCAGAATCCTAGGTTGATTAACTGGAGATGACCTTACACAGGTTTTAGGCTTCACCACATTTGGCAAAGAGGAAAATTGAGAAACGCCAGTTCAAGACCGTTCTTTACATCGGAGTCTAAGAGGCGAAACCAGATCAGAAAGGAGAGTTGGTTTTTTTCACTGAAATCCAAGGACTATCACTGACTATCAATATTCATACAACATTGGCACCGTTTTATAAAATTCAGTATTCCACGATTATTTAAGAAACGTAAGGCACTCGGTGTTCTTCAAACACAGTGGGGAGGGTTGTATGGTTCCTGCGCTCGTAGGGCTTGGAAAGAGTAAGAGTCACGTCATCAAAAGCAGAGAAAAGTCACATCTGGGATGGTGTGACACTGCCAACGGGACACGTGTGTGGAGCACGAAGCAGGCAGGTATCACCTAGCTGGAGGTCAAGTGCAAGAACAAGCTGAGCTGGGCAGAGGCCCCAAGGGGAAGACAAACTAGCTGGTAGGAGAGATCTCCTAAGACGAGGACATGCCCCAAGCGGGGAGCCAGCAGGGGCTCTGGGGGCTGGGAAGGTTGGCGGAGGCCTAACCGTGGAGAACTTCCCAGCCCTGGATCCATAATTCCATCTTCTCTCCAATGGGGAGTCATGGAGACGCTATCAGGGCCAGTAACAGATGAGCACCTGGGTTTTGGCCGCGGATGGTCGGAGAGGTCTTGATGGATGCAGACAGACGCTTCAGAGGCCCGTGTGGTCGACACGTGAGAGATGAACACAGCTCAGCCCAGGAGTGCCGGATACAAATGGGGAGACAACAGACAGCTGAGATGCAGATGCAACGGAGCTTTAGGTGTTTCCACAGTAGCGAGCTTTGAATTTAAACAGGATGCCTTCCAAGATAACCCAAGTGTCTCTTTGTCGCTGTGAATCTCTGTGGTGAGACAGTAATGACGCTAAAGCAACTGTGGCTAAGACCCATTGTGGCCAGGGACAGAGCCGCCTCGGCTTTACGTCAACAACTGGACATCTAGCAGCCTCAGTGTTGTCTTTGGTTATAAAACAAGGCAGGCACAGAAATCAGCAGTTGCCACTGCTTTTCACCAGAGAATCTTCTGGCCAAGAGAAAGTCCAGTAGACGTGAAACTCAGCATTGCTCTGCTATAAGTGGGTGGAATCAACTCAGACCATTCCTCCTGGGTCCAAGGAGGCTTCCAGTAGCAGCCGGAAGGGGCCTTGGCTTTCCAACAGGAACCATCTGTTAAGCATTGCCTATGGGGTCTAACAATCAAAGTGTTTCCAGTGAAATGGATGCTAAGATTGCAACGTAAGTGCCTGCCTGGCGTGCGTCTGTAGCTCTCTCCACTTAAATGAAATGCCTTATTCCTTAGGTGTTTTTACATGCTATTTTTTTAAACTGTAGAACAAAATAATTGCGCTAAATTCTGAAACCAGGCGATGCTTGTCAAGAAGAAAACGGGCTGTGTGATTCCTGCTTTAATGCACAGACCCCCCATACACACAGCACCTGCATTAACCCAGCTCGGACAAACCGTGCAGAGGCTAACACGGGAATGGGAGTAGGGAATACACCACTGTTTATAAAAATCCCGAGACAACTCCCACAATAGTATTCAGTGCCGGTTAAACTATCCTGTGAACCGTGTCTCAGGCAAACGAAAGCAGGAGTTGGGAATGCGGGAAGGTCTGCAGGAACTGCCAATGACAAGTTCTGAATGCATCCCTTGATCCCTTGCCAACGATTGACCATGCACTCAATACTCCAGGGAGAAGCTACATGGAACAGCAAGATGGACCAGCTCCACCATTACTTTATAAATACCACCTAACCAAAACACAGGCCATTCATCCTCACCTTCACAGTCACAGGGATGAAACGTAGCCAAGTTCAAATCACAACCACGCAATATGACAACCCACCACAAATGGGACCAGAATATGGGGAGTATCAGAGCCAACACAGGAACCCTGGATTCAGATAAAGGATGGAGACACAACACATGCCTCTTAGGAAGTGGTCCTGTGTGAAATTTTAAAAACAAAACCAATGGAAGCAGAACATCTCCTTAAAAAGGAGAAACAGGATAAAATTTCACATGTTTTTTTTTCCTCTCAACTCTTTTGGGGGAAATTTTCAAACGCTCAAGAACCATATAACTTCACTCATATGTCGAATAGAAAACAGACTCAAGGAACGAACGAACGAACGAAAAATCTCATCGCACAGACAACAGTATTGTGGTTATTAGAGGGGAAGAAGTTTGGGGGAGGTAGAAAAGGGTCAAGGGGGTCCAATATATGGTGATGGAAGGGAAACTAGACTATGGATGGTGAGCACACAAGACAATATACAGATGACGTCTTACAAAATAGTATACTTGAAACCTAGTCTTATTAACCAAAATCACTCTAATAAATTTAATTTTTAAAAAAATCAAAATAGTTGAAAAACTAAAACTGAACACAGCTGTACCCCTTCTCTTAGGTTTACCAACTGTTTACATCTTGTCATAGGTATGTGTTTTCCTTCTCTGTCTCTCTGTATGTGAATATATGCGTGTGTATGCATCCATACAAACACGTACTTTTCTACATCAGAAGATTAAGAAAGGATAAGCGATGTGTTTGCATTTGTGCATGATGACGTTTCATAGGAAGTTGCATAAATGATGACACTTCACCCCCTGAAGAGTTTGGCAGGCGTCTCCTAAAACAAGGACATTTTCTTCTACAGTCATAATGTGAACACTTGTGTTGATTCAATCAACCGGTCTCCTAACCAGTCCCCAGATAATTGTAGGATCTGGTTCTTTTTTCTAATCCAGGATCCATTCAGAGTTCCAGTATTATTACAACGTTTCTCAGTCTTTTCAAACCTGGAACAACCCTCTCGGACCTTTCTTTGATTTTCGTGACACTGACATTTTTGGGGAAGAATCCAGGTCAATGGTCTTCTACAATGTGGTCTGTTGTGGATGAGTCTGTTTCCGTTCTTGTGACCAAACTGAGCTTCAGCCTTGGTGGCAGGGCACACCCAGGCGTGTGGGTGTCCTTTTGCTTCCTCCTCTCAGAAGGTGCGTAACACCAAGGCACCCCACTCCTGGTCACTTGCTGAAGAGGACAGCTTCCAAACCACTCCATTTTATCTCTCAATTTACCTCTTACTGAACCTTGTTTCATTCATTGTCTCTAAGAAACAACACAGTCACCAGCAGTGTTTTGGTTGGGATTACCTTGACCCCCAAATGGGCTTATCATCATGGGTATTTGCTGCTGTGAATAGCCTCATGTAGCATCTCCAGTCTCCTGGAAAAAGCTTTTCATCATCATCAAAGCGTTAAAATAAGTTACCGTCCAGCCTAGTATATATTGAAGACTAAGGTGACTGACTGCTGGCAGGTCAAACAAAATGACATTTCATAAAAACAAAATGTCCTCTTTTTTGTCTCTTTTTTTTTCTTTCATAAGAAACCTTGAATATCTCTAAACCCTTTTTTGGAGGGGAACCCATTAGAAATAGCAGAGACGAGATAAAAGTATTTTCTTGATTATCTGCAAAGCCTTCATCCTCTTTTGGAGAGGCAAAGAGCTTACTGTGCTGTAATCGAGAAACCGGCATTCTGAATCGAGACCGTCACTGGACACCCGGAGAATGGCTTGACATCGGTAAGATATGATGGATGTTGTTATTAGGTATTTAGGAACGGATATTGTAGTCCCCACTGAAAGACCCCCACTCCACGTGAGCTGGTTAAGAAAGGATAATGAAAGCTGTATTCGTTCACCGTGAATTAATCCTGAGCCTTTTCAGCCTCGTATTTTTCATGAGCTACCGAGTCTGTCCATGTCTTTCTAGCCGGGTCCAAAGACTGTCCATCTCCTCTCTAGACTAAAATGACCCAAAATAAATAAATAAATGAAGCACACCAAGCTTTCTCTCTGCACAATGTACAGTTGTTTTCCAGAGGAATGAAAATAAAACTCCACTTAGCAGACGCTTACGGGTCTGAAAGCTGGATCAGAAATCAAAGCCAGCTCTCGCATTAACAAGAACGATAGGAAATGCATTCTTCTCTAAACCCCTGGAAAAAGTTTGTTTCCGAAACAGAAGAGGAACACGCAATCCTTTTAAAGAACATCTTGCAGAAATCACAATAGGAAATGCATCTGGTAAGCAGCTCAGTATTAAGAGTGAATACAATAGAAACCGAAGGTTTAAGCCTCCAGAGAAGAACCCCCTGCTGCGGGGTTTAAATAGGAAAAAAGAAATCCTAAAAGATCATTGTCTTTTTGTTCTTTTTAACTCTTACTCTATTGCAGATCCCTCAAAGTAAAAGGCCACTGAATAGTCCAGGAAGAGACGATTAAGGAAAAGTCTGCAGTTGCACAGAGCAGGGATCCTGCACCTGGACGTGACGGCCATCAGGCCAGATGACTCTTCATAGTGGGGACTGTGCCAGGCGCCCAGGGAGGGGAAGCAGCAGCCCTGGCCTCCACCCACTGGATGCCAGGAGCAAAACCCCTCCAAAGTCATGGAACCCCACATGCCTCCGGACGTTGCCAAAATTCCCAGGGAGGGCAAAACTACTATCAGTAACGCAAGACCCCGCCCGAAGCTGCCTTGGAAGATCCTGAAATCTCCTGGCAACCTTGCTTCAGCTCCCATCACGTGGGCCAGCAGGATCTTCCGGGTATTCGTGCGTGTCCCCAAACAAAGGTCACCCTATGCTTTCCCAACCATCCTGGGTGCAGAGGTCAGTCAGCTACCTGAGGACACGAGGCCCGTGGGGTGGACAGCTAGGATCCACAGCTGGGGTCTCTCTGACACCTCGACATGCTTCCACCTTCGGGAACCTTTCTAGCCCAATGTGACCACTGTCGTCTCTGAAACCATCTCTGTGCCCATTCCTCTGAGTCTGCTGCTACAGGGGAACATGGACATAGTCTGATGCCAAACAGTGCCCACTGTGCCATCACAATGGCAGAATGTCACAGAGATGTGGCCTCTTCTGTAACAGAGATTCCCCAACACCACACTCACTCACCTACACCAGGGTGGGGTGGGGAAACTCCTCCAACGGGAAGTCAGCCTGCTCTGTCCCTCAGGTGGTGAGTCAGAAAAGCCATTGCAATCA
Source organism: Rhinolophus sinicus (assembly GCF_057876585.1). Lineage (NCBI taxonomy): Eukaryota > Metazoa > Chordata > Mammalia > Chiroptera > Rhinolophidae > Rhinolophus > Rhinolophus sinicus. Next base: position 3,346,906 of record NC_142518.1, on the reverse strand, counting down.
ACAGGGACACCAAGGGCCTCCCTATTCTGCCATGGGTTGGTGGCTTTGCTGATTCAACTAGAATCATGTCCAAGGTCCAGGCTATGCACGAAACCATTAAAAAAATCTCCACCCCTCCAAGTTGTCAAGTTGCCCACTTACATGTCATGTGATTTTGCTTATTAGTGCACTGCCCTCATGGGAAGCACAGCTGTTCTCTAGGAAAATGTGTTTGACCTCGTCGAGGCTCCCCTTCGGAAAGTGACCTCTGGTTGGCAAGTTCTTTCCGAACAAAAAAATGTACTGGGACAGCTCCAAATGCATGTTATTCCTTTAGAAACTCCCCACACTGCACTGTACAGGTTACCAAATGCTGCTATTGAACTTGGTAGGTCAGGGTGAGGCAAACAGCCTGGTACTAGGCAGTGGTATTTCCAGAGAGAAGGTAGCCACGCGGGCGTTTCTGATACTTACACTGAGAAGAATCAGGAGACAGTCTCCGGCGTCGTACTCAAAAGATCTTAAGTTATGGAGACCACCATGTGCTGGTACAGCGAGGAGACCTTCTCTCAGCAAAGACAGTTGGGGGACACCGGGCTCATCCTACAAATTAATTCAAAAGAAGAAGGACCAGGATAAGATCATGCTGAAATACTCAAATGAAATGAGCTTTCTTGCTCTTCCTGCGTGTTTCTTCTTGCCACTCTCTGCCTAACTCCCAGTCATCTTCAGATCTCAGCGGAGTTGCCACCACCTCAGAGAAGCCCCATCTGATTACCCAACATCAAGCCTTATCTCCCTATTGTTGACTATCATAGTACCTCCCCCCCCCTTGGTTGCCGTTAACTCTATTTGCAATAATATATTTACTTGGTTTCTTTGTGTTTTATATCTGTCCTTCCCACAGGCTCTGAAGATCAAGAGGGCAGGGTCCATTTGTCCCCCATAGCAAACGCTCAGCAAATGTTTTCTTAATAGAGCTGGGGACATAAACTGCATCCCCCAAAACTGCCCTTCCCCTACCACCTGTTTTAGTAGCCAGGTAAGAATTGCTTGTTTGTTTGTTTGTTTACATTTTTAAATGATTGAAAAAAGAATATTTTGCCATATGTGAAAGGTACAGGAATTCGTATTCTGTCATCCATAAACAAACTTTACTGGGACAGAGCCACATCCATGCGTTTACTGATTACTAAGGCTGCTTCTGTGGATAGTGTCAGAGCTGAGTAGTTGCAATAGGTGGTTTGCCTTGAAAAACTAAACATGTTTACTCTCTGGCCCTTTACAGAAAGCGTCTCACGCTCTGTTATGCAGCCCTACACACGAAAACGAGCTCACAAAAAAGCCAAAAATGTGGCTTTGAACCTACAAGAGAATACAGATCGTGTTTAGTCGCTGACATGTAGAGAAAAACTAGCATATGCCTTGAAACAATGTCCTAATGTCTAAATCTACTGTTTATCCTTTGAAAACGTGAAGAATAATCCTGCTCGGCAGACAAGGATCGCAAGAAAACACCACGTAGGAGAAATATGACTGTTGTATAGATTCCTATAAACATGGAGCTTGCTTATTGAATTTATGCTTCCAGCAACAATTTCTTAGGGTCAATCAGTGTCCCAGAAATGTTATTTTCCCCCCAGAGATGGCATTTGAAACCGTAATCAATCTTCCGGCATAGCTTTTCATGTTCGATTCCTGTTGGAATGCAATGGTGTGCTGCCAACGTGGATCCTTCACCTCCCACTGTGGGAACAGCAGACCCTCCGGGAAGGGTCCCCTTCTCTATCCCTTCACCGTGACCTGATCAGGCAACATTCTGCTCCTGTGGATGTGGATTTGAACAACGGGTCGACTCCCCTTGTGAGGCACGAATGATCCAATTCATCCTTTCCCTTTCTCTGGCCCACACTTTTTATTTCCAGAAAATAGGCTTTCAGATATCAGCATGGAACTGGTGCTCAAAAGACATTTTTCAAAATAATATTCATGGGGTTCTCAGCCAGGGGTGATTTTGTGTAACAGGGGTCATTTGGGAAGGTCTAGAGCCGCTTCTGGTGCTCGCGGTTGGGTGGGTACCACCGGCATCCAGTGGGTAGAGTCCAGAGGGGCTGCCAAATGTCCTACTATGCACAGGACAGCAGCCCCCACAAAGAAGCATCCATCCCAGAGACCCCCACCCCAAAGAATGAGCTGCAGTCACACGTCAGTAGAGCCAACGTCTCGAATCAGTGCATTAGACTATCAGTCTAATCATCATGAAAGTGGGTGTGATGACAGAGAAAGACAAACACGCTGAGGGCTGGGGGTGGGGTCACAGCCGGTTTGCTCAGCCCATTGTACAAAGCCAACTGTGAATGGTGGGTCCACTATTACGATGATAAACTGTGTGAAAATAAGTCTTGTTACGCAAAATTTATAATCCAAATTAGAATCACAGAATGAGACAGAGAAAGATCAAGAGGGTAAGCTTGCTCTATGATTAGGGATGTCTATTTTGACTAGTTTGTGAGGTCAGAAATAATAAGCATGCTTCATCACCCCTTTCGGTCTCTTTATGTATAATCGATGTACCGGTCACGTACTTGGCCTATTTCTTTTTCCATCCTCCTGATACCCTCTCCAATGGTACTCATTACATTGCTGAAAATAGGGACCTAAGGATGGAATGAGAGTCCACCCTTCCTGTTCTTGACTCCGAGAAACAAAAAAGCCCTGGGAACCCAAAATATTTTTGTAAAATTCATTATTTACAGCACAGAAAAACCCAACCTGAGCTGAGTGGAAGCCTTCGCCTTGTCTCAGCCCACCAGCATCAGCTGTCTGCTAGTATAGCGGAGCCTTAATCAACATGGGCGTCAGGGCCACTTGACGCCCTGTGCAGTCGAAAATCCACGTAGAACTTTTGCCTCCCCCAAAACGTAACAACCAATAGCCTTCTGTTGACCAGAAGGCTTCCCTGTAACATAGTCAATGCACACATATTGTGTTATGTTATATGTATTATATACAATAGCCTTACAGGAAAGTAAGCTAGAAGAAAGAAAATGTTATTGAGAAAACCATAAGGAAGATTAAATACATTTACAGTACTGTACGTACTTATTGGGAAAAAAATCCATGTATAAGTGGTCCCACGCGGTTCAAACCCACGTTATTCAAGCGTCAACTGTATTGTGTTAGTTTGTTGTGACATTAGGCTTACGTGCACCAGGAAAATGTTTAAAGGAGTTCAAAATACCTCAGGAGCAACCGTGAGAAGAAGAGAAAGCATCTGTCATCAGAATAGCCCAGACGCGTGGTTATTAAAACAAGCCCGATTGTGGTGTGCTCGGGACGACTCTTATGCCAAGAAGATGGTATAGGAAGATGGTAAAGAAATAGGAAAGGCAAGTTACCAGAATCCAGTTTCCCACAGAGTGACCCTCTGTCCCAGTATATCTGGTATTAAGAGGTTCCAGTTTTCAAACTGGGAGAGTCCAGGTAATTTGGAATGAGTCAGTCAGTCTGCTGACTCAGGAGACCTTGTAGAATGTTCCATGCAGAAGGAACCACAAAAGGCAAATCTGAGTATGCAGTACATTCAAAGAATTTAAGAAGCTAAAAGGAAATCCCGGGGGAAAAGTGTCTTCTGAACATGAAGAAGCAGGGTACGGTATTGACGAATTTGCAGAGGGAACGTCATTGGTGGATGGTGTAGGGTGAGCCCACATGTCCAGTGTGAACTGAGGTCCCCATTCCCACACCCCAAATGACTGTTGTGCTGATGGCTGGCCAAACTTAGAGCTAAGTCTGTCTCTGGCAATTGCCTTCAGCCAAAGAAAGCCAAGGTGATGTCATCTACACTTGTGGTAGCCCAAAGACAACGCCTGCTCCCCAAAGGTATGCCCTGCTTGCCTTGAAGTGTGACACCGTTGAGAGCCCAATCCAGTTGCTGAGCGCCCTCTGAAATGGCTGAGGTCTTCGTTGGGACAATATCATCAACTCCTACCTGCCTCTTATCCTTCTTTCCTGACCCCCCACAAATGTTGATCCCAAGAATTCACCCACCTCAAAACCCTCCTGAACACAGACCTTGTCCCAAAACCTATTTCCTCATATCCAACATAAGACCACAGCTGATAAAACTCCAGTCCTGAATACAGGTGTATACAAATGCTGATCAAACAACCCCACGTTGCCGCCATGCTAAGATCCTAGAGATACCATAAGAGGCAACGGGAGAGAGGCCTTCAGGCTCAGGTTGATGGTCCTTGGGGGTGTCTACGCTGTGGCCAGAGGCAATACAGCGTGGTCAGTGATTGGAAAAACCAACAACCAAGATGGTGAACCCAACGTACCTATTTACCATCATGCGAATACGAGGAGTTGTCCAAAGGAATTATTTCTGAATAGTTCAAAACGAGGCTACCAATAGCGAACAAGCTGGGCTAGAAGAAAACCACAAAATAGTAGTTTCTGGTGTACCCTCTCACACACTTTTTGTGAAATGCAATGCTTTGTTTCCTTGTTCCTGAGTAAGCGATCATATGGCCTTTTGATCAAGGAATTGTGTGTTCCATAAAGAGCAAATACTCATCGTCTTCAACTGTATGTTTGCTACCTACTGATAAGCCTGATGTTAATACTAATGAACTTGTCAACAAGAGTGAAAAAAAAATCCCACAGGACAGAGGTTGGCAAACTCTGACCTGGGGGGCCTGGCCCCACCCACCATCCATTTTGGTCACTAACGTGTTACTGGAACACAGCCATGCCCTTCCCTTACTTTATGGTCTGTGGCTACTTTTGATCTCCAATCCCAGAGCTGGCCACACAATCCGCGAAGCCACCACTGTGAACCGTGTGGACCGATACAGAAAATGTTTGCCAAAGCCCTGACCTACATGTGGTTAAAATGTGAGACCTGTTAATCGTTGCCTTCAACAACAAGATTATGGCCGTTGGCTCAGTTAGAGGGAGACTGCTCAGAAAGAAGTCTGGGTCGACAAGCGAGAGAACAAGGAAAGAAGGTCAGTTTTCACATATGTCCTTGGAGAATCTTGCTGTTCGACCGTCATCACACGGCCAACTACTTACTACAGGATGGAGGAGCTACGGGGGCCCTGATGGACCCTTTTCTCAAAGTCATTCAAGCACGCAGAGATCATGCACATACGTGACAGAACATGTATACATGGCTTTCATTTATTTTGAATTGGCTACTTAGAAACAGGAAGTTCTCCGTGTAATGATGGTCCCCCGTCATAAAACTGGCCAGCATATTACAGTATAAATACACTCTAGACTAATTATTGTAGCACTTGAGGTCTTCATGCATCCCACTGAGGATTTTGATTCATGCATCAAAATCCCGTACATTTTCTGCAGGAATATTCATGGGTTTGATTACTGCGTGTTACCCCCACCTGCTGAGTGCATCCTAGGAGATAAGGCAAAGGCACATATCTTCTTTCTAAAATATGCATGACTCTGAATGCCACGGCCCATCTGGTTCCAAGGGCTTCAAGAAGAAACTGTGGGTGTGTACCGAGAGATAGCATGCATCGAGAGCTGGTGTTCCCGAGGATTGTGGAAACACTGGGGACTGCAGCGGGGTGCGTGCGTAGATGTCACTGCATCCATGAAGGACATCTGGAATTATCACACCGCACCAGACAGGTGCCTCTGTAATTCACAGGGGCCCTTTCGTGCACAAGCACGTTTTTAATCGCCAATGTCAAAGGAGAAAGGGACAAAGACAATGCAGGGTTTCTCCACTGCACATGGTGGAGACCCTGCCATAGGGCTGGGAGTCTGGGTTCATTTCAAATCCACAATTGAAAATGCCAGGATTTTTAGTACTTGAGTCCGACGATAAAGCAGCCTTTATGGCTGCAATACAGCCGAGTGTGAATTTATGACACAGAACAAATTTCTAAAATCAGCTAACCGTGGTAATGTTGATCCAATGAGGGAGAAGAATTACAAGCACAGAATCATCTTCCTTGCCATGAGGACAGCTTTCCATTGTGCCAGCAAATTTCACTTTGTTATGGGGGCCCCTTTCTGGCTTGCTCTGGATGGGAGAGTCATGACTCCTTTAATTTATACTAAGGGTATTATCATTTTCAAAGGGTTGGTGAATTGATTATTTCGCAGGGAAGGCTATTGGAAACATTTGATTATTTCCACACATATGGTGCACGACGCAAACGTCTCCCTTTGCAAAACTGTGATGGTGGTACAGTTAACACGCCCGGAACCCGGTGCCAGGTGCTGTAAGGAGCAAAAACTGTGGAATCAGGCACAGAGGGGTGTCAATTCTTGTTCTGTGAACCTTTACCTGTGTAATAACTTGGGCAACCTTGGTTGAGTGCTTTTGCCCCTCTGCGTCTTAGTTTTGGGGGGCATTTTCATCTCTCCCTAAGCTGACAGTGTGCTTCTCCGAGTGGAGGCCACACCTTTGCATGTCTATTGTGCAAGACTGTGCATGAGGTCTGACAATTAAGTTCATGAACTCAGCCTAGAAAAAGTGCTGCATACCTCATTGCTGAATATCACTATGGTCACCTTCGAAGTACTGCCCTTGGGAAGCTATGCACTGATGCCAGTGCCTAGTCCACCCTTCAAAGCAATGTTGGAACTCTTTTTCTGGAATGGCCATCAGAGCTGTCATCGTATTACCCTTGATGTCCTGAATGTCATCCAAATGTCTCCCTTTCAATATTTCCTTTATCTTCGAGTAAAGAAAGAAGTCATTGGGGGCCAGACCAGGTGAGTAGGGAGGGTGTTCCAATACAGTTACTTGTTTACTGGCTAAAAACTCCCTCACAGACAGTGCTGTGTGAGCTGGTGCATTGTTGTGATGCAAGAGCCATGAATTGTTGGCGAAAAGTTCAGGTCGTCTAACTTTTCCATGCAGCCTTTTCAGCACTTCCAAATACTAATCTTGGTAACTGTTTGTCCAGTTGGGACACATTCATAATGAATAATCCCTCTGATAACAAAAAAGGTGAGCAACAGCGGTGCAACAACTTCCCACACTTATCTGTCAGAACTCGTATATCAGCAGACAGAAGTGGGAAGGGTCTCCCTCCATGTTTGCTGGATTCACGGCTTCCATTAGCTGTGCAATGAGTTCTGGAGGTTTCTCCAGGGGAAGGAGCTATGAATGGCCTTAACATAATCATAAGTGTAACACAGAATTGGAAATGAAGACCTGTGCAAAGTATTTCTTATAAATAGCAACCTCAATAAAAACTGTAAAGGTAAAAAAAAAAAAAAAATGGAGGAAGATATGCAGCCTATACATGCGTTCGGTTGCCAGAATTCCTGGGTGTTCCTTGGCCTAGAGATACATCACACCAGGCTCTGTCTCCATGGTCACTTGGAATGGTCCCTTTGTGACTTCACCTTCCTTCCCAAGCGTCTGTCTACGCATCTTCTTATAAGGACATCGGCCATATTGGGTTAGGGGTCCACCCTTCTCTAGTATAAGCGCACCTTAACTTTACCAATTACGCCTGCGACTGTTCTCTTCCAAAACAAGGTTATGTTATGACTTTCTGGGAGTCGGATGTTTTGGGGGAACTACTATGCAACCAATGGCATGTAGCCTTCTTTAAAAAAGGTTGGGTGGCTTGTCCCTAGTTCACCCTCCTAGATAGAGCACAGGGAGGTCGGGAAAGGAAAGAGGGCTACAGCTGATCCAGAACTAAGCTTCTTTTGTCATGGCTGGGGGGCGTCACAGAGTTCTGCATTTCTATTGCTTCTCCAAGCAGCACCCACAAATCAAGCTCAGGGAGCTTATTACGAGCCATAGGCACTCACTGTTGTTCAAAGCACGTCCCTGCCCAATTCTCCACCCATCACTCCAGGAACAGGTTGGGTTTCACAAAGGACTCCCTTGCTCACAGGTAAAAGGACCTGAGAGGTTCAAGGTCAGAGCTAATGCCAGAATGCATTTCCATGCCGTCACGTACACGAGCCGAGATGTAGTTTAGAGTCACGCCAGGAGAAGGAATCTCCACCCCACGGGGCTTGAAAACTAAGTTGTTCAGGGGAAGCCTGGCATTGGACACTTGGGGCCACATTATCGGCACTGAGCCCACTAAAGCACACCCAGACTCACTGGCTTTACCTGGCCTCTCTTCATCTCTCTCGGTAAGGGTTCTGGTGCCCACCCGCTGGGGGCTGAGCTGCCAGGTTCTGTCCCATGAAAGACGCCATAAAACTATAGTCAACTTTATGGATGGATGAGTAAAGCCAATATGGCAAAACACTGACAATGATCCAATCGACAATCCTCTCTCTGTATACCCTTCAAATCTGAGATGTGTGTATGGGGGAAAAAATTGTCATAAGAAGTTGAGGACAGTTGTAGAAAACAGAATCAAGGTATAAGAAATTATTATAGCTTTTTTTTTTTTTTTTAAGGCCATAGCTCAGCTGTGACCACGAGATTTCTGAAAGTGTGTTGACTTTCAAGCCCCACAGCAGCTCAATACACAAGCTGAGAGTGTCACCAGCATGGCGCAAGCCGGTGTTTGGACAGGTGTGTGCTGGCGACGTTAGGTGTGTGTGTTGGCCCGTCAGCCATGGCCAACGGGACGTGGGCCAGACAACTGGATCCATGCCCACCAGTGGGTTTCTGAAGAGTCCTATCCTTGCTTAGCACATGACCTCCATGTGTTGATGATGACACCCTGGGGAAAGTGACCTTGTCAGACGGCTCCGTACAAGTGTCGCTCACATTGTTCACCCTTACCCTTTCTTGGCATGGCCTCGCCTTACTAACGGGTATTTCCGTGACGACACTGTCAACAAGTGGGGCTCGATGGCACCCTGGGACCCAAGAGTTGGCAGACCCGTCTTCCCACTCGTAACATGTTATGCTAGAAACGATTATGTATTGAATTCCTGCATGTATGATGTATGTAGAACTTGAAAAGCATAAAGGGTTATACACACCACTTTGGATTTGTGGCTTTTCCATCGAATAGAGGTCCATAATCTTTGGGTGGCAGGTATATCAACACTGCCAACTAAATCATGAAGGTTTTCCATGATGGACAATGAACGTCCCCTTCTCTGGGGGTTGGACTAGGGCGCCGGGAAGCAGGCCACCAAGGAAAACACATCGGCTGTCGTCTTTCCTTGATGGTAACGGGCTGACGAGTGGTATCTGATTTACAGGGACGGTCTGTCAACTTTTGAGCATGGGTTTTAAAATGTGATTTACAGGCAGATTCATAATTACTTGCTTTCAGTGTCAAATCATTCATCTTGGGTAGCTGGAGGGATTTATGGCGCGTGCTGGCTCTCTCAGGAGAAGACTTTTATAAATGACCTGATACGTGATAAACAACCCCTCCCCCATCCCAGAGAGTAGCATTCGTTAAATTAACACCTGGTTTTACAGCCACTAAAAAAAGCTCAGGATATTTGATCTCAGATTTTTAGCCTGGGTGCGTCGGAGAATATGGGTGTCCTAAGTTACAGGGCTGCCTCAGGGATGTCTGAGTAATGCCATCCAGGAATTGAAATCCAAAAACCCCAAGTGAGAAGTGAAAGGGTGGTGATGACCTCACCCAACGTCACACAGGAATGCAGCTGACCCCGCAGCCAAAGTCCAGGTCTCTGGACCCCAGTTGTGTGGTATCCACGTGACACCACGTTGCCTTGCTCCACAGAGTGAATCTGGCAACCTGTTGAGACACAGCCCGCCAGCCGTGACAACAAAGGGTAACTGACCCCCAGTGCCTTGTGTTTGTCAGGAAGTGATTTTTAACAAGTGGGGACATTGAGTTCTCCTGCTGTTTCATCACCGGTTGGTTTCAGAAACCAGATACCTGGGGCGGAATTCCTGTGCCATCCAGGCAGATGGCATGAAGCGAGAAGTACCCAGAGGTCATGAAGAGAGAGGTACCCAGAGGTCACGAAGGGAGAGGTACCCAGAGGTCACGAAGGGAGAGGTACCCAGAGGTCAGGCAGGTCGGTCAGAGTTAGCACCAGGAGAGGTGAGGACAAGATGCCAGAGGCTGGAGGGAAATGAGGAAGGGGCCACAAGCTAAGCTGGAAAAGGCAAGGCAACAGATTTTCCCCTTCAGACTTCCAGAAGGGACACCTTGATTTCTAGGACTTCAAAATGTGGCAAAAGTCCGTGCTTCCAACATATAGGCAGAATGCCCAGACCATTCCTCAGTTATGAAAAGACTGATAGGCCTAAAAAGGCGAGAGTTCTGAGACATGGTAGCAATTCTTATACAGGTCATTTATCTAAAAATCACTGACTAAGAACGTATGTATCAGGCAAAGGGGATACAAAGACTCGTCCGTCAGTGGTTCTCTCTGCAAGGAGTTCATGTCTTACATTCAAATCATAACTGCATTGTGTGTTACATGCAATAGTCAAAACACATACAAATTGTACCACCATCACTGCCCTGGCATATACAGATCAAAGAATGACAGATTTGCCCCTAGGAAGGGGTCTCATCCTTCAGTGGGATTTCCCTGAGGTGACTGGATTTTCAGTTTCCCTTATGCTCATTCCTTGGGAAAAAAGACCCGAGTTGCCCTCTGAGGGTGGGATTTGGAAGGTAACTAGTGGTCTTTGTGAAAGAGAAGCAGGTCAGGCTGCTGCTGACCCGAGGACAAGTGTGACAAAAGTGTGTAGAGAGTGTCTGGACGGGGAAAAGGGCAGAGTGAGAGGGGCAGTCAGTCTGGACGCGATGGAAGACAGCTTCCCCGGGACGGAGCATGTGCAGTGGGCCGCTGTGGGAGGTGAGGCTGCAAGAGTCACACGAAAATAGAGTTTGGAAGCATCGCAGGGTGAGAAGCAAGAGGCCCGAAAGTAAGACGAGGTAAGGTTTCTGGAGAAAAATAAGCCATGTTGTGGGAAAATCCCTCTCAGAGAGGGAAAATGGGTTCCACTTTGACTGCATGGTGTTTTGAAGAAAAGGAGACCGGGGCCGACCCTGGGTTCCTGGTCTTCGGACTGGGGTTCGCCCGCTCCTGGAGACACACAAAGACTTGTGGACGAGTACACGGGAAGGACACGCTCGAAGGAAATCAGATTCCCGACTTTCAATGTCCATTTGTGCTCTGCTCCAGAAGTGTGTCTCCCGGGCACACACACACCTCTCTGAGTCAACCTTCTTCCCTCTGCACAAAAGGCGTCCCTCTCACTCCAGCTCTTCCACTGGAAATCACTCTGGGATAGAAGATCCTTTGGGGTGCACTGGGGATAATCTGAAATCTTGGGTACCAATGAGATGCTGGTTAACTGGGCCAGCGGTGAGTGACTCTGGGACCAGACTGGCTGGAGAGCTACCGGGGAAAAAATGGACACGGCTCCAAAGTATCAGTAGAAAACCCACTTTCGGGGAATATCTGGAGGGAAAGGAGATGAACTTAAAGACCTAATAGAACCGGGTAAATACAGAAACTGTGGGTGAGTGAAGAGGTAAGACAGGTACATGGAAAGAAAACTTTCATGAACTTCCACCAGAGAAAGGGGATGACGGCCCAAGTTCCCCTTTATTGGATGTGTCCGAATGGTCCATCTTGGTTCAAAAGCCCGAAGAACAAGTGGGCAGATGATGGCCATGGGGATGGGAAGAGAGGAGGTACATTGAAGAGGCATTTCAGAAACAAAGCCAGCCAGATGGATGAGAAGCTGTATGAGGGTATAGCAGACGCACACGGACCCTTCCAGCACGAACTGGACACAGCGCACACCATTATTTGAGCTAGGAAGTACTGAAGGTAGAAGAGATTTAGAAAGGAGAAACGAAACGTTGTATACTGGAAAATGTCTGGAGCTCAGAGGAAACACAATAGTATCACCATCAATAATGACTAAGGGCTACAAAAGGTGCTAGGTGTTGTCCTAACATTGTATCATGTACATTGTCACACTGTATTGTCTGTCATCATTTATTCCTTTTCACTTCACAGAAGGAGAAACCAACATGCAGAAAGGTTTTTACCAGCTGAGCTTACAGGTGGATAGAGGTTTTCTGATTCTGGAGCTACGCCAGTTTCACTTATGACATCATCACTGTCACCATGGAAACTGGAAGGGAAGGGGGGCGACAGAGCACAGGAGGAGGAATTAGGAGACACGACTCCAGATGCCCTGTGATGTCCTTGCTGTGGGTCATCACAGGTCAGGGGACGGGTGGGGAAATAGGGGAAAATCCAGACCTGTCCCAATACGTTGCAATGACTCAAGTAAGCATTTCCATGCAACTGTCTCAAAGAAATGCAGCACTCTCGCTTGGGGTTCGATGCAGGACCGAAACAGGGCAAAATGTTATCATCTGCTACCTCCAGCTGGGGCGTACACCATGTCTGTTCCTCTAATGTCACAGCTCCTAAAATAGAGATGGGGCTTCAATGGACGGTTAGCTCCTTAAGGGCTGGGTCTGCTGCAGGGGAATGCAGTCCTGAGTCTGATCAGGGAAGATGTGGGAACAGGGCATGAACGGAGCATTTCCGTCAGTGCGCCTGGGGTTTTTGGTCTTCCTGACATATGTAGAAACGTAAGCCGTTCACGTCACGATTCTCTCCCCTCTCCCCAATCTCCCAAATACTCCGTTTCAAACTCTGGGTTCATAAAAGGGAACAGCCCCCACCCCCATCGCCCCACTTGTTTCTCTAAATGGTTTATGCTGTCCCTCCCCCGCTGGATCCGCTGCGGTTTGTACCAAACGTCTGCCTGTCATTATATTGGCAGGCTTTCATGTTTGAGGACACCCTAATGCCAGAGTGATTCCTTTCTCGGAGTCCCTGGCCAAGAGATAATATCTGTATTTTTATCTGAACGACTCTGCACCGCAGGGCACCTGCCGACCCACACTGGTCATTTACTATTTCAGGTTTTAAAAGAGCACGGTCCTTTCCTCCCAAGCATCCCATCACTTGCATGCCACCAACCAGTTCCTCCGTGTTTATCACAGTCCATTTCACAGCAATATTTTATCGGTGGGATGAACTTTTCAGAGAGGAAAAAAAAAAAAAGTTTATCAGATATTCGGCTGGGCAAAGATCCCAGAAGCTGCTCTACTGCTCAGGTCCCAGATAAACAACACATCCGTGCTCTGTGCCAACTCCGTTATCTGCAGATAAGATCTCATTATTCATGGTCTGGACTCGACCTGCAGGTCTGTTGTATAGTCACAGATTACATCATTGTGGATTGGCTCTCTTTTTTGCAAATCCTTCACACAGCATACCCTGGCATGCTCCCATGTCCAGAGTTCACGTTTCGTGTTTTATTTACAGCATTGTAATTCACTCTATTTCCTCTATTCGCTGTATGTCCCTAACCCCTATTATCGGCTGCGTCTTTGGAACTAATGATAGTCGTCTGAGCTACACAAGACACGATGGTTTCGCTGACAGATGTTGACTTGCTTATAAGGGAAAGCTGTCGTAAGGGCTGAAGTATAAGAAGGAATTCTTTAGGTGTTTCCTTAGAGAAGGACCATGATCCGAGATACGAGGAGGAAACTGAGAATGGCAGAAAAAGGATCAGATGATTTAGTATCGAGGCAGAAAAAAGACAGCAACTCAGACAGAGGGGCACAGAGAGTTATAGGACATAAGGTTTGATTTCCTCGTGCCTGAGCAATTTCGTTCTGGGTCTTTCTAGCACAGTGACTACAGGGTCACGTAGGAGAGGGAGGTTATCTGATCACTGTCCACAGACCCGAGGGCTGTAGTTACATGCCGTGGGTTTCAAGAAATCCGAGACCAAGAAAAATCAGACTTCTTTAAAAATATATTCAGGCAGGGGTTGGGGAGGGGGACAAACAAAAGTGGGCATAAGTGCTTTCACTGGGGCGATGAAAATGGTCTCTGATTGATTTATGGTGATGCTCGCACAACGCAGGTAATTTAGTAAAAACCACTCTGCTGTGCAGTTGGGCGAACTAAACAAATGATATGGAAAATACGCCTCCAAAATGCCGTAAACATGTATTGCATCAAAATTATTCAAAGGAAAATAAGAACACAGCCTGAACATTGTTCTTGAAACACAGAGGGTGCCAAAAAAAAAAATGTGTATGCATTTTAAGAAAAGAAAAAACTTATTAACATTGTAATACTCAATATATACCAATAACCAAAGATGAATACAAGTCCCGTGTGATTTCTGCAATGACAAGAGGTGCTCAAAGTGGTTCCCATCAGCATCCAGACACTTCTGATGATGGTGAACTCCTGCTTGAGCCACGTTGACCAAAGTGTTCACTTGTGCACATTTTTTTGGCACCCCCGGTATATTCAGTTAGAAGAGACATTTTCCTTGTGAGCAACTGTTTACTAAGTAAGGAGGTTGGATGTTTACACATCTCAATCTCTCTTTTTTCGCTCTCCTGGTAATGTGGTTGAAAATGTGCTGTCCCTACAGATCTACAGTCTTTCTCTTCCACTGCTTTTTGCAACGAGGAGCAGATGTTACATTGTATATGCCCGCCTTACCTAGTTTTGCCTGGTTCTTTCAAAAAAAAATAAAATAAAAGGTATTGGGTGACAATGGTTAGTAAAATTACACAGGTTTCCACGTGGATGGATCCTGAGATTATCACGCAAAGCAAAATCAATCAGACAGAAAAAGTCGAGAATGACATAACGTCACTGACATGGGGGATAGAACACTGAAAGCAACAAAGGGACAAGACAAACAACTAAGGAAACAAAAACTCACAGACACAGACAATAGTTTCGTGGTTGCCTGGCTCTTACAATGGGTACTTCCACACATGCATTGTCGCTCTTGGTCTTGACGGTGGATGGATGAAGGGTGAAGGGTGAAGGGCCAAGTACACCTTCCAGTGCACTGGGGAAACGTCCCAGAGCCCCAACAGCACATGAAGGGGCTGGGAAACATGCCCCTAGGGTGTCCTGATGGAGAACACACATGGTTGAGAGACACCAAGGGCTCCGAGGAGACAGCGGAAGTGGAGGACAGGAAAGCAAACAGGGTTTGACCCACAGAGTAAATTGTAGGAAAGATGGCGAGGAGGGAATGGCCCTGGCAGGTAGCTCATGACCAAGTTCACCAATGAGTGGTACTCAAGGGACACATGCTAGACTCTGATGAACTTGACTCGATGGCCAGGTCTTAAAGGTGCTGTGCAGTCCTAGGGGCAGGTACGATGCATCTCATCGCCCCTATTTCAGAAATGAGCACCCAGGACGCATAAGCCAAAGGCATGATTTTTAGCTAAGATACCCAAAGAGAGAACAATACCTTCACGATGGTTTCCACCCCACTACATGCCACTTTCTCCTCCCGCTGTCTTTCCTCCTCTTCCTCCATTTAATATATTTAGCAGGGCAAAGCACAGAAGCATCACTCCATTCTAATTTTATATCACATAGGTCACTGAAATTGTTCAGGTAAACTTTTTTAGTAAAGTAAGAAAAACATCTATAATTGCTTGACTTATTTTATTACGATTACATATGTGTGTGTGTGTGTGTGTGTGTGTGTGTGTGTGTGTGTGGAAGGTGCCAAAAAATGTATATACATTTTAAGAAAAGAGAAAACTGTACTAAAATTGTAATATTCAATATATACCAATAACAAAAGATGAATACAAGTCATGTGTATACATTTTTTTTGGCCAAAAAAATGTGTACAAGTGGACACTTTGGTCAACGTGGCTCAAGCAGGAGTTCGCCGTCATCAGAAGTGTCTGGACGCTGATGGGAACCACTCTGAGCACCTCTTGTCACTGCAGAAGTCACACGTGACTTGTATTTATTCAGCTTTTGTTATCAGTATATATTGAGTATCACAATTTTAATGCAATTTTCCTTTCTTGAAATGTGTATACAATGTTTGGCTATCTATGTAACTATATCTATATATAAAACAGTGCAATCAGGTAAAAAAATCCATATCCTAAATTCAAACGTAACATGAAAAAAAACATGTGCATTAAATGTATCGGGGCCTAGGAAATAGAATTCGTCACGTCATGGTGGAAGTTTATCAATCAAAGCATATTTTTATTAGAGAAAGGTTGCCCAAGGTAGCTGTTAGATCTTACCAATCTAATTTATTTAAATTCAATGTTTTCCATATTATACACGGGGAATGGGCAGTCAGCCCTATTTGTAAACACGTTTGCATGAATGGAGCAATGGCATATCAGCTTGGAGTTTTCTATTGTATTTAGAGAAATCCCATTCAAGAATCTTTGTTCATGTAATATCCCCGGAAGAGGAAACAATATCTATCTTTGCAGGAAATCTTCTAGTTTCCTGGAGGAGACAACGACATCTACGAAGGTCAGAATGTAATTAATCACGTGCAGTGGGCAAGATTCTCTCAGGTCAGCACTGGTGTAATAAATCGCTACAGGTAAACAAGGAAATCCTGCAAGTCTTATTCAAAAGCAAACAAGTAACTCTGCGAATAGAGTAACTAACTGTTGGCATCACTCCCAGCAAATTGGTAAATAATCAACTGTTACATGTTACGTTGGTAGGAAACTATCAAAGGGCTGTTAAGAATGCCCTGCCTAAGTACTTATCACAGGTCGAAAAGACACTGGTCTCTTTGATTTAGGTCACTGAGCCAAGAAAAAAATAAGTTTTTTTTCAAAGTATAATTTTAGGCGCAAGGTTCACTCAGTTTAAAAGGTGCACACATAAAATGCATGATTTGATTGAAGCAGTCACAGGGATGGAGTTTCCATTGGGCGACATTACTGGCAGCTATGTTCGAAGGTAGCTGCGTATGTATGGAATTTCTGTAGTTCTTTAAATGCCACCAAGTGCTACCTTATGGATCTCTTGAACATGGATCTAATCAAACACACACCAGGGGTACCGACAAAATGTATGCACATTTTAAGAGATGTTATCACTTTGGTCAACGTGGCTCAAGCAGGAGTTCGCCGTCATCAGAAGTGTTTGGACGCTGATGGGAACCACTTTGAGCACCTCTTGTAACTGCAGAAGTCACACGTGACTTGTATTCATCTTTTGTTATCGGTATATATTGAGTATTACAATTTTAATACAGTCTCCCTTCCTTAAAATGTGTGTACATTTTATTGGTACCCCGGGTACTTAGGGAAGGTATATATTCCACATAGGCCCCTTGACGATGGCATGTTTCACTCGTTAATGGCTGGGCAGTAGCCAGGAGCACTCTTTTGGATGAAAAGAATTTATAAAGTAGCCATTCAACCATAGATTGACAAACCACGTCTACTATTATGTCTAATAAAATCCCTACTCTCAAAACTCGTCCGCGGGATGCAATTGTACTTGTTGACAGTGAGAAAATGGGAGTTGGAAGAGAGCTGCAAATGACTCCGGTCACCCCCAAGATAACGACGGCTCCTGATATAGTTGGAATCCGAGTGCCATGAGGTGGCAGGCCGTCGGCTGCACCCCGTGGACCTCACAACCTCCAGTTCTGTCCCTCGACCAAAGCAGGGGTCATGTATCGGGGGCTGAGCTGGGGTAGACGGAAGAGAAAGGCCAGGTGGTAAAGGAAAGGTGGGTGACCCACCCTGGAGAACGGACAGGCAGGGGGTGGGTCCCAGCAGACGCTGGTGGATCCTGGGGTCCATGCCCAAGCGAAGAAGCAGGTTCAGCTCACTGACTCCATGATTCCTGGAATAGCCACCCTCTGGGAATGCCAACCAGCGTCCGGACCAGAAATTGTCCCTATGGATTTTCAAGTGTCAGGAAAGAGCCAGAGCGACGTGTCTTAAGCCTGAGGAGCTGTAGCTGCACCGGGACGGGTGGGATGGCTCACCTGGACCCCTGGGCTGGCCTGAGGTCCCCAGGCCATTTTGTTACCTTGGACCTGTGACCCTGAATACACATGACCTCGTTTCTGGGTCTCCCCTTCCCTTGTGTAATCCCTGAGTCAGAGCCGCCCCGGCTGTGGCTTTTCCCAACAGGCTGCAGGGCAGACAGAAACACAAGTCACACACGCTGAGGCGTACGCTGACACCCTGCCAGGTTACATGACACCACCTAACTGCAGGTCCTGACAGGAGGTATTGGAACAGTGCTTCTCAGGGCTACTCTGTCAAAGTGGAGGCAACGACCTCAAGCGAGCCGAGGACCTCAAGCGAGAAGAAAGAGGAAAACCTGTGGTGGTAAGCGGGGTGGGAGGGCCTCAGAAGTGAAATGCAGAATGAGCAAGTGACCCGGCCATTCCACTCCTGGGTACACACCCAACAGAACGGAAAGCAGACCCTCACACAGATACCCATCTGCAGAAAAGCGATATTCCCAGTCGCCAAAAAGGTCAAACAACCCTGATGTCCATCAACAGACAAACGGACGGACATGACGTGGTCGATCCATACAATGGAATATTATGCAGCTATGAAAAGGAGAGAAGAAGTGACATATGGAACATCGTGGATGGACCTTGAAAACCTGAGGTGAGTGGAAGATGCCAGAAACAAAAGGCCACATAGTGTGTGATTCCATCTCTATGAAATGTCCACAATAAACTTCCACAGAGACAGGAAGTAGTCAGTGGACGCCAGGGGCTTGAAGAGGGGAAATTGGTGGGGGGAGGCGGTAGCTGACAAAGGGCAGGGTGTCTGTTTTTCTTTACTTTTAGGGGGGTGATGAAAATCTTCTAGAAATAGGTAGTGGTTGACCAATGTGGTGGAATGTACTAAATGTGTCTGAATTGTACGCTTTTACAATGGCGACTTGTAGGTTACGGGAATTTCACCCCAATAAAAATAATGAACACAAAAAACGAGATCAAAGCTGACGTTTCCTTTATACAAAAGAAAAAAAAAAAACACTGTCAAGCTTTCTGATATCACTAGTATGACATGACCTCCAGTGATGGAGATTTGGTCACAAAGGCCACGAACCCTACTGTGAGTGGAAGCAGGATTGTGGGTCACAGCTGGTGAGGATTTGAACCCACCCGCCTGGCCCTGGGACCTCAGCCTGGGTTCCAATGACCATCCTGCATAAGGACAGAAGGCAGGGTTCTAAGATACACTCCCTGCCTCCCAGGCCGTGGTACCCAAACCTCTGTGAGATTCCTTTCCTCTTGAGTGTATGTGTGTGTGTGGGAGGGGTGCTGAGACATGCTTCTAACCAATAAGATATGGAGAAGTAAAGATATGTCGCACATGTGACTAATACCCCTAATCAGCTGACTTGATGCTCTTCAAAAGGGACACGTCCGTGGGTGGGCCTGGCCTAAGCAGGTGAGGAAAATGGACTCCATGCACAAGAGATGCTTAAAAACAATGGACCCCATGCACAAGAGATGCTTTCCTGCTGGCATTGATGAAACACACAGCCGGGGTGGGAAATGCCTACAGGGAGGGGTTGTCCAGCGGAGCTGAGGGCCCCAGTCCTACAATCACAGGAATGAAGGTCGGACACCATCTTGAAGGAGCCTGGATGATGACCCCAGGTTCCAGATGGCGACACAACCCCGGGCAGCACTCGGATGGAGCCTTGTACGTCCCTGAGGTGGGGCCCCAGGTCAGCGGTGCCCAGACTCCTGACCCACAGACACTGGGAGAAAAACCAATGCGTGTTGCTCCCAGCCACTCAGTTTGGGGGGATAGGCTAGGCAGTGATGCATGAGTACAAGACCACCCACTGCCACATATACAGAAAAAAGTGAAACTGCTGTAGGATGTCACCCGAATGCGAAACCAACTAGTTCCAAACACAGGGGGTTCCAAATACAGTCAGTAGCCAGAGACAGTAGCGACGGGTCCTGTCAATCAGACTCGCAAAGAATTCCAGGCTCGTTTTCAAGGCAACCGGCCCCAGGTCCTGTGGCTTCTCCTCTGAACCTGTGAACTCATGCATGCCACTGGAAACCTCCTTGCTGGGTCTGAGCAAGGTGGCCCTGAGTTTCCGTCCCTTCCAACCTGAAACCTGGCTGAGTCACGACGCAGCTTCAGGCACCTGAGCCTGTAACCTCCTCAGTTAATGAATTCATATCTTGGACTCATTTGCAATTACAAGTTCCTGGAATCCACTGATGTTGATGACAGCGGTGAGTCTACCTCCTGATATGTCAATCACTGGATACGACCCACGAAGGCCACTTTGCATGAGTCACCCATCTGATGGGTGATGATATGGCAGGGGCAGAAAAGGTCTGGATGGCGACACCCTCTAAAGAAAACGGACTCAGTTTTACCACCTGTAAAATGGGACTCAACATGTTACAGCACCAGACTAGACCAGTGGTTGTCAACTTGGGGTGACTTTGCCTTCCAGACGTCCTCTCGTAATGTCTGGGGACGTTTTTATTGATCACAACTTGTGGGCGGGGCTGCTGGAATCCAGTGGGTAGAGGCCAGGGATGCTACTAGCTAGCCAACAACGCCCAGAGCAATGACATGAGAATGACCTGGCCCCACACATCAGCTGTCCTGGGCTGCAGAATCCTGCTCTAAGTCAAAGCTGTAACTTACTCATTTTCAAATGCTTTTCAGGACCAGGGGTTGTCCCCCAGGGGTTACTTTGCTGCTCCCCCACCCCCCAGGAAACATTTCGCAATGTCTGGAATCATTTCTGTTGCCACAGTCAGGCGGGTGCTATTGGCATCTCCTGGACTGGGTCGGAGGATACAGCTAAACATCCTGCAACGTACAAGACGCATCACACAGGAAAGAACTCTCGAGCCCCAAATAGCAATCGTGCTCAGTCTGAAAAATCATGACCCAGAGGCATATGTGCTCATCAAACAACAAATTTCCTTTCTTCTTAACCAAGAAGGGACTTTGGATTTTTGTTGCTGCTGTTGTTGTTGTTGTTGTTTTTTAAATGGAATCACCTACCTGTCTTTCAAAAGTCAACAGGATTTAATAAAAAAAAAAAAAAAAAGTCAACAGGATGTATAGAATAGCGCCAATGGAAAAATAACAGCTATATTAAGACGTCAGAGGGGCAGATTTATACCCCTCACTTTTTGAGGGGTATAAATGTCTATTACATTGTTTTGTACACCTGACACTACTAAAATAAAAATAAAAAGTCAAGACCTGCCTTTCAGTTTACTGTCCCCAAGCTACAGAATTCCCAGGCTGGGCCATCAAGGCCCCCAGTCTATTTGAATAAGTGGTTCTTCACAACATAGTTTCAAGAGCTGGGAAGAACTGGTCAGACAGCTTATCACTGGCCAAGGGACGAACAGACACCGGTTCTGCCCAAGTTTTCTAGCTCAATGCAGGCTTCTGACTGTTCTCACATTATCGCAAAGCTTGGAGCGTGCAGACACTGTGATGAGGCGGTAAGGGGTGGAACTGGCCTCGGAGGGCACATGAGAGGACCCCGTGACAGGGTAACTGGGGTGGGGTGGGGACGAACACATAGCACATCTGCCATCCCACACCCGATGTCACATGGCTCACATACATGAACACTTTTCTGCTTTCAATCACAACTCCAGCTGTCCAGTCCCCAAAACACAGACGTCTGCAGGCAGAATGTTTTGGGGGGATTTTAGAAGGGAATGGCTTTTTTAAAGATCAAAATAAATGGATCACAAGTATTCAAGGGCCACTTCCGAGTTTGGCCTCCTTCAGTCATGACGGACCCTGCAGTTTTCTGCGCCCCGGCATTCATTCTGTTACACACACTGTTCACCCATTCAAACCAAAAAAAAGTAAAAATAATGTGTAACTATGTGAGGTGATGAATGTTCAGTTACCGTGGTGATCATTCCCAATACATCAAATCATTAAACGTATACAATAACCTTAAAATTATACAATATTATACGTCAGTTGTATCTCAATAAAAACAAAATATAAATATACATCTATATTTATATCTACATCTAAATATATATATATATATATATATATATATATATATATATATATATATACACATATATATTTGTTTGTCTTTACCTTCTTTCATATGTACTGGAGGTGCCAAAAAATGTATACAAGTGAACACTTTGCTCACCGTGGCTCAGGCAGTAGTTCATCATAATCAGAAGTGACTAGATGCTGAAGGGAACCACTTTGAGCACCTCTTATAATTGCAGAATCAAATGTGACTTGTATTCATCTTTTGTTATCAGTATATACTATTACAATTTTAATACAATTTTCCTTTCTTAAAACGTGTATACATTGCTTTGCTATTCCTGATATATATATACAGATATACACATCTATATATATCTATACATATATACACATATAGATACATAGATACATATAGATATATATAAATATACACACACACATATATATCATGTACTACATAACAGTGTGAGCACACTTTTCGACAGCAATTTGCAGTCCCACGACAATGGTTTTGCTGTGAAACAAAATGAATACTCACGTCCTATGGGATGAACAAGAGGACTCAACCTTATGTCTGTTTATATTCTCTGGTTCAGAACCAGAGTTACTGCCAATAAGTTGCCTCCCCAGCCCCCCCCCCCCCAAAAAAAAAATCCATCCTAGTTTCCAATCCTTTTTCCTTTTCAGTTTTTGACAAAGGGCTGTCGGTCTGTCACTTGGAAGGCAGGACTCAGAAAGAAGTTATCAAGGTGTCAGGTGCGGGGGCAGGGAGGTGGGAGATGAGGGTAAGGGGGATCAGGTATATGGTGATGGAAGGAGAACTGACTCTGGGTGGTGAGCACACAATGGGATTTATAGCTGATGTAATACAGAATTGTACACCTGAAACCTATGTAATTTTACTAACCATTGTCACCCCAATAAACTTAAAAAACGAAAAAAAACAAAAGATGTCACGCGCTGGGAAAGCCCATCTACGCTGAAGAGAATCTCAGCCAAGTCACTTGACTGTAGAGAACCCCCGTTTCCTCGCACATGACTCAGGTGGCAGATGAGGACCTAGGAAGCCCTTGTCTCATGGCCCAGGTCAGAAAAGCTGGGACGCTCTGCAGCAAAAGTAAAGAGCTGCCTGGAAACCTGGAACCAGCAGAGAATAGGACACACCCCTTCACGCCTCCTCCATGTTCCCAGGTGGGACTTCTCTCCCATTTTAAACTGGGGGTGCTTTTACCCCCCAGCAAACATGTGGCAGTGTCTGGAGACAATTTTGGACTGGAGGTGGGGGTGTGTTAGCAGGGAGATGGGTTCTAACCATCCTACAGAGCACAGCACAGCCCCCCCAAGAACGGTCCCACCCTCAAGTGTCGGCCGTATGTAGGCTGAGAAGCCCTGCTGCAAACCACAGCTCTGCGTTAGGCACTTTACGCCCTCATTCCAGGTCACTGGCTGTTGACTGGAGCTGAGAGGGGACGTCTGACAACATCTGGAGACATTTCTGGCTGTGGCTATTTGGGAAGGGGACGAGAGCGGCATCGCGTGCAGAGATTCTAAACAGCCTACAATCCACACACACGTCCGTCGCCACCACAGCAATGCGTTTTCCAGCTGGGCACCACTGGGGAAGAGCAACGGCCAAGGAAGATGCCCCCAGCCCCCTGGTGTACCCTGGACAAGGCACCCCCAGTCCTGGAAGCATCTGGGCCCCCATCTCACTGCCTCGCTCCCTAGCAGAGCTGAATGTCCCAGGGGCTCTGCTGAATTCCCCTGCTGCTGAGTGTCTGCATACACTTCCTCCTCCCCCTCCCAGGTATTCACTTACTATTGACATTGGCACTTGCAGTATTTATTGACACTGAGGGTTTGCTTCCCTTCGTGGGCAAGTTGGAGGTGAGACTGGACGTCTGTCTCACCACAGCGAACTTTCTGAGTACATGGATGCACCGCTAAGGGGTCCTCGACTCCGCGACTGAGGTTTACAGGGTTAATTCCCAAACAAGGCAGGGTTTTTAATAATAAGACAAGATGCCATCAAGAGAGTGGAGATGGAGGCAGGTCCGCAGAACACGTCTTATGGGTTTTCCCCACAAACTTTTCATGCTTGTCTCGTTCAGCCTTTTAAAGGATGCCTGATGCAAACTGTTTGGGTTTTTAATGCAAAATAGGAGGCTTCATATCTCCCCCTCCCCGTCCAATCCACGCACTAAAAGCTGTTACATTTCTGGAACTTGATTACCATCAATTGTGATGCCATAATCTCATTATGAATGAATATCGGGCAATTTCTCAGGTGGTGAATCTCAATGTTACTGTAGATAGGAATTCACAGGGATAAAGTGTCAGGTATTATCACGCGTGTAGCGAGACAAACAATACGTCTTGTACACGACCAGGAAACAAAATCATCTTTCAATACAATCATTGCACCATTTTCAGCGATGTCCCCATCAATGACAATTCTTTTCTATTACCCCACTAATTCAATATGTAAGTTTAGACGTAAGACAAAAATCGACGTATACGCGAAAGATGCTGACACCCGGGTGAGAAGAAAAATAAGCAAGAACTGGACATCTGATTTGATTAGCACCATTCACACATGCTAATGAGGAAAATCCACCTGAAACGACTACAAGCATTTCTTAGCATGTTTTTGTTTTTGTTGTTTTTGTTTTTGTTTTTTGTGGGGTTTTTTTTGCGGTGGGAGGGGCATCATACATTTGGTTGGTTCATAACACGTAGATTTGCTAGGGCATGCTTTGCAAAGGTTAGGTTGTCCCATACGCTTGTCTTCTGTAATGGACGTAAAATTTCAGAATAGAGTGGTCAATTTCTGAACCACGTACAGGACCCATTCCTCGCCTAACCCCGCTGCTTTATAAAGACGGTCTACAGAGCCAAATACAGCCCCAAACACTGGAATAATAAAGAGTCATCTGCAACAAAACCAACGCAGCCTGTGAAGAAACGATGCATTGGGCTGCACTATCGTGAGAATCAATGCAGCGGTCCAGGAGCACGTGCCTCTTAATTAGGCAGCATACTTTGTTCTATTTCCGTTTTTCAGGACACCAACGCAAGGTGATGGATTTTGAAAATGTATATTAAAAACCAAAAAAAAAAAAAAAAAAAATTAAAAAAGCTTTAAAAGAGAGTAGAAGGGCTATGAATTCCTTCTGGAGTTTACGTTTTAGAAAAGCAACAAACAGTAAGCTTGGAAGAACAGCAAATCTTTCATAGAATCCATTTCATGGCGAACACATCTTACTTATATTCATTGTATCCAACTTAGAAGCTACAGCACAAGGAAAACGCAACTCTTTATTTCCTCTTCTGTGTCTTGGGTCTCAGCTCTCCACTATTCTTTTTACCAAGCCTGTGTTTTCCAAAACCACTTTAATCCAGAAATAAAAGGGAGGGAGGGAGGGAGAGATGGAAGGAGGGAGGGAGGAAGGAAGGAAAGAAGGAAAGAAAGAGAAGAGAAAGAAGGAAGGAAGGAGAGAGGGAGGGAGGGAGGGAGGGAGGGAACCAGACTAATATTTGGCAATTACATTTTTGTCACCAAAGTGAAAACATGTTAAATCAATTGTTGCAGGTGGTTTTATACATTTTTTAAAAAATGTAACACTACAGACAAGAATGTACAAACTTTCCTTGCCCTCAGGGGAGATAGTTTAAATCTCCAGGTCCCACCGCTGAGACTTAGCTCTTTTATTTAATTAACTCTTAGCATGCATTCTCTTTATTCCACAGAAGGGAAACAAATAGAAGCCCGTAACCTTCCTTTGAAGCAAAACCACTGGAGTGACTATTGCCAGTAACCACTGCCTGTCAATTATGTCAATATCTTATCAGCAGAGAAGCAAAAAAAAAAAAAATAATAATAATAATAATAATAATAATAATAAATCATCCAACTCACCAGTTCTTAGGTAGCTTTCAGAAAGGGCTGATCAAATGGGGACTCAGACACTGTAACTCCTTCCAAGGATGTCACACAGCTTTTCAAATAACCACACTGGACAGCACCCCAGCCCAAACCTCCTAGGTGTGAACAGTCACCTGGCAGCCCAAGGAGTTATATGGACCGTCACTGACTGTAAGGTCATGACGGGGTAATGGGTGAATCTATCATAAAAAAGTTATTGAAGCGCATGTGTTTCTCCACCTGCTCTTCCCTCACACCGGTGGCACGTGTTTCAGACATAAATCATAGGGAAGCCGGACTTCCTGGACGGAGTTGTCACGTCGTAGGACACTGCTTGAGATATAAATCAGACGGAAGGTGCACTTCCTGGACAGAGTTGTCACGTGGTAGGAGACAGGTGGATCTGTTCTGAATACTTTGTTGCAATCTTGATTGACCTGCGAGGGGAGGGGGCGGGGGGGGGGCAACATGCAAGTTCCTAGGAGCATTTCCTGTGTGATCTGCAGCTTCCATTTCAGTGTGCACAGCAGGGGCACAGGGCGTATGTTCCCGGACAATGCGGGGAGGGGATGGCCGGACACGCGGGGACCTGCGTTTCTGTAAATACTGCAGCTGCACACAGCACACACGTTGGTTAGGCTGCTAAGAGCCAGGCACAGGTTTTGAAGGCTCTGGAGGTAGGTAGCCTGATGCACAGAAACGCGTTCCGCCTACACACACAGTACAGAGAGCCCCGAGGAATTCATTCTTTGTCAACACCCAGGGTGATGCAGTGCGCAAGGCCACCAGTCAGCTTCCTGGGTGGAAAGCAGGCAGCCTTGTGCCAACGCTCATGAAATGAGCACGGCGTCTGCTCCCATGTCTGGGGGTGGGGGGGTGGGGGGGGAATCAGAACCCAGGAAAAATAACTTCCAGCATTTCTATTTAATATTTTCCCTCACGTCATTCATTTGGCTTTGTGTAGGGGGAAAAAAAAAGGGAAAAGCCTAACTCTGCATCCTTATTTCCATTAACGCACTTCTATAAATAAAACATTGGCTCCTGTGTGATAGTTTTGTGCGCCTCTGGCTCTGGGTAGGTATTCAAATAATTAACACGTAAAACATCACGAGTTTTAATGTATTTCCCGTTCCTAATGTTAGCCTAGGATGACAGTGCACTGAGGCCTGAAAAGATAGCAGAATTTGAATGTGCATGAATGGGACATCATCAAAAGGCCATGTCTGGTCTCCCGGGATATTTATAAAACGTGTGCACGGCAGAGATGTTTTACACCAGCCAGTGGACAAAATTCCAGCCTGTCCAGGACGCCTGTGGTTACTGCCTGATAGAAAGCTCAAAGTGAATTGCCCAGTACAATACTAAAACTCTGCAGGTTTAATGCCGGGGGCGGGTCACCCCAGCTGAGGCAAGGTTTTCGTGGTCCTGGAAGGGAGTACCTGCAATGGGCAGTTTCCGGCTTCCTCATTTCTCGCCTACCCCACCCTAGCTGCTCTTGTGGTTTCCACACACCGCCCCCACCTCCTCCCTGGTGCATGAAGCCTGGAGGGAAAGACGACGCCAAGGGGCAGGCATTCTCTCTCCTCTCGCCGCGATGGTCGGAGATGCTTGAGGCAGACGGACCCTCCCCTGCAAGGTACCTTCACAGGTTCTTGGCAGCCAACCTGCTCTATTCCACCTCCTCTAGCTTCCTGAGACGTGGGCGGTGGTCCTCTAGAGACCGTCCTCCTTGCAGCAAGCCTTGCTGAGCAAAAGTCCAAATGGCTGCAAGTTGGAATGATTCTGGAGGGCAGCTTAGACTGGCACAGTCCCCTCTCGTGTGATACTGGGCCTCTCCAGCTTTCTCAAGAGGGCTCAGGCACCTCGTGGCCCCAGAGAGGAAGAATCAGACTCACCTTCTCTGAGCTGTCTCGCTGAGTCTTCCTCTCTTGGTGAGGTGGGGGGCAGAACAGCAAGTTGCATCGAGTCAGTGCCCCGTGGCAAAAACTACTCTCGCAGAATAATACGCCTCCATAAGGGGAAGGAGGCCTGTGCAGCCCGGCGGACGTGAATTCGGTCCCAGCTCTGGCCCTTGGTTCCTGGGTGACCTCAGAAAGCACGCGGCCTCTTGGAGCAGCAGTTTCCCCTGCTGCAGGCAGACAGGCCCGGAGGTTGCAGGCAAGGTCAGTGATCAGAGAGGATGGCAAGGTCACGGTGCGTGGCTCGTAGTACACAGCTGCTCCTCTGCGGAAAACTTCAGAGTAGGGCAGTGAAAAGATGCCACCTGACAGAAGGACGTAGCCCGCTGAGCTTGGAGGTCATGAAAAGCACGCCCTCACTAAGGTTTCGGAATCTGTGCAGGTGCGGAAGGAAACCACTCAGGGTGACACCTTGCAGAGGTTTCCATGACAATGACACTGACCAGTGCAGGCGTCACACAGGAGCTCTGACGGGGATAACTGGGTATGCCTTGTCACTGTGGCTTCCATAGGAGAAGAACCCCAAAGGTAGAGGCTGCCGGTGGAAAATTCTGGAGTCCCATGCGGTCATTCCGGGGTTAACAAGCCTTGAGTCATTGTCCAAGATGGAATGTGAAGAGCAAGGCTCAGTCATGAGCTCGTTAGGGGCTGAATCAAGGAGCAAGCATGTCACGAGTGACTGGGGCACGGGTAACATGATGCTCACAGAAGGGTTCTTCTCTGAGCCACTGGGAAAGGAGAGGGCCTGGAGGCCCAGAATCCAGTGCCCACATCACCCTGGCATGATCGACACTTTCCTCCGGTACTGTCTGCACCGTCACGGGATTGACTTCCTATACACACAGGGTGGGCTCGGCTGTATTGCCAGGCGAACCACGTGCCGTCTTCGGAAAGGTCCACACACACGCGCGAACATTTCAAGCGCTCTCATATCTTTTATATTCTGGTCTGGAGACCCTCCCTGCTGATTACGATGAAGGTTATTGGGCAGCAGAGGGTGAAAACACAAGGAACGGCCCCATGAGCTAAGGTGGATGGGGTCCCACCCACGGAGGAAGACGGAGAATTCTGAGTAGTGTCGGGATGTGTCTTGGGTTGCTCCTGCTTTTCAATTATCGGGCACTAAGTCCTAGTAAATTATCTCCCTTTAAATGGCGATCTGGTTTACTCCAGGAGGAAGGCCTCGTGGGAACTGGTTATGTGAGGTGCTTTCAGAGTAGTTTCCATAGCCCTAGAAAGGGGAGTCGAAATACAGAGGGGGCCAAAAAAATGTACACACATTTTAAGAAAGGAAAAAAGTGTATTAAAATTGTAATACTCAATACATACTGATAACAAAAGAGGAATCCAAGTCATGTGTGACTTCTGCAATGACAAGAGGTGCTCAAAGTGGTTCCCATCAGTGTCCAGACACTTCTGATGACGGCGAACTACTGCTTGAGCCACGTTGACCAAAGTGTCCACTTGTAGACATTTTTTTTGGCACCCCCGGTATATGCTACTTAAATGTGACTTTTGTACCTTAATATAATGGCAGGCAACAAATACATCCAATTGAAATGTGCCCCCCAAAAAACAGATTACATTTATCAAAGTACCTGTTCGATCCATCTACTTCCCGTAACCTCAGACCCATGCGATTACATACACAGTTGCACACAGGTAATATTGTAAGTTGGATATACTGCATTTTATATAAAGGCACTTCCTCAAGTTTCTTAAAAATCACGCACAGAAATAGTTTCCATACCATCTCTTTGGGTGTCTGTGTCTCTCTGGATATGCATATAGACACACAAGCGCCGTTCCTCCTGAGACTAGGAAGGCTGCTTAAGGTTCTCATTCTGCGCTGTTTCCTACGTAAGTTTGCTCTGTAGTCTTCACACACTGGGAATCACAATTCCTGGCTCAGACTCCACCCGGGCTCGCTGGGTAAGCAGGACTGCAGACTCCCAGTGGAGCCTGCTCAGAGCATTCGTCTGGCATTTCTGGAAGTGTGTTTAGAGAGACCAACCTGATGGGAAGTTAACAGACAGTACTTTCTCGTTAAACAATGTGCATGACACATTTGGGAAATGTTGTGTTAAAAATACAAATGAAAGGAGCACCTGTGACCACAGGAAGGTGGGTTTGAGTAGTCTCCAGTGGCCTGTGAACACACCTGGTTGTGGAATGAGGCGGGAGGCCAGGCACACCCTTTTCTGCCACGGTGTTACCTTGGGGAGGACGAGGAGGAGGCCAGCAGCTGGCTTTCACTTCCACTTGCTATCTGCTCTACAGGCAATACAGGGCTGCTGCTGAACAAAGGAGAAAGCCTGAGTCTCCTGGACTGGATAGGAGCTGCTGGAATAAAGAACGTCACTGTCCCAAACTGTTGCTGCCATTACGGCACTGGGCATTCCTGACATCCAAACTGCAGCAGAAAAAAATTGTATCTTCTTGTTTAGTTTTCACAACGCCCTTTTTTCTTACCATTTTTTTTTCTTTTGTTTGGTTTTTTTTTTTTTTTTGCTGATGGTCTGCATAATTTTTTTCCTGTTCCTTTTTTTTTTTTTTGGTACAACCGTAAGTGTTGTTGACCTTCACATTGGTTATGTATTAGGGTTTTGGTTTTCATTAGTTATATACAGCGTAAGGAGTTTCAAACACATAAAGACGAATGCACAGACACCTCTGCTTGTTGGTTCTTTTAGAGGATGCCAGCCCAGGTTACCAGTGTCACCGCCCTCTTCCTTCTCAGGTGTGTCACCCGGGGCAATGTACTGTGTTTCTCCCAAGCTCTATTTCCTCCTTTATATAATAAGATTAATTACAAGGCAGGTTTGCAGGTCTGGGAGAGAGTGAAGCAAGTGATCCGGTCTGGCTGTCACTGAGCTTGTTAGGAAACAAAAAGCCAGTTTTAACCACAGATGACTCATCACTCTGTATACTGGACTCTCAACACCTGGCCTGAATGACTGCTTCGGGGTGGGGGGGAGTGGGGCCCTGGGCAGCTTGTGTATGAGTCCCCACGGCATCAGGGCTACTACCCTGGGCTAGAGGTCTTATTAGCAGCACTTGGGAGAGACGCGGCTTAAAAACAGTGCTGGGCCAAGTGAGGCCAAGCAGATATCTGTGGGTGGCTGGCCCCGGGTACCCCTGCTTGCCACTTTGGGGAAAGACAGAAGAGACGCAGGACAGCAAGGTCTCCAGGGACATCTGCCATGGGCGCAGGACTGCCCCTGACGGGTCCTGGAGGGAGGGGGCTATGCCAGAGGATTTAGCCAGACCCAAAACATTAACAGGGAAAGAAGAAAGGAAGACAGAGAGGGAGAACAGGAGGGCGGGAGGGAGGGGGGGAAGAAAGGAGATCAGGGCCTCTGAGCTGAGCTGCAGGGCTGGGACTGGTTCCAAAAGTAACCCGATCTGAAGCAGCTTTCCAAATGCAACATATAAAGCAAACACACAGATGGAAGAAGCCAGGCAGCAAAATGAGAGAGCTGAAATCAGCTCAGACTGTAGAGAGAGTGCACTCTATCTATAGGCGGCGTCTATGTCTGTGCCTAGGCATGTTTTTGTCTGACAGTCAATGGCACGTTTCCATCGATACATTGTGTAAGAAAGAATCAACCTTTTCTATTTGTCCCATCAGTGGTTAACAGGCTGCTGACACCCCTGGACTACAGGTGACTGGATCTTCTCTGTTACATTTAAAGTTGTCAGGAAAAGCAAGCTATCGTCTGTTTGGGGGTGGGGGAGGGGGAAACACAATTTTGCAAAACTAAATTGTAACTCACGGAAAAAAAACCCATCCTCCTCTCTCTTCGTAGCTGCCCATCGTTGACTGTCAAATGAATTACGAAAAGCTAAGGAGCATCCAGTAACTTACACAGGACCCACCGGAAAAGACACACATTATTCGCATGGTTTTCCAGTCTAGCTGATGGCACAGAAGCATGACAGCACTCAGGTTTGTGTTCTCACGTGTAGGCCTGCCGTCATTCCTATGGCAGACACGTTTCTGAAGAGTGTGGAAAATGACTTAGAAGTGAGGTACAGTGTGTGTTCTCATCTTTGGGGAGCAGAGGCACACCAGGTTCCCCAATGCAGCTCTTCCTCGACTGCCAGGAGGCTTTGCCAGTGAAGGGGAGGTGCCCTGCCAGCAGCCTGGTTCCTGTAACTGAACAAGCCAGGTTCTCTGACCAGGGCCATGCCTGGAGCTGCACAGTGACTGAAACAGGGCGGGCGGTGGGGATGCAGGGGGGCAGGGGTCCTCTCCAAGGGTCTCTGTCCCAGAACCTCTCACATGTTCATCCCCTGCGTCTGTCTACGTGCTTGCTTAGTTTATCAACCAATCTCCAGGCGGCTTCCAAACCCAGGCAGCTCCCTAAGGCTTCACCTACATGTGACACAGAGACCAACTATAATATAAGCTCCCACACTGTCGCTGCAACTTCAGATTCTTCGTCCTGGCGCTTTTCCCATTTATCGACGGAATCAACAGAAATGTAACATTACAGTGGGAAAGAAAGATAACTCTCTGGTTGGTATAGCCAATGGTTTCTCACGGAAAGAAACGGGGAGCAAGAATTCCAAAGGCTCCATCCAGCAGGTGTCCCCCCCACGTTCGTGGACTGAATCTGTGATGCATTGTGTCCCCCCCAACTATTAGGTTGCTGCGGAGGCAACTGCGGTTTTTGCAGTTTTTAACCTTTTACACTGCAATTGCTTTTGCACCAACCTAATACTACATATGTTGCTGTCCTTTCCTTAATCCCGGCACCTCAGGATGTGACCTTCTGTGAAGATAAGGAGGGTCTGGACATAGGTAATCGAGTTAAAATGTGGTCGTTAGGAAGGACGGGTGGCAATCTGGTATGACTGGCGCCCTTACACAAAGGGAAATTAGGACACAGAAATAGAGGAACAGAGAGAAGGCCGTGTGGAGATGGAGGGAGGAGACGGCTGGGTCTCAGTGTTCTGGCTGCCAGAACCGCGGGGCTGTACATTTCTCTTGTTTAGGCCACCAGTTTATGGTCCTTTTTGTGGACGGAAAAGGGGCCACAGGTTAAACCTGACAAGCTCAGGAGACTGAAAATAACCACATAGGATGGCGTGAACATAAAAATTCCTAACTAAGGCGGGCCAGGGCGGGAATCACATCCTTGACCTGTAGCTTCCTTGACAAAGGTCAGTTTTTACCTTAAGTGACCTTGTCTGTTGTCCTTTTGCATCTAAGATAACAGGCCCTTAGAATGTCAGAGTAATCTCTTTTTTCAGACCATCCAGGGGGCACAACCCACCACACCATAGCAAGAAACCACATAATGTCTCATTGTTATCTTGGTCCCCAAATACCATCTCTATGTGCTGTAAAATACTATTAACTATCCTGTACCCACCAATGTGAAAGAAGTACCTGTCTCTCCAATTTACTTTCATCCAATCCCAGCGATACCCCTTCACCCCCCGCTTTGCTTTCTCCCACCCCCTTAATCTACAACCAACGGATTTCATGTAACCTTCCTCCTTTGATTCTAATGTATAAAATAAGTTGCAAAATGACCATTTTCCGGAGTATTTTCTCAATCCACTGAGACTTTGCTTCCCGGCAATTGTCATTAGTTTGGCTCCAATAAACTCTTACAAGCTTTCTCTTAGGCTGGATTTTTTTCATTGACATTTGTTACAGCAGCCTAGCACATATGGGTGGTAACGCCCTCAGTAACTGCTTGATGAATTGCCTTCTCCAAGGGATGGAGGTGATGTTGGATCTGCCGGCAGTTTCTGGGTGTGGGCCGGGACAGTGTCTCGTGACGCCGAAGAATGGAAACACGGACCAGGAAGAGGCAAAAAGTTTTAAAAAGAGGATAGTTTATTAGAGGCAGAAGAAGAGGTTGCAGCTCCCGAGCGGGAGGGGGTCCCGAATGGGGGGTGCACCCTGACTGAGGCAAAAGCTCTTACTTTTATCCCTTCCCTTGCCTGCTTGGGGAAGGGGAGCTGTTTGAAGACTAGAACTTGTTTGAAGAAGGGAACTGGTGCCTTCTAATGAAATTCGTCTACCAGGTTTGTTCTGCTTGCCCATCCTAAAGGAATTAACAAAGTAAGCCACTCTTATCTATTAGCTCTGCTCCATTTTTCAGGCCAAAAGGAATTTTATGATTAACCTCAAGGCCTTGTTACATTATGTCCTGGAGCGAAGGAGTGATTTTAAAACCTGAAGTTTTAGGATATGGCTGTCTTGTTTGTTCCACCAGAGACCTCCCTGTCTACCTTGGGACACGCTAACTCTCCTGTATCAGTATTTATTCGTACAAAGAGCTTGACCTGCCTCCTTTCATTTAATACCCGATCTTCCACACCAGGAAAGTGAGGCAGGGAAGTTCACTACTCACTATCGGTGATAAACTTGTGGAATCCAAACTTGCCCAATGAACAATTCACGTCACCAGAAAACACACCCTCACATTTTAACGTCTCCGCAAATTTATTTCTGCTTCTTCAAAGGTCCTATCCTGATGCTGAA
The DNA here is from genome assembly GCF_057876585.1 of Rhinolophus sinicus. NCBI lineage: Eukaryota > Metazoa > Chordata > Mammalia > Chiroptera > Rhinolophidae > Rhinolophus > Rhinolophus sinicus. Next base: position 3,312,748 of record NC_142518.1, on the reverse strand, counting down.
ACGTGCATAGGCAACGTTGAAACAGGGCCCGGTTGGGACCCCCACAAAACAGACCTCGCCTCTCCCTGCCCTAGAGCTTGACAATTGATCAACCCCCTCCCTGCGGTTTGGGCTTGGAATGTCCCCTGTTGCAGTTCCTGAGCTTAGGATGTCTGTCCCCTGTCCCAGTTCCCTGCTTTAGATAATTACCCTGAAACTTATACTTGCTTTCAAGTCCCAAAGCCCCCTGTGCTTGCCGATCACAATCTTTATGGCCTAGCATTCTTGCCAGGTTACTGTCATCACTGCTCCTGGGTTGATGACCACATTGGAGCCACATCGCCAGAAGGAAGCCTCCATGCAGACCCCCGGAACCATCACGCAGCCTCTGGAGGAACGCCCAGCTTATCCCTTAAACATCCCAGGCTGGTCTGAGAATGGGAAGGCAGGTTTGGGAGGTGTTAACCCGCCGCCTTCTCAGACCACCGGTGCTGACAGTAAACGCTGATTCTATGACCCAACTCCTGTGTCTATTGGCTGAGCGGCACAGGCTGCAGGAGCCCTGGACTCCTTTGGCCTCCAGTTTCCATGTCAGCTAATACTGAACAGTAAAAGGGACAAAACTGTGTTTTTTGCGAGTGGGGGAAAAATGCGTTTTCACATTGCATTCAGAGAGGTTGCAAAAGGAAGAAAACTCAAAGCAACGCAACATAGAGGAGACAGAAGAAGATAATGACTTCAGGACATTTTTAGACTCTGCATTACGTGCTTTTCCTATCGCATTCTGGCTTGGGGGGTGGGCACAGGTTGCTAGGAGGCCAGACACTGCCACACTAGGTAGAGGCAGGCAAGGAGGCATTCAGATCTGCTTGCCCCTGCAGGGATCCCCCGGGGTCAGACAAAGCCACCCACCCGGGGCCCCCTGTGACTAAAGCCATAGTCACCTGGTGGTTTGCAGTGACTCCAACCTGAGTATCTCTGCACCCCTCCCCCAACAGCCTCTAGTTCTGTCTGTCCCTCTCGGCATTCCCTCCTAACTCCTAGCATCCCCTCTCCAAATGAGCGCTATGCATTTGCCCCCAGACTGGGAATTCAGCTGTGTGGGGCCCCAAGCATCCCCCCGCATTTACACGTGTGAAGGTGAGACAGGATAGTTAGTTAGTATGTTGGTTAGGGAGACGGGGGGTGGGGGGGTGGGGTGTGTGTGTGTGTGGGGGGGTCCCTGGTGGAATAAACAAAAAAGCAGCCACATCCTGAAACTCCAGGCCCTGGAAAGTCTCCTTCACTCCAAGACAGCGACAGGAGAATATGCTTAGAGGTGAATAGATAATCTCAAATCCCTTCTTGCCGGACAAAGGAGCAGATCTGATAGATAGGAATGGGTTGGTTCATTAATCCCTTCAGGATGAGCAAACAGGACAAACCTGGTAGATGAATTCAATTAGAAGTCTCCAGCCCCGTTCCCCAAGCAGGCAAGGGAAGGTATAAAAGTAAGAGCTTTTCCCTCAGTCACTGGGCACCTCCATTTGGGACCCCCTCCCGCTCGGGAGCTGCACCCTCTTCTCCTGCCTGTAATAAACTATCCTCTTTTTAAAACTTTTTGCCTCTCCCTGGCCGTGTGTCCATTCTTCGGCGTCACAAGACAGGCTCCTGACCCACACCCAGCAACTGCCGGCAGAGCCAACATCACCTCCATCGTTTGGGGGCTCCCAGGAAAATAAATATTCCCACTTCAAAGGGAGCGGCGGTGTGTTGAGACAGAGGGTTTGCAAAGGAGGCACCAAATCTTCTATTTTGAGACTTGGAGCTCTGGTGGCATTTGATTAAACGAGTGTAATTTAGCTTCGGACTTTTTGAAAGCTTTTCTTTTCCTTCTTCGCTGCGTTTCCACCAAAGGTTAAGGATTCCCCTGCCTTCTCCGTTCACTACTGTGCAGTTTCAATGGTTTTATTTACTTTGGCCTTCCAGGCCCCGGGACCTGGGAGAGCGTTTTGCATCTGCATGGAAAGCACTCCAGGCTCCAACCTCAATCTGCATAACGCAGGCAAAGGTGCTGATAAGCAGTTTAACCACTTGCCTCCCGCGCGCCAAGGGACGCAGCCAAACTCAACAGCAAAACCCCACCACGGGGCAAAGCAACTGACATTCTGCTTAGAAAACATAAAACTGGAGTCCAGACTCTGCAGAAGTTTGCAGTGGGCGCTGCCCAGCCGACCTTCCTCTTCCTTTCACAAATGCTCCTTGCATATGTCTACCTGACTCGTGAATGCTTTCACGACCCACGAGCGAGCAGCCCCAAGAGGGGGGATGCGTGCAAACTCAGACCCCGAGAGGCTGCAAGCCCAGGCGCACACGTGCGCACAAGCGGGACCCGCTCAGGGCGCGCACTCGAAAGAGCCCGAGGCGCGCGATTTTGCGAAGGGCCCGGGACGCGCATGCGTAGAGTGGCTTGGCGCGCGCACGGAGGCTCAAAGCGCGCGGGCGCTGCGTCGGCTCCGAGCGCGGGCGCGAGGAGGCCCGGGGCTGCGCGTGCGCAGAGCGCCCAGGGAGGCGCGGGAGGCCCGGAGTGCGCGTGCGCAGGCCGGGGCGACCTGCGGGCGCGCGCGCCTCCTCCCCGCCCCCACCTGGCCCGGACGGCGGCACAATGGCGGCGCCCATTCCCCAGCTGCGGCCGGTCACCCACCTGCTCTTTGACATGGACGGCCTCCTCCTGGGTGGGTACCTGCGTCCGCGTCCCGCGTGGGGCGTCCGGGGAGCGTGCGCGTAGGGAGCGCGGGCTGTCAGCGCCGTGGGGTCGTGCCCGGGACCCCCGGGCGGGCTGCGGGGCGGCGGGGGCTGCGGGGCCGCGTCCGGCCGGCCGCGCGCGGGGCTGCGGCGTGACCCGGCTCGGGGCACCTACTTCCGGTGGCCGCGCCGCGCGTGGGGCGGAGTGCGTGGGGGCCCCCGCGCGGGCGGGAGGGCGCGTCGGTCGGCGGCTGCGGCCTAGGACCCCCGGCGGCGCGCCCCGCGGCTGCAGGTGTGGCGGGCGTCGCGCTGCCGCACGCGCCGGGCCCGTGGCATCCCTCGGGGCGTCCGCGGTCCTGCGCCCGCCGCTCTGGGCACAGCCGGGCAGGGCTGCGGGCTCTGCAGTGTCCTCGCTGGCGGGGGGAGTTGCTGTCACGCAGGGGGTGGAGGCCAGGGCTGCTGCCGAGCCTCCCGCATGCACGGACCGCCCCACAGCACCACGCCGTCCAGCCCCACATGTGTGCGCTGCGGGGGTGGGGCCGCCCTGCCGGGGGCCTGCTGGCCGGGGCGCCCGGGCGACCTTCGGCATCACCTGGGCGCCGCCCGGCAGCGAGAGCCCGGGCTCCGGCCCGCACCTGCCCGCGCACCGTCTGCGTTGTCACCCGGGTGCCCGAAAGTGTGGGACGCACGCGCTGTGTCGTGGCTTTGAGGGACTGTCCTGTCCTCGTCTGTGCATTGAACAGCCCCATACCTTTTGGGGGATGGGCCCGAAGTTCGTCCACCAGCTAAGGTGACTTCAAACACAAGTTCAAAGAAGGAAACGCTCAATTGGTACCTGCAGAGACACCTGTGCTGGGGGTTCCCCAACGCCCGACCTCACAGCCTATGGAATCGTCTCCTAAAACACCGTGCAAGGTGCAGGGAAAATGTTTGCGCTCCTGAATGAAACACAGAAACACTGCAACTCAGAGGAAGCTCCTTGCCTGAGGTCGCACCGCTGCTAAGCAGCAGAGCTGAGATGATTGCACATCCATTTGATTCTAAATATAAATGATGTGCTCATCCTACAGGCCCAGTGTGACCTTGTCCCCCGCTGAACTTACTGCTGGGTGATTCAGTAGCGATGAGCTGATTTATTTTTTTAAAGGCAAACACAATAAAAACGTGTCTTTGTTTATGAACCCAGAGAGATAAACAGATGACTTCCTCAGGAAAAAAAAAAATCCCCATAGGATCAGTAATTGGAGAGAACTAGTGTATGCAGCCACGAAATCTGACGTGACTCACTTTCAGAAAGCTTCTGGGATTCATAAGTATAGTTTGTAGACATGAATTTTCCTGCTCAGGTGGTCAAGAAGTTAAATTGTCAAACTCCTTCCCGCTAATAAAAGGTCCAGAGATCCTGTTGGGAGAGTCTCATGAATTTTAATGCAAACCGAGATGTCTCATTAAAATTAAATTTATTAAGCGTCTAAATGAGCTTGATGCTTCCTCTGGACTCTGGATTCCACACAGAGCCATTCCCTGAAGGGACGAATGTGGCTTATGGGGCAGTACCTGCACAGGTGGTGCCCAGCCCAGGTCTCCTCTCTGATAGTTAACGGCAGGTTTAATGGTTTAGCACTTGACGCTGTTACCCACGCCTCTGAACTGGCCAGAAAACCAAGAATTAGTAACATTGGGCAAGATAAGACCTAGCCCTGTGCCCCTCCCCCCTTCCTGCCCTTTTTCTCCTTTCCTGCCCTTGTTCTTGCAGAAGACTTTGTCAGAAATTCACCTTTGTTTGATTTTTTTGGTTTTTGTTTTTGTTTTGCTTTAATGAGGCTACATTCTAGAATGTGGTTGTTTGTCTCATTTAATCTACCCAGTTACGCCTGCTCTAATTCTTAACTACATCTGTTTCTTGGCATGGAGATAGAGCATCAGTTTATAGTGAGTTATTTTGCAGTAGGTCTGTTCTTCCAAATTTTGAATGCATTGCCACGGGAAGTTCTGTTATGGTTGCCCCCGACGTGCTATACATGATACCCCATCTCAGGGAAGTGAAATTGAAAACAGGTACTTGCGTGAGAAATTCCCCCAGTACAGGTGAAGCTGCTTTAAGCAGAGGGGATGAGGAAGTACAGGGACGGAGATTTCTGCAGCAATGATGGCAAGAACTGGGAGCTGTCCAGTGGTGTTGACATGCATGGTGGTGTTAGCTGTCCCTTCAAACAGAAGAGACACTTTTGGATTCTGTCTTTGTTGGCACAAGGTAACAATCGGCTGTGATTTAGGTACTAATTGTGGCTCTCAGAGGTCACTGAGAGGAAGAAAAAGGGACTGAGGTTATTTGTGAACCAGGGAAAAGTTTTGAAGGAAGTAGAAAGACGGCGCTTATTAAACTGTATCTCAGCCCCTGGGTGGAGAAGTTATCTAGTTCGTAAGTAACTGAAATTCGGAGCACGAGGGGTGGGCCCATGCTCTTTAAAAGACTGTGTTATCTAAGGCGGCACTAGTAGAAACAGGACCCGTGACATTTTCTAGTAGCAACCTTGAAAGAAGCAAAGGGATACAGAAGGAATGAACCTGCACGGTACCTTTCTTTCTAGCCTCACATCCCAAATATTGTTATTCAGCACAGACTCAGTATAAAAAGTCATGGAGATATTTTACATTCATTGTTGGTGCCTTGTCTTTGAAATGTGTGTCTTACAGTCAGTGCACTTCTCAGCTCAGACTAGCCACCTTTTACCGGTGGCTACCACACTGGGCAGCCTGGGTCCAGAGCTGAGCACGCAACCTGTGATGTCTGCTCTTGGTAACGGGGCCAGACAGAGGGTGGCTATCAAGAATATTCAGAATCAGGGATTTTGGTATCTGTAAAATGTGTTTTCTAGGGATCTGACACAGCCATTATTTAGAATCCTTAAAAAAGTCAGCCAAGCAAAATAAGCTTATGTTTAAACCTCTTTTAAAAATGCACAGAAAATAAGGTAGCTAGCTGTGTGAGGGGAGTAATATTTGAAGTGTTGATTACAGTTTACCACGTCTCCATCAATGCACACGGATGGCAGGATTTTAATGGGTGACACGTGGCCTCTACGTCACCGAGTAGAAGGCCTGTTCTCTGCCCACTCACACTCCCATGCCTTCTTCTTTGCCAAATACTGCACTTGAGAGTTTGGAAGCCTGTTTGGGGCCCAGGGTACCCTCCCTGTAAACTCCTGCAGGGACATGGACGCTCGGGCCCTCTGAGCCCAGCAGGCCACTGGTTGACTGACCCAGTTCAAAGTCATGTCCACTCCGGTCAGAATGCCGTCTCACGCTGCCCTGCTCACCTCACCTCGGCTCATTTCTGTAGACCCTGAAACATCCGTAGAGCTGCTGATGACAGAAATAGCATCTCCTTAGATAATATTAGTGCGTGCCCTGGATTAATTTTTGGAAGAACAACATGCTTTGTCGTTTGACTCTGTGGAAGACGTACCGTATGACGTTTAAACGTGGAGATGATGGGCTTTTCGGGGTCCACTGGTTTTATCGCTTGATGTGATTGAATCCGTCCATTGGCACAGAGCCTTGGCACGTTCTCGGGAAGGCAGAGCAGCATAAAGGTTCCCTGGGGACGCTCCTTACGCAGAGAGCCCTGTTGGAGGGAGACAGTCCTTCCGAGTTGTTCAGTTGGGCGACCGCCCACTTTGGCTATGTGCCCTGTGGTCTGTTTCTGGTTGTGCGGCAGGGGCAGTGGTGGTCTTTCCCCTTCCGTCTGCCCAGGGAGCTAACAGCACACACGTGGGATTTGGTTCACCTTGCTCGTGATCTTTGGTTCCTTCCACGTTTATAAAGGAGGTCGGTGTGAGGCCCTTGGGCTGAGCAGAGCCCCCACACTGCAGGGGCCCGGGGCGCCTGGCTTCGGCTTTCCCACTGTCCTGGAATCCAGGAGTGTTGTGTACGGAAGCTGGAAAGGTGTGTGGAATGCGGCATCACCCCTAGGCGTGTAGCACACCTCTGTTCACATGAGGGGTCCAGAAAGATCTGGTGGGGTCTGGGAAATTCCTCAGCAGTAAGCGAGCCATCCGGTTACGGACCCACGTGGCTAACGGGTCAGCTCAGCCCTCTTTGCTGCTGCTTTCTGGTCGACCTGAACTCGGTCAGTCTTACGCCCCTTCCTGTAACCGGTTAGTGGTCCGTCATCCACCCCCGCTGCTCCCGTTTCTAGAATGAGTGAGAAGGGAGTGACATGTCAGTTGCACAGCTCTGCAGATATGCAGGAGGTGCGTCTAGCAGGCCACGTGGCTAATGTATTCAGGGGACTCCTGGCAGCTCACGGACGCAGTGCTGTGCTCGCTTTGCCCTGGCTCCTCTGCCTCACAGTCTGCTTTTATCTGGCGTCGTGGCCACACACACGGGATAGTCATGGGGGAGCCGCCATCATGCTTTCTCGTGAACCCAGTTCTTACTTGGCTCTGACCTTCTTCCCTTCGAAAAGCTGTGTGTTGCGCAGTTTTGGTCCTTTTCGCCTTTCTGATTATTGCCTGTTTACTTTGAGACTTTTTCACGACTATAATTTAAGTATCAGCTGTGCTCTGTCATTTTTCATGGGTAGATGGAGACTTAATGTAGCGTTAAAGAGCGAGGGAAGTAACACCCCCAGGAAACATCCTCCGAAAAGTGCTCATTACATGGTACATGCCCAGGTGACCTGTCAGACCTCGGGATGAGATGTTGGAAAAGCGACTGTGTACACAGCCTGCAGCTGGAAGGTACAGCAGTGTCCTACCAGGATGGATTGCATTTTAAAATTCAGTTCCTACAGTCAGGTGTACGTCAATACCAGTGAGTACTACGTACAGCATTTGATAGGTTAAAACCTTCACTTAATTCTTCTGCAGTGGGAGGGGCGGCTTGGCTTTATGGTGCAGACACCTGTGGTTTAAACCTGTGGTTTAAAGTGCCCTCAGGGCATCTCACGAGAATTTTTATGGAAACGGAATGATTGCAGCACTTGGACATTTCTGCTCAAGAACCTTTTCTCCCCTTGGCTTTGGCAAGACAGTCAGATGAAAGACCGAGGTGATACGCCATACAAGGTCCTTTTGCACTGTTTCACGTGGTTTTGCAAAAGAGATTTCATCATCCGAGTAGATTATGCAGCCCTTCTGTATAGCATTAGTGTTTATTATTAGATCAAGTGAAGTGATACCTCCACTTAGTGAGCGGATGTCACTTCTGTGAAGTGGCCTGGAGGACTTCACATTTTCCTCTAATTGCACCTCTAATCCTGAAGAATAAACGCAGTGCAGCTGCGTTTCGTTTCTACCCAGGGGTCTGGGGCTAGAGTCGCGGTCCTGAATTTGAGGGTGTACGTTAAGACTCGTCTTCATCAGGACCCTAGCGTGGGGTTCGTTTACAGGGAGCTGCAGCCATCGTGTCTTCTGTCCCGTGGGATTGAAACGGTCCTCCTGTTCCCGCTGAGGCGTCCCCTCGCCTGGGCTCCAGGGCCCGCCTGCCCCACGGATGAGTGCTCGCTCCTTTCCTGCTGGCTGTCAGCTGCTGCTGCCCGTTTGCTCCTCACCTCAGCGCCAAGCTCACCTCGGCTCTAACAGGGACAGAAGCAGTGCCTCACCCTTGTACAAGTGTCTCTGTCCCCGCCGAGAGCCACGCTTCTGCAAAAGGCAGGTGACATGCCCCCGCTCCCTCATCGCCCTGTCTGCGCTCCCCACAAGCCGCCTGCCACACGACAGCTCACAGACAAGGCAGCAGTGACTTCCCCCTGCCAGATGCAGTAGCACTCTTCTTAGGGTTCTAGGACTTTCTGCATCGCTTGCCCCTCCCCCACTGTGTCCTTGGGACTCTGTCATTGGCTGCACCGAGCGTCCATTCCTATTCTCTCCTTTTGGCCTCCCCTCCTGTTCTATGTGGGGGCCCCGCCACTTGGCCGTGGCCCCCTTCTGTCTCTCACTCAGCGTCCAGCTGTGCTCTTGCTCTGAAGGCTCTGCATGTGCTGCGCTCTGTCCCCTGTCCCCTGAGCTTCGTCGACACCTCCCAGGGCTCCGGCCCGCCCTCCCCGAGAGGCCCAGGGCAGCGCTGAAGCAGCAGGCGCCTTCTGTTCCTCTCCCTGTCCCCTCCCGGACTTTCCAGGGCCTTCCTCGGTTCTAAACACTGCACAGCCGTGTCCGTGCCGTTCCGCCTGCTTTCAGTCTGTGTCCGCAGCTGACAGCGACGGGAGTTACCACAGCCCCTCCTGTGTGCTCAGCGCTCTTGGGGGCCTTGTCCCTGCACCGTGTGCCTTACCGCCAGCAGGCTGACAGCACCTCGTCATGGCCGCCAGTGCCCACCTGCCGCTGAGGTGACGCGACCACCTCCCGGCCAGTGACAGGGGCCGCCCCATGCCCCGTCCCACAGCCACTCAGCTGTTCTCAGCGCAGAAAGAGCTGGCGGCGGATGGCCTGGGTTGCCCATGCGGCTGACATTGCAGTCCGAGCTCTGGGGTCCCGCAGAGAGTGTGAGTGTGACCTGGTCCCTGAGGACGTCCCACGGGCACCAGCGTGGGTGCAGGTGCAGTCACCCCGAGCTGTGCCCGCGGCTGTCTGCGGCGGCCGCCTGTCGCGCTGGGAGTCGTGGTCACACACAAACATGTGAGTCACCCCTGGTCAGCCCGCTGCCGCCCATGGACTGGTTCCCTCCTGAAAGCGGCAGCCGTATCTCGGTAGCATCTCGTTAGACCAGTTGTGCTGAGCTTGTTGGGATGACAGCAGCCTGATAACCCCAGGTCACGTTGTCCCTGGGTCCTCTGAGCAGGGCAGGTTGCCGCCCCCGGGGGCAGTTCCCGTGGCTGAGTGCTGCCGGCCTGTGGGTAGCCCTGTCTGCTGCGGAGAGTTTGTGTGGGGACAGAGCTGCCAGCTCAAAAGGAGTGTGAGGAAAGCATGACAGGACGGCCCACGAGGGCTCTCGAGGACAGAGACGTGCAGGGCAGGGGACCGCACTGGTGCAGCCGTGAGCTGAAGCTTTTACAGCACCGGGGGCTGACAGGTGTGTGCTGTGGCCAGACCCCCCGCTGCGCTCCCCGGACTGCAGTCGGGGTGCAGTGGGGGGCAGGCGGTGCGTCGGGGAAGCAGACATTTACGTCCCACGACATTGTCATTTATCTGTTTGTCTGCACAGCTGACCCAGTTTCCTTGAGCGCCGGGAAGAGGACGTGGGCGGGCAGCCCAGGGAACCGCCCACAGGAGAGGGCCCATCCTGAGCGCCGGGTGCATCCGTGGGGCTGGCTTAGGTGCAGAAGAAGCTGCTGACGTGCTGTGTGTGTGTGTGGGGGGTGATGAGGTGGGTGACGGACACCTAGGCACCAGGAGCCTGGCGGGGGGCCGCTGCCACTGGAGTCAGTGCTGGGCACTGTTGGTGTGTGGGCAGCCGGGCAGTGCCCAGACGCGCTGTGTTTCTCAGCAGAGGACCCCCAATCAGTAGACACCTGTCTGTCTGAGTGGAGGGGCAGCCAGTACAGGGCGCGGCAGGAAGAGGAAGCTGAGTGGCAGCCAGGAGCGCCCGCTCGCCCTCCCTCTGGCCGCCGTCCGTGTTCGGTGCCGTGCCGACAGCCTGAGAGCGGGACGTGGCAGAGAAGCAGGCCTGGGGTTCGCTGTGTGCCCTGTGGTCCTCGAGTGGCGTTAGCCGTTGTTAAGGAAATGGTGGGTTCAGGCTAATTACATCCTGGCACGGCGTTCGCATGTTCTCGCTGTCTCTAATTATGTTCAAAGCAGAGTCTGGCAGAAGGGCCAAGGGCTGAGGACTCTGTCCTGTGTTCCCCTGTGAGGACCGTGCTCAACGTGTCACTTCACCTGCAGGAGCTCAGAGTCCAGCTGCAATTACACTCAATTACACTTCAGAAAGGGTTCCCAGTCGCAGAAAACAGGTGGTGGGGGCTCGTGCTGGGAACATAGAATCTAACATTCTTGGTTCCTCATGAAGTGGTCACCTTGGGCCCAGCCCTTCAGTCTGCATTGTGCCCACGTCACCACACATTTGCACCAACACGAGCGTGTAAACGAAGGGCCTGAAAGGATGTAGGTGTGCGGTCCTTGGATAATGGGAACGCACGTCCCTAGACAGAATGTTACAAACAGAAGCGAGAGCCACAGACCCACGTTCAGAAAACCTGCCTGTACCCACGGAGCTGTCTGATTCCCAAATGTCCCTGCCCACCTCTTACTGTAAAGCAGAAATGGGTCTGGGTGCCGGCTTGGCACTGGAGCCGAGTCTGCCCAAGGCGGCGATGCGACGGCCGCTGCTCCTGCGCCTGCCGAGCGGGTGGGCACCGCGGCTCTGGCTGCCCTTCTGAGGTCGCCGCCGTACACCTGGGCTGTGAAAACGTAGCAGCTGCTCACCTTAGAGGTTCTAGGACGGACCTGTTCCCTCAGCCTTGAACTTCCTCTCGCTCTGTGTACAAATGTGCTGCGCTGTAGCCACCGCTCTTAACGGGTCGTAACAGTATTTGTTCGCAAGTGGTTTTTATCCACTGCACGTCTGCATGCCCGTTCAGCCATATTTACAGTAGCTCGTTCAGCTACTGTAGTTTGTTCCCTGCTCATCCCTTCCCTCGACTTAATTAACACACGGGACGCTGTTGACGAGCCAGCCATCACTCTAAGCCTAATAAACGGCATTTATAAAAATGGTGAACGTCAAGTTCTCGTGACTGTTCCAATTGAGGTCCCGTAATGTCCTCTGGAATCACCGTGAACATGAGTCATTTCAGTGTGCCTTTAAAAGTGTATTTACAGTATTGTTGTCCCAAGAGGCCAGATTCAATTTAAGAGTACGAGTAATGAAGTGACAAACAGCACGCGCACACTTCCTCAGTGGGCTCCGTCCTCTCCTCTCGTAAACACCTCTGGGAATGTGTGGGAGATGACAGGGTGCCCGTCTCGGAGGGAGCACCGTTCCCCTCCCAGCCAGGGGAGGACGTTTTGCTTTTCTTACCCACACAAAGCTCCTTCCGCCTCCCTGCGGCCCTCTCTGCACCTGACAAGGATTCCGCAGACGTGCGCTATACTTGCCAGGTCCGTGCCCTCCTGGGCGGCCTGTGACGTGCCGTCTGATCAGGGCTGGGGTCTTTCACCTGCTTGTCTGAGAGCGACGCCCAAGGCCGTGGACCCACGCGAGTCAGACACGGACGGGACGGGACGGGACGGGAAGCCAGCCTTGTGTCTGTCTGAGGAGCCCCCTCTCCCTGGTCGCAGAGGCGGAGACCTCGCACCCGCACTCACGTCCCAGCTCCCCTAGTGCTCAGTGACAGTGAGGTGTCCCCTGACAACAGGACGGGGCTCTTCTGACGCCTTGGCTCTCAGAGCCCCTGCAGATGGTGGGTGGGGGCGTGGTAAGTGAGCTCCACTGGGGTTGCTGGGCTCCGCCTGCACGGCCAGGTGCCCCCACGTCACTCCTGAGTACCCGGGAGGTGTCCTGTACCTGGGAGCGGGGAGCCCACCTTCGTGCCTCTGCGTTCTTTGCGGAAATCCTGGGTGTAGTTCAAATCTGAGATGTGTGAACCATGGATGTTATGTAAACATACGGACTTTAGGAAAAGCGTGCGCCTCCTCATTTCTGGGTGATTGTCTTAGTCCCCCCCTGCAAAACAAGACACTCGAGGACAATTTTAATTGGTTGCTGTGGCCTTTGAGTAGGTGACAATCTACACCCCAGTGATACAGATTGAAATGCATCTCCCCAAAATTGGTGTGGAAGCCCTCACCCCCCCCCCCCCCCCAGGGCCTCAGGATGGGGCTGTGTTAGGAGACAGGTCAGTAAAGCGGGAATTAGGTAACATGAGGTCACTAGGGTGGGCCCTGATCCAATAGGACTGTGCCCTTATCAGAAGAGGAGATGAGGACACAGACACACACAGAGGGACGGCCATGTGAGGACACGGGGAGCAGACGGCCGTCCACACGCCCAGGGAGAGGCCTCGGGGGGGACCCGCCCTGGGACAGCTGGGTCTCAGACTCCAGCCTCCAGGATGGGACAGAGAAACGCGTGTTGTGCAGGCCGCCTGGTCTGTGGGACCTTGTTATGTCGGCCCTAGCAACTGATCCCCCAGGGATTTAGCAGTTTTGATACTGTGGGAAGATCAAGGGATCTGAACCAACAGCTCACAGATCACAGGGAAACAGTGTACACAGAGCATGGCCAGAGCTGTACTCCGAGTGCTGAAGCCAGTGGGGCCAGCGCAGAAGGTTCTAGACTTTTACTCCTGTCATCTTTCCACAGTCGAGATTCCGACAATCCTCTGCCCCCACCCACCCACCCACCCACTGCAAAATACGTGAACAAAACCCCCCACAGCAGCTAAAGAGCCTGCCCGTGACGAGCTGGCCTGTGTGCTTGAGCCGGGAGCCCTGTGCACCACTGGTTTCCTCTCAGCGCGTTCCCCAGGCGTCTGAATGGCTTGCGTTGCTCTCCATTAAAAGTATCTGTGGCGCTGTCTGCACGAATGCATACGCTGCAGGCCGTGCATCCCAGCAGGCCTCACAGGGATTCCACACACCTAACGTACAGGTGGGAGTGGGAGAGACAGGAGCGGCCGCCGGACGGAGGTTTGCAGTGTCCCGGGAGCTGGTGAGGTTGGTGGGGAAAGACGGCCTTAAGACCTTGCGTTTCATGGAACGCAGCTGGTTTTCGTTTATCCAATCGGCAGAAGGCTATGGATTCAGCATTGAGGCTGGGGCATTCGCAAACCAACTGTTAAGACGGTTTAGCTGCCGTACCTAGAACGGAAAAGCGCCGTCCACCTAGAACTCTGTGGTGGCTTATTTATCTCATACATCTGAGAATTTAAATTACTGACATTCAGTAAGTGGAAGTGTCACGATGTGTCAAAAAACAGTGGTTGGTAAGACGTATGCGTCTGTGGTTAGGACCTAGCAGTAGCAGACTGAGGCTGTGGGGTTCTTTCCCAACTCATGGGTGGCCTCAGGGAGCTTGTCACACACAGTTCTGTAAACTGCCCCTCGCTGCCATTCACCTTTACCTGTTAGGGCACTTGTGCATGAAAAGTCAGGAAAGATTTATTCTCTCTCTCTCTTTTTTTTTTTTTTTTTTAATCTGCTTGAGAGCCATTGTACAACCAGGAAAAAAGCACAAGAGATGGTTGAGAAAGTTTCCGATCATACAAGGTTTCCATTGCGGCGTAACAGGTTGCCACAAACCCAGTGGCTGAAGGCGGCACAGGTGTGTGACGTGGCAGTTCTGAGGTCAGAAATCGCAGGGCAGCAGGCAGTGCTTGTCATACCGTGGAGCCGCTTCCGTCTCTGAGGCTCAGGGAGGCTCTGTCCCCGGCCTTTTCCAGCTGCTGGAGGCTGCCTGCCTGCCTTCCTCACAGCCCCCCCTCAGCCTAGCATCCATCACTGCTTCCCCTCTCGCCATTCTTTTTTCACTATAGGCATGTACAGCCATCAGCGTCCCATCATCACGGCTTCCTTTGCATCCCATAGGTTTTCCTACGGTGTCTTTCCCTTTGCATTCGTCCCAAAGTATCTCCTAATGCCCCTCGAGACTTCCGCTTTGACCGCTGAATCGGCAGCTGTGTGTTGTTTAATTTCCACATGGTTATGAATTTCCCACATTTTCTCCTGATTTCTAATTCCCTTTAACTGTTGAGTGGGGAAGTACTCGGCATGGTTTCAGTCCTTTGTAAGTTTACGGAGACTCGCTCTGTGGTCCAGCATGTTGTCAGTCCCGCGGGATGTGCCACGTGTGCACGAGAACACGTGTGTGGAGCGGTCCATGGCACGTCTGTTACGTCTAGTTGGAGGTATGGTGTTTCAGTAGGGAAGCACTTACACTCAAGGCTTGTGTTTTCTTGGTAATATTCAGTCCACTTGTTCCATCCCTTGTTGAAAGTGTGCTACTGAAGTGTTCAGCTCCTCTCGCTGAAACGTGTACTTCTCCCCTTGGTGTTGTCAGCTTTCGTCTTATGTGTCCCGGGGCCTGTGACTAGGTTCACACATGTTTACAATCACTGCATCTTCGTGATAGAATGACCTCTTCATCACGATAACCTGTTCTGTGAAATTTCCTCGTGTTGTTCCTAGTAAACATGTTTGTCTTCAGCCTGCTCTGTGTGACAGCAGTCTGGTTCTGTTTTGCTTACTGTTTGCGTGGCTCGGCTTTTCCCTTCTTTTTACTTCCACCCTTTTTACAGCTTTCAGTCTGAAGTGTGTTTTGTAGATGGGATATAGTTGATTCACCTTTTTCTTGTTCTTAATCCGCTCTGCCAATTTTTACCTTTTAATCAGGGTGTTCAACCATTTACAGTGGACCCTTGGACAACTCACGGGTTGGGGCACCAACTCTCCCCCCCCCACACTGCAATGGAAAATAAAGCCTTACTGATAACATACAGTTAATTAACACATTTCATATATTCTATGTATTATATACGCTATTCTTACAATAAAATAAGCTAGAGGAAAGCTATTAAGAAAATCAGAAGGAACAGAAAATAACATTTACATTATTTATTGAAAAAAATCTGCACGTAACTGGAGCCACACCGTTCAAATCCACATTGTTCAAGGGCCACTGCACACGCAACGCCAGGGTTGGTGAGCCAGCATTTCCGTTTGGCGTTGTGTGGTGTGTTTCCTGTGTGCCTTATTTGTTTTCCTGTATTCCTCCATTGCTTTCTTCTTTTACATTAACTCGGTATTTTCTAGTTACCACTTTCATTCTCTTGTCAATTCTTTTCTTGTGTATGCATTTTGTCACTTTCTTAGTTGTTGCTCCGAGGATTACAGTTAAGAACTTACAATGCTTGTTTGTGTGAGTGCGAGCTCCACTTAGTGGCACACAAACTGCTCCCGTGTGGCACGTCCCCCCCAAGCCCCCCATTGTGCTGTCAGTGTCGTAGAGATAGTATCCTTACACGTCATGTGCCCTGATTTATAATTACTGCTGCGTGCAGTTGTCTTTCAAATCAGGAGAAGGAAAGATGGACAAACAAAAAGACGCGTCTTGTTTTTCATGCCCCCCAATGGACAGTCACCCCCCCACTTACGAACCGTTGCTTTCAGGCCCTGAAAGTGCAGTGTGACAGTATCACTTGTTCATGACGTTTACAAGACATTTAGCGCGAATCAGAAAGATTGCCAAAGAAAATTTTAAATTGTGAGCCAAAAAACAGAATACTCGTGTGTAACAGGTATTGCATTTTTAAGTATCTCCAAACCTGGCTTGATGATATTTTCTGAAACAAGAAATAAAGTAAAAATCTATAATTCCTGGGCTAAATGCCACCCGCAAGGCAGAACTCTTTTTTGGTTTCATGAGCTCTATTGAAATACTGAAAATTATGTCGCGAAGGGAAATCCATGCAAAATCGTGATGTCACTCTCGTAATAGTGTTGGGTAAATGCGACCTGGGGAGAAGTGTTTTTGGAGAACGTCCTCCAGAGTGCCTTTACCCCCGTGCCGTGTTGCTGGTTTACATGGGCTGCACGCAACGTGGGCAGTGCAAAGTGTGTGTGTAAACTCCCTAGGTTGTGCTTTCCCAGTAGCTTTTGATTTGCAAGTGGGCCGTCAGAATGCGGTCCCGAAGGTGCTGTGTGTGTGTGTCTGTCCACATCCTCCCGGGAAAGGGGGACCCACCCCCAGTCCTCCTGCTGCTCTGCATACTCAGAGCCCCCCTGCCCGGTGTGGTCTACACAGAAGCTGCCGCAGCACCAATTGCTGATGGGCCCCAGATTCCGACACGGGCTGGGGGGTGGGATAAACATGCTCTTGCGTAAAGTACCTGCTGCCTCCTTAGAGGAAGTAGGAAAGCTGCCTTTCATCAGCGTCTGCACCCTCTGAGCTTCTGTTTTGAAAGCTCCGCCTCGTAGGAAACGCGAGAAGGGGAGCAGATAGGAAAGGGAGCCGTGAGTCGTGGACGCCTGGGACTGGAACAGACTGATTTGAAAAGCCTGTGTTGGGTGTGTGTGGGACCTGCTAAGGCATGCTTTTAAAAAGGCAGCCGTGTGCACTGTAAACAGCATAGAGCAGTATTACTCAGCACCCGGCTACCGTCCATCTGGCCTCTTTCCTCTGCGCCATGTAGCTCAGCTTGCAGGAATGAATGTACAAACATTATTTTAATCCCCGTGTCTGCAGGATTTGAGACTCACCGTCCTTTGGACAACTTAATTTGAAGATCTTGCAGCTTTCTTGCATTTACAAACCCAGACCAGCGACTCTTTTTCCTCCCCCCCCCCGCCCCGTCATCATACACCTGAGGAGAGCCCGTCACACGGCAGCCCTGCCAGTGAGTGCCCTGCGCTGTACACGGAACCCGGCCCCAGCCCCTCCCCCCTGCCCCTACCTGGGCTCCTTTCTGTCTGAGAAGCTCCTCTGTGTCCGTGGATGTCGTGGCCGGGGCAGGGAGCCAGGGTTTCTGCTCTCGTCTTAAATGATCCCTGCCAGCCCACCTGCCCCATAATTAGACGTGAGCGAGGCGCGGAAGCTGCTTTGAGTGGACGCTGTGGGCGTGGGGGCGTGACTTGTGCAGCTCCAGGGAGTGAGTGGACCGTCCTGTGGGCTGATTTTCCACGTGTGGGAAATACTCTCTCAGCTCGGCTTCTCACCGTCTCCAGTCCTGCAGGAGGGGTCAGTCCGTTTTGTGCAAGGTCGCCTATATTTTGAGAACTTAAAGATACAGTGTTGGTGGAGTCAGCCAGTTCCTCTGCAACAATACAGAAGTGACTTTACAGAAGGAAAGTGGAGCGGTCCCGGGAAGCTGTCGTGACATTGGACGTCGGGTAGAGTGCAGACAGGTCAGTTTTAGCCTGGAATGACCTGTGATGCCATTAGCACACTCGGGGTAAGGAATGTGTCCACAACGCTGGAGTTTCCTTGGACCCCCATCTGTCCCCTGCGGTCCCCCCTCTTCCCAGCCTGTCCCAAGGTAGCTGTCAGTCCGCTTATGAAAGTGCGGGTCAGTCTGCGCTTGCTCCAGTTTTATATGGAGTCGTGCTGTATGTATCCGTTTGTCTCTCATTGAGCATAATTGTTTTGAAACTCATGCTGTGTGTACCAGTAGTTTTTTTTCCTGCTTTTTATTGCTAGTGGTTGCACCCTAGGCGTGTACGTACTTTTTAAGAAACTGCTAAATGGTTTTCCACACTGGCTTTTGTGTTGGGCTGTGTATTAGTTTCTTATGGCTGCTGTAACAAATGATCACAAACCTACTGGCGTCAAACGCCACAAACCGATTTTCTTACCGTTCTGGAGGCTGCGTGATGGGCTGCAATGACGGTGCTGACAGCTGTGCTCCTCAGGGCGCCCTAGCAGACGGGGTTTTCCTGCCTTCTCCAGCTTCCAGAGCCCCGGCCTTCCTGTGGCCCCACACCAGCCAACCCTGCTCCTGTGCCCCGTCTCCCCGTTCTGAGGACCCTGTGACTACGGTGGGCTCACCAGACACTCCAGGGGCGCGTGCCCATCTCAGGATGCTTAACTCATTCACACCTGCGGATTCTGCTTTGCCACATAAGGCACATGGACAGGTTCTGGACGAGAGCATCTTGGGGTTGGGGGGCTATTGCTGCTGCGTCTACGGACCGGCTGTTTTTCTCAGCACTGAGTTGTCAGGTTCAGTTTTCTATCCTGCCTCCACGTCGTGTGTGTGTGTGTGTGTGTGTGTGTGTGTGCATGTGCTGTACACGTTTGCTCTCGATCTGGGGCTTGCCTCTATTTTCTCACTGGGGTCCTTTAATTTTGACGAAAGCCCCTTCATCCATATGTTCTTCTGCTGGTCTTGTTTCTCTTGTGTGTATGAAAACTTTGTGCAACCCCCAGTCCCAAAGATGTCCTCCTGTGTTCTCTTGGGGAGGGTTGAGGGCTTCGGGTCTACATTCAGAGGTACGAACCTGCAGGTCACTCTTCCTTTTCTCCCCCAGTCTACAGATAGGTTTCCATACAGATAGGTGGGACCCAGCAACGTGTTTTGAACCAGTTCGTTTTGAAAATGATTTTTTTAAACCTTGTGATTACCAGAGGAAAAAAATTCTTGAGCAGTACCCGTGCCCATTAAATGCTGTCGTTGGTAATGCCAGTGACTCATGCTAAATGCCAATCAAAGGTTTTCCTTTACAAACGGTCACTCAATTAAATGATCATTACTGATCTTTATTTTAAGCCGTCCTATTTATTATTCTTGCCAGTTCACAGCGGATAGCTCAGAGCCACGGGAACCGATCCACCGGATACTTCAAGCCGGCTTCTCCTTTGCAGCAAGTATTACCCGCCTCCTAGTTTCGTACCTGTTAATGACTCATTTCAGTCTTTTCGCTTCCTGAGCTCAGGGAAGCACGGTCTGCACTGCCAGGCCCCTTTGTGAAGGTGGAACAGCTGCAGCAGAGGCCCCGGGACTTCTGTCCGCGGCACTGTGTGGAGCACCCAGGGAATGACCGTGGACGCAGGCAAAAGCCTGGCGTGCTGCCAGTGGGGATGCAGCCGAGAGTCTGCTGGAGCCCAGGCCGCCACCCTCCTCTCACCTCCGTGCTGCTGGGAATCGGGAAAACACTCCGCCCGGCGGGTTTTCATGGCCCAGGGAAAGTTCTTGGACTCCAGGTCATTGGGGTCAGCTGAGGGCGACCTTTTAGCAGCTCTTCAGCTGAGAACAACTTTCTGATTTATCTACTGGCATTTTCTGACTCACTCTGTTTGCAACGACTCCCTTCCCTTTGCACTGTTTGACTGTTTCTTTTTTTCAGCACTCAGTAATGTCCTTTCAGTTCTGACTTCTGTAACTTAGCAAAGACTGTTTGGGTCTCAATGGTCCTGTTTTTCTCAGTGCCTGTCACGTAAGTACCCAATAAATATTTGCAAAATTGGATCAGTAAGGTTTGAAGGATGCATCACTTCTGTCCACCCAGATTGCTGTCTCGTTTCTTGAGACTGTTCACATTCGATTCGAGTCTGTGTTGTGCTGTGTTTTCTCTTATAGTACAAGATGTTTCCAGTCACGAATGTTTGTCCCAGAAGGACCTCTGTGCTCAGTCATTGGGAATGGGGGCTGCATTTTAACATGGGGGGAAAATAAATCTGAGGTTATTTTGGGTTCTCATTTATAACATTATATATATATATATATGTTCTCTAGTATCCAAAACACAAATGAAATAATGTGTGTACAGCTGGTGGCCGTTGGCGCCCGTTCGGCACCAGCATGGATCCCCGGGCTGGGGTGCAGTGAAGAAGGAAACTACCCGGCTGTGCCACAGCTCGGCTGCATGGCAGCCCCTGGAAAGCGGCCCCTTGCCCTGCCTCCTTTGGAGCCCCTGCTCACTGCCAATGCTGGAGGCCGACTGGTTCCCTCTAGAACAAACAACCCAGAATCCGCTGTCCGTTCTCCTCTGCAGGCTCTTCCTTTACTTCCACACACGGAAGGGCCTTTGGAGACTAGGGAACGGGTGCTTTCTTCCCTTGGCAACCCTCTGTCAGAACCGGGTCTCTTCATACCTCCTCTGTCTTCCCCCAGATTGCGTCATGCCTCGCTCCTCCACAGGGTGACCCGTGCTTTCAGCAGACGTGCTCTCTAGTCGCCGGAGGCGCGTTGGGGCTCGCGGCCACCCAGGCCGGCTGGCCCTGGCAGGGATGTGCCTGATTCCACTCTGAGCCAGACAATCCCACGCGATACGATCTGGGCTCTGCTGGTGCCGGGAATGGATGGCATTTAGCTGCCGCGGCCCCCAGTGACCTTGCAACACAGTGTTTGCCCTTAGAGTTCTAGGAACTACTGAGCAAGCTGGGTGGCCTTAAAGAGCAGGAAAGCCCGAGGCCAGCCCGGGTATCAGACGGAGCCGGTCAGGGTGGCTCCAGCTCCTGACAGCGCGGCCCGGACAGGCTCCCGCCAGTCACCGCTCACTGCTCAGGACAGCTGTGCCACTGACCAAACAGTCGGTTTGGGAAATGGACTCTCCTTGTGACCAAGTCCTTCATAGGATTGGCAATGCTTTCGCCAGCGGAAATCGGGGACCCCCTGCTGAGGACACCGATCGCAAATGTGTCCTTTGCACTGTGAGCTCGTCTTAGAACAAGGCCACTCACGTCCCTGGTACTTCCTGTTCCATGACCCCAGTGCTGGAAACAGTTCTTTTCTCGGTTCCCACTGAGACACTGACGGACCAGTGAGCTCATCCTTCTAATAGTGTATGTTCCACTGAGCGGTCTGTATTTTTGTTCCAATTTACATGTCTCTTCAAAAAAATATCAAGCTTGTTGGGTGTCCTTGCCACGTCTGTCACAAGTAAGCCCAGTGTTGTGTTGCCATAGCGTCTGTGATGCTGTGTCGCCCAGCTCGCCTCCGTTCACCGAACACGCCGCTCAACTGGACTCGTTTGCTGCAGTTCACTTCAGAGACGTGGGCCATAGTCAAGGTTTTGTAGGCTTAAAACCTTGCTTTCGTTACACACGCATAACATAAACCTGATTGCGGGGAGAGAGGAAAAGAAGTGACCGTTTAAGTATAACGGGATGTAATAGACAGGAAAGCGTCAATATGAGGATGAATGGCGTCCCAGATTATTTTTTCTTTAATTTCTAATCTGGGTGTGGAATCATTACAATTGCGCTTTCCTTGGTTAAAGGCAATCCGTGTGTTCCAATCACTGACTTTGTGTAGAGAGCACAGACAGGGCTTCAGTACAAACATAAGTGTCAGGTCTCCCTCTAGCACACCCCCCGTCTCCTGGGGGGCTTGGCAGGTGGGGCACTCAGTGCTGGGGACACACACACACGCACACCGCCAGCTCATGACTGCAGAGTGAGGCTGAGACCCAGGAATTCACATTCCTGAAGCTGTTGGTCCAGGGACCGCACTTTGAGAACCAATGGGCTAAGGAAACAGTGGCCGACGAAAGATTGTCTCGGGAGAACAAAATCGGTGAATTCAACCCAAAAATCTATTCAGTGCCAAATGTGTACTAGCAAAATGCCTTAGAAACATGACACCACCACGTTCGTCGAAGTGTGCTGTATGCTGTACAGTACATTTCTTATTAAAGCCGTTTCACATGGAAAATACGTGCTTTTCACCACATTCAAAACCATGGCTGTCTGTGGATGACAGACAGCCTGCAGGGGCTTACAGCCTCTCTGCCAGATCGTGACCATCTGATTTTAGCTCACCATGGGCCCTTCGTGTGAAAATGGATTTTGTGTCTTTTTTTTTCTCCTTTTCAATGAAAAAAAACTTTTCTTAAGCTTTTTTTGGTTTTGTTTTTAGATATATTTGATTTTTTTTTTTTTTTTACACTTTCAGGAGGATTTTGTGTCTTCAAGGAACTAGCCTATCTGTAGCACAAAACCCTGGCTTTAGATTGCCCCCTCCCAACTTTTGTCGTTGGACATTATAAAAGTAAGACTATTTTCGAGATCAAGTTTTGAGAAAAAGTGTTCAGTTGTTGGAGGTGTGTGCAAGATAAGCTATGTGTACGTTGACCAGCAAGCCGTGATCAGTGTGGGTTTGGACTGTCTTTTCCAAAGCCTGTGGAGCCAGTTCTGTTTGTGCTCGTAGTTTTAATTGCCGTTTTAAAGAGGTATTGGGACACGTGTGCGCTGTGCAGCCTACACATCTAGGAGGTCTTGGGGCAGCCCCAGTGATCAAACCCGCTCATCTATAGGGAAGTGTGTGGTGATTCACACAGTAAGTGTGGTAAATATGCGTCGTTAAAACTGCCGCCAGCCTGTCCAAGTCAGATTTTGCTGTGGAGCGAACACTTCAGTTTCCAGAAGTTTCTGGATTATGGAAGTGAAGAGGAGGTTTTCTGTCCCTGTCCCAGGCCGGGAGGTTAGTTAGTTCACAAATGCCTGGGAAGCTGGCTCGTGAGCCTGGGCGGTGCGATGCTTTTGTGGATCAATCCCAGAGTCGGCGTGTTCGTTCAGCCCTAGGAGGAGGCTGAGCTTAGAGGCCGCTGAGTGCGGCCTTCCTCGCGGGGCTGCGATGCCGTCTGTGACCGTCTGAGGAACTTAAACTCGAGCACCTTCCATCTCCCCACCTGGGCGCCAGGCGTGCTGCC
The DNA here is from genome assembly GCF_057876585.1 of Rhinolophus sinicus. Taxonomy (NCBI): domain Eukaryota; kingdom Metazoa; phylum Chordata; class Mammalia; order Chiroptera; family Rhinolophidae; genus Rhinolophus; species Rhinolophus sinicus. The sequence goes on along the minus strand of NC_142518.1, from coordinate 3,290,021 downwards.
CACGATGACAGGATCCCCCTGTGGCCGGGGTCCCAGCTCCCAGCCCCATCTGCTGCCCCCTGAGCGCTGCCCGGGCCCCAGCGGCCCACCCTGAGAGCAGGCTCTCCTCCCGTGCAGCAGCCAGCTTGGCACTGAGGCAGGCTGTTCCTCTAGCGCTTTGTGGGGCTGCAGCAGGTGGCATGCAGAGCCGGGCTCCCTGGGAACAGTAACCCAGAAGCAAGTGCAGACGCGGGAAGCTCCTGCCGGGGGGACACACGCCTCTGACAGCGGGGCACAGCCGCCGGGTGCCCTTTCGTTGTATGTCAGCTTCCGGACACTTGTTTGCTTTCAAAAGGCTGTCCCTTTCATTGTAAGTACGACCGTCCTCAGCTGGCATAGTTATTGTTGGATCTGAGCGGTTATTTAATGACTTGTTTACATCCTCGCTTATCTCGCTGAGGATTTGGGGTGATTTTATGTAAGTTGGGAAGAAAAGGGCCGTCTGCACAGTCGTCCACAGAATTTATGGTCCCCCAGGCCTGTGTCTTTCCAACGACGAGCTGTATGACATTTTAACCTTTAAACAAACACGGTTTAAAGCATTTTAAAAGGGTATAGCTATCTTTCTGTCTTTGGAATGTGTGTTCTTCACGTGCCTTTCTTCGGCCTTGCCACTTGCTTGAGCAGGAGTCCCTGAAGGGTGTCTGCGTCTCCCCGCCCGGCCGGCCGCCCCCTGCTGCCTTTCCTTTCCTCACGGGCTGCTCTCTGCTTTTTCAAACCCAGTTGCCGTCTCTCACCTGCTCGGGGCCTGCAGTTCCCTTTTGTCAGATCCGCCTCTGTCTCTGCGTGGGTTTCCCAAATACCGTCTCAGGAAAAAGAAGTGGCTCACGCAGCACCACTGTGCTTTGCATCTCCTTGCGGGAAAGGCAATGCAAAGCTGTTGGCGTCGCTCAGCTCTTTTCAGGAACCACTATGGGGCCCAACTGGACCAATTCAGCCCTGAATGTGTGCCGTGCATGTTGCTTCGCGACCCGTCGCTTGTCCCTGCAGCCGCCATGGGAACAGGCAGAATGGGAGCTGGCGTTGCTGTCAGAGCGCCTGTGGGTCTGCCTTCAGGCTGTGCAGGCACAGCTCCGTGCGTCCTCTCTGGGGTCAGTGAGGGCCGTGTCCGCCCTCCACCCGGCGGGAAGGCCAGGCTCAGTGCCCACCTCCTGACAGCTGTCTGCTCCCTGTGGGCACCTGGGCTGTGGTCCCCACAGCACTAGCACCATGTGGCTTAGCTGCGCTGGCAGTGGTTGCCTTGGAGACGTTCCCTGGTTACCCTGCACATGCAGCCGGTCACTGCACCCACATGTTGCCTCTGCCAGGGCCCTTTGACAGGAGGGGCTGTCCGAGCACTGATGTGTTTGGGCCCCGGATTCGGGTGACGGTGGTGACCGCTGGTAGTGGCACCCACACACACTCAGGCCCTGTTAGGGAACGCACGTTACTATGGCTTCCGTGCTATTTCCTCCTTATGGTCCCTTCATGGCGCCCCTGGCACTGCCCGCGGTGCCCAGCGATGGATGCTGTTGGCTCTGTGCATGCCGCTTGTGCACAAAGTCGAGCGCTGTACATAGTAGTAGCAGTAGGACCTTCACTACAGGAGCACCGTTTCCGCGTGTTAACGGGAGAGGGAGGCGGGCAGGGGAACTACGCTGTGTGAGGCTTTCCCTGGGAAGTGGCCCCTGGCATCTTACTGTGAGGCCCACCTCCCACCATTACGTACGACCGACCTGGGAGATAATAGGAAATGTGTCTGCTGGTTCCTGCCCCCAGCTCCTGGCACCGCGCTGCGAACACCCCGTGTGTCCTAACTGACAAGAGCACTGGGAGCTTCTTCTGTGCTCACGGTGGGTCTTTGAGTCCCGTTCCTGACACAGCTCCTGGTCACAGTTCCATCTTGTGTTCTAAGGAGGTGGCTCTGCATGGGCTCCTGGAATGAGGTGGTCACCAGAAAGACTAAGCCATGGTCAGATGCTTGGAACTTGCAGGACCCCGCCTCCCCCCAACTCTCCAGCGCGGGGCTGGACATTCAGCTGAGGACAGCTTCCCAGGAGGCCAAGTGGCCGTAAAAGTCCCAGTAGGAGGGGCTCCTTGTGGGTGGGCGACCACGTGAGGTGAGGGGACAGTGGGGGGCCCAGAGCCGCCCTGGAAGCCGCCTCCCCACATACTTACCCTGCGCGTCTCTTCCATCTGGGGGCTCATCTGTGATACACAGGTAAACAAGTGAAGGCAGCTGTTTTCCTGAGTTGGGAGCTGCTCCATCCATCACATTAATCAAACCTGAGGCGGCTGTGCTGAGAGCCTGTGATTTATGGCCAGTCAGAAGCTCAGGTGACAACCTGCACGTGTCATGGACCTCCGAAGTGTGTGTGTGTTGTGGGCAGCAGGATCGCTGTGTGGGACTGAGCCCTGCCCCTTGGGGTCGGATGCTGGCTCTGGGTGGGGCGTGTCAGAGTTGAGTGAAATTCCAGGACACGTGCTGGCAGTGTCCCCAAGGCCGAGGGCCCCACACGCAGACCCCGTGTGGCGCTGCCTTTGGCACGCGTGTGGGAATAGCAGGTGCCGATGACATGGGATGGGTTGGAGTCATGACCCCAAGGGCGTAGTTAGACTCCCCTACATCCCTGTTTCTATAAAGGACAGCCGTGCTGTGCACCTCGTTTCTCTCCCAGGGTCTCACGGAGCAGATGACAGGTGCACAGGTCCGCCAGCAGGCAGGGCAGGCTGCCCAGGTGTTTCGCCCCGGACCCCTGGGCACGTGTCCGCGAGAGGCGCGCGTGCTTCCCTGCACGTGCCCTGCACTGTGTGTGTGCGCAGGCGTGTCCGCCGCAGCCCGCGCGTGAGTGCGGCGTGGGCCCTGACCGTGTGCTCACGTGTCCCCCCTGTGCCTGCAGACACGGAGCGGCTGTATTCGGTGGTGTTCCAGGACATCTGCGGTCGCTACGGGAAGGAGTACAGCTGGCACGTGAAGTCCCTGGTGATGGGCAAGAAGGCCCTGGAAGCGGCCCAGATCATCATAGACGTCCTGCAGCTGCCCATGTCCAAAGAAGAGCTGCTGCGAGAGAGCCAGGCGAGGCTGCATGACCTGTTCCCCACGGCCACGCTCATGCCAGGTACGCTCCCCGCCGTCTGCAGGGCCGTTGTGTGCAGGCGCCACTGCTGCCACCCCAGCACGGGACGGCCAGGCACGCTGGCTGCCATCTCGTCTGCATCCTCCCCGGCGGTTCATGACTGTCCCTCCTGTGGGAGGCTCCCCGGCTCTCCCGGGAGCGTGTCCACTCGCACTCGGTGCCCCGTTCACTTCTGCCTTTGACGGGCCTCTTCAGTCATCTGCTTGCTCTCCCGTGGGGCCCGAAGCCCCGGCACAGTGACGTCTGTGTGCGCCCGTTACGTCAAGGTCACGTTCACGACAGACTTGCTGCGGACTTTAACTTTAATAGGTGGTCCTGCCTTTGTCTTTTCCAAATCAGGTTCAGGTTCAGTGTCTCAGCAGCTATTCAGACTTTCATGAGTTGATGATAAACAAGCAGGGAAATCTCCCCTGCGAAGCTTATATTTTTTTTTATAAAGTTAGAAGCATAATTCATTTTTCACGTGTCTGTTTATATGCCCTGACCCCTCTTTTTCCTTGTTGTCCGTGGGAAGGAAAGTTGACTTTTTCTCTCTTGGGGCTTGCTAACGGAACATGGATCGGAACTGAGTTGTGTGCTGTTTCTGCTAAAACTGACAAGGTCAAAAATGTTCTAGATTACAAGGCCAAAAAAAATCCAAACGCTTAACCATGCAGTACAACTTGAAGATGCTTCCCGGAAGAAAGGTGAATACTCAGTTTTTAGAATTCTGGGTGAAGGGACAGAATATTTGCAGTCATAGTAGTAATTTTGAATTTAAAATCCTATGAGTATGAATCAGTCATTTTTGCAACACGTTGTTCCTTATATTGTACCTCTGTTCAAAGGCACAGGTTGTGCACTCCGGGAAGTAGCCCCCCGCTGCTGCCGGGGCCTGGGGCTGCTCTGGGCGCACACGCACTCGTGGCCCTCGGGCGTGGGTACCAGTGCGGGGACGGCTCTGTGTCTGCTGCCTCCTGCACCGTTCACATACGCTGCTTCCCACAAGCCGTCACGACGGAGACGCACGCAGACCGTTAGTGCTTTGTAAACACATAAGAAACACACAGCTTACAACGTGCTGTCTTACTCGCTTCTAAGTGTACACTTCAGTAGGAGTTACCTGTGGGCCCCTCCTGTGAGTGGAATTCTGTACGCAGTGTTTGTCCTGTGGGGACTGGGTTTGGGACCTTAGCACCATGGCCTCTGCATCTGTCCGCGTTGGAGCGTGGTAGGAGTTTCTCCCGTGTTAAGGCGGCATAATATCCCATTGTGTGGTAGACCGCATTTTATCTGTTCGTCTGCTCTCGGTAGACCCTTGAGTTGTCTGCTTCTGGCTATTGTGAATCATGCTCCAGTGAACTTGGGGTGCAGACATCTCTTTGAGACCGTGCTTTCAGTTTTTTGGGGTGTGTATCCAGAAGTGAGAGTGTTGGCCATTCTATTTATAATCTTTTGAGGAAGCACCATGCTGTTTTCCATTGTGGCAGCACCATTTTATTTTCCCTCCAAGCGTCCACAAGGGTTCCAATTTCTCCACATCCTCACCAGCACTTGTTTTCTGTATTTTTTTTTCTTTATTTTTTGACTATCCAAATGCATGTGAAGTGATTTCTCCTTGTGGTTTTGATTTTCATTTCTCTAATGATTAATGATGTGAGGCATCGTTTCAGATGCCGTGGGCCATCTGTTTGTCTTCTTTGTAAAAATGTCTGTTCGACTCTTTTGCTTTCTTTCTTTCTTTTTTTTCTTTAATAGGGTTAATTTGTTTATTTTCTTGTTGAGTTCTAGGAATTCTTTCTATATTCTGGATATAAACCCCTTATCAGCTAATACGATATGAAACTACTTTCTTCCATTTCGTGGGTCGGCTTTGCACTCTGTTGATTGTACCCTTTTATGCACAAAACTTCTTAAGTTCGATGTTGTTCCATTTTGCTATTTTTGATCTTGACTGTGCTTTTAGAGTCATCTCTAAGACATTATTGCAAACTCCAGAGTCATAAAACTTTCTCCCTATGTTTTCCTTTAGGAATTTGATAGATTTATATCTTTTGTCTGGGTCTTTAATCCATTTTAAGTTAATTTTTGTATATAGTACGAAACAAAGATCCAACTTCCTTTTTTTTTTTTTTTTTTTTTTTTGCATGTGGCTATTCAGTGATCCTTCTTTCCCTGTTGAATGGTCTTGGCACCTTTGTTAGAGGTCATCTGACCATACATTTCTTTGGTCTGTGTCTGCCTTTATGCTAGTATCACATTATTTTGTTTACTGTAGCTTTGTAATGTGTTCAGCATGCAAATATCCTTTTTCTTCTTTGTCTACCCAAGCCTTGCAAGGGGTTTTCCGTCTAGATTTTTGGTCCTATATTCTAAAACACACTTGAGATGTGTTTACTATGGTTCCAAGGAAATACGATGTCTTATCCAGCTAGTGTGGTAGTTGGGCTAGAACGCTCACAGGTCTAGAATATGAAATTTACCTGGTGATCCAATCAATTTAATGTCCTCCTTTGGCTCGCCCAGTGACCAAATATCAGTTAAGAAAGGTGCCAGTCATAGATAATCATAGAGCATTAAATCCAGAAACATCCACCTTTGCAGTGAGTCAGGAGCTAGTTCTTTAACGAGGACTTAGACCTACAGAATTTCCCTGGATGACTCTTCCTTCCCTACCACTTCGTGACCTCTTCCACATGAGAGGGTTACGGAGCTATGTAATTATTTGGATTCTTGAATGTTGCTTTTTAGCAGGAGGATTTGGGTGCGTGTCTGCTTCCTGTAACCTTTACCAGTCTTACGGATCAGACGAGGCGATGCCCAGTGATTCCAGATTCTGTCTTTGAAAACACGGGCTCCTTTGCACACACCGCACATGCAACTGGGAGGTGAACGAAACATCGAGAAGACTCCAAAAGTGTGAAGAAAAGCCCAAGATAACAGTGGATTGGAGAAACTTGAAATCACTGGGATGTGGGGTCAGACCCAGGACCTAGGTCAGCAGAGACCGAGTTGGTGTCCGGGAAGGATTAGGCAGAGACAGTGACGAGAAACCCTACTTCTCCTGAAGGGCAGAAGGCTGGAGGACTGTACAGGGAGAAGAAACACTGATCCAGAGACGTTTTCCCGTAGAATCTCTGTCTGTGACCTGCCAGTCACGAGAATAGTCATAAAATCGGTCAACTTTTCTATCCCCAAAGGACATACTTTGCCCACTGCTCTCCATCCATTCCGCATCCTTCCATGGCTGCTGCGATCTGAGCCAAACCTTCATTTCACTGGAAAGCGAGCCTGGAGTCCTGAGTGCAGGGACTGGATACAGGGAAGGTTGCCGCTGTCCTCTGCCTAGCGCTGGATGTTCATTTTGTTCACTTACCGCTTTGTTCCCAGTACCAAACTGGACGCTAACATCATCCTGGACGTCTGTTTCTCTTCTTTCTGAAGGTGTCTTCTGGTAGACTGCTTCAGGTTCTGGAAGTCAGCTTGAGCTTATTAGGAAAGAAGGCTGCCGGTAGAGAGGGTGTATTATTAATTCAACATCATTCCTTTTTCATGCTTTTATGGTGAGAGCTGTAGCCCATGCAGGTATTTAGCACGTTAAATTGGAGGAATGTATGGTCAGTTGCCAGGGTTAGCAGCCCAGGATTATGATGCAGGGGCGTGTCCTTGCCTGAGCCAATCACCAGGGGAAGCAGCAAGTGATTATGGTGCAGGGGGCGTGTCCTTGCCTGAGCCCATCACCAGGGGAAGCAGCCCTGATTATGATGTAGGGGTGTGTCCTTGCCTGAGCCAATCACCAGGGGAAACAGCAACTGATTATGGTGCAGGGGGCGTGTCCTTGCCTGAGCCAATCACCAGGGGAAGCAGCCCTGGTTATGATGCAGGGGCGTGTCCTTGCCTGAGCCAATCACCAGGGGAAGCAGCCCCTGATTATGATGCAGGGGCGTGTCCTTGCCTGAGCCAATCACCAGGGGAAACAGCAACTGATTATGGTGCAGGGGGCGTGTCCTTGTCTGAGCCAATCACCAGGGGACGCAGCCCCTGATTATGAGGCAGGGGTGTGTCTTTGCCTGAGCCAATCACCAGGGGAAACAGCAACTGATTATGGTGCAGGGGGCGTGTCCTTGCCTGAGCCAATCACCAGGGGAAGCAGCATTGATTATGGTGCAGGGGGCGTGTCCTTGCCTGAGCCAATGACTAAGGGAAGCAGCCCTGGTCATGATGCAGGGGCGTGTCCTTGCCTGAGCCAATCACCAGGGGAAGCAGCAAGTGATTATGGTTCAGGGGCGTGTCCTTGCCTGGGTCAGTCACTAGGGCTGTGTCTGCTGGACCAGTCGTCAGGGCGTAGCCTCTGATAGTGGCCCAGGGGCTTGTCCTTGACCTGATTATGGTGTAGGTGTGTCCTCGCCTTGGCCCATCCGGCGGCTGAGGGGAGGACTGACCCATGGGGCTTGAGAGCTGAGGCCTAACTGACCTGAATGACCCTCACATCAGCAGCCTGATTGCTAAATGGTTTGGAAGCCTCTCTCCGGGCATTTCCTGGTGGAAAAGCTTTTAACCAGTATATTCTGAGCCACTGACCATGTGACTTAATAGTGAAATGTAAACTGTCGACCAGCCAAGGGTTTAATTATCATCAGAAAATAGAGATCTTTTAAATTATGACGGAAAACAACTCGGGCAGAAAACAGGATATTTATTCTGTTTGTAAACTAAACCAGAGAGACCTCAGGTCTCCAGCGCTGAGCGGCACGAAGGATGCAGAGACATGTCTGCAGTCCCTTTACTTCACCCCTTTCTTCCCTGCAACCTCGAGGTGGTGGACAAGTCCTCCAGGGCTGGAAGTCACTCACAGCAAAGACTGAAGACCCACGTTTCCAGGCCCGCCAGTGGAAAGGCCGGCTGCAGAGCATGGCGTCCACTTGTTCAGGCTCCCCCTTGCGCCCCGAGCCGGCATGAGGGGGGTCCGTCCCGCCTCTCCCAGCTTCTGAGGACTGCAGATGGCCCGTGGCTCGTGGCCACACCCCTGCCATCTGCGTCTGTCGTCACACGGCCTTTCCTGGGTTTGTCGTCTTCATACATGGGGAGCAGTCGTGGGACTTGGGGCCCAGCCTGCTAATCTAAGATGACCTCGTCCCAGAAAAGACCCTGTTTCCAAGTGGGGTTACCTTCTGAGGTTCCTGTGGGCAGGGGTCTTGGGGACAACACGCTTCCGTTCACTGCACCCCAAACCTGAGTGGGAGCGCTCCGTGTAGGTCTCGTTGGCTAGTGGGTTTCAGCGGAAGGTGACGGTACATGTAATGAGGTGAGACACCTTTTGCTCTGGGCTCACCTGGGTGGGGGCCTCCGAGAACTGGGATGAGGGGGAGTGCCCTCCCCTGCCCAGGTTAATACAGGAGGGAGGCTGACTGCCTCCAACACCTTCCAACACTTCAGGGCGCTGCCTGAGCTAATGTTTCCACTTGTCTTAGCTCGGCTGCTATACCGACAACCGCAGGCTGGTGGCTTAACAACAGACGTGTATTCCTCGCAGCTCTGGAGGCTGGGTGCCAGCTGGCACGTTCCGGTGAGGGCTCTCTTCTAGGATGGCAGACGGCCACCTTCCCACTGTGTGCTCATGTGGCAGGGAGAGAGCTGTGGAAGGGCACCATTATAGGGGCCCCACCCTCGTGACCTCCTGTACCCCTAATCTCCTCCCGAAGTATTACCAGTTTCCCTCTGTGAGTTCATCTTTAACCCATGCATGCCTTCCGTGGAAGTGTGTTTAATATCCAAGTAGTTGTGATTTTCCAGATCCCTTTCCATTATTTAATTCCCTTGTGATCAGGGAACATACTTCATATGATATGAGTTATTTTAAGGCATTTTGGAATTGTTTTATAGCTTACGGACTCCTGTATCTTGTTGACTGTTCCACAAGTTCTTGAAGGTGATTTGTATTCTGCTGTGGTTGGGTGAAGGTCTATAGAAATGTCCATTCGGTGCAGTTGCTTGATGGTAATTTTGAAGTCTGCTCTATCCTTACTTATTTTCTGTTTACTTGTTCTAGCAATTACTGAGAGAGGAGTTTGAAACCTCTGTCTATATCTGTCTGTTTCCCCATTCAGTTCTATTACTTTTTGCTTTATGTATTTGAATGTATTAAAGTTCGGTTATTTGAGGCATACACATTTAGAATTATATCTTGTTGATGACCTGTTTATCATAAACATCCTTAGTTGTCTTTGATAATAGTGATTGTTCGAAAGCCCATTTGTCATTAATATGGCTACCCTGGGTCTCTTCTGAGTAGTAGTTACATAATATATAGTTTTCAGTCGTTTCATTTTTAACCTGAGTATTTGTATTTAGAGTAGGTTTCTTGTAGACAGTACGAGTTGGGTCTCACTTTTGTTTTACTTTTTTCCGTTCTGACAATCTCTCACTTGGGTGTATTTATAAAGCTGTTATATAAGGTCTGATAATTCTGTCACTGCTGCATCTCTGTGTCCATTTCTATCAGTCACTTTCCCCGCCTGGTATTGGGTGGTACTTGTCGGCTCCTTTGCACGTATGGTGGCTCTTGATTGGATATGGGGTGTTGTGAATTGTACACCCAGCTGCGTGCTGCATTGCACTTAATTCTTGAAAGCAGTGTCACTGTGTCCTGTCATGAACTGCAGATCTGCACCTTCCTTCCAGCATCTCCCAGGACGGCGTCTGTGACGGGCCAAACACTCACAGTGTCTGTTTGCTTTCCTGAGTGGTGTTACGCGTTTCAGAACACGACAGTGCCACACTGTCCTGCAACAATCGGGAAAGCAGGGAGATCCCCGCATGTCGTGATTACAGCAGTAATGATTATATGATTAAAATTATTTGAGATAAACCCTGGCACTTTGCCTGGGTTTCCATGTGATTGTTGGCGTAACCAGCATAGGGTAAAGGTAGAGCCCCCTGTTCCCTTGGGCACATTTCTGGTAACCGGCCCTCTCTTCACGGGCGGGCGCTTTGAGTGACCATGCGACCCTGTGTGTTCCCTGCCCTCAGTCCCTGTGGTGGAGGAGTTGGGGGCGGGGGGACTCCTTTCACAGGGTGTGTTGTTGCTGTCAAGCAAGGTTAGCTTTCTTCTCTGGCCCCTCCTGAGGTCGTGCTTGCACCTTGCCTTCATCTGGGAAGACCACTGCATGATTTCCCTCCCGCAGCAGTGTGAGGAGCGATTGCATTGCCGTCTGCTGAGTGCAGTTTTCTCGGAAAATGCCAGAAGCATCGTCCTTGCATACTCATTGCTTCAGAAAAGAAGTCCGGTGCAGGGACACCCCACGACCGTGATCACCTTCCCCAGGCGCCTGTGCAGGTCGCAGAGCAGGGCCTCCCGGCCGCTCTGCCTGGTGTCCGTGTCCCCAAGAGGGGACCAGCAAACCAGGCATTGTTTCTGTGCAGTCAAACCGCCCTCTGCTACTTTGGGAAACAGCTGGGCCCTGAATTGCTTTTCTGAGCTTTGAGTAGGGATGTTTGGGAGCTGACAGCCCCGCTGTGAGACAGTGTGTGTGAGATCAAATCTTTCCTGGGAAGAGGTAACCGTCGTGTTCCAGGGCCAGTGGAGCGTGTGTCCCCGGGGGGCCTGCGGCCTGGACGCCCTGCACCTCCCTGCCTCACTGACGCCTGTCCTTGCTCCTCCCAGGGGTGGAGAAACTCATGAACCATCTGCGGAAGCACCACGTGCCGGTGGCCGTGGCCACCAGCTCTGGGGCCGAGTCCTTCGAGAGAAAGACCAGAGCCCACAAGGAATTCTTCAGCTTGTTCGATCACATCGTTCTGGGGGACGACCCCGAAGTGAGGAACGGCAAGCCGGACCCAGACATATTCCTGGCCTGCGCCAAGCGGTTCTCCCCTCCGGCCCCAGTGGAGAAGGTGAGCGCAGCGCAGTGGCGGTGGGAACAGGCGGCAGGGGGCGCTGTTGGCGGTGCGCGTCCTGTGGGGTGCGGGGTGCGTGCGTGTCAGGCGGGGACAGGCCTGCGCAGCGTGCCGTAGACGGGGTGGGGGGTGGGGCGGAGGGTGGCCTGTCGGAGCAGCCCCCCTGAGCCAGGTGCACGGCGATCACTGCGGTGTCTGTGGGAGCAGAGCTGCCCGAGCCGCCAGGCCAGTGAGAACCCCGACACCTGGGATACCTGGGCGCCCCTAAGGAACCCCAGGTCTGACACACGGGGGCGGCCAGTGCTGGGGGCCGGGCCTCCTTACCTGTATGTCGCAGGCACGCTGCAGGGCGTGTGTTCCCTGCCACGGCTGCGCCCGTCGGCACCCCACCCTCGTCCCCAGCGCTTGTCGCCTGGCGGTTTGTGGCTGCAGAGTTTTGGGGCAGGGCGGCCTTTGCTTTTCCTCCACCAGTTTCTGGGCTCGTGTTAGTGTGTCCCCTGGAGGCGGCCACTGGCGGAGCCCTGTTCTGCCTTCATTGTGCAGAGACCCGGGGACCCGGGGCCAGTGCCACCCGCGGCTCGGAACAGCGCTAAGGGCAGTTGACAGTGGCTGCTCACCTTTGCGCTCTCGTGTCGCCACGCTGTGGCTGCAGAAAGGAGGGGCCACAGTCGATGCAGGTGGCCGACCAGGGCGGCGCTCCTGACGGAAGGAAGGCTTCCCGCGGGCGGCCTGCCGGTGCCAGGAGGGAGGGCAGAGGGCAGGGCGTTCCTCGGTGACAGGGGCTTCCGCGGCGGTTCCCACGCCCGAGGACTCGCTTTGCGCCGAGGTAGTCAGGGGCGGCGTCCCGTGAAGGGCTTTGTCCCTTCATCGCAAGCTCAGGAGGCATTACCCGGAATCCTCCTTCCACCAGAACGGCAGTGCCTGGGGCTTTGGTGCAGGGGCCGCGCTCCTGGTCCAGGGCCCAGCTTCCTACACGGGCCTGTGAGGCACTCGGTGTAGCTCGTGGGCTGTTCTGAGCCTCACCCCAGCTGGGCCACCCCACATCCCTTCAGTTCTGACGCCAGCCACCCAGAGTTAGCCGTGACCCCCCCGGTTAGTGGCGCAGTCCCCCAAGCCTGCGTCCACTCAGACACCAGCTGTAAGTGGGGTGCGCAGGTCACTGCCTTCTGCCCCGCCGACTGCAGATTTGCGCATCTCCACACCCATTTCTCAGGTTCACTGGTTCACTGGCATGCGTCGGCAGAACTCAGGAAAACACCTAACTTGCATTTACTGGGTCATAAAGGAGGCAACTCAGGAAGGGCCCACTGGAAGAGAGGCCTGGGGCGGGGTGTGGATGGCTGGGGGCGGGGGGCTTCCATTTGCTCTCAGGGACACCACCCTCCCGGTACCTCCCGTGTTCAGCGACTCGGAACCCCCAGAACCCCATTTTTCAGGTCTTTGTATGGAGGCCTCATTACTCGGGCATGGCCGAGTGGATCATGTGCCGTTGGTGACGGACGCATTGGACCGGGAGATTGCGCTGGGCCCGAAAGTTCCAACCCTCCCATCATGCCTTGTTCTTTCTGGGGACCAGGCCCCGTCCTGGACGTCTGGGGCCCCACCAAGAAGCACCTCATTAGCACAGACTCAGGTGTGGATGAAAGGCGCTTATTACAAATAACAAAGTGGCAAAATGTGCTCCGCTCACTCAGGAAATTCTGAGGGTTTTAGGAGCTCTGGGCGAGGAATCAGGCATGAAGACCACGTGTATGTGTGCATGTTTGTTACGTCAGTGCCATAAAGCATCACTGAGCGCCATGGTGACGCACACGTGGAGATAGACTCGCGTGGGCTGGTTCAGAGCTCCCTGAATCCGTGCGCAAAGCAACCTAACCGCAAGGGGCGCGCCCGAGGCCGCACCACCGCCAGGCCCTAGCCTTAGAGGCGGAGCCTCCCGGGGTGGCCTGGGCGTGGCCTGGGCGTGGCCTGGGCGTGGCCTGGGCGTGGCCTGGGGGCCATGTGCGCCTGCCTCTTACATCAGGACGCGTGTGTGCCCGTGCCTGGCATCCCGCCAGCACGCCCAAGGGGACGCGTTCTTTTCCCTCAGCACTTCCCCCTCCTGAAGGATGCCCTCCTCCTGGAAGCGCCGTGTTCTGTGTGCTGCAGGCCGCTGGCTGCGTGTTCCCCAGGAAAGCAGAGGTGCCCCCACTGCGCACGCCGTGCAGAGCTGTCAGCGTCTGTGGGCGCCGGCGTCCATAAGCTCTCTGGGAGCAGCAGAGTGGGGCTAGGTCAGATGTGTGCCTTCCACCTGGTCCCTTTGTGCGGCCGAGGCAGGGTAAGGAGGCACAGCAGCCTTTCCTGCCACTTCCCCGGCCTGGCTCTGCAAGGCACCACGATAGGGAAACGTGGTGTTTGCGTGGGGTGAAGGGAACAGTTCATATGGAAACGGTGTGCGGGTTTGCGGGAGACCCGCCGCGATGCAACCCTGCGAAGCCGCACAGGGCCCTGCCATCCTCACGGCTCCATAGGCACGGTGTCCCCTAGCAAGGCGCCCGGCTGGAGGCCTGCCTGCTGCCCGGCGTTTACACCCCCGTCTGTGCTTCTACTGCACCGTGTTTGTTTGCGACCTGTCCGAGAGACGGGAGCAACGTGCGCGGTAAGAGTCCTTAGCGCTCAGAGCTGGCGGCGTCGCCCTGCTTGCTGGGCCACAGTTATTTACGGCTGCGTCTGTCTTGCCCAGACGGGCCCTTGCTCGTCGTGTTTGTCACGCACGTAGTGCAGGCTTGTCGGGTGTTTCCTCAGGGGATGTGCCTGTCGTAATGCCAGAGGGAGATTCTGAGGGCTCCTGGTCGGGGAGGCACCCCTCATTTCCTACTTGGTGTGTCTTCCTGGTACAGGAAGCAGTTGCTAAGAGGCTTGCGGAAATAGGACCCGGTTCTTCGTTTGTGCCCTGCTGCTTCTCTCTCTTTGATGCAGCGCAGGCATGAGCTCGCCAAAGTTCAAGGGCATTGCATGCGATTATGAAGGCACTGGAGAGATTCTCAGGTGCCTTTGGGAATTGATGACACTGCAGGTGTCCCCAAATTAACTGGGTGCTGAGGCAGTGACAGGAAAGTAACGGGACACAAGCGGTGTAAAGGGGGGCATTATGGAAAAGCGTCTCTTACCAGTCCACGGGGACAGAATGCCCAGAGCCCGCGTTCAGTAATCCCGTTCTCATTGAGGATAGCTGCTTCCATGTTATGTACGCATCACCTTCATGCTAAAAATAGGCAGCAGTGACACAACCATCAGCGGTCAGTCCCCTTAGCCCACCCTCCCGCTACTGAACAGTCACTGAGCACAGGCTGTGTGCCAGGGAGGTGGCGCGGGCTCCCCTGCATCTCAGAGTCCCTGGGGGCAGAGGTGGTCCTTGCCCAGCTTCTAAAGTCCATGAGCTTCTGGAGACGTGCGTGCGTGGCGGGGGGCGTGGGGGGCAGGGACCAAGCTGGGGTCACCCAGACCCTCTGGGTGTGTGAGTTCTGCCCCGTGTGACTTCATAGCACAAAAATGCACAGCTCTGTTGTGAAATGAAAATGAGAGCGTCATTTCCTCGTGATTTCTTAGGTTGGTACTTTTTACATTACAAGCGCAACCAGAAAGCAGTTTAAAAAAGCATAGTAATCACGACTTTGCATATTGTAGCTTTTTTGTTAATGGTAAGAGCTGAGTTTCAGTGTTTTGTTTAAATTAGTGTTTTGTTTTCAAGAAAGTCCCCCACATGAAGTGGGTCTACCTAGAAGGGAAAAACGACTGACAAATGATTTTAACTGGCGAATTCTGATCTGTGGGATCGTGTGTTCATCTTAAAACACAGACCATCCCTTTGGTGGCGAACAATCGCCTGGGTTGACTTCTCCATGTGTGAAATGGTAATTAACACATCGCACGTAGTGTCATGATACAGAAACATGTTAATTCAACAGTCACTCTCCTGCCTCTTCTTACCCACTGTGCATGTCCCCAAAGTCTGCAGACAGTTACAGGGGTCGGCACGTGGCTTCCGTCCAAGAAGACCCTCTGTGATGTAACCTCCTTACCTCCCAGGATCACGGGGAACCAAGTAGAGGCTTGTATCAACTTTGCAGTTAGCATTTGCAGCCAGGTGAGCAGCGCCAGGCCTCTGTCTGTGGGGACGGGATGTTCCTTAGTCAGTTTAACCCTCAGTACGCTGTTGGGGTGAAGTCACCGCACTCCCAGAAACCACCGTGCAGGCCTCATGACCGTCTCTTCCTCCCGTCACCCACAATCACTGGGCAGAATACAAGGGCCTGTGGTCACCAGTCTTTGGTATGATTTCATGCCCCTTGCAACCTGATTTACCAGGCCCTCCCATTTCATTAAAGGAAAACTCTCGTCTATCACAGTTACCCCCCTTACACTTCTTTTCTGCAGTGGGACCTTCCTTGGCTTAGTACCTCTCCCATGTTTTCAAGGATGGTGCTTGCTTTCCCTAATTCCACTGTTGCGGAGAAACAACTTTTCGCATACCCTCTTAAGTTCAGTGATAGAGGCCTGTAAATTAAACCGACAAGACATATTCGTAAGAGAAAAGACAGATCTCCCCGACCGCCAGGGTTGAATGTCAGGCACCATGGCCCATGTGGGAGCACACAGTTACTGTCCTCTTGGCTTGTCTGCCGTCCGGTTCCTTGAGAACTCTCGTCCTAGGACCAGCCCCTTCCCCCCACTTCTCCCCAGTTCCCCCCCAGGTCCTGACCACCTGCCTGGCTCCACTGCTCTGTGTCTCTAGTCGAGACCTCCCGCCCAGTGGCATCTCCCGCTGTTGGCAGCGCCACTGACTGTAAAGCCTGATGCACCACGAGCTGATTATGGAGGAGTCACTGATACATTGTTGCATTTGTTCCTGAGGCCCGGCCTGCGGCAATGTGTTACAGTGCACATCTAGCAGTACTCTGCTTGAACCATTTAAAACGGAATTAGCTAGTGGAGTGGTGGGTGCGTGGACAGCCCATGCGACGCGCTTCCTACGCGCCTTTCATCCCAGATCAGTGGAGCGGCGCCCTCACATCAGGGGTGGCTGCTGGTGGCCCCTGAGAGTTTCCCAGCCCCTTCAGATCCGTGGAACCAAGTCAACAGAAATGGCGGCAAACACCCTTGACTCTCCTTTGCTAGTCCGGAGACTGTTAACCAGCAGGGTTTGTAGCTGTTCGTGATGCTTTCCTGCAGTTTTGTGCGGTGTGAGTCCTGGTAGATAGATGGCTCGGCAGTTAATGTTGTCTCTTTGTTAGCATTCATACACGCAGACACACCTATCAAACGGTGTGAGTGGCTCCGAGATGCCCGCTGCCAGCCTGTGACCTGATTTGCGACATGACTTGAGGGACTCCTTTCTCATTCCTTCCTGTGAGCTGGCGGTCGCCCTGCAAGTGCTCAGCTATGTTCTCAGGTCGTGTACATTTGTCCATGGGGCTGGGAAATCTGCACGTATCAGCCGTGTCAGAGAGTGAGAGCGGTCGTTAGGCCCGAGCCTGCACCCTGCCTCCACTAACCACCATCTCAGAATGCAACGGACCCAGCTCTGGGTATTTAAAGGGTTGGGTGTGTCCTGGATTTCTGTAAAATGAACTGGACAGCTGCTGTGCCCTCTCACTAGCGTAGCAGACACAGACAGCGCTGCTAGAAGAGGCAGAAGCAGCGGTGACCGTGTAAGAGAGTCTTCGTACATCTGTGCTTTTGCCTTTGGACCGTTTCTGCAGTACCGGTTAATCGTGTGGCTAAGCTCCCATTCCATCGTCCTGTCCCCACGTCCCCACGCACCCCGTAAAGTATAAACCCCTTGGCCTGCCTGCTTTCTCCCTTGCCGGAATCTGCAGGACACCCTCTCAGCTTTCCCCTGTTCCTAGCATCTTCTGCGGGAAAGCGCGTTGCGGGAACATGTCTGCAAAGGCTGCTGAGGGGCTCCTGGTGAGTAAGTACAGGCTTAGAAACACCGATGGGCTGAGTAGCAGTGGAACAAATACTGGCCTGATCGTCCCAGAGAATCCCCATGGACGGCGCATCACACACTCAAGTCCGACGTTCTGCTTTTTAAAGGGTGTCCAAAGTGCAGTGTGTCCCCATCACTTTACCTGTTTGAAGCAGGGTGACTGAGTCGTCTCAACTGAGCAGGGACGGTGGCAGTTTGACATCTGACGCTCAGTGTCCTGGAAACTTGGTCCCAGGTCCACGGGGGTGACTGGTCAGCCCAGGGTAAGCCCAGGTGTGGTGAGGCTTGTCTGACCTGTTTGCACGTGCAGCCACATGTCTGAGGGGTGCTGGGTGCTGGGCCGGGTGTTCTCCAGGGTCCTCATGCTGACAGACGCATATCTTGGTGACAGACTGGATGAAAATGGAATCCCTCGCTATGTGTAAAACAAAACAGCTCTCCCCAGATGAAAGCACAAGGAGTGTGGCTGTGAGTGCTGCACAAATGACGTGGATTGTCCATGGGGTTGGGAATGTCTGCCCTGGTCCCTTTCCCTCTGCCATCGGCCAGTTGGAACATGTTCCTCAGTGACATGTTTGGGAGGAGTGTGTGGTCGGTTTTATTAGCTGAAGGCCATTTGCAAACCCCACGGAGAGCCCTGGAGACTCCAGCTGTGTCACTTAGGCTCCGGGAGAGTTTGGCCCGTATGGACCCGGGATCCCTTCCCGACAGTTCTGAGCCCTTCTTCGGGGGTCAGATGCCCTGTGTGCCGTGTCACGAGGCCCTGCCCAGCAGAGCCACCCCTGCCACCGTGCTGCCAGCCTCCAGCATGGCCTTGCTGCTCTCCAGACAACTGGATGCTGCATACGCATCCCTGCTGGTTGAAGGGGAAAGAGAGGTGCCTCGTCTGTACCCCGAGACCGAGACGACGTTTCCACGCCTCCCTGCCTCAGGGAAAGGGATGATGGACGGGCATGCTCTGTGGTCACCTGACCGTGCGTCCTCGAGGCACCTTTGGTCCTGGACACTCAGCGGAGCCCACCGGAGCAGGCGGGGGGCAGGGCCCCTGCTAGAACACTTATGTGGGCACCCACTGCACTTGTGGTGGCACGGACACAGAAAGGCCAAAGGCACAGGCTTCTCCAGGGAGAACGTGCCTCCTGCTTCTGTTTATTGAGGGTGCTTTCAATTACAGTCGTGGTATAAGGTCCCATTCGGAAGGAACACGCCAAGGAAACGAGGGCAGTGGATTTTATTCACATTTACGTGACTCTTGCCACTGTCAGGGGCATCTTGTGGAAACCTTACCCAAGGTATGTTCCTCAGGTCGCTGGTCTGGGGAACCTTCATGGCTTTCCTGTGAAAAGACGTTTGCCCATTTGGGAAACTTCTTCAGCAAAGTTTAAACAGCAGGGTTACCCACGGTGGTACTTCTGGGAACATTTTTGTGCTAATTGCACATGGCAAACCTCCAGCCTCTCATTGAATGTGCACAGTCTTTGTTTTTTTAAAACGATTTCTCTGGACTGGTGCCTCCAAGAACATTCTGGAAGCCCCATACGTAATAGTATCCTGGTTGACAGTGTAGAATTGGGCATTAAATGAGCATTGAGAGACATAAAAAGATTGCAGGTCTCCCCAGCATTCAATACTTGTTCACTCCCAGCAATGCTGGCTGGCCAGCAGTGTGTGAAAATGGGCTTAAACACCCTGGCAGTTGGTACACGTGTGTGAAAACAGGTTTTCATGGTGCATGGATGGCTGGAGACGGGTGAGTGTGGTTCCTGGATGCGTGATGGATGGACATACGGGTAATATAAACAAAAGTACTAATTAATAACAGAAAGTACATGCAAGCTTCAGTCTTTCAAAAAATGTTACTTAAAAGTTTAATTAAATAAACATCTAGCGAAGTGTATACATGTTCAGCATCACAATGTTGTGGCCTTAGTTATAGGTAATTCAGTGTCTGGCAAAGAACATGGAGACAAATAAAACCTAAACCTGAGGTGTGAGCACGGTTGATGAAAACTTGACCAAAAATAAAGTTTAAGGCGTTCTCAAAGTTTTGATGTCTTGCAATGTGAAAACTGAACAGGCTTATTACACAATTAAGATGTAGAATAAAAGCTGCAAAAAAAATGACATAATGAAAGTTTTAACTGAAACAGTGGCTCAGTTGAAAATTGTTCTTCCTGACTGAATTGGATCGCACAGGGCTCTATGTATGATGAATCGCCACGGGCACCGCTCCAGGAGGGTAACAGGTGCCTCCACACAATTGCACGTCCTCTTCCGAGAATCTTGACACTGAAGCTGCGGTGACATCCTATCTAGTTTTGTGTTTCCCAAGCGAAAGGAAGACCTTTATTCCTTGGAGACAATGGTCGCATTTGGAAAGTTGGCTCGTTCCGGAAAAGTGTATAATGTGAAAACGGACACCAGTAGTTGTTGGAAGCACAGAACTAGTTCCCAAGGGTCATGGCAGATTGTTCTGGAAAGTGTTTGCCTTTAAGCCCCTGAAGGGCACAGTCGCACAGGACCCAACAGTGACTCGTCCCTGGATGGAGTTCCTCTCCCATCCGTTTCCGATGCTTTGTTGGTCTGAGTGGGTGAGGAAAGTGATGTGAGGGACGGCGGGGGTGGGGGGGGGCGCGGGGGGAGAGATGGTGACGCCGGACGTGTGGGAGCAGAGCATGAAACATGACCTGAAGTGAGAGGGCAGGCAGGTAGCAGGCGCTGTCCTAACAGACCCAGGACCTGGTATCTAGGGGCTCACAGTCCCCCCCCCCCCCCCATGGAGCCGTGGCCCAGCGCCCCCTGCGTCAGAGAGTTGGGCGTCCTCTTGCCTTGGTGTCTGTCCCCGGCATGAACCATCAAACTGCCCTGGCTTCCCAGGTCCTCCCCAGTCCCATGCATCCTAGCCGTCCCCCCACCCCCCCGCTGTCAGACAGACTGTTCCGTGGGACGCGTGACGCACATGACACTTGTCTTGAAGACATTCAAGCACAGGCACCGTCTCAGTCCCCTGGAGGTTCTGCTGGGCAGCCCGGGGGAGAACCGGGCGACGCGGGCCTCCTCTTCCCGGGCGCTGCCGGCTCGCACAGCTTCCCAGCAGGGGGTGCAGCACCCCGCTGCTTCACCCCGACACCCTTCACCTCCCGCTGCTGGGAACTGTCAGTCTTTCCCAATGAAACCCCCCAAGCTACGGTTTCATTAGCTCCTCTGCTGGCCCGGAAATGGGAGTCAGATGCATTGTAGCCTTCAGCTCGGTAAAGTGAGGGGAGCATTGGGTTCTGGAGGACCGGACTCTTCCTCAGCTCTGTCCCTTCCCTGCCTGGTGGCCTGGATTTCCCTCTGATGTTCCCTGGGCTGAGATCCCGCAGCTGTGATGGGTGGGGGCCGCCAGGCCCGGTCCCCTGCTGCGACTCTGGCCCCGTTGTTGCTTTGAGTCCCGTACAAGGACGCGTCCGCCGTCTCCCCAGATGTAGCGGGCGTTCCTCAGAGGCCCGAGGTTTGCCGTAGCACCGTCAGAAAGTGCGTCACCCCGCCCTGCCTCCTGGCCAAGCGTGCTGCCACAATCGTCTTGACTGGAAACTTCCCTGCAGTCGTGGAAGTGTGTGCCCTGGAAAGGCGTCCCTGTGCTGTTACCACATTACTGTGCGTGGGAACAACCTGTGTCCACACAGGGCCACGTGACTCCCGTGGCAGAGGGTGACGTGGGGCATGCGGGAGCGACCACCTCTCCTACCCGCTTGCGTTGGCAGAGCCCTGGGTTTGGAGGGGAGCACTTCCTGCCGAGAGCCCAGTGCAGAGATGCAAGGCACAGTGTGTGTGTGTGTGTGTTAGGAAGATGGGGGACACGGCACAGAGACACAGCACAGTGTATTGGGGGGTCAGGGCACAGAGACACAGCACAGTGTATGGGGGACACGGCACAGATACACAGCACAGTGTATTGGGGGGTCAGGGCACAGAGACACAGCACAGTGTATTGGGGGGTCAGGGCACAGAGACACAGCACAGTGTATGGGGGACACGGCACAGATACACAGCACAGTGTATGGGGGGTGCAGGGCACAGAGACACAGCACAGTGTATAGGGGGGCAGGGAACAGTCCCCACACAGTGGAGGGCAGGGGTGAGTGGTGAGTGTGCAGCCAGGTGTGATGGGTCAGTGCAGGGGGGCGGCTGGCTGGGCGGCTCACAGAAGCACTGAAACAGGAGGAGGGCGCCCAGCTCACCCAGTGCCACCCTTTTCACACCAGCCAGGTGTGCCGGGTAGAAAGACCGGAGAGACGTGGTATTTGAATGGAGTATCGCAATTCCTCCTTTATTTGTGCCATGCGTCAGCCAGCTTGGTTAGCTGATACCTTTCGGTGGCTTTCTGACCCGTGAGTCCTGGGGTTGCCAGGGCAAGTCTTGCTGGGTACGTGTGACACGTGTGGCTTTTAGGGACGGGTCCCTGTCCCCCACGAGTGGTCCGCAGAAGCACATTCAGTCTGAGGAATCCACTCGAGGAGAAGGGTGAGGACATAAACACCTCTGACACCTTTCTCTAGGTGCTTCGGAAGGTAGTGGTTGCTCTGGAATCTAGGAAGGGGAGGCCCTGCATCCCCACGTGCTGTCTGCTCGCTGAGAACCCCTCCCCTCCTGTGTGCGGCTGGGGCTGTGCTGGGCCCGGGCACCCATCCCTGGTGGTGGTTCTTTCTCAGCCGGACTCGTGCGGGGTGTCTGTTCTCTGTTCTGCGTGTGGCAGTTGGTGTGACAACAGCGGCTGGGCGTCCAGGTCCAGCATTCCCGGTTTCCTGTAAACCGCCCGCTCCCGCCGTTTCCGGCCCTTCTCGTCACTTCCCTCCTCCCGTGCACTGGTCTCTTAGCGTTGACCCACGTCAGACGTGTTTTATTGTCTGTACATTTCTCAGACTGAACTCTTGTTGGGACGTGTAGTATGTGAGTCCAGCTGGTGTCCATAAAAACATCTTTCGACAACTACTGAGTGAAACAGGTGGTGAGTGGCGGAGGAAGAACGGAATGTAGGTGCCAGTGACACAGTGTTTGCCGTCAGAGTTCTGTTATTTTTTTCTTTTTTATTGTTTGCGGCCGAAGGACAGTGACTTTCGTACTGTGGCAAGTGGCTTCTTTGCAGAAACGCCAGCTCCCCTGGTCATTCTGAGAGCTTCAGCCTCAGGGATGCACTGACACAGGCAGACGGCCTGTCACTGTGTGCGCTGATGAGACCAGCTCTGAGCTGATGGAGTCTCCATCCTCACGCTCTCCCAGGCCTGCCTGCCTCCGTCACACTCACTGCCCTCGTTATACTTCACATCAGGGCTGTGTTTGGATTATCAGTTGTGCAAAGAGGTGGGGACAAATGACGAATCGAAAACGGAGAAGCTGATAAAGGGCAGGGCCTGAGAAACTGTGCATTTCAGGAAGAGGCTGCGCCCGTCCCGCTGCCTGTTTTGCAGCAGTACACACCTCAGCGCTTCCCCCCAGCACCCCGGCATCCCCCCTCACTTCCTGGCCCGTCCGCGATGGCGTGTGCAGAGCCGATGGCGTGTGCAGAGCCGATGGCGTGTGCAGAGCCGATGGCGTGTGCAGAGCCGATGGCGTGTGCAGAGCCGCAGGTGTGCCGGGCTCCTGGTGTCCCAGGAGGACAGCTGTTTGGGGCCCCTGCTGGAAGGGCCAGTCTCTGAGACGCCAGTGTGACCTCACTCACACACAGAATAATAGCTGCTCTCATGACCTCAGCCAAGGACAGTCACCCCAAGGGAGCGACCAAGTCTCTTCCTGTGCCCCATGTGTAACTTGGCAGCTGGGCTGCACAAAGCTTCAAAGTCCACAGGAGCACACCAGAAATGTTAAAAAAAGGAAAAAAGTCATTGGATGTTTAAGAGCTGAGGTGCCAGGTAAAACAATTGGGGCATTTAGAATATAATCAGGCCATAACTATAAAAAGACAGGGACACAGAGGAAGTCTGAATCAGATGAGTCAGAACACAGACCTGGATGGTGCAAGCAGCGTCGCGTGCCTCTCAGATGGAAGCCATCGTCTCACTGTGGAAGCAGAACGGGAACAAAGCCAGCGGCTTCACACGTTCTCGGGCTGGGAGCAGTGGCACTAAGTGTTCTGTGTGCCCAGGACCTCGCAGGTGTTAGCAGTGACAGGGGCGTCTCCCTCCTGGGCAGACCAGCTCACTGTGCAGCTAGCCTGGTGCTGACATGTTCCTACGACGGGTAGGAACTCATTGACTTCTTGCCTCGGCCCTAGGGGGTGACTCCATTAATGAAATACCTTAGCCCAGGATGGATGGAAGGAAGGCAGGCAGGGAGGGAGGGGGAAAAGTCAGTGTACCTGCTACGGAATAGCCCAGCAGGAAAGACTGTGTGTGTGTGTGTGTGTGTGTGTGAGAGAGAGAGAGAGAGAGAGAGAGAGAGAGAGAGAGAGAGAGAGAGACCCCTGACCGAAAGCATCAGGACGCAGAGCTTCCAGTGTGAGACGGCTGCTGGCTTCCACGACCCGTGTCCGGCCCCCAGCATGCGCGCTGGGCTGCCACCACACCTGTGATGACGTGGGCAGAAAGTTACTGGGATCAAAGGCAGAGGGACCCGGGCTGGGAGAAGACCTGAGGAGCGTGTGGAAGGGCCCCGCCCCGCAGTCCTGGGAGCTCTGGGTCCCCTGAGGAGAACAGCGGGACCTGAGAGCATCTCCCAGTGCTGGTGGCAGGACCCCTGCTTACAGCTGTCTGCACCTACAGAGCCTTCACTGAACAGCGTTAATAAAACTGCTTTCAGGCTCAGTGTGTCGGATTCCGGGAACACAGGGACACTTGCCAGCGGCCCGTTTTCCTGGGATGGAGGGTGCTAAAACGATGATGGGCCACCTTCGCATTGGATGGACGTGGGTGTCTCCTTCTAAGCTAGGCCTCACGTCATACTGAGGTTGCATCACTCACATGATGGCACAGCCAGGAGCTCCGTCATATGTACGAGGCACAAACACCCCCGTTTTAAACGGGGGTGTCTGGGTGCGTGAGCCTCAGGCATCCTGATAGAACAGTGGGTTTACACAACAAACCAGAAGACGTACCGCCCGTGGCACTAAGTCTTGGTGTTAATGAGATTTGGGTGCATGACGCTGGCACACGGGCACTGGTTTTCACCAAGACACTCCTAACCATTCCATTTCCAAACAAAAACGTCACCAGCTCCGAAGTTGCTTAAAAGCATGTCCCCCGCTCACACACACCATTTCCTCTTACGTTCTGGATGTTCAGTTATTGATTGTACAGATTTTTATGATTGGCATAAAATAAGCTTTTCCACCGAGACTCCCGGTGGCCAGCTTGCTGCACCCCGTTCTGGTAATGCCTTGGCCGCAGCTGTGGACGCCTTCCCCCTAAAGTAGGGGCCGTGTAAGAACCCCGCCCACACAGCGGTCTGCAGGGGCCCAGCGCCAGGATGAGGATTCCCACAGCCCAGTCTCCACGACCGGTAGCGACAAGGCCGTCTCAACCTTCTTTCTCTTCCTCACCCCACAGTGCCTCGTCTTTGAAGACGCGCCCAACGGGGTGGAGGCGGCCCTCGCAGCCGGCATGCAGGTGGTGATGGTTCCGGACGCGAACTTACACCGAGACTTGACAGCAAAGGCCACCGTCGTGCTGCGTTCCCTGCAGGACTTCCGGCCCGAGCTCTTCGGCTTGCCGCCCTATGAGTGACAGGCCCTCCTGTCACCCATGTGGGCTGCCCCGGGCGTGGCCCCCGCACCCCCTGAGTGCGCCGTACTGCTCGGGAAGCGGCCCCGGGGCGGGCACTGCCCACATTGCTGTGACAGCAGCCATCCCCGCATCAGGAGCTGTGCGGTCTCTCTGCAATCAGTGCAAATGAAAAGCCAGAACTGGACAGGGGAGAGAACACAAAATAGGGACAGCCCAGCACAGAGATCAGGACAGAGACCAAAGTTGTCCTTTGGATAATCACAGGACGTGACTGCATTTGCCTAGTCACCTAATAACTGTACAATGACTGCTCACACCTGCATACACACGCTTCTGTGCCAATATGTGTATGCATGCACACAGCTACGTAAATACATCCTTTTCCAAGACAAAATGAAATTACTTGTCTTCATTTCTTTGTAGTTTTTCTAAACCCTGGCTGGACCATGTAAAATACGTATACATATATGTGTATGACTTTATGTATATCTGTGTATGTTTGTGCATATCACACATACATTCTGCACTTCGTCTCTCTCCTCAGTGCCGGTCTTACCGTGCAGAGCAACTGAAAAAAGTGAGACAAGTCCCTCTGCTTTGTAAGCGGAGTCGGAAACCCACGTCATGGGTGATCCCGTAACAAATCAGTCACCTGAAACTAAGAGGAAATAATATCGAGTGTCAACTGTAATTGAAAGATTGAAATAAAGAGAAATAGATGAAAATAAATCTCAGGTACGCTAAGAAATAAAATAAAATAGAAGCAGGCTTATAAGCCAGTTCATGTCCCACCTTTTCCATTGATGAAGCTGGATAATCTTAGAAAAGTGATAGAAGCTCTGATTCTCTGTGTTTACATTCGTGAAATGGGTCCAATGCCTACATTTTCAGGATTAAGTAACTTAATAGTGCTTGGTATATAGTAATCTCTTTATGAATATTTTCCTGTTGTTAGTGCAAGATTGGGTGGGTGTGGTGAAGGGGAAATTTTGCTGCTTCATTGATGCTTATTTTTTATTTTAATTGAGAAAAATACGTCTTTGTAATAAAGGGAAATTTAAGTGGGAAAAGAAGAAATTATTTTCCTTCTTAGCAAATATTGACATTCTATTTGTGTCCTCAAAATAGCTTTGTGGATCTCTGCTCAGAGACTAACTCTGAACCATTTCATCCATAGTTTCTTTGTAGTGTGAACATAATTGTAGCCTGTACCTTATATCTAGGCGCATATCCACATTTGAGAATGTTTTCCACCTCAAAAAAAAAGAGAAAAATTATCCCCTCTTTTAAGAACATTTATATTTCTTTATATATTCTTTCATGCAAATATAATTTGATTTCAGGACGTGTACTTGGTACAACCCAGAGCCACAATACGGTTTTGGGATAATTTATCAGACGTGACACTTTGGCCATGAACCCTTTCTAACAGATTTACTTAGCCCTTTGGGATGTGAAAGGCATTGAAATGGGAAAAAATGCCACCACAGGGTGGTTTCTGCTTTCTCCATCCTGCCAGGTGCTCTCTGTCATTAATTGTCATTGAGCTAATTTTCAACTCTGTAAGTTGTAGAAAAAAATAGAGTAATGTGGGTGATTGTCTGGTGGGATGATTGCCTGTTAATGATTGTCTCTGGCTGTTGATCAATTTTGCGTCAGTTTAGCAAATTCGTTTCAGCATTCTTGATTGCATATGTCCATGTCCTTTGAATTCTCCTTTGACCAATTGTAACATCTTACTGGTTACCTCACCGGTTAATTTACTTGAATAAAATTTTTGACACTTGACCACATTGTATTTGTATGGGAATATGATGTTACGTTTTTTGAAAAAGATATTATCCTCTAAACAAACGTAAAACATAAACATGACTCACTTTTTTTTTTTTAAACTGAGACAGTACTCGCACTGTAAAATGGGATTTATATATATTTCAGTGAACCTTGGTGCCTTCGCATATAGTGAATAAAGGCTCTTGACGAAATGGTCACTTGTTTGATTTGGTATGTCATTCTTTTTCTTCTTAAATTATTGAATATTGGGGAGCAATGTGTTTCTCTGGGTCCCATCAGCTCCAAGTAGTTGTCCCTCAATCTAGTTGTGGAGGGTGCAGCTCACTGGCCCATGTGGGAATCGAACCGCAAGCCCGCCGCTCAGAGCTCACGCTTTAACCACCCGAGCCATCTGGCTGCCCCTGGTATGTCACTCTTCCAAAATATTTATGTCGATGCTTTCTGTTCCATAAGCCATTTTCCATGAATAAGACAAAGCGGTTTAAGCCTTTCTAAATGATGGAGATCTAGGGCAGGATAAGTCTTTCTCTAGGGTACATTTGATGTCAAGTGCGGTTGTGTTGTTGGTGTTGTTTTAACCAAGTCTACAGTCAAACTCTCACAGTTTTGTACAATTGAAGACTTGTGGTGCTTGGCCAAAGCACACATGCTCTTTCTTACTGTACATCAGTGTAATGGCTTGAGTACATTTTAGTGATGTTATTCTGCCGAATGACCCGTTGATACCTCAGAGGCGTAATAGTGAAAATTTATACCAGAATGACTCATGCCAAGATAGTTTAAAGAGTAGTTTTGTAGTTTCTTCACTCATTGAATGTGTGTTCTATTAGGGACAGGCACGGATTAATGGAAGTTGTGAATTTTGCCCTAAGCAGCAGCTAATGTTTGCTCATATGTTGCACAACCTTCAAATGGATTTTCGGGACTGATGGCAGCAGAGGAGAGTGGCACTATGAATCTCTTCTTAATGCCACTTAATGAAACACGCAGCCCTTTTCAGAACTTGCTAATCTCTACGTATGAGACTCTTTGCCGCCTAATAAGTCCTCAGTTGGCATTCAGTGATTTATATAAAAGAAAAATGTCCAGAAGACACCTCTGTTGCACTCGAGAGACTTGACTTATCAATGGCTTGGACGTGTTTCTGCTCTGCAAACTGGAATCCAGGTTTAGACACTGGTTTGTATTTTGAATAGAATTGATAGGTTGTTGGTAACTCTGGCGTACTTTGAACGGTGCTTCCAACCTTTCAAAACAAATTTGCACATGAGAACGAATGTCGTAACAAAAAAGAATGCATTCGAGCCATTAGTAATAACAGCTCTGCTTGACATTCTCTGCACTCTGCTGCTGCACACGATAAAGTTCAAACCTCCTTGGCCTTAGACGAAGGCTTTCTGACCAAAGTCTGTCACCAGCAATCCTTATTTTATCATGATTATCATGTTTATCTTCTGCAAAGAGAAAATGAAACGTTAAAAAGCACAGGATTTCAAATCAGACTTCAGTGCAAATCCCCGCTCTGCTACTAAATGGTTGACCCCTTTCCACCTTAGATTCTTTACCAGTGCGATGGGGGCGATACGGATTTGTGTTCTTGGTACGAAGAATTGATTGAGGTCCCACGTGGGGTGAGAATACTTAACACGTAATGACTATTTACGAAAAGACAGGTACTATGATTATTTCAATCTGGCATTCTCCAGCATCCTTTGTTGATTGAAAATACTCGGTTTGCAAAGGATGTTTGTTCCCTGAAGAGCTCGCATTATCTCTGAACGCCGATCTTCAGGATGCCTCAAAATATTGTGGTCTCTCCTGACTCTTCCATCGACTATGCCTCGTACACCCAACACTTGCTTTCCATCCCTTCATTAGTCGCAGAACGTTTCCATTGGCTTAACTCTTTGCTTCAGAACAATGTCATCCAGATTGAGTTGATCTGAGAAATGCTAGCTGCAGGCAGGTACTGGACAAAAATCCCGCTTTATCCTATGAGGTAGTAGCGTTTACACAGTAATAAGACGAGACTTCATACTAAACCAAACAAGAACGAAGCCAAACAAGGTAAGTCTCAGGCTATTTATCTTGCTAAACTTTGCTCATAAAAGCATTGGATTTGGCTTCCAGACGTGTTTTCAGTAGCACGGTTCCCATGACCAGAGGACCGGGAAACTTGGGATGAGATCTTGGTGTGGCCCGGTTTGATTGCATGGCTCCTTGAATCAACTAAATTTGTCTGTGTGTTTTTTTTTGACCCCAGTTGTTTTTGAATGATTAAATCGTTACCCCTTTTCCTGGTTCTCTAGGGTGGACACCTGTCACAAAGTCATTTCAAAACCGAACCTGTGCCCTGGGTCTGAAAGCACTGTAGTGACATGTTCTTGCAAATGTCCCTGATTTGCAAGTTCTCCGTGGGTTTCCACAACATTGCATAAGGAGTATTTGTACATTAACGTACCTCCGATTATTTACCAAAGTGCTCATAACCTATTCATGTAGGGAATGGAAATCATAAGGAACTATTGAAGAACCCTGATATGTTCGAATCTCTTTAATAAGCAAGAGGCCTTGGGAAACACGAAGTCATATGCACTTGCTTATGACAAAACCTCGTCAAAGGGGTAGCGACGTCATGTATTATGCACAGTCCCTTAAATTGTCTGTTTGCAAAATGCGCTTTGGGAAAGAGTTGGCCTGCATTCCACGCTCAGTCTTATTACATGAAGAATACACATTTGACTAACATAAAGCATACCCATTTCTCTCCAAACCTAGGCAATACCGTACTTGGTGGCAAGATAGACATTCCATGTCAAAGAACCAAGCAAATAAGGAATCCAACTGTCAGGGAACTTTTATGCGTGTTCTACAGGTTCCATTGCCTGACTAACGCCGTTTCACGTGGACTCGTATGGTTCTGCTAACGGCACGTTCGCTCACTTCTGCTGTGTCTACACACGTCTTCATTTCACCGCTCTTTTTAAGGAGACGGTCGCTGGATGTTGAATTCAGGCTTGAGATTTTCTTTTACCCTTTAAAGATCCAGTTTCCTTGTCGTCGGCCTTTCATAGTTTTTGATGAAACAGCCAGCCATGGGCCCCACCTTTGAAGTCAGTCAGCGTGTCTCGTTTCTCCAGCTGCTGTTGAGATTGGCCGTTGGTGCTTGGCGTTGCCCAAGCACGTTGGTGCGTGGCTGGCTTGCTGTTGGTCGTTTCTCACTGTCCTCTGTAGATCTCCCCGAGTCTGTGTCTGGCTGTATGTATGTATCCCTGAACCTCTGGGCCGTTCTCGCTTTCATTATTCCCAGGCTCACCTCTTGGCGTCCCTGCCATGTCACCGAACATAAAGGTGACCTGTAAGCAGTGTGTATCATCAGGCCTGCTTTGTGCCACCTACGGAGGGGCTCAGGGACTGGGACGCTTGGGGGGGGGGGCTTAGGAAGGCTTGGCGTCAGAGCACACACACCTAAACAGGATGCGATTTCCCAAGTAAGTCAGCAGCGAGGCACACTGATAACTAACCGGGAGGAGACCCCCCTCCGCGCCCCCCAAATCAGGTAAGCAGTAGTCAGACAGCAGAGAAGCGAGAGAAGCACCAGGGGGCTCCGTAGAAGGCCTGGGACAGAACAGTAGAAGCTGCGTCCTTGCAGCGAACCTTGCCTTCCCCTCTGCTCGCCAGGGGCTCCGTGTGTGTCTTCTCTGCGGCGAATCCCAGAACCATTCATCCTGCTGGCCTGTGGGGAGGTGTCTACCGAGAGAACATGAAAGGCAGGCAGACAGTTCCTGAAATAAAACAAAACAAAAACAGAAAACTCGGGGAAAATACTTTTAATGACTGTAGAGTATCCATATGTGCTGACCACACAAATGCTGCAAAATACTCTGAATTTCTGCCAAAGTAGGTCGTGTTTACATGTGTCAGGTGGGGCGCTGGGGACATGTGAGGCACTTTTGTGTTCATAGTGCCCATTCCTGGGCCTCTGCTTCCCTGTTTTTGTGTCTGAGTCCCCTCCTTGGAGGGGCCGAGATTCCTGCCACTGTCCCCTCAAGGAAACGGAAGCACAGTTAGCTGATGTCCCTTGTAAAGCCACTCAGCTCTGACGTGCTGGAGCTCAGGATTGGACTTGCCTACGTTGCTCTCTGGAAAATGTCATGGTTCCCAACACTCTGACCTTGACCCATAGGGAAAGAAATACATGTTCGTGGCAATTAGAGTCAGAAGGGTGTTTGGCGACCATCACCACTTCCCTGCTATAGACCCAACCCACACGGTCCTGCCAGGCAGCAGTGAGTGAGTTTTGCATTTGGACGTGTCCCCATGCTGTTGCTGAAGGCAGGACACTTCACACATGGCTGCCTGGGCTGCACTGTCACTTCTTATCAAGGAGAATATTTTCCTTTCACAAGTTTGAGATGCCCTAGCTGGGAAAGTATCAAGCTCTTTGATTGTTCCTCTTACGTACGCGTGAGACAGCTCCTTTGTTACTTTCGTCTCCAGTACTCAGCCCACCTCCGGAAAACACTGCAAAATACGAGTGTTGTGTGCTCTCTCTCTGTAAATACTCAGCAGGCCTCTGTGATGAGCTGTTTACTCTCCGCTGATTTCCTTACTAACGAACAGTCGTGTTGAAGCTCGTCTGCAGCCAGTTTAAGACCACGTCTCAGTTGACAATGTTTGTATACGTTTGCAGCTCCAGTGCAGGTTTCTAAAAGTCATTCTGTCTCTAGGCTCAAAGTTCCTGCGGAGAAGATCCCGTCATCTCTAGGGAGGGTTTTCTCTAAGGCCTCTCAAGCATTAAGATCGGAGACTTTTCGTCCATCACTCCCTCCCCTTGTAGTCCTTCCAGTGTCAATCCTTTCCTTTCTGTGTCTTGATTTCTTCTCTGCAAACTGCCCATCCTTCCCACCGCTGCCCGCACTACACCCTGTGAGAACTTGCAGCGGGAACGCCAGCGCGCTCCAAGTCCACCTTGAACCTCTGGCTAAGGGATCGTGTCCTGACGAAGAGCTGAGACACACGGAGATCTTGCCTTCTGATAGGCCCCTCCCTCCCTCATGCTGGCTGGGAGCGGTCACCTGCCTTGCGCTGGCCGGGAACAGCTCCAGATATATCCTGAGAGTCCTGGGGGCCATGGAAAACTAGCATCACTCATTGTCCCTGGCTGTTTGGTTTCCCATCAGTGGTAAACCAGATGGACGTGGCCCTGAACCCCCACCCCCACCCCAACACACACACACACACACACACACACACACACGCACACGACAACACGCCATTTAGTGTGGGAGACACAGTAAGGGATCCCGCCCGTAAAGATATAATTGCAAATTGGGGTCTAAGACAGAACAGCCGTGGGCATCTAATTTAACTTGTGGCTTATAGGGTCAGGGAGGGCACCAGTGTGCAGAAGTGTTTATGGTGAAATTGGGAGGCACTGAAAGTCCGCCTGGCCCGTTTCTTAAAAAGCAAAACACTGCAAAATGTTGTTCTTGAGTGGTCTCTCGTTGTAAGTACCCGTCAGGCCTGTGTGATGAGCTATTTATTGGCCATGTAATGCTACCCAGCATTTCTGCTGGTAGGTGCCCACCCAAGAGAAATGAAAACGTGTATATAAATAAAAATGTGTACACGGACGTTCATAGCAGCACTATTTATTCACAGCCGTCCAAAGAGGAAACGACAGATGCCATCAAAAAGACGACGTGGTGAAATTTGTGCCACGAAGCCCC
Source organism: Rhinolophus sinicus (assembly GCF_057876585.1). NCBI lineage: Eukaryota > Metazoa > Chordata > Mammalia > Chiroptera > Rhinolophidae > Rhinolophus > Rhinolophus sinicus. Next base: position 3,257,794 of record NC_142518.1, on the reverse strand, counting down.
ACAAATTCCGGTGTTCTTGGTACTTTTCGCAGTACCCAGAGTTATTCCTCCAATCAGCTCATACGAAAGGACCTTTCTATATTTCCTACAAGTTACGTGATTTGGACAAGAGATGGAAGAAGATCTCGACTGGGGTTTAGAGTCTGCCAAGTCAGTCGGTGGGCTCAGTCCGCTCTCGGGGGTGGAATGTGTGCATTTTGTGCTGATCTTCTGATTCCATCGTGTGTTGGCATAAGCCCGACCCTGGCTGAGAGGGACACGTCTACTTTAGGGGAGGCTGGGCCTTCGTAGATGAGAAGGGCTGCAGTGACATAGGTGGGCAGGAATCGATGGTGGCACGTGAAGGCCTTCGAAGGAGCGTTTCAGAGAAGTGATGGTCAACCGTCACATGCTGCTGAGAGACCAAGGAAGAGCACAGAGAAGTGGTGTAGGTTTCGGTGGCCTGTGGTTGCACAGCATCAGGTCAGGGGAGCCATGGGGATGAAAGACAGGTGGGGGCCCCCTCTCTCCTCTTATCCATGTTTTGTTCAGCAAGTGATATCAAAACGAACATCTTTCTTTAGGGCACATGTCACCTAATTTGAACTGTGTTTAAAAGTGCTATTAAACACCGTGAAAATAAAAAGAAGCCCCTATGTGTGGCACTCTCGGGGTCTCTTGGTGTGATGTATGCGACCAGGTGGAATCCTTCCTCTTGTGTTGCCAACAGAAGTCACGCACCCCAGATGCGTCCTGCTCTGTGAGTTGATGTGCATATCGGCCGTGCTCACTGGGGCTGCAGGCGCTCTGTACGGCAGCACGGCCGCCTGGGACGGGACACGCCGTCTGCAGAGGAAACTGGAGGGAAGGACAGATAGCAGTGGGGGTGGAAATAGCAATGGAGGGAGAAGTAGCAACGGAGATGGAACTAGCAATGGATGTAGGTACATATATATGTATCTCTATGTAGAGATATACTATATGTATAACCTATGTCTGCCCACATTTATTCCATATCTGTCTCTATGTCTCTGTGTCTCTCTGCATCATCTGTCTCTAACGTTCTATCTGTCTCTCTCTCTCTCTCTCTCTCTCTCTCTCTCTCTCTCTCTCTCTCTCCCCCCCCCATCTCTGTATCATCTACATGTGTATCTATCTCCTTTGGCACATGTTAAGAGAAATAGCTTGGAGAAAATTGAAGGTGGCTATCTCTATATGCAACCTAGTAGTTTTGAATGAAATACAAAAAGTTACTATGGTAGATCCCATCCCGCTGCTAGAAAGCGATAACTTTCCCCATCAGCTGTGTTCCTCTAACGCTTCGTCCTCGTTAAGGGTCTTTTTGCAGAGACTCTGCAGATACAACATGAAAAAGTGCCGTCATACCCTTGGAGAATGTTCTGCGCCCTGTACCTCTGACTTTTTGAATATTAGTATACAAAACATTGTTTGCAAGATCCCCCCTCTCTTTTATAGTTCACTGGGGAGAAAAAAGAAACGTATGTTAAAGAAGGAATTGCTGTTTCAATTTCCCATGGTTGTGTAAACCCGTCCCATTTCGTCTGTGAAACGAACCCAAATCATCCAGGGGACTGAGAGCCAAACAAGGGAACGTTACCTTTGCAACCCTGGGTCACGGTGCCTGCAGAAAGGTGGCCAGGCACTTGAGAAGCTGGATGACGGTTATGGGAACAACCAGTGAGGCACCTTTTTCTGCGTGGCTTGGGCAGCGATGGCAGACGCGCCACTTAACCAGAGAGGGCAGCACCCATTACAAGGAAAAGCAATGACTCCTTCCTTACAAGAGTGGGGTCAAGGTCCCCCCGCCCACATGCATCACCCCTGACATAGGACAGCTGGTGAGGGAGGGGGCTTCATAACAAAAAAGGCCAAGAGCTTGCCCAGAGCAGACTGGATTTGGCAAAGGGAGGAGAAACTACGAGGAGCCACGTAGCCACGTGACTAGCGGTCTTCACCTGGTGACGATAAGGTCCAGGTGAAATAACCTCACGGAAACATTCTATAAAAAGCGGGTCATCAGTGAGAGCCCGGGTGACATGCTGTTTGTTAGCTGGGAGGAGGGTCACCCACAGGCCGGCACAGTTCAGAAAACCCGAGACCCAGCCAGGAAATCACGCTGCCCGCCACGTACCTCATCCTTCTTCCGTTCCCCAAGATGTGGCTCACGTGCCTGGTGCCCACAGACGCGTCCTCCTTCAAACATGACAAATGATACCGCTTACGAAGGTGGTCGCCAGCCAGGGGCCTTGACAAAGATGCTGCAAGGAAGGAAGGATGAAAAAGGAACAGCACACGATCAACGACACCCGAAAGCTTAGACCCCAGAGCGGCCCCAAAGCGTGGTGTCCACAAAAATCAACCAATTAAAGAAAATGTTTCTCCGAAATGAGAATTGAAAGGCGAGAGGGCAGGAAGGATACATTACTGATGACACATTACACGGGAATGAAATGGAAGTCGGCAGAGCCTCAGAAACGAATGAGAAATGAGAATGAAAAGTGAGTATGAGAGAGACACACAGAGATAGAAAGAAAGAAACAGAAGAGATGGAACGTCTATGAAACTGGTATCCTGCCGAAATTAAAAACGAATGGAACAGGAAAAAATGCACAAAGATGTAATTCAAGGGGCAATTCCTGAAATAATGGAAATTTGAATGTGCTGACCAATTAGCGTAGTAAAACCCAAGGCTGTGTTGACATAGATCAACTAACAAGGAAAAATTCTAGTAAATTAATGGTATTTTTAGTCATCAAAAGAATTCTATGCATACCAGAAAAAAAATCTAGGAAGCTAAAATTTCTCTATGTCAGACACGAAGAGCTAGAAGACAGTGGGACAATATATAAATTGTCCTTAAGGAAATATGTGTCCCAAGAATGCAACCAAAATTGCCCATCAATTTTTAAAGATACAAATAGATATGTCCAAACATGCACCGATTCAGGGAATATGTGTTCACAAAGGAAACAAACAAACAAGTAGAGGTTGAATTGTCGCCAAGAGAAGCTATGTCTTAAAGGATGTGTATAAGTGGAGAACGGTGCTGAGACCTGTGGAAATTATAGTCACAGAGAAGAAAATAAATGTCATCCACCCTGACAATGTAGAGATAATAATGCCAGTAATTGAAAAATCTTGTGGTTCTGGACGTTTTTCTGTCTGACTTACTTCCCTTAGCATGATATTCTCAAGATCCATCCACGTTGTCACAAATGGCAGTATTTCATCATTTCTTATGGCTGAGGAATATTCCATTGCATACAGGTACCACATCTTTTTCTAATCATGTATCGGAGGACACTTTGGTTGTTTCCTTGTTTTGGCCACTGTAAATAAAGCTGCAATGAACATTGGAGCACACATGTCTTTATGGATAAATGTTTTCAGATTTTTTGGGTAGATACCCAGGAAAGGGATTGCTGGGTCATTTGGTAGCAATGAATGAACAAGAAAAAGAAACAGAAACTCATAGACACAGACAATAGTTTAGTGGTTACCAGAGGGTAAGGGGGGTGGGGGGTGGGAGATGAGGGTAAAGGGGATCGAATATATGGTGATGGAAGGAGAACTGACTCTGGGTGGTGAACACACAATGGGATTTATAGATGATGTAACACAGAATTGTACACCTGAAACTTATATATCTTTATTAACCAATATCACCCCAATAAATCTAATTTTAAAAAAGGGAACAATAAATAAAAAATCATAGCAGCAAATGCAGTTGAAAGTAAAAAGTCAGATGTAGCAGATGCTGATTTTCTCATTTTGAATTCCAGGCTTTCAATAGATATTGTTTCTAAACTCATGTCAAGTATAAGAAATATTAATACATTTCCTTGGATGCAGGTAACCACTAGAGAATGAAAAGTAGACTAAACTTTTTGAAGGAAAACCCAGTAATTTGGACCAAATATACACCATTCTTATGCATTTCATAAAAATAATTGCATAAATGGTTAATGACGCTCTGAAACCTAATTTTTGCAGCCTCTGTGTATCACGTCAAAATAACAATCGTAAAATATTTTATCCATTTTTGAGCAAATACTCATATCCTGTAGAAAGTTTCAGTAGGTTTTATTTTGATCCAATAAATCACTGGATTTTACTTACGCAGTTCCTACTTGAAGTGTGGAAGTCCAAGAAGGCTTCATAACACCCTCCGAAAAGGTCCCCGATGTAGGGACTTACCTTCCTGTGGTCCGAGCCATAAACAAAGGGACATTGAAGTGTGAGGATGAACTCTGGAGAATGCAGGCCAACGTTCAGTGAGAAAGGACACTGGTAGGTAGGAGGTGAATCTAAGCACCAAATGAAGTGCAGAGTCTGGGCGGTAACGGGGTGGGCGGACGCAGCCACACGGGGCGGCATGGAAGGTCTTTGCAGAAGCAGCATTTGGGGCAGGGTCTTGTAAGTGTGAGAAGTGGAGGGACCGTTAGGAGAGGTGACATGCTCTGGGGCCCCGGAGAATGACAGTGAAGATGTGGGCAGGTGCGGGGCTGTGTCAGGATGTGGCCAGTCAGATCAGTGTCCTGAGTACGGGGAAGGGCAGACGCGTTGGCTGTGGCCAGTTTTCGGGCCACCGAGAGTTTGGACCCTGAGCGTTAGGCCAGGAAGCACCAGGCAGGGTTTCTGGCTGCTAACGCACAAAATACAATTCTGAGGAAGTTTAATCTGCTTGTAAGATTCTGGTAACCCCATCGTTGTGACACCCTTCTTCACAGCACCAGGTGAACCTGACTTTGCAGTTCTGGTCATGTGACGGAAGCTTCCTGGGGAAGCCATGGGGTTTCAAAGGCTCCATGACCCACGTGTCATTTCTGAGAGTGGGAACAAAGCCCTTCTGAGGCGGCTCCTCGCAGCCAGCTGAGCACTTGGTTTCCGGGCAGGGCACTCAATGTAGGGCTGACGATTTGTTCTCCTTCCTTAATTAACAGACTTTTCTCTTTCTTTTGAGAAGATTTGGCTTCATAGAAAATTTGAGGGACAGTACAGAGGTTTCCCGTCTGTGCCGCCTCCCTCCTTCCCCCCTTTATTATCTGGCATTAGTGTGGGGCATTTGTGACAATACAGGAGCCGATATTTTTCCGTTATTACCACCTAAGGCCAGTATGGGGTTTACATTAGGCTCACTGTTGGTGGTGTCCATTCTGTGGGTTTGGACGAATACGTGATGACAGGTCCCCACCTTTATGGTGTCACACAGAGTGGTGTCACTGCCCTAAACACCCTCTGTGCTCCATACATTCATCTCTCCTCCCTCCTCACCCCTGGCAACTGCTGATCTTTTCACTGTCTCTGTAGTTCTGCCTTTTCCAGAATGTCACAGAGTTGGGATCTTACAATGTGCAGCCTTTTCAGACTGGCTTCTGCCGCTTCATAATATGCGTTTAAGGATTTTTAAAACAGAAACTAAATATTAGGCTCAAACACTGAGAACAAATCCAGAATCGTGTCTTTCCCCTACCTTTGAAAGGAGGTCACTCGGTTTTTCTAACGTTGACCATCAAAGGACTCGCTCCTTTAACAGGACGCAAGAATGTGGGTATATTTGATATTTAATGCCGGCTTCATTTCAGTCATTTTTATTACTAATGTGATTACGTAGAGGCATAAGTTTTTATCTGAGGACATGAACACAATAGACAGGCCAGTGAACACTTTTCAGAATCAAACAATGATGGTGTATCGGGAGGTTTTCTGCACTATATTCTATGTCCATTAATATCCAGTGATTTTTTTTTTTTAGATTCTCCGTATGTTTAATTGTGCCATTTATCTGTGTGGTTTTCAGCTGTGAGGTTGCATTGTCATAAGGAAGTTTTGCCCTGGCTCAGATTTCCAAGATAATTAATGTAAAAGATAACACGATTGGTACCGTCCTTCAGCTGAAAAATACTTTTGCCGTAAACGTAACGTACTTGGATCCATCTAGAGATCATTATATTTTGATAGCCAGTAAACTCCTCATCAGAATAAGGATTTATTCCCTAATAAAATTAAAACACTCTCTATGAGAAGAGAGAATTACACCTGCTGGTGTAAAAAATGAAAATCCCAGTTGGGCGCTCGGGTTTCCTGAGCAACGCACTGCAGATTCGGTAGGCATGGGCTGTTTCATTTTGTGTTTCACAGTCTTGGGTCCCGAAATCTGATTTTGAAGATGAAAGAAACAGCGGAGGTGGCGTGGCCCAGTGCTGTAATGTTTACAGTGCTGCATGTCTGTGTGTGTCCGTATATTTTGTGTGCTTCAATTGAAACTGTCAGGAACAGCCCCATGACCCTACAAGAGTCATCAGACCCAGTTCTCTAAGAGACGTGTGTCTTCCCACTCTGGACTTGAAGTGACATGTTCTTCTCTTATGAATGCCATTCCCGTCAACGGTGGCCTGTTGATGACCTTTGAAACATCTCCGAATAGGAATTTGAACTCCTCGGGCCAAAACGGTTACACGGATAAATCCAGAAAATAGTTCTGTGTTGCTTCCCAGCGTAATAGTCACCACTCCTAGGGACTGCGGGCATTGAAGTTCAATTTCTTTACTGGATACGGCTAGTCAGTCTCAGCCTGGTGTGTGCCTTGCCTTTTTATCTCTCCTGTCGAGCTGGTGTATTTTTGATAAGGTGCCATTTATGAATGCTTGCTTGCTTTTATATTCCGTGCTAGGTATTTGTCTAACAAATCTCTGCCTGCCTTTTTTTCTTTTTCCCCTCCTAGAAGCTTCATAGTTTTAGGTTTTGCATTTCGGTCAAATCTCAATTTCCATTTAATTTCTGTGTAAAGAACGAGGTAGAGGATTGAAGTTCACTTTCGTCCATACGGCATCCGCTTGTTCCATTTCCATTTGTTGAAGACTCGTCTCTTCCCATGGAATTGTGTTGACGGCTTTGTTGAAAATCAGTGTCCTATTTAAGCATCGGGGACTTTCTTATAAAAATAATCGGTCTTAAAAGAAAGTAAGTCATAACCCAACCCCGGATTCATAGCAGGTGGACCTGTGGGTTTCGAGTGGAGGGTGGAATGTGTTTAGATGCTTTAAGGAAACTCGTGGTACGTTTGAGGGGGGCGGTGGGTGACTAGACCTAGAGGTAAACGTCCTTGGGTCCTGTCTCGGATTCCATTGCCTGAGAAGCCACAGACGGTGGTAACTTCCGCACACACACAACTGTCTTTCGGCCACAAGTGCCTTAGCTGGGTGGCTTCCGGGATGTCACTATCCTGTTCAGAACCCTGGTTGTGTGTGTGAGGGGGAAGGCAGTTTTCCGGGAGACTAAGGGAACCCCCAACATCACTGCATCCGTTTGTAATGGCGCCAGGACTGTCCCCCAGCTGAGGGCAGACCTCACGTCCAGCGTCTTCGCACAGTGTGGGTTCCACCATCGTCCGTGCCACAGGGTGGCCTGAGTGGGGAGTTGGGGGGTTTATGTGGCCCAGGAAGTCTGGTGGATGTGGAGTGCGGGGCCGTCCCCGTGGAAGCCCTCTGGGTGTGTCGTCAGCACGGAGAGCCAGCACAGAAGCCCGTTTCCTTTCGTTTAGCTCAGCGTTTCTTCTCGCCTCCCCTCGTGCGGTCCCTGCGTCCAGCAGCTGTGTGAACGAGCTTTTAGATGCCCCTGCAGAGGTGTGGCTGTCGGACAGCTGGGCACAGACGTCCTCAGTTTTCTTTTGTGGTCATTCTCGTCATCTGCGCGGCAAACATTTCCACGAAATAGCAATGGGACACGGTGTGGGTAGTGACATGTCCCAGATGCCTGGCAATGTCTGGCGTTTCCGAATGATGATTTATTTAGATTCTGAAAGAATAGAAGGATGAGAGGCAAACATAGAAATAACCAGGGTTTGGGTGAGGACTGCTAAGCCCTCTGACACAGTGATGGATGGAAGGAAGGAAGGAAGGAAGGAAAGAGGTTAGAAAACAAAACCAAAAACAAAACCTTACCCGGATTATGCATTGAGCCCTCCATCCTGCGTGTGAGCACAGGGAATCGGGGGGTGGGGGGGCGACAAATGCACACCCACAGAAACAGGACGAAGGGTTCATTTCAGATGTGCTCACAGCAGCTTCCCAGAAGCCTGGTCTACATGTCCGTCTTCGGCCCAGCCACTGCCAGTTGGGAAATGTGAATGAGATTAAATTGCCAACAGAGAAGCTAAACGGAGGCTATTGATTTAGTTGACCTGGCGAATAGGTTCTCCCCAGAAGGCAGCCTGGGAAATGCCCCGTCCGATCCCACAGGTACATAAGGTGGCTTCTCCCACCACTGTCTTCTGCCCAGGGCGGGAGTCCGGAGGGGCATTGCTTTTCACGACAGACACTGAGAAGCCATCACGAGGTGGACGCTGGCACTCGTCAGTGAGCCTCATGCCCAGTGGAAAGCGTCGATGCGTCAGCTCCCCATCCTGTGCTGTGCCGGGAGGCCCCCACCGTCCCAGGAGGCCCCCACCGTCCCGGGAGGCCCCCACACGGAGACTGTGTCCCGTCTGTTTGCACTGTTCACAGGATCTTTGCGTCAAAACCTCACTACGGAGCAACCACTAGAAGTGTGTCCCCCGAAGTTCCTGTGTGGAAGCCCTCACCCCCAGGACCTCAGGATGGGGCTGTGTTAGGAGACGGGTCTGTAAAGAGGGGACTCAGGTGACATGAGGTCACTAGGGTGGGCCCTGCTCCAATAGGACTGTGTCCTTAACAGAAGAGGAGATGAGGACACAGACACACAGCAGAGGGACGGCCATGTGAGGACACGGGGAGCAGACGGCCGTCCACACGCCCAGGAGAGTCAGGGGGGACCCGCCCTGGGACAGGTGGGTCTTGGACTCCAGCCTCCAGGACGGGGAGAAATGTGTGCTGTGCAAGCCGCCTGGTCTGTGGTGCTTTGTTCCGGCCGCCTCAGCTGACTCACTCCGATCCTGTGGAATGTCCCCAGTCATGGCAGCTCTGTAAGTTCCACGGTCCCTTCCTCCCTGTCTCCTCAGGGGACTGGCAGTGGCTAAGTGCCACTCAGGTTCTGTCACCACAGCACTGACCCCATTCCCCGCCTGTGCCCACCTTCCCCAGGAAGGCTTACTTCTCTCATACGTCGCATCACTCTTCCTGTGTTCCTGGCCCAACTCAAAGCTTCGCCCTGCACCTCTGCAGAGAGTAGCTGCTCCCGCACCCCTTCCCGACCTCACTGTGCCACCTTTGGGTCAGTGTAGGCCTGTCCTTCCAGCCTGGACAGCTCGCGTGTCCACAGGGTCTCGTGATGAGTCAGAGTAACTTGATGAGGGGGCAAAAAAGCCGGATGTGTTTGCAGTTCTCGGGGGTACCTTGCCCGTAGTTTGCATCTTCTCATGTCTATTGAGGTGTCTTTGCTCAGTGCTACGTGCTTATGCATTGCACCTCGAATAAAAAGCCAGCTGTGTATCTTACACACTCACATATATATTATACAATCTTGCCGCTTTGCAAATGAAGTGTGAAAACATTTTTTTAGGATAGGCTCAGAGAAATCCGCCAAACTATTAGATGACGCCCGCATGCCTGGTTGCTTCTGCAGCAAAGGTTTATTTACTCAGTTGGTGGCGGGAGCTTTTGAGAAGCATTCTGACCCGGGCCTTGTCAGAGCTTGGCTCCTGGCCGCGGTTGCACCCCAGAGAAGCAAGCTCAGGTGGGGGCCCTGCTGGGAACTGAGGACGTGGGCGCAGGGTGGCAATGGAGGATGAGCAGAAACACGTCTGCTGGGGATGCCTGTGGCACGGGACGCTGTGCAACCAACACACAGCGTGTCTCACTCGTGTGTGGGCACCATGGGGACCTGCGGGGATGCACGGAAGGGTTTCCAGAAAACCACCGACAGCAATAAAACATGAAGTCAGTCTCCGGCTGGCCAGGATTGGCAAGAAATTAGGTACCCTGAGGAACGACTGGGAAGATTTAGGTGTCAAAGTCCCCGTTGTGCAGATAGAGTGATGGGTCAGAGCCCAGTCCTAGAGGAAGGAGAGTCCGAGGTTTCCGTGTCACACACACCAGGGTTTCTCCGCTCAGCACGACTGGCATTTGGCCACGACCACGCTGTGTTGTGGGGCTGCCCGTGGAGTAACACCCCTGGCTTCTACCCATGAGCTGCCAGTTGCATCCACACCCTGTAGTGGGGACCGGAAATGTCTGTGGGCGTTGCCACGTGTCCCCTGGGGGGCCCCGTCCCCCGTGATGCAGAACCGCTGAGGTCGTCGGGAGGAATGCGCGCCCTGCAGAATCAATCAGCACCTTGCCCAAGCCCGAGGGCGAGGGACTGAGTCTGGGCTCTGTGTCAATCTGCAGACTGTGTCGGGGGAGCTGGATCTCTCAGGCCCCGTAGGACAAAGATCTGAGACCAAACCTCAAAGGGAGAGGATGGAGTGATCCGTGAATGGTGTCTGGCTGAAGCAAAGACGTAGCGGGCCAGGGCACTTCTGCCTCCTGTGACGTCCCTCCAGGATGCGGGAGAGCAGGGGAGGGGTGTTGTGGTTCTCCGGTCTCACATCGTGGATGAGCTGACCACTCGTTCCCGTAAATGGGAGGCTGAACCTGCAGATATCCCCCCGTCACTACCCTGCCGTGGTGGAGGCAGGGGCTAGGGTCGCCTGGGCAGGCTAGAGGGGCCCCTGAAACGTCTAGCTGGAGAGATCAAATAGACGTTTATAGTTCAGAGAAGTTCCGTCCTATGGAGCCCGCACTGCAATGCAAGATGAAACAGTGTCTGTTCCCTTAGGAGCGGAAAGGCTTGTGGGGCGACCAACACACACTCATTTAGAACACGAACAGAAGGTCCTGTTAAGTGAAGTGTGTCTGGTGTAACGTCCCTCTCCCATTTAACGAAAGATGCGTTCCCTCATTCTGCAGATGGATATCTGATAATGTAAAACAATTAAGCCGAAGCATCTATCTGCTTACCTAAGAAATCTGAAGTTTTTACACTGGAAAGTGCTAAATCAATTTTCAAAGTTGACACAGGGTATTTGTCACGTTATGCCTAATGGTGTTTCGATGATGAATTGGCGTAAGTGCTGCACGCTGGAGAATGAGCACAAATCACCTTTTCTAGACAAGGGGAGGGCTGACACGACAAGCCTGTCGCCCCTGGGGCTGGCTCCATCCGACACCTGTCTCTTAGAATCGGGCATTTTAGAGCTAGAAGCCCTCTGGAAGCTCAAGGCTCATCCCCAGTGCAAAACTCCCCATTCAGCAAGGACTTAAGGTTCAGAAAAGGCAGGCCCAGAGGGGTGCAGTGAGCGCGAGGCGTGGCAGTGGGGACTTGTCACTACATGCCCCTGATGGTGACCCTTACCTGCGTTCCTTCATCCCTTTCTGCACACCTGAGTTTTATGCCATCGTGCTGCAGTGGCACAGCGGGTGGAATGAGATGCATCTCACTGCCTGCAGTCCTGCCAGCAAAGGCTGTTGTCACGGGCACGACAGCTCCCAGTGGGACCCTACGGCCGAAGGTTTGCCGTGCGCCCAGCTCGGGTCTCCTCTGTGGGGTCCGCGGGCCTGACTACGGAGGTCTGGCCATCCCAGCTCAGGGGCCTCTGCTGTGCTGTGACAAACACCCATGTCACGCTCGTAGCCGCCTTCGATGCCCGGACCTGTGGTTGTTCATTCATTGTTCTGGCCCTTCCAGAAATAGAGTGATCGGAGGTCTTTCAATGGACAGAAAGTACCTGGTGTGTTGTTAGTTCACAGTTTGGGGAAAATGCTCTTCTGGACCCTCAAGTAATAATCATAATACTGATATCAGTGCATCCAAAATCACGTGAAAAGAAAACCTCCACCCTCGCCATTTCTGCCTGAGTTTAGTGGGAGCTGATGGAGGCTTTGGGGCAGGAAAGCAAAGCCTCACGCCGTGGGTTCCGGGTCACCGACGGCTGCAGGCCAGCAGAGAAGCGAGCTTATCCATGAGGGGGTTTCGGCAGAACTCATCGTCAGAGGTGGTGGGAGCTGGCACCGGAGCCCCACGCCTGCAGGGGTGGGAAGACCCTCAGTGACGCCCCATGCGCCGTCAGAAACCGTGCACAGTGAGGTGTACCCCAGTGAGCGTAGCACGTGGCTGAGGGGGGCTAGTGCTCTCTGTAACGGGGGGTTCATTGTGACGTTTGGGAAGGGCTCAGCGTGGACTCCAGGCCATGCCCACCGGCTGTTTTCTTAGGTTCCATATGAGTGAGATCCGACACTGTTTGTCTTTTTCTGACTGACTTCTCTTAGCATGGTGCCCTCAAGGCCCATCCAGGTGGCTGCAAAAGACAGATGTGCCTTCTTTCTTTTGGCTGAGCTACGTTCCTGTGTGTGTGTGTGTGTGTGTGTGTGTGTGTGTGTGTGAGTGTGTGTGTTAATCTCGTCTTTGTCCATTCACCCCTTCGTACACCCTTAGGTTGTGTCCGTGTCTTGGCTATTGGTGAACAAAGCTGCAGGGAACGTGGGGTGCAGGTATCTCTTCAAGGTCCTGTTTTCATGTTCTTTGCATCAACACCCCGACGTGGGACTGTTTCGTCACAAGGTCGTTAAGTTTGGAACATTTTGGGAAACCTGCACACTGCTCCCCATGCGGCTGCAGCAGTTCACGTTCCCACCAGCCGTGCAGAGGGTTCCCTTTTCTCCCTGTCCTGGTCAGCACCTGTTATCTCTTGTGTTTTTCACGATGGCCATTCTGACAGGTATGAGGTGGCATCCCACTGTGGTGTGGGTGTGTGTTTCCCTGATGCTTAGTGGTATCAAGCTCCTTTCCTTGTACCTGTTGGTACCTGTTGTCCATCTGTGGGTTTTGGGGACTCCACGTCTTTTCCTGTCCCCACCCACCAGAGTCTATGACAGACTTGTGGGCAGCAGTGCCCACTAGTGGCGGGCTTGGGGATTACAGGAGTAGCTTCCAGGGGGAATGTTACGTAGTTAAAACATTTGCAAGCAGGCAATTCCCTTGAGATGCGTTATTGTTTAGCAGTGAGGTTGGTGCTAATTCCAGTCAATAATGGGGAACGCGTTATTTAATCTTCGCCTTCTGAGTTCTAAGAAACGAAGGGGTGAGGTAGACACACTGTGTGTCGCCCAAAGGACAGAAAGGGGGCCAGTGGGTAAAGTTATAGGAAGGAAGATTTTGTGTCAATGTTAGAAAACAGGTGTTCGTTCTCAGTGGGATGTTGCAATGTGTTACATCTTGGCCTCCCATCCCTGGACGTACCCTAACCTTCTGGATACTCCAGTTCAGGGTAAATTCCTCTCCTGTGTGTTTCTAGAATGTTCTCCATAAGATATCTGTGTTTTGGCTGTCTTGCACACTAGGTCATCAGCCTTTTAGGGGCAGAGATTAATTCGTTATGTCCGCCTCATTTCAGTATTTCTAGCATCCAGGGCAACTTGCAGGTACACCCGTTTCTGGGGAAAAGAATCTTAGACTTGAAGTTGCGAGGTCGCAAACGCAACTGTACTGCTTGAGAGATAATGGTCTTTGATTCATTTAAAAATCCTGAACTTTGAGGTCCTCTGAGCGTGCTCCTTAGCAAAGATTCTGATGCCAAACCATCACTGCGAATCGTTAGCTGCTTTGCGCTGACGCTCCAGCAGGTTTGAAGAGCTCCATTGCTACTCTCCAGTTTTCAGACCCCTGACTCATGCTGTGAGCACACAGGACTTGTGGGCATAGATTAGCCCTTCCACGTCCTGGAAGAGACCGAAGCCACACTACGTTTCAGCCAGTTCAGCTGGCTGGTGGGTGACACCCTACAAAGGCGAGGAAAGAAGTTATTCCCGTGGCAGCTTGCCACGGGAAGCTTGCCTGCTCAGTATTACCAAATGACCACCTTTGCGATAAAATGATTGCAAAGAAAACCAACACAGGTTTGCTGTCGTAATTAATTTCTTCCCATTTTACTTCTGGCCGTCGGCCTATTCCCTTACAATTTATATAGGAGTGACTGGATCCCATATTCGAGGAACAGAAAATTTTTACACATCTCTCCCATCTTGTAGTTTGGAAAATGAGTCCGACCGCCAGCGCCCGTGTTCCAGGGTGTCGGAAGGACCACTGTGGTTGCTTCAGACGGTTCTTATGGGGCAGAAGCAGGTTTTCTTACTGTTGGGGCAGAGAACTGACTGTCTGTTTGTAGTTCCCTGGGCCTACGCCTGTCCTGAAAACCAATCAAGAATAAGTCTTACAAAGTCTGCTTTTGTTTTAATCTCTTAAGTGCATAACCGCATTCATCATTTAATTGTATGTCCCCTTGATAATTCAGTCCCCATTTACAAAATGAAGAGAAAAATGACAAGTGAACGCTACTCACATAGCAAGGAAGTTCCTCTCTCTCTCTCTGTCTCTCTCTGTCTCTCTGTCTCTCTCTCTGTCTCTCTCTCTCTCTCTCTCTCTCTCTCTCTCTCTCGCGCACACACACACACACACACACACACACACACACACACACACACTTTCTATCTTCACAGACGACCTTTCCCCAGAATAGATAACACTTTGAACTGAAGACAATGTCTTTGGGACCAGGAGATGGCATCATGTTTAAGATGAGTTGGGAGCTGGCCTCCTTCCGTGGAATCATATCCACAGCCAGAGACAACCAACAAGACAGCTCCATGTGGCTCAGGTCTGAACTGTCATCCTTTGTCCCCTTCAGCACGTGACGTGACCTCCCCCAGCGCTGCACTTCCTCTGGACTCTCCTTCCCCGTGTCCCTGTAGCTCGGTCGTCATCCCAAGAGGAAGATGTCATTGTGTAGTCCCTTCCCGCCACCTAGACCTTCCTGCGGGAGCACCTGGTCCCCGCCGACCCCGGGAAGCCCAGTGCCCTTTCCTCTGGTGCCCACGCCACTCTGGGCAGAGACGGTGGCTATTCCTGTGAAGGGAAGTGGATCTGTGTCAAGACAGAGCTACCGGAGCTTGTGTCCAGAGGCTACAGATAGGAGGCATTAGACAGAAGAACTTGTCACTTTCCGAAGATAAAGTCTGTGGAGCTTGATGGTGATATTTCAGAGCAGCCACTGCCAGGAGCTGGGAGCTTTCTTCTCTCATAATCACACAGCGGCTGCCATCAAAGCCTCACTCAGAGTGGCCGAGGGGCATCGATTATCCCCATTTTGCCACAAAGGGAACCGAGATAAAAGGTTTAAGTGGTTTTACCCGGAGGGACAGAGAAGAATGAGGTAGCGTCAGACACGGAGGACGCTTGCTCTGTCTCTACTACAGACTGTCTTCTGTGATACAACTTTGTCAAATAAATAACTGCTTTGATATGGGTATTTGCACACACACACACACACACACACACACACACACTTCTTTTTCCCAATTGGTGGATTATCCTCGATGTAACAATATTTTACTTTCAAAACGCAAATCGCCATAATGAAAACCCCTGCAGTCTGAGCGCCAACCCCCCAACTCAGTCACAGATTCATAAATCAGACCGTAGCAATCCACTCCTTTCCATGCATGTGGTTCCCCAGAGGTAGGTAGGTCCCTACTCACTGTCTTTGGAAACCGTGTGTTTCGTTTTTGAGCCCTAGCAGGGTCCGAAGGGTCACCCCGGATGGGATCAGAGAAAAGCTGGTCTGAGGACGGGTGCCACAGACAGAGTCCAGGCAGGGAAACGTGCTGAGCGAGTGCTGCCAGCCAGTGACGGGCTGTGCCTGCCCCCTCGCCCCCCACTTGTCCCACAGGCTCCTCTCTCGGGATGTGCTGTCCTCATGCCACAGAAAGTGCCCTGCTGCTGCGGCGAGGGAAGTGATGGTGATGAGTGAAGGCGGTCTGTTCCAGAGAGGGGTGGCTAAGAAGCTGTGCTTTCAGCGCCCATAGTTCAATGACACGAAGACGGGGAGAGACGGAAGGAGGGGGAGGGGGCCTGAGGGAGGGAGGGCAGGAGGGAGCCAGGCAACGCAGTGCTGGGCGCTTTTTGTCCAAAAGCAGTCGTAGTGTCAGCATGTAATAGAAGCTGTTGGGTGTTTTCCATGCGACACAGTAGCTAAAAAGCCCTGTCTTACTGACCGTCATTGGTCAGTATTCTGAGTCTCTCAAACAAAACCCCAAAACCAAACCACTTCCTCATGAATGTTCCTGATTTCACTGAGGACAGGTTCCGCTGCTTCCCGGACAGTCAAGGTCTGGGAAGAAAACCGGGAGGTCCTCTCCCTGGCACGAGGACGCCCTCTGCCTGTGTCTGCATTTGGCGGGGGCCCCGGTGTTGTTCTCACAAACGGGTGGGGGGTCTACCCAGCGCCCTGTGACCAGGCTGGTCGGTAACGGTGGTCACCACCAAAGCCAGAGGGCTGTCACCCTGCCGAGAAGATTCTATAAAGACTCTTCCTGACCAGGGTGAAAACAACGGAGAGCAGTTGGGTTGCTCACTGGGCCCTGGTTTTGTATAAAACATTGAATCCGATCTGCCTCCAGGTTGTCTGCATAGCACAGGCCTCACCCTCCTGACGAGCCGGCCGTGTCTGGCGACCGCAGAGCGAGTCACATAGCAGCCCCCTGTCCTTCGCCCATGGGACGGTCCAGGGAGGACCGGCTGTGTGCACTGATGGGGGCAGAGGGCACCAGGTCTCATGCATGTCACACAAGCCTGGGGACACTGCAGAAGCCGTCACGCTGGGGTCTCCCCTCACAGCTGTCAGTCACAACCTCGGCAGTGGGAGCCAGCACCAGTATAGTCCAAACCTGTCAACCTAAATGTGAAAGTCCAAAGGGAGAGGCCGTGAGCGTTTATCTGAGATCCATGAGAATAGCTATTGGGGAAGCCCTGACTCAGGCAGAGGCCCAGACAGTGTTCCGATGGGGACACAAAGGCCAGGGGCGTTTATGACAAAGGGGGGGCAATGACATCACAGAAGGAAGGCGTTGCTATTGGTGCAGATAACGTGACACAGAGACGCTGATGCTAAACAGTGTTTTTAATTTTCAGCCCAGAGTCATCAGTCCTGTAGTCACGACACCTGCTTTCTTGTTGTCTTTGCAAACAGCTCTTTGGGACACCAGGCTGCTAAGGCCCCGTCCTGAGGTGACTTTGTCCTGCTTTAACATTCACAGGTTTGAAGTGTCAGACGTGCCAGGCCGGACCTCTGGGAGGGCAGGTCACGCTCCCTGTTTAAGTGGTTCCATTTATAGTGTTTTCTAAGAGCCCTCGAGCAGGTCTGAGAGATTGCTGCGGCGAGTCTGGTCTGTTCTGTGTTTCTCTCTGTGCCTTCTGGGGGAACCCTTGGGGCCACCCATATTGAACCCCCTGGGACGACAGCTATTTCTTCTGTGACGGCGTGAGGCTCCACACTGGCTGCCAGAGCAGTGGGCGCAGTTAAGAATTTTAATGTGATCACACATGGTGGTTTGTCCCTGCTCCAGAATCCACACGGGGCTGGGGGCTGGGGGTTGGCTGCGGCCTCCATCCCGTGGCCTGCGAGCAACATGGTGCAGTCTTGCCAGTCGAGTCCTGTGAATAGTGGACAGAGAAACGGGGGTGCTGGGTGTTGGGGCCAGACGATCTCAATGGGCCGACTGTCCTGGGACACGTGAACGGTGCCACGTGGAGCAGGGATCGGTTCCTCTCGCCTCACAGTGAAGCACAAGCATCTCGTGTTATTTCCTGGTGGCTCCAAAACGGACGTGGGGCCTCATCCTCCGTCATCACTGGAGAGGAGAGGCTGCTGGAAAGACCTGCGGCTGTTGTGAGCACAGGGCATGACTTGGGGACCCTTGGGGTGCCTTTTAGATCTATCATTCAGGACGTGGG
This sequence comes from Rhinolophus sinicus, assembly GCF_057876585.1. Taxonomy (NCBI): domain Eukaryota; kingdom Metazoa; phylum Chordata; class Mammalia; order Chiroptera; family Rhinolophidae; genus Rhinolophus; species Rhinolophus sinicus. The sequence goes on along the minus strand of NC_142518.1, from coordinate 3,240,052 downwards.
TGTGTGGGGGGCGCGATCTATGCAGGTGAGTCGCCCGATCTCCCAGAACGAGTGCCAGCATCTGAATCTCACCTGTGTTTGGGGACCCAGGGACGGGTAAGGGGACACGCAGAAGGAAGCAAGCAGTCCTTTCATTGTCCCAAACTCCTGAGCCTCCGTGCAAAGACTTGTTAACATTTGACCTTTGGACATCCAGGGGCCAAAATTCCTCCAGCGTGAATCCTGCACATCTGGAATGTGTTTTTTTGTTTTTGTTTTTGAGATTCTTTACATCCTTCCTAAGTAAACATCAAAAAAGATGGAGCCTGCTCCGGTCTAGATGCCTCCACATTGGGTAACGCCACCACACCAGTGCTATCCTAAGCAAGACAGTTAACTACACACGCTCACTCTGGTTCTTCACTGCACGGTCGCTTGCCGGATTAACTTGCCTTTTTGAGAGTCTGTCGCATACAATCTTTCATTCTTTCTGTCTGGCCGCAGTTAATTGGTCTCGCCAGTCCAGTTAGGATAAAACCATGTTTATTGTACTTCCTCTTACCTGACAGACGGTGTGTTCTTCAAACTCTCTTTGCTTTGCTTTCTTAGAATTAAAAACAATTGTTTTCCTTCTCCACCTTAGATGCCTCCCCAGCCTGGATTGCACTCCCTCCGTCCTTCCCGCAAACCTGTCTCATCCTCCATCACCTGCCATCAGGGCGCTATTCTTTTGAATCACGGGAAGAATATTCCAAACACCCTTCAACTAATGAACAATTGTCCCCGCGCCCATTTCTGAGACCCTTCATCTAACACTGACGCAACGCAAATACTTTTATGTCTGAATTCTGTATCAGATGCCGGTTGGGCATTCTAACTGTTTTCCTTGGCTCTGCATTTTTCTGAAGTTATTTCACCTGTGCTGGGATGTTCTTAAGTACCTCACTTGTGATTTTATAAGCATCTGTTCCGTGATTTTCAAGCACTCCTGCCTCTGCTTTTCCCCCTCAACCACTTCATGGAGCCACACATGAGAACATCTCGATATATATATATATATATATATATATATATATATATATTTTTTTTTTTTTTTTTTTTTTAACCTGACTTCTGTTAGGCTACACTGTAAACTCTTCAACAAAAATGCGGAGAGTTTCAGTCCTTCTAAATTACTTACACCTGCTGCCCGAGGTCCTATTTTCTGCGTTTCGTGACCCCACTGTCAGACTATCAGGACAGAAACCTCGGATGGCAGGACTTTTCTTTAGGTAAGAGTGATTTATTACTTGTCATCTTAAGGCGTGGCTTCATTTTATTTCATTTTGCAGCACAGATTCTGGTAAAGGAAGAAACCCACATAAATGATTTTTACGTCCCGTGTAGTTACTTTGGGCACAGACTGCAAAAAATCAACAATACAAGCAAAGCATTTTTCTACCTCCAGTGAAAACTCAGATTGGCAACAGCTTTTTATATCCCGGCCTGCGTTGCAGAGAAAACATGAGCCCTAAGGGGGGGCTGTGCACGGACCCAGAGGCTACCTGTGCCTGAGGGTTTCCAGATTTTGCGAGGATCATGTCCATGTACAAACGTTCCCTGAACTAAATTTGAGTCGTGTCAACGTGAAGACAACATCAGATAAAATAGGAAATAAATCTGTGGTGTAGAAATGACTCGTGAGTGGCCGGTTAGAACGTGGTGCTGATAACACCAGGGTTGCCAGTTCGATCCCCACCTGGGCCACTGGGAGCTGCACCCTCCTTAAAAAAACAAAAACAAAAAAACAAAAACAAAACAAAACAAGAAGAAAACAAATTAATGACTCAGTACCCGAGGGTTATATTTGAAAGAGAGACCTTTGTTTTCCTTCATTTGAGTTGGCGTATTTTAAAACATCATCGTCCACAATATACCCCCATGGACTCTACTCCAAGGCCTCAGCCTTCAGGCGGCTTCCTTGGGGATTCGAAGAATCACACAATCATTAATCGAGATCCCGCAGCCCTTTGCACTGGGTCGCTCTGTGACGACCTTCATTGAATCCGGGGTGGAGATTAAAGGACTAATCCTAGGGTCTGTCTGCAAAGTCAGGTGCATGCAAAGCAGCCATCAGTTCTTGTTTCCACGCCTGTTTCTATGCCGAGTGATTTTTCTGCAAAAGGTAAAATGCGGGACAGTGGAAGCCAGGCCACCCCTTGTGGGGCTCATGGGGCTGGGTCCGTATGAATTGCCGGGGGACAGGTGGCGGGTGGCAGAGGCCAGGTGTCTTTGGAGCTGCCTCACCCTCGTGAGGATGGCTGAGTCTAAAAGTCGGCGGTTGCCTTCCCAGCCTTACGTGTTCATGCCAGCACCTTGCTTGTTTCGGGGTAGCCGAGGCCGGCTCCGTAGCTCGTGTCTGCGCCCTGTGTTTTCCGCGTGTTACATCATTCAGTGCTCCCTGTGATGCTGTGGAAACTGAGGCACCTGTTATGTACCAGAGCTGAGATTTGAACTTCAGGTTCTGGATTCCTCTGTCTTGACCGTCTCTCCATTGTCTGCTGCCCAGCTCCTGGAGGGTGACCACTGGCGTGTTAGAATCACCGTTTCCCACTGCGAGGCTCCGGCTCACTTTTCAGCCCCCTCTCTGTCATCAGATTGAGTCCCCGAGTCACACAACAGTCCGGATATGCTCTTTCCCTCGGACCCCCCACGACGTCCCATGAAATGCATACTCTAAGGACCTTGGACGAGGCGTTCAAACCCATCCATGATCTCAGTCAGACTCACATTCCCAGATTTAATAACTGATACAGCAGCTCAGGGAATCAGGGACCCAGCCTTACCGAATCGTCAGGAGTACTTAGAGATTGCCCAGCGAACCCAACAACATGAAAACAAAGAGCCCAATTAATAAAATAGTCAAAGGACTTCACTACACATTTCTCCAATGAACGCACACAAATGGCCAAGCGCGCATATGAAAAGATGCTCGAGCTCAGTAATTATTAGGGAGCTGCCAATCGAAACGGCACGGGGTACCACCTCACACCCATTATGACGGCTATTACTAAAAAGCAAACACACACACAGGAAATAGCAAGTGTTGCCAGGAATGTGGAGAAATTGGAACCCTTGTGCCCTGTTGGTGGGACTGTACGGTGAGACCGCTGCTGTGGAAAACAATTGGGCAGTTCCTCAAAATTAAAATAGCATCACTGTCCGATGCAGCCATTCTGCCTCTGGGTGTGCGCCCAAAAGAGCTGAAAGCGGGGTCTTGCACACGTATTTGTACACCCACGATCACAGCAGCAGTTTTCACAATGACCAAAAGGTGGAAGTGACCCAAGTGTCCATCGATGGATGAATGGATAAGCAAAATGTGGTCTACACGCAACAATAGAATATTATTCAGCCTTAAATAGGAAAGAAATGCTGACACATACAGCCATATGGATGGACCTTGAAGCAGTGAAGTCAGTCAGTCCAAAAAAATACATAGTGTGTGATTCTAGTTATGTGAGGGACCTAGGTGCTCAGATCCATAGAGGCAGGAAGTAGATGGTGGTAGCAGGGCCGGGAGGTGGGGAGAACTGGGGAGATGTTGTTTAATGGGGACAGATTTCCAGTGTTGCAAGATGAAAAAGTTCTGCAGATGGATAGATGGTGGTGATGGTTGCACAACAACGTAAACGTACTTAATTCTGAATTGTACACTTAGAAATGGGTAAGATGGTACATTTTATGACAGATGCATCATACCACAAATATTGAAAAAAAAAGGTTGCCCCCTCTGCCTGACGTCTTTGCGTCCTCTCCTTCTCACCTTCCTTCCTCCAACGCCCTTCCCTGTGAAATCCTAGAGACGCCCAGAGACCTGTTGAAAGGTGACCTACTCTACGAATCAGTCCTCTTTGCAAACAGTTGAATTGAACGCTGCTCTCTCCAAAGGGCCGTCACCGTCTGTGTAGGTTTTGATCACAGCACTTGACACAAAAGTCCACGTTACTTAGTCCCCTTCCAGGGGGGTCACCCTGACCACCCCCCACTGGCCCCCGCAAGCCTGTGAATTCCACGGGGGTAAGAGTCATGGCTGATTAGATAAAGAAGAGGTGGAACATATATACACGATGGAGAACTGGTCTGCCGTAAGAAAAGGTGAAATACTGCCATTTGCGGCCACATGGATGGATCTTGAGATTATTATGCTGAGGAAAATACGTCAGACAGAAAAAGTCAAGAACCACATGATTTCACTGATATGTGGGATATAAACCAAAAACAACAAAAGAACAAGACAAACAAATGAAGAAACAAAAACTCACAGACACAGACAATAGTTTAGTGGTTACCAGAGGGTAAGGGGGGCGGGGGGTGGGGGGTGGGAGATGAGGGTAAGGGGGATCGAATATATGGTGATGGAAGGAGAACTGACTCTGGGTGGTGAACACACAGTGGGATTTATAGATGATGTAATACAGAATTGTACACCCGAAATCTATGTAATTTTACTAACAACTGTCACCCAATAAACTTTAATTAAAAAAAAAAGTCATGGTTCCCTTCTCTTTGCATCTGGCATAGTGACATACACAGTAGGTACTCAGCCGATTAATTAGGCAGCCTTTTTCCTTTCTTCGTTTTTACCGGAACTATAGGGAACATGCAGGAATTCTCTCTGAGCTTATGAGATTTTGCATTCTTTCACTGTTGGGTCACATATGGTCTTTCATTTAACAATTTAAATTTTTGCGAGGACTTCAAACTGGCATGAAGCTCTTTAAATTAATCAAGATAAGCTCATTTCTGGAGAAAGAACTTTCTGACCTCTGCATACTCCTTTCCTACCCTAATCTTTAAGTAATGTCTCTAACAGTAATTCCGTTTTGCACGTTTGTAGCACAAAGTCTGGGTATTGTCTAAATATAAAATCCCTATTTTTCAAATACTATTAGGTTTCCGTTTAATGAGGACTATTGGCTCTGTCAGTGGACTAGCTATAAATGCATGATTTACTAAAGGCACTAAAAAGACCAACCTTTATTTATAATCTTTATGTTATGAGTTGTGTATATTGTATAGGCAAGTGTGAAAAATTAGTTAAATCTTACAGCGGAGTGAACAATTTCCTATCAGCCTTTTCTTCTTCTTTTTCTTTTTTCCTTTTTTTTTTTTTTTTAAACAAATCTTTGTTTATGAATTTGTTTATTAATTTTTAAGATGTCAGAAGCAGCCAGCTCAGTAACTCCCATTTGATAGATCAGGCTCCTAGTAAATATTAATAGTTACTGTTCTATTCTTTTGAAATTTAGGTAAGTGATGTTAGAATTTGTTGATCAATATTTCCGTCTCTTATTTTTTTCCACTGTCATTATTTTCCCAGGAAAATTGGTTCAATCCCCCAAATGGATTATCATGAGTCGCCTACCTGTCTCCCCTGCTGTTTCCCGATATGTTAGGCTGCATTTATTTGTTTTCTGCTGAATCGCAGGAAAATCTTGTACGGACCTGGATTCACCTTTGAACACGGTCTTTCCTCCTAGCTCCCGTTTATTCTCTACCTTTGCATCACCCAGTCCTGGTTGCCAGACGAACGTTAGTTGCTCATTGTGGTGGTTTGCAGACGTGTTCTCTTTCCGTGTCCCCGACCGCCTTGCTCCCACGCCGTCCCTCCCGGGAAGCATACCAGGGACTCATTGAGCTGGACCCTGCCCACGGCTAACATCCTCTAGGTTTCTCGGGAAGTACAAGAACTTCTGCAGTTTGTCAGGGACCCTGAGGCCCTTCCTGGCGGCACTTATCCAGTAAGCGTGTAAGAAAGGAGCTCAGATCTTCAACACACGCGACGTCCGTGGAAATACTGATGTCTGAGGCCGGTTCAAACACCTGTCCGTTCTCCCAAGAAAATCGGTCATAATGTTCTCCTGTTCGTAACTTTTCCCGGAATCATGGTGATTGTCCAAAGCTTTGAGGAAGTAACGCATGTGTAACACATGGTTCACGGCTGTGCCCCCCTCCTTACCCCGCCCCCCGCAAAGCAAATTGCTGTGTTTGGTGTTGACCATCCTAATATTTGCAGAGTGACTCCCAGTGGTCAGCCAAATCAGGATGAGTGCAGCGTGAACGGGCATCACAGATAATGGACAGGGGTAAAGCTGTACGCTCCCTGTCTGGGGCGTTGCCGTAGCTGCGCCGTAACTTCGTTCCCTGGAGACCAACTTCTAACTATTCTCATGGAAGTAGCTAAAACAGCCATAAAGCCTTTGGAGAAAAGAAGCTAGATCTCTTGATTGTAATGGCTTCATCTCGATGGCAGTGCCACAAAGCTGCTTGGAAATAAAAACTCTAGTTAGTTCTTGACATCCTACAGGGTAAGTTGAAGGGAGTTCCAACCAGTGGGAAGAAATACAAGAAAGAACACAAGAAAAAGCACATTCATTCATTCACTCATTCATTCTGTTACACAGATGCCAACCCACCCCACTTTCCAGGAGTCCCCTGTCAAGAAAAGGAGAAAGAAAAGCGAACAATTCCTATGGCTTCTGATGAGGCTCCTGATGACGGTATCTCCAGCGGGTGAGCGTTATTTGACGCCAGTGTTTGTGGGAATTTGTTACAGCAGCAGGAGAAAACTCACGCACGCGGATGAGACTTGCCCAGAGGGTCTGCTCTTTGGTGAACGTCACAGAGACGGGCAGACGGGAACAGGCAGGAATTAGAGTGCGTCACATCCGTACTCAGTCAACGGAGAATAGCTCCCTGTTGCTTATACTTTGCAAATGCCGTCTCCAAGTCTGCAGGAGACGTACAGAAACAATGGTTTTAGTGGCGCTTACAATTGCCAGTAATCAGGGGCACCATTAACTAGCATAGACTAGAGATGGATTATGTATCGTTATTATAATTTCACACTTTTAAATGGATGGAACATGAGGATGGAAAGTTGGCGGACCATATTGAATCCAACAACTGTTTTTAGGTCTTCAGTGCTCCGCATACCAGGCTGGGACACGAAATGGGAGGTCGAGTTCTTCCTCTCTGCTTTGTGAGAAGGGAAGCATACAAGGGAAATCATTTCTATGTGTTTGTTCTCACACAGTTGTTCAGTCCTTGGAACCCAGAAGCCATCATGTAAAGCTACACATCACCAATAGCTCTGCCATCTGGAGATTATCACTGTCCTGTTTCCCCGAAAAGAAGACCTACCCTGAAAATAAGCCCCAGTTAAGATTGTCAGCCAGACGGATGCATTTAGTACCTTATGACGATGTTCCAGAAGGAGACGACATGACTGTGTTTGAATAAATGTAGATGGTTGTACATGAAAAAATAAGACACCCCCTGAAAATACGCCCTAATGTGTCTTTTGGAGCAAAAATTAATACAAGACCCGGTCTTATTTTAGGGGAAACACGGTATTAACGTCGTGGATATTTTTGAAGTCTGGTGAAGTTTTCAGCCTTCTATTAAATCTTCCCCTCCCCACCCACACCCTTCCCCCCTTTCAAAAAAGACGAGCAGGTATGCGTTCATTGCCTAGGGCTGAGAAATCGAAAAGAATGGCGTGTAGAAGGAAAAAAGTTCCTTCCTTTGATTTTCAGAAGCCTAAAAGCATCAGGGACCTGGACCACTAGCGGCATAAAAATGTATTTCAGATCAGGGGACTTGAAAATAGACAAAAATAAATACGAGGAATTCTTGGTCGTGTGAATAGGCATGTATGTCGTCTTCTAGTTTGTAATGGTTTCCCTTTAAATGTTGGTGTACGTTCTATATTGAATCCTTGCAAAGCATGTGTAACGGCTGATGAAGGCATCGGGAATAATAATGCATTATAATTATTATAAGACATTATTGTTATGTGCCCACAAAAGAGCACAGAGCTGGCCAGCACCCCCATGGCCCCTCCTGAATTCTACTCTGCTCCCGAGACACCCACTGTTCACAGTCGCCCCAAATTTTCCTGGTATGATTCTCTGGCTGTTCTTTGTAGTTGACCACCGTGAAGACAGCGTAGCAGCAGAATGTGAAACAAGTGTGGTGACGGCAGCTTAGTATCCCACCACGCTCTTTCAACACTCGCGGACACTGACCACATTCAAAAATTCAAATACGCTCCTGTCCCTTGTGGTCCCCAAACTGTTTGGCGCCCGTAATTAGAACCAGTCTCACGTCATTGCCCAGACTCCACGACCCCTCTCTCGTCCCTTCCTGGAAGGCAGGAAGTGGGAGAAATGCACCTACGGCTCTTTCTGTGTGAGAAGATGGGCTGCAGAGGAATGGAGCTGACTCTTTGTCCTGGGCACATTCTAGGGAGGGGTGTTTGCTGAGTTTCCGGTGGTCCCCCTGGCAGGTATGATGAAGGGTGTCTCTGTTGGGGGTGTCTGCCCACTCAGGAGGCTCCGTTCTCCACTCCAGACAGTGGGGCTGCTCACAGCACGGCACCAGGTCTCTTCACAGAGAGCTCCTTCCCCATCTCACATCGCGCCCAGCTTTTATATTCTCAGAGTCGGGGAGAACACCGCACCGTCTGCGAGCAGACTCTAGAGCCTTCCCGCAAAGTCTCAGCATAAGCTATGAAAACCCGCCATCCACAATGTCGTTCCACACGCACCGTGGTAGCCGATATGGGGACCTCAGCGGGTATGTTTAGATTGTAAGTGTCCATCCAGCTGATGGGTGTAAAACGACGTCACTTCCCTGGTCACTAATGAGACTGGACCACTTTTCACACCTTGTTTTGTTTCTTCTTTGAAATCCCTGTGCAAGTCTTTTCCCCATGTTTGTTCTTCGGTTGGGTGGTTTATACTTTGTCGTAAGGACTTGCAGGGGTGATGCATGTATTGCACGTGCTAAGCCTCTGTGAGTTGTGTGCTACAGATATCGTCCTTAACTTCTTCTCACTGTGGTATCTTTCCACAAGCAGAAGTTCAGGGAATTTTTTTTCCTGTTTAAGAAATCCTTTCCTACCCTGAGGGTATCGGAGCGTCCTCTAACTTCTCCTGGGATGTGCTCGAGCTGTGCCTTGGGCGCTCAGGTTCTCAGCCCTCTGGCTTTGCTTGTTTGCAGAGGGGGCGGTGGGGTTGCCGTGCTGGTTTTCTTCCCGCGCGCCCAGCACCACTGTCCCAGCGCCGTTTGTCCCCACGTGCCACTCCTCTGAAAAGCCCTCTTGTTCTGTATGGGAAGTGCGTGTACTTACAGCTGTTTCTGGGGCCCGATTCCCTGCGTTGGCCGTGTGTGTGTTGCAGCCCCCATTCCGCATGGTTGAACCACCGTAAATGTACACTCTCGCTGCGCAGAAAGCGTCCTTCTTCTGTCTTCACCTTTGTCGTCTTCTCTTTCTTTCTCCGCCTCCAACTCTTTCAACCCTCCTCCTCGTCCTCTTCCCCTCCTTTTGCAGGAGGGTCTTACTAATTCCTGCGGCTTTTCCCTTCCATCTGTATTTTAGAATCAATGTGTAAATTTCCTCAAAATGTCCTGTTGCCATTTTGATTGAAACTGCGTTAGTCCTGTAGATTGGGTGGAGCAGTAGATTATTACGTTGTGGGTGTACTTGCTTGAATGTTGCCATTTTCATTCATTCCTTCGTTTCTTAAAATTTTATGAAATTTATTGGAGTGACAATTGTTAGTGAAATTACATAGATTTCAGGTGTACAATTCTGTATGACATCATCTATAAATCCCATTGCGTGTTCACCACCCAGAGTCAGTTCTCCTTCTATCACCATATATTTGACCCCCTTTACCCTCTGGTACCTCCATTTTTAGAGTTCATATCCTGAATGATGGAATCATTGGCAGCTCTGTGGGTCCAGAAAGTGAATAAGAAAAAATTGTGATCAGAGTTGTAATAACAGAGACGGGAAAGTGGTTTTCCCCAAGCACCGCGAGCCGCTTTTCTGGTAACTGCCCTGCAGAATGTGCGTGTCCGAAGCCCATTACCAACAGCCTGTGCCCCAGCGTGGACCCACCTCCGCCTTCCTTGCAGACCTGGCTTAAACCGTCTGCTCTGGACTGAATGCCTGTGCATCGCGCCCCCCGTCCCCACATTCACCTGCTGAAGCCCTAACCCCGCGTGGCGTGGTGTTTGGACGTGGGGCCTTTGGGAGGTGCTTAGGGTGAGGTGAGTCCTGAGGGTGGGGCCCCCATGATGGAATTAGTGTCCTGATAAGTAGAGGAAGAGCCACCAGAGTTCACTGTCTCTGCCCCGTGTGAGGACCCAGCAGGAGGCGGCCATGTACACGTCAGGAAGAGAGTTCTCACCGTGAACCAAATCTGTGGCCTCCCGCCTCCAGGGCTGTGAGCAGTAAACTTCCATTGTTGAAGCCGCCCCCTGGGAGCTGGGGCTGGGTTATGACCCTCCGAGCTCACAGACACCAGCCCTAGACATGCAGGACTTCTCCAGATCTGACAGGTGGTGTCGTCAAGGCACAGAAACAATTAGAGTCACTCCCATGAACGGGCAAGACTCCTTCCGGCTCCCCTCCCAGGGCTGGGAGACTCTCCGCTGAGGCAGCAGGGCAGCTTTTCCTGGGTGAGGAGAATCCGGGTCCCTGCAGGTGTTGGCTCAGCTCACAGATTTGTCAGTCACTGCCGCAAACCCGTGGTTGCAGCCATCCCAGACCTTGCAGCTCTCCGTGCCTCTTGCTGGTTGGTGCGATCCCTTGTCTGCAGCCAATACGTTGCTTCTCGAGGGCTGTTTTATGAGCCTTGCAGTTTGTCACGGTTTGGGGACAGAGAAGATGAAAGGGGACAAAGGAGAGAATAGTGTTTTTAGAAACGTAAAGAGGCGTGGATGTAAGCCAGGGCAGCCGCGGTCGGTTTAACTGCTCTCACAGTGTAACTTCGTCTGTCTGGCCCAGTAGCGCTTCCGATGGACGTTCTACTTCAGGTCCAGCACCACTCAGTTTGTATCAGCGTCCCCTTCGCATGGTCTTTCTTTCCCACTAGAGAAAGTCTGAAGGACACAGCGGTGTCCCACTCGGTCACGTCCCCATGTGGCCCCGCGGGAGAGAGACTAAAGCACAAAGCTCCCAGACTATTGATGTTGCTTTGGATTGAAGGTGAAATTCAACGGAAACTCAATTTCAATCTTCACCCAAATCCTACCGATCGCCTCGCCGACATGTTGATGGATGAAATTAAAGGATGGTGGGAATTGCTACAAAATACTCCAGCGCTGGGGAGGGGAGGTTGCAGAGAGGTGTCCTTGAAACAAGATTGGTCCGCAGTGGGGACTGTTGGAAGCTGGGTGCTGGCTGCATGGTGTTTGTTGCTGTTACTTTCTTTACACTGTATATGTTTCACTTTTTTCGTTAAAAGAAAAGAGAAACAAAACTAGTGTTTTAAAATTGGCATGTGTTTCATTAAAGTGTGTGCACCTCATGCTTGCTTATCAGCTAATAACAGCTCGTAACTCTGTTTATTCCTGTGGTCTTAAATTACCAGCAGAAATAATGTTTTTAGTGCAATTGTTAGTGTAGAAAAATGTAAAACGTTTCACCATGGGGCCTTACCTGATGCATAGCTCCTGTTCCGAGAGAGCTGTGGTCATACAGCATCTCCTTTAACCCACAAACCCCAAACTCCATTGAGAAGATTGTTTTTCGTTCTTATCCCTGTTCGAAGGAAAAATTCTCCCAACCCTTTCTTTTCATATATTTTCTTTCTTGAGCCAGCCTAGAGGTCATCTGCTCCAGTTCAAAGTTTAATAGATGTGAAAACTTAAGTCATGAAAGCATTTCACATTTTTGCTTTTCCCCAAATCATAAAGCAAAAAAAAAGCCAGGTAGGTAAAACCCAGTCTTCTATCATTCGTTAGTTTGTTTGTTTTTTCATTCATTATTCATTTTATCAGAGTTTGTTGAGTGTCTCCTATATGTCAGGAAGAAGGAACAATTCTACTGTGTTTCCCCGAAAATAAGACCTAGCCAGACAATCAACTCTAATACGTCTTTTGGGGCAAAAATTAATAGAACACCCAGTATATATTATATTATATTATATTATATTATATTATATTATATTATATTATATTATATTATTATATTATATTATATTATATTATATTATATTATATTATATTATATTATATTATATTTATTGTATTATATTCTATAAGACCAGGTTTTATAGTAAAATAAGACCGGGTCTTATATTAATTTTTGCTCCACAAGACGCATTAGAGCTGATTGTCCCACTAGGTCTTATTTTCGGGGAAACAGTAAATTCTAGGCCCTCATGGTAGTGGGGGAGCCGATACCAGAGGAAAGAGAAACGGTGCTGAAGCACATGACCCAGCCAGGTGTGTGCCCGAGTGAACGGAAACACAGACACTTGTGCGTGAGTGTTCACATCAGCGAGATTCACAGTCGCCAGGAGGTCGAAACGTCCCTCATTTCTGTCCACTGATGAAGGCATAGAAAATGTGGATTATCCGAGTGATGGAATAGTACGCAGCCATACAAGGGAAATATTGGCCCCAGGCTACAACAGGGATGGGTGTTGAAACGTCTTCTGAGTCAAAGGAGCCAGACACAAAAGAACACGTATTCTATCATCCTGTTTATGTGAAATGTCCAGATTAGGCAAATCGCAGAGAAAGTAGGTGAATGGTTATCTAGGGCTGCAGGCTTAGATGGGTGAGGGCGTGAGGGCTTATAGGCGGCAGCCTGTTTTGTGACATCATAGAATTGTTCTAACATTGACTGGTGACCGTTGCACAGCTCTGTGAAGAAACCAGAAGCCGTGGCATCGTGTGCTTGACATCGAGGACTTGTGTGGTATGTGAATCGTATCTTACCAAAGCAGTTAATTTTTTTAAAGGAAAGTGTTGTGTATGTGTAGTGTTGTACGTGCTCTGCAGGAAAATGAAATGACGAAGGCGTTAAGGAGTGCTGGGTGGGGTGTACGTTTTAGTTCAGTATCTTTCCCGACATTCTCTAGATTTCTATAAATAAGGAAATCATAGGAGAGTCCCTGAACCTGTCAACCAATGGCCCGCCCAGGGCTACCCGCCACTTCCCGGCTACAGCAGGTGGTGTCATCACAGCCTTAAAAATCATCGCGATGCTTTTTGCCCTCCGGAAACCCAGGGTTGGCCAAGAGACCATGCCTGTAAACCCACAGGAATTCCCGCCTCAAGGACCAGAATTGCATGTACGGACTACTTGGGTCTCACACAGTTTGCACACCTAGGGACTCTGCTTCTCAGGCGTCATCCCAGAAGCAGCTGAACAAACATCGGGTGGTTTAATAGCAGGCTGAGGCCATAGCATTGAGACATCTGTGACTTCCCGGAGGCCATCGTCCCATGTCATCACATTCTGGGCCTTTCTAGGGCCAGGGTTTAAAAAAAAAAAAAAAAAAAAAGAACGAGCTTCTTATTTCCCAAGTTCTAGTGTTTCAGAGTTTGGCTTTCAGGTTTGTCAGAAGTTCTAGCTTTTAGGTTTGTCAGAAGCCTTTGGAAAATGTTTCCCAGGCAGGCCACTCTAGAGAAAGCCTCTTGCCCCCTAAAAGTCCTTGCGCCTGTCCCCCTTCCACCCCCATCCCGGGGCAGTGACCCAGCTCCCCTTAGCAGCTGCCTGCCCCCTGTCACTTTGCTCTGGCATCCAGAGCTCGCCTGCTGCCCTCAACCCTGGACGGCCTGTTTGCCCGGCACCTGCTGTCAGAGTTACAGTGTCCTCACATCCTAACCCCCTGCACACGGCCACCTTCCCTTGAGCCTCGAGGGACTGAAAGAGGTGGCCTTGTGCTTTCGTAAAGATGTAGTAAACGGTACCCCTGAAGTAGGCATGTCCTTGAAAGCATTTTAAAGGAATAACTGGATCACGGACTAGAAATCTCAGGACATTCCGAGGGCTCTGCTCTGACCTTTACCTTCACTTTCTGGTATTTCTGTGGTTCCATTGGGCTCTGAAGTTCATGTCCGCTCGTGGGCTTGCGAGGAAACGTGCATCCTGGGCAGCCGCCAGCCCTAGAGGGTGATCATGACTGGCACATATGAAATATAGATTTAAAGGTGTCAGAAGAAAATAAATTGGGTTCACGTCGTATTTTCTTCTGCATCCCAACATTCTGAAAGCAGAATTTCATTTCCAGCCTCAGACCTGAGGCACAGATGGCCTGGTGAGCCTCTGCGAATCCAAAACTTTGCACAGAAGCTTCCCCTCCGGCTGCCAAGACCCCTGTTTCATCTGTTTTCCAACCACGATAAAATTAAGAGCTGGGAAGCGAAAATCACGTATGCAGAAAACCCAGAACACTGGAAATCAGCAAGGAGGAGTGAGTGTCGTGCAGCTGGGACAGGATGTGTCTGAGAAAAAGTCCAGGAGGCCACTGTGACAAGAGCCTGCAAGGAAATGCAAGACCCAGCAGGGTGAGCAGTGGCCCCGCGGGAAGAGGCTGGGTGAGAACTCACGGCCGCCAGAAGAATGGACGTCTCTTTGCCTGAAGAACACGAGTGCTGTCAGCGAGCCTGACACACTGAGTCAGAAGGGAAACACCGCAAGGCGACTGCCAGTGTCCTGGGAATTAAAGACGGGGGATTTTTTTCCCAGCTAGTGGTGGTCCCGTGAGTTTCTTCACATCACCGGGCTTCTGCTGCAAAAGGAAAGACAGGGAATACCTCCTGCTGAAGGCTTTTGGCTTGCTAAGTTATACACGTGAGGATACAGAGTAAGACAAAATGCCGAATGACATGAACCAGATATCATGACCCGTGGAGAATGTTCTAGAATGAGGGTCGCAAGCCAGGCCCATGGGCCAATTGCAGCCCACGTTTCTCAGTAGTTTCACTGAAATACAGTTGTCCATTTATGTGCTGGGCACGGTTGTATTCCTGCTACGGCTGCAGAATCGAGTCGCTGCAACAGACCAAGATGGAGTCCAAACCTCTGAATATATGTGCCATCTGGCTCGTGACAGAAAAAGCTTGCCGAGCCCTGGTCTCGGACATCGTGTATGAAGATTCACTTAGGAACGGCTGTAAGCTTCGTTTGTGCATCACCTCTCATGTCTCGTCATGGAGGATTTCATTTATTCTTGTGGAATAAGAGTCATTATCTCCCCGTCATTTTTGACAACACCGAGATTCTGGGGCGTTATTTTCCCAATGTCACCGAAGGAAAACCAGTGGAGCCAAAATTCTGACTTCAAGGTCAACTCTACATTGTTTTTCAGTGGCATTTTTCTTTTTAATGAAAAATAATAATGCAGATACAATGCAGCAGGAGGAAAACAAGCCCTAGGTGCAAACAGAGCTTGTTCGGCGGCCAGTCTGCAGACGGTGGAGCCCCACAAGGAGCAGCCCCAGCCTTGGCTGGCGGTTGTGTGTGGGGCGAGCGGAAGCGCTGGCCAGCTTCCCGTTGCCTCCCCGACTCACGGCAGCTGCTGAAGGAGGACTTGGTGTCTTATTCCTTCTCAGCTCTTCAACCACTGTCCTTCCCCACGCAGCCTTGCCCCTTACAATCTGCAAACTCCCAAGGAAAGGGCTCTGGCTTGCGAACTCCCACCCTGCGTGTGTCCACACACACACACACGGCACAATTTCCCAGCCCGTGCTTTCTCTCTCCTGAGCAATGCTTGCGCACGTCCTGATCCCCTTCAAGGAGTGGCTTCTTCAAGAGCCCGTCCTCATGGCCGCTGGGCTCCAGTGTCCTCCACCATTGTCATCTAATGGCCCTTTAAAAAAAAGTCACTCGTTTGAACCACCCCGGGCTGTCTCAAGTCAAAGAGGAAAAGATGGTACGAAGAGGGATCCACAGCAGGTTGAGTGGCAGCTCCGAGTCTTGCCCCCGTATCCAGAGGCACTGGTGTGGGTCCAGCTCTTGCCCACCCGTGCCAACAATTTCTAACACCTCCCTCAGAACAAAGGAAGGGCTCTTGGAGCTCCAGACAGGGAGACGTGCAATTGCACCTCTCGTGGGGGTGGGGCAGGGGGGCAGAGAGAGATGTCACCTGCCGGGAAATGCTCGTGCCTGGAGGGAGGGAATTGCAGGGACAGATTGTCCCAGGGATGGCATGAGCTTAGAAAATCGGGATTGCCATCCCTCTAAGAGACAGCAGACAATCTGGTAGGACAGACCGTGTGAGGGGCTGTGCCCGGTTACCAGACACCACGTGTACAGAGCGGAGACTAGGATTCTCCTTTGTGCACCCCTGAATCCCGGTTTGGGGAGCCCCAGATGCAAAGCCCCTGTTCACGGTGGGTTGCCCCTCTGCGCGGGTCATGGCGGCACTGAAGGTTCTTCTGTCGCTTGTTTTATTCACCTTCGAGCACACCTTTGCTTTCCGTCTTCGGCTTCTCTGTTCTGCGTTGCCAGCGATGACGTTGGGCTTTGGTGTGTGGTACTGCCTAGAATTTCATGCGTCCCTCACCCTTTGGACAGCATGCAGTTTGCCAGCATACTCTCGCCCCCAAGGAAAGGCTTCTTCTCTCGAATTTCCACCAATGGAGCTGCTGGCACTTTTGCTGTTACTTTCCAGTTGCCCATTCCCACACACATCACTCACACCTGAGTTTTCATGTGTCTTGAAGCATTCTTTCTTGCCTACCCCCATGTGTCTTGCAACCGCCGAAATCAGTTGCTTAGAAACCCATGGTGTACAGCGTTTATTTATTTTTTTAATCATTTAAATAGAAGAAAAATGAGTGACAAAGTAGAAACGCTTATACCATCTTCTGCAAAGAGAGGCATTTGAGACTGTGGTAAACATAAAGAAAGGATATCTTCATCAAAGATAAAAGATTGTTCTTCACCCAAAAACAGGGAGTCTCTACATGCCGGGGTTGTGCCTAAATTTCATATTTGTGCTAATGACATAGGTTGTGTCATATTTTTATGTGGAGGTTAAACTGAAGTTGGGGTGGCTGCCAAGTTGCTCATCTTGAGAGTGATGCTGTATGTTTCCAAGGACGTAATTGCAGTCACATCGGAAGTACTTGTCTGCTCCGCGGAGGCTCAAGTTCAAAGTGAAAGCAGTGGGGTGTCGCAGAAAAACATGAGCTTTGCTCTCAGCAAAATGCGTTCTTCTCACCAGCTGTGAGAACAAGAGCGTGTCTCAGCATCGTGGCCTCGTTTCCTCCATCTGTAAAGTAAGGGAGCTGGAGGTAGGTGGATTCGAGGGTCACTTCCTGTTCCAAAATTCCCTGATATTTTTCATCTGCAGGAAGACAGAAAAGAATGTCAAAACTCTGAAGCAAGATACACCGGAGGCCAAGTGTACGCATAGCCCAGCAGGAAGAGGACAGTAGAGATACGGTTCCACTCAAAGGGAAACAAAGGACATCGAGAGCTTCCTAGAAGCTCAGAAAGCTGCACTCATTACGTCATCTGCTCTTAGGTGGATGTCCGGTCATGGGGAGTGAATCGGACATAGATTGGATAGCAGCTCGTTTTGACCATGGAGGGAAAACAGCCCCATAGAATGATGTCAACCATCCTAATAATGTCTGTCTTGTGTATAAAAATAAATGTGATCAAATTTATCCTGCGCCTTCCACCCTGAGGGCCGTTCTGTTTCTTGTATGAAATGACCAGATCCAAAGACCGTTTCTCGGACTGTACGCGGTCAATTCAACTCAAGCAATATGTGCTAGATGGATCACTACGCATGCAGCTGACCGTGCAGGGGGGTGTGGCGCATAAAGGAGAATATTAGTAACATGTAGGGAACTCATATGAAAGTGTGTGGCGCTGACAGTGGGGACAATTACTACGTGACGTTGGTCTCACCCTTCACCACTTTAGAAACAGGCAGAAGCAGCTAGCTTTCCCATTGATCAGCTTAGCTGCAGCTATCTCTGCTTTCCTGAATGAAGCAATGGAAAACAGTGACGAGAAGGAAATACTAAAATTAAATTCCCCCTCGATGCAGTGAAGAACCCCACAAATGCAGAACCACAACGTCTGAAGAAAGGCTGCCAATTTAAGTACCACTCGCACAGTGTGTGTGGCAGGTGCCAAAAGGCAGGGGACACCTCTGATGTAGTCTTCAGAGTAGGTGGCAAAGCATTGCTTGGAAAAGCAAATCATGGATGGAAGGGCGGGGGGCAGGAAAGAGGCAGGGAAATCAGAGACAGGTAGCACCTCTGGGAGCGGTGGCTGCAGACGTGGCACGATAGAAGGGAATTTACAGGTGGTAGCAGGTCTGTCATGCTGGGTTTGGCGAGCACAACGGGTGACAGGTTTTACCCTTTGAAAAAATACTGGAATTTTGAGACAGGAACAAGGATGTACTGATGGGAAAATGCTAGGAGGCAGCAAAGACTGGACCAGAGAGCCCAAGGTACGTATAGATGGAACGGCCATAAACAGAAGGGGAAAATACATGTGGAAAGGATTTGACAAGAAATGGCAAGAGGGTCACAGAACCAGGGAGGGATCCAATGTCCTTTTCTGGACTAGTAAGAATATTATGGGGGCGTCTCAGTTTCAGAGAGAGGATTGGCTTTAAAAAAAAAATGCGGGAAGGTTTCAGATGACAGTCAAAATGAACTCGTGTATTTACGTGGGGAGCGAGGACAGAGAATGAACAGGCGATTGTCAAAAATGAAAACATGGCAGTACAGTGGCAAATCATCCTAATGAATCTGGGGAGGCTGACATTTCACCACAAATCACGGTGCCGCAAAGAAGCCCTCTCACTGAACTCGGGCAGCACGAGGAACATGGGCCCGATGTGACAGGGTGGGCACATAACCTACCCAGGACTCTAAAGTCTCTGTAGAAATTTGGAAGAAAAGTATTAGGAACCTTTAAGCCTAGAATGAATAAGGCGTCTGAAAATATGGAAGTTTCCCAAAAAGTGAATATTGCAGCTAGAAGATGGAGAGAAGAAGCCCTCACCTCATGTGCCATCGGATCAGCCGTCACATGTGTGAGGTCTTCTCAGGTACTTGTCAGCCTGGTTCAGAATTCTCCTCTGAAGCTTTCTTCCCCAGGGCCCAGCCGGTTCGCATTTATTCTTCAAAGCGGCCACCGTCCTCTCCATCTCCTGGTGTTTCTCTCACTTTCTTTCCCCCGAAGCCAGGCTGTGGTTTGTGCATTCATTTCTGACTGCCAGTTCCACCTTACTTCTCGAGAGAAGGCTCTACACTCTTTCATGGTTTAGGAGCTAAATGACCATCAGTAAAGGGGAATGTACAGGTGACCATGAGCTTGGGAAATAAAAAACGTTTCTGTCCCATGGTGTCTAACGACCTCTCCTTTGCTTTGGAGCACTTCTCAGCTGTCCTCATTCTGCAGACACGTGGCTCTCTTTATGTGAAGCTGACACTGCATTTAATCCTTTTATGAAACAGAAGGAGAGGTGTGAGAGACAGATAATGAACTTTACTTTTTCCTCCAAAGGGTCATTCATTCCCAAGGCAGAACACTAGGTGGGAAGTAGCTCTTTTTGGGTAACTGCTTTTCTCAGCAGGGAATGGACATGTTTGGGACCATCCAACTTCTTCACACCAACTTCCTGCCCTTTACAACACCGAGTTTTCCTTGGATCCTTGCTTCTGAAATCACATGATGGGTGCCGTCTCCGCACAGCTTGTCAAAACTAACTAGACATATAGAGAAAAAACTGAGATTTGCTAGATGGGAGGCAGGTGGGGATAAGCGGGAAGGTGAGGGGATTAGAAAGCACAGATTGTAGCTACCATATCGCCACAGGGATACGAACGACAGTTTGGGGAATGTAATCAATAATGTAAAGATTTTGTAGGGTGTCAGATGGACACTTGTCTTATTAGGGAGACCACTTCATGGACAGTGTAGATGCCTGACCGCTGCACTGTACACCTGAAGCTGAAGCTGAATAATATTGAACGTCAAGTACAATTTAATATATATATAGTCACAGGATGTGGAGTACAGCATAGGGAATAGAGTCAGTGGAACTGTAACAGCTATAGATGTCAGAGGGGTAGCAGATTGGGGGAGGGGATTATTACTTGGTGAGGGGAGTGAATGTCTAATTGTTACATTGTTTTGTACACCTGAAACTAATTTAAAAAATAAGAGAAGGAAAAGGAACCAGCAAAACAAACATACAAATAAACAGACAAACAAAAAACCAAAACCAAAAAAACAACAAAAAACCCAACTATTAACTGGAATAACAAACGAGTCTTCATTGTAAAGCTTTCCTCCCCTAATTCCTTTTCACAATTGCCTGGCATCCTCTTTCTTCTCTGATTTTTGACTACTAATCTCCACCCCTTGGGAAAAATATAGCAAACAAGAAGCAAGCAGTTGCTAGTAGAAAAACCCCAGAATGCAATGATTTGGTAGCTTTTGCTGGGCAGAGGGGGCTGGGTATTTGTTCATAGCTGCAATTTTATGTTATGTGCAGTACTTGTCACAGACAGTACCTTTGCGGGCTATTTTGGTCCTAAGATGAAAATGGCTACCAAAAAGCATGGTCATTCATACGATCAAACGGTTATCATCATCACCGAGAGAACTGTAAATCCTAGGTGTCCCATCACCTGCATAATGTTAACAAGCGTTGACTAGTTCTTTCAAAGCAAGACACAGTATCTCTTGGACTCTCGTTTGGCTTTCTCAGTAGAGAAAGCTCTTTGAGAAGAACCTGCGGACAGGTAATTATAACATTAACTTTTAGAAGAATATTCAAATCCGAAGATCATGAGATGGTTATAAGGGAAAGCCACTTGTAGAAAGAAAGATATTCTAGCCAGGATAAGCTGCTTCTCAAACTCACAAAAGACCGTACACGTAGCTTGGACCATCGTTGCTGGTGACATAACTGAGCCCAAAAGACATCCTTTCCAAGACAGCGGACATTTCCATCCAGAAAACTGAAAAATGAACAAGGGCTCTGATTTTTCACAGACCGGGAAGAAGATGAAATTCACAGATGTGTGAGCAAGAAAGATGGGGTGGTCCCCGATGCCCAATGGTGAGAGGTGGGGGGAGCTGAGAAGAGGACCCTGGGTTTGGAAATGAGAACTCACTCGAGGTCACTGAGAAGGCGTTGTAGCTTTGATTGAATGTGAGCTAATGTCCTGCTGAGGACACCTTGGAAATGGAGTCCCTATAAGGCTGCTTGGTGACCACTTAAAGAAGGACGTCGAGGTCACTTTGAGTCAGGGTGCGCCCATGATGAAGTAATTTCACTGCACTCATAAATACGAGAAACACAGTAGACTTCAAGGGCAGTATCTCCATTTGAGCCAAATGTGGACACTTTTTCCACCCAATCACAGCCTGGAAGCCTGGGTAATGATACAATGAAATCATTGAAATTCATGACTAAATGACAGCTGTCCACTGAGCGGGTGTTTCTCATGATTTCCCCCTGGCTCTCTCATCGGTCCTCTCCTGTTGACCATTTGAATAAATGAGTTGGATGAAGCAAAGGAGAGACTGCCGATCGGGGTTGCAAAGTCGGGGAGGCTGGGACCATTAGGTACTACATTGAATGACGCCGTTAAGACCGAACAAAACCTGGAATGAAAAAGAAAAAAAAAGAAGAGCTCTAAAGCAGACATGTTGGGCTGGATCCGTGGAAGGAAGGGGTCTAAGAAGATGGAGACTGATAGCAGCAAAGGATTCATTCGGTCAAATACACCAGCCACCTAAGTACCAACTCGGAGGGAGGGGGCTGAACCACTGTGTAATAAAATCACCAGACATTTGTATGTACCGCCAGGGCAATATGAGTCTTGAGTGTCATCACTCTCACAACCACAACAATAAACTGTCAAGAACATCACACAATTACAACGGAAATGCCATATTGAACAGGATGAAACCCACCTTCCTTTCACCCTCACTTTGCGTGATCGCATTCATCAGAAAACTAAGGAGTATGGTGTCTTCCTCCAAATAGCCTTTGATATTTCCACATGCACATTTCCAATGAAGAACAAACTTTGATAACCCATGTCACATTTGGATGGGAAACACCAATTTTTGGAGGGGGAAGGACATCGGAGACCCTCCTGAACACATCACACCCACAGCGCTGGGGGATTTGTGTCCTGAGCACCCAGTGTTTTCAGAGATGGACGAGTATGGGGGCGCGGAACCGAAAAATAGATGGACGGACGCGTGGAAGAAGCAGGGTCCAGGGGCAGAACTGTCCTCGCACCTTTCTTGACGCTTCGTACCCCTGGATGACGTCTCTCTCTCTCTCTCTTTTTTTTTTTTTTACTATGGCAGAGCTTTTTATGGCCTGGCCAGATAATGGCCTCAGCATTGCAGCCTCAGCTGGTAGAGGCTCTTTCTTCCTGCCTTTGGGTCTTCCCATCACTGACCCAGGAGCAGCGTCACACAGGCCTAAGTGGAGGTCCCAGGTGGCCCTGCCGGGATGTTTCAGCTTTGTGCAGCTCAGAGTTTAATATTAGGTTTCTACCCCTTGCCTCAATGATCAAGATATCCAAAGTCACAAATTCAAACCTCAGTGGAAGAAATTAATAATTTATCACATTAGTGCGATAAATGCAGCCTGTGTCTCAGATTTATTCCACTGATTATTCTTTAAAGTTGCAAACGTGTGTCCCATTTGAGGAAAATTTCCATGAATTTGTGTACTACTGATTCTCGGGCAAGGAGGCCGTTACCTTTTTGTGGGACAATGTTTGGCCAAGTTCTCTCGTCTAAGATAATTGCACCTGCCACCTTAGCATCTCCTTCCTGACACATTGATGACAGAGTGTGTCCCCCTCTTTAGATGGGGACAGCCCGTCGTCCCCACTGTGAGATCCAGTTCTTTCTGCCCATTCCTGGAGTGTGTTGAATAGAGCCCTGGTTTGCAGAAGGACCCCTCGGTGAGAGCTGAAAAAGTCCTCATGTGTTTAAATGCAAGCGAACTATGGCACGTAGAGAAAAGCCTGTGGGAAGGTTTCCTTTTCAGAGCGCATGTCTGTTGCCTAGGACATGAATCCCGAAAGCCCCTCTCAGCAGTGACCGGAATTTTCAAACGGGAATCTTCCCTGTTTTGCATGACGGCGTGTGAGCTAATATTTGAAATGCCCTTTGAGTCGCATGTAATCAATTATTCTGTTTGTATTCCATACTCAAACAACCAGAGGGGAGGGTTTTCGCCTTGCTGTTTTGGCTCCTGGAGTGGTAGGTGCACGAGAAGCTTTGATTCTCATGCTAGGGGTGCACGGTGGGGGTGAAATCTCAGCAGGAGGACGATGTCCCTTTGGGGCCACAGTGTTCTTTGAGTGGAACCCACCTCAGAATTCTCTAAGGAAGGAGCGGAGACAGTGAAGCTGAACCTTCCTTCAAACGGGCTGTTCTCAAGACTCCTTGGGCGCATCCATGCCCAGCATTACACCAGCAGCTGCTGTGCACTTCTGCAAAGCCTCCATCTCCTGGGGTTTGGGCAAATGGATGCAGCACAGGGCACCACCCCCGTGCAGCACCACCGTCTTGGTAGTGGTGGGACCTTCGCCCAAGGCTGCAACGCACGGGCCAAATCTACAAGTTTCCCTGACATCCTTTGATCCCATGCACCTTCCAAGCTGTTGTCTCTCTTCCTCTCGTCTCACTTTCTGGGTAAAAAGCTTGGCTTGTGAAGTTGCTGTGTCTAAATTAGATTCCGAGCGTCTGCGTTTGGGGCCACCCCCATAGCCATGGTCATTCTCTTCTTTGAGAAGATGAACAATTGTTGTCTGGGGTGATTTGGTTTTAGAAGATGGATGCAGAGGCCCAACGCAATGGCCGAATGGAAGTCCCATCTAGTCTGCATGCCTCTGTGTCCCATCCTGTATGTACTGTCTCCACTCTCAAGTTCACTCAAACCCAGTGTCAGACCATCAGCTACCAACTGCCCACTCCTCTGTGCGTGAGGGATCTCAAAACTATTATTTCTGCTTGAAACAAACACTTATTTTGAGAGGCCTTTTGCAGGTGCCATCGTGCATTTTATAATGTTGCACAACACAGAGCAACTATCGTATAAACTTTTAGCTCTAAATCACAGCTTACCATCCCAAAACCAAGTTTTTCGTCAACGAAGGGCGGATCCATTGCTCTGTTGTGTTAGGTGAAACTCTATTGTCTAGAGCTACAGGTATTTGGTAGAAAATTTACTGAGACCTATGTTTTCAATTCAGATTTGCTTAGACAGAGGAACGTACTCAGGTGCGTAGAAAGTATTATTATACCTTCAGGGTTACCAACTACAATAATAGATGGTATCCCCACAGCTGCAGTTAGGGTACAGGCTGATTAGCGTTTGCAAAGAGATGTGTTCCAAACAGCAGGTGAGATCTGTGTGTATTGCTAGAATGGGGCCTCCCGTGGGGACATTTATTCACACCTCCTTGGAGGCTCACTAGGGTAGAATCAGCCTGCACACAGCTGCCACGGGACAAAGACACACGTGGGCCTGGTGGAGGTGGAAAACCAGGCTGCCCTGCTGTCTGTGGTGAGGGGGACCCAGTACCCACATTCACGTCAAGGACATATCCTTAGGGGGAGTCTACGTGAGCAGCAAAGTTTGTCCATATGTGGGGACAGAGCCCCAGAGAGTAGTTTACAGGCTCTCGGCCTCACGTGGAAGGGTGCTGGCTCCGGTGGTGGATGGCCGTCGGCTGTGGCTGATTGGCCGTCGGCTGTGGCTGGTTAGCCGATTGGCTGCCGGTATAACTGCTGCGGCTACGAGGATTGCCGAGGATTGCCAAGGAGCCGAGCAGAGCTGTAGAGAGCGGAAGAGGAGGGCCGAGAGAGAGGAACAGAGTCGAGGAGAGCGGAGGAGTCGTCGGTCAGTCGGTCGGTTGGCGGAAAGGCGGACGGCAGGTCAGCGTCCGGTGGGCCCAGCCTCCAGTGAGACCATAGTGGTATGACTCCCCTACCTATGGCTCCGTGGGTGTTCCTTTTCGGCCTCACCATATCCTGTGTTCTTGTGTGGGGAGCGGGAGCAGAGACCCCGCAGGCCGCCCCGCCTGAAAGATGGCGCAGCGACAAGGCCTCCGCACACGACAAATGGCGCAGGGAGCAGGGTCTCCCGCACGACAAATGGCGCGGCGAGCAGGGTCTCCCGCACGACACCATATCTCAGCCTCCGTGTGGTTTTAGACTGTTCACACCTGCTCTGCTCCCACGGCCGCCACTGCCTTCTTTTGTCAGATGCTTCAAGGGCAGGCTGTGTGCCACAGCCCTGCAGTGGGCTCAGGAAAGGCAGTCAATGCCCGTGGGTCGCTTCTGGTCTCCGTAAATCCTGGAAGTGAGTCCGCCACTCGGATGGATGAGACGGCTCATCTTGCCTTATCTGAGGTGACTGAGCTCAAAAAGTTCGATTTATAAGCCCTGTGGGTGTAAACAGTGAGAGGCGAGGCTGGACTCTGAGTCCAGGCCCCTTGGATTCCAGCCTTAACCTCGATATTCTAGCATCTTCTACTCTTTATATTGCTACACAGGTTATCATCTTGTGTTTAGAATCAGGGGTGTCCAAACTGCGGCCCGCGATCCATTGTTAATTGGCCCGCAGCGAATTCCAAAGATATATTTAGTTTACTTAAATACACCAGGTGAGGCAATACGTACTTCACCTCGAGTGAGGGGCCCGGCTGTTTGTGTATTTTACCGCATATGGCCCTTGGTGAAAACCGTTACAAAAAGTTTGGACACCCCTGGCTTAGATGGAAGAGAAATGTATCTTTTCTGTGTCCCTTGAATTGTTTCTGTGAATGTGTATTTAGGAGCAATCGTCTCCTCTGAAAGGCGTCAAAGAGAACTTACTAGGGTCGCATTAAGCCTGTTATCTTGACCCTCCCCCCCCCCCCCCCCAGCTGCCTCTTGCTTTGAAACAAGTCTTGAAAGGAAAGGAATCACCAGCTCTGCGGGCAGAGCCCCTACCTGGGCTTTCGGGGCTCATGACCGTAAAATGATGCATCAGGAGGCAGTTTTCCAAACGACTCTTCAGTGACCCCAGAGAGCCTTCAATCAAAGAAGAGAGTGTCGCATTGTGACTATTTAGTGCCAGACAGTCATTGACGTATCTTCTTTAAAATAATCAGGCACATGTCACCCAGGGGATAAAGTTATTTACCTTTCGAGTCTGCACTGTTGTCTGGCTCCAAGTAGATACCACGGTTTACTTGGTCTAAGCACTGAGTTTGGACGGAGTTAGGAGGGAAAACAGACAAACAAACAAGGACATAGAAATTCAGGAATGTGTCATCTGCTGGCATTGGCAGCAGTAATTCTTGACTGGAGTATCTGTAAAGGCAGATTGAAGTATGTTGGTAGAAGGCAGCACATCTCACCCAACCTGTTATCTCGCCTCCACGTTCAGTGCCTCATTGCAAACACCGAGGAATCCAAGACACACTGCTCGAATCGAGTTAATGGAACCTCCGCAAGGTGGGAAACAGGTCTTTCCGTCACGACCTGGTTCTCCTCTTTATTCAGTAGCTCAGCTCTCGCGAACACACATTGAATGTGTCTCTCGCGCAGTTCCAGTACATTTTCCCGAAAGTAAGATGTATGCTAATGCCATTGCAATTGAAAGAGCTTTTGGCTACGTGGATTATAGTCCTTTGAAAATAATCGCTTGCTATTTGTGTTCTGCAAAAGACTTTGTCTAAAGCACTTTGTAAATAAAGCTCTCCACTGCCTGTAGGATAGACGTAGGTCTGCCATCTTCCTCCTCAAAGACAGCTCTTGACAGAGGACCTTCTAGACGAGGCACGCTAATGCCAGCCTCACCCTAACCCGGGTTTGTTGGAACAGGTGTGGTTAGCGTCAGGAAATGGGGCAGATGAAGAACCTGGCCCGAACCACCGACTGTTCCGCTGCTTCCCATGCGTAGACTCAGCGTTCAGGAGCTGGAAATGAGCGCCGTACAACTGGTTTCTTTCTTTAGCACAGCCCACAACATGGTGGGTACAAAGCGATTGAAACCAACAACCCAGTGACTTCTTCCCCGGAAACATTTATGCACGTGAGACTGAAGACCCTTGGTTGTCCTCACCCCGTGCGGTGGGAAATGTCTCCTCACCTCCAGTGGTGAGCACGACGGGAATGTGCGTGCAAATGGGATTCGGTCCTCACCGCTCAAAGCACCCCGGGTCACCTTCCGAGGGTCCAGGTGACACAAAGACACTCCTGCAGCGTCTCTCAGCAACGATCGGATGGCGTCATTTCCCAAGCTGGCTACAACTGCAGGGGTAAACACTCAGCGTTTCAAGACAGTGACACATGGAAACTCAGTAAAAAGGAGGCGTTCTGGGCACAGATCAGCCGGTGAAAGAGAAGAAAGGACCAAGAGAACCCTGCAGCCCAGATGGAACATGGCCCCGAAACACTTTGCTCAAACATTGCATAGTGGGGGTGTGACAATCCAGGCTGACTTCATTGATCCATTGTGTTTGCAAATGTCCATAGTTGTCGCTACAGACACTCAGACAACCGTCACCCAAAGGTCTCCTTCCCTCTTCCAAAAGTTCGCCATCACTTACCAAAGATTGCTATTTTGGGAATCTGTTTATCATGGGGAGGAATTCAATATGTTAAAAGAAAACAGAGCGAGGATGGAGGGAGCTTAACAGAGAAGCCAGGGGATGTATTGATATGTCGATTCCATCAGGGGTGAGGAAAAGTAGGCGAAGGTGGGACCTAGCAGTGGCGTCGTGAGGAAAGGCTTGTGACATTGTCCCCTAAGAGCCCCGGGGGGTTGTGGGCGTCCCAACAAACCAGACACGAAAACCAAATCTGGACTTAGCAAGGAGAGACATTTACTCGACTAGGATTAGTGCCAAAGGGGAAAGAGACTCCCAATAGGTCCAGGACAGTTAACGTGACTGGCAGAACACGGTCCACACGCAACATTTAGGCAAGAGCGGCCTTCGTTCTACAGAGAGGACCACACTCGACCTACAGCTCTAGAAAGAATGAGGCGGGGGTGGGGGTGGGGTGACCCCATACTGGGTCAGAGGATGTGTTCTCTGAGGCCAGCCTGTGCTGAGGAGGTGCCGTCTGCTGGCCCAGGTGGAGGGTGAACCAAAGCGAAAGGTCCTGGGCTAGGAGACAAGCCGAACCAATGTGTGGTTAGCAGACATTTTGTTCTAGTTGATCAGTGGAGACGAGAAGTTCAGTGAATCGTTTGCAAGACAAAGGATGGAGCATTGGAGGGTCTGTGTCTGGCCTTGTCCTCAGGTAAACAAAGGGGCCTCTGTAAGTCATACGTAAATGTCACAGGGAAGGCAGGTTCTGGGCAGTGAGTGGGTTTCCAGAACACAAGGGGTGCGTTGATTCCTTCACTTTGGCTGTTTTTTACGATCAAAGGCTTCGGGTCAAGTTCAGCGCGGTCCTGGGCAAACCCTGTGGCCGAGTCCTGATGGAATCGGTGATACACATGCTCAGCTTCCTGGATGGCCTGGGTCTGTGCACATGGCGCAGAAAGGGGGAAACTGAGGCTGTACCGACGGGAAGTGTGGTGGCACATACTTGGTGTCTTGTGTGTAACTGGTTTCATGGAATGTGCTCTGGGTCATAGCTATGCGTCGGCTCCTTTTCTTGGTGGGTGTTGCTCTGGGACCCCCGAGGTTCTCCGGCGTCTCCAGGAAGCAGGCCTCCCTGACCACCCCCCCCACCATGTGCCTTTATAAAGGGTTTCCTTTCTTGTCTTTATAAGAGCTTATTTGAGATATAGAATTTACATGCCCTGCAATCCCACCAGACTCGACAACTCCGTGCTTTAAGTAGATTGACAGAGTTGTCTATCCATCACTGCAGTCAACTTTAGCACATGTTTATCCTCCCTCAAAGAAAATCTGTATCCGTTAGCAGTCACTTATCAGTCACTCCCCATGCCCCCACCCCCCCAACCCCGCCAGTCTGTTTTCTGTCCCTGTGGATGACATTTCTTATAAAAGGAACCTATAATATGTAACCTTTTGTGTCTGGCTTCTTTCAGCTCTGCATTATGTTTTTGAGGTTCATCCACGTCGTAGCATGTGTCCGAACTTCATTCCCTCTTATGAGCAGATAATGGTCCACTGTGTGGACACACCACATTCTGTACATTCATTCATCTGTCGATGGGTATTTGAGCTGCTTCCCGTTTTGGGGCTATTATCAGTGTCACTGCTGTGAATATCGGTGTATGAGTGTTTGTGTGGACAGATGTTTCTATGTCTCTTGGACGAAAGCCTTCCTTTCTGCATGACTCTCCTGACCCACAGAGGCCACCACTCTTAGAGGGTGGGTCCCAGTAGTACCTACTTACAGGTACCTACAAAGCTTAGGCACCTAGGCTGTGAGTCATTCATGCAGGATTCCGGTGCTGGGAACCCTGGGCAAAACCAATAAACAGCATCTCACCCAATCCTTTGCATGCTCGTGATATCTGTGTGCCCTATAGCTCAGATGTGCCCTGAAAACCTTACCTTTTGGGGATCAATCATGTTCTCAAGAGATGAGAGCCCATTTCCTCCTGGAGGAAAATATTGGCAGGTAGAGTGTTGGCCTGAAGGTGATGTCTATATCCTTTCTCAAAAAACTGTTTGCAATCAGGAAATGGTCCATTGGATCCAGGGGTACTTTAATTAAACCAGGCCAAAGGGGCATTCAGGCAGTGTTGGAGAGAGACGATGTGGGATGTATGGTCAGAAGACCTTGGTTCCATCCTGTTTGGGCTCTTTCGTACCTTCGGGAGTGTTTGCCCACCCCTCCTTCTATGTGCCCAGTCAGACCCATGTCTGCCGTCCATCATGGTTACGTTTGTCTCTCTCCTCCCAAGGAGAAGCTGACCAGAGCTGAAGTGCCTGTGCCTAAGTGTAGAAATGTCTCACAGGATTCCTTCCATCTGACTGCAGGACTCATGCCAACACAGATCCGTGAGACGCAAAGTGTGGCAGCCTAGGTCCCCGAATGACTGCATGGAGCAGAGGCTTCTAGCGTCCTGTGGCACAAGCTCTACACTGCACACGAGCGTGACCACGTTTGAACCAGAGCACACTGGCCTGTTTGTTACTGCAGCTGCCCATACGACGATGCGTACTGCCTCCGGTGAGTAATAATTCTCCTGGGCTGTCCTCTGTCCGCTAGGGCTGATTCAGCGCCGGCATCTTCTGTTCTGCCGAGAATAAGTTTCAACAGCACATGGAAAGTGGTTTGCGAATAAACTGTTCTACACACATCTATCATTAGAATTAAGATAGAATTATCATAGTCACTCACTCATAAGTCAGAATTATCATGGCTGACACTAGATTTATTCACAGAGTGTGGGGCTTGGATGCAGAGTTTTTGAAATATGGAAAGAGACCAATAATAGCCATGCAAAGCAAATGTTAAAAACTCTATTTGCTTTGTACAAAACAAAACAAAACAAAACAAAACAAAACAAAACAAAACAGAACAATCCTTTGCAGCGGACCTGGGAAAACTGAGAGAACCTGCCCTCCTAGCAGAATCCTAGGGTATAAAAGTTTGCATTTTCTAGGCACTGTGATTTTGTGCACGTATACTCGGGGACATATCTGACAAAATACGAGCTTTTCAGAATGACTGTGTTACGTATAACCTGAGTTCATGTTGCAGAAATCATAGACTCGAATCCAAATATGAAACTCCCTGGAATTGTCTTCTGTTGTGAAGCGAAGAGTTGATGGAAGAGTAGACAGAACTGTGAGATGTTAATACCTACAATTGTCAGTGCCTTGAATTTCCTGTGTGTGCATCGTCTTGGAGGCTCCAACATGGGGGTGTGGGTTATGACTCCAACACATTTTGTGGCGTTAGGTGACTTCGTGAGAAGGTGTGTTATTTTATTTAAGTTTTTAAAAATCTCTCTGAGGCCGACCCTGCCGAATTGAAGCAGTGGCCAAACAGAGCAGACCGACCTTTTGACCACAGGTAACCATGGTGCTTCCCTCGCATCGGGAGTGGGTGTTGTCCACTTGATACCATCAAGAATGGGTTACGGGTTCTCCATCTGTGCAAATTACAGTCAGTTTTCTATCGGATCTTTCTTTCTGAATCAATCATTGATTTTCCTTCGTGCATTCCAACTATGGAGCACAGTGTAAAATGTTTCGGTAATTCCTAGCGTCGTTTGGACTCTGTGACAGTAGAGTGGCCCTCTGCTTGGTTTCGTGTTATTCATGATGGGCGTGTTTCTTGTTCCTCAGCATAAGGGATGCTTCTCTCCAGGGCGGTGCTGCTTCGGACACTGCGTTGTTTCAAAGGGGCCGTAGGAGGGTTAGCTTCTCGGCGACGCACTCCGGGATCTCTCCTTGGCTCTTCTCTTACTGGCTGTGATGACTGGGGGTCTTGACCTACAGTCTCCGTGTCTTATTTTTTCTCATTTCCGAAACGGGCACGGTCCATCGCAGTGTTTTCCTCCCAGGGGTGCTGTGAGGATTAGGAGATTAATCCCTGGAAATGTTCAATTTTTACGAGTCTTTGTATCATTAACCTTTGTTTCTTAGTGGGTTTTCTCGTGTAGCTGTGAAACGATTAGCTAGCACCTTCTGTGTGCTAGAGTCAGTGCTGGTTTCTAGCAAATACAGATAAATGGACGGAGGCGTTGGAGAACGTCATGCTTGAGAGACACAAATGCACGGATAATATCTTGTGTGTGACATTCTTTGGTTATGGCTGAAGGGCAAGGAGTGGAGGGGATGAAGTAAGGGGTGCTCAGTTACCGTGGAGAAAGAACGCGTCAGGCATGGCGTCACACCACTGCATTTCGTTTGTTTGGACATTTTCTTTTCTTTCTTTCTTTTTTTTTTTTTTTTAAATTTTTTTACTGGGAAATATTGGGGAACAGTGTGTTTCTCCAGGGCCCATCAGCTCCAAGTCGCTGTCCTTCAATCTAGCTGTGGAGGGTGCAGCTCAGCTCCAAGTCCAGTCGCCGTTTTCAATCTTTAGTTGCAGTGGGCTCAGCCCACCATCCCATGTGGGAATCGAACCAGCAACCTTGTTGTTGAGAGCTCGTGCTCTAACCAACTGAGCCATCCGGCTGCCCCAGGACATTTTCTTTTCTAGTTGTTCCGTTTCCCTCCATGAAAGTTTAACAGTACAGTTACACTATCCATCTGTGTATGTACTGCAGGCCTCTCTGTGCTTTCTCCAGAAAAATGGTACAATGTTTTCACCCCTAGAAGCCGGTGTTTGCCCCGTAGGGGTGCTGCTGTCCCCACGGGTGGTGCACGTTGTAGCGAGAAACGGCAGCCCTGAGTGGGCAGAAAACAAGGTCAGACGTGACAGAAAGGAGAACAGCTTCACTGGCATGATGGCAAACGTGTCTTGCATGTGCCCGAGTGACAGTCCCCACAGATGGATAGACTGTTACCTGTCTACAGAGGGCCTGAAAAATAGATATGCATGTTCAGAAAGGAAAACTGTTAAAATTCTGGATATTCAACATACACAGATAGCAAAAGACGAATACAAGTCACGTGTGACTTCTGCAATGACAAGAGGTGCTCAAAGTGGTTCCCATCAGCATCCAGACACTTCTGATGACGGCGAACTACTGCTTGAGCCACGTTGACCAAAGTGTCCCCTTGTGCACATATTTTTGGCTCCTCCAAAAAAATGTATGTGTGATTGTGTGTGTGTGTGTGTGTGTGTGTGTGTGTGGTGTGTATCTGTGTGCCATGTGTATGCTTATGCTGCTTAGGTGAGTTATTTAGGTTATTATACTTTAATAAATACACAGTTGTTATAATTCCCAAGTGGAGTTTGACTGATCTTTAATATGCTTTTTGTAGTCATTCTTCTCATAATTCACAAAAGGGGGAAAAAAGCGTACAGTCCTCCAAGTATTATTTTATATTAATTACTTATTAGAGGACAAAGCCTGCAGGTCTTAAGTGAGGAAACCTCACTATGCAACATGTAAAAACGGTCGCATTAAAATCTGTCTTCCCGTCCCAGTTCTAGAAGCAGCCATTTTGGTCAGAAACATGGATACGGGAGGAATGTGTAAATGAAAACCTAATAAGACTGCCCTTGACCTTAGCACTGCAGGGGACGTCATTGCAAATATTTGGGTGCATATATGCACACACACACACGCACACACACACACACACACACACACACACACACAGACACACACACACACACACTCACTCTCGTTCTGACAAGGGACATATGCAGAGCAACACATTGCAAAAGAGAATGAAGGTCCCCAGGACACGTGAGAATTTAATTTTGTTCCGAAAGAGAGCTGACCTTTGCCCCTTAGCTTCTGGGAGGTGACCGCTGAGTCCGCGGGGTGTCATGCTTGGTGGAGTTGTCTTTGTTTGCCTGGGGTCCTCGAGTCAACAGATAGTGTGACAGTGTGCTTTGGGGTGGGGTGGGGCACTGGCCAGGCCAGGAAACCTAACCATGTGCCCCAGTCGTGGGCCTTTGGGCCTTGTGTTCTCAGCTTGACCTCCTCAGTTGCTGGAGACAGTCAGTGGGTCAGTCATTCTTATGTGATGGAACCCCAACGAATCCTCTGAACCCCACGTCTCCGGTGAGCTTTCCTGGTTGGCAGTCCTGCCTGCGTATTGCCACACATCCCTGCTGGGAAAGCAACACTGTCCGTGACTCCAAGGGAGGAGACATCAGGTACCTCCCCGTGTCCTCCATTCACACGTGCTTCTCGACACGCGTTTCCCTTAGCTGATTTCCCCCTGTGTTTCTTACCTGGAATAAACTGCACCCATGAGCGAAACTGCCTTTCACCAGTTGTGTGAGGCCTTCTAGCAAATTATTGAACTGATGGTAGTTTGGGGACTACCCCCCTCCCTCACCTCCCTGAGCTTCCAGTTGGTGTCAGAAGTGAGGACCGCTTTGGGGACTGCTCTCTGTAACTTAGCAGGTGGCCAGCTTTTGCATGGGTACTTAGCTACATGTAAGGGGAGGCCACAGGGGCAGGTCAAAGCCGGGAGCTGGTGTGTGGTGAGAAGCACGTCATGTATGGTTCCAGCCACGGAGCTGGGGAGCTGTCCTGGGGAGATTCCTATCCCAGGTTCCCTTCATGAGGGCGGTGACTTACGGCTCTCCATAGTTTGGTGCATGGACAGGCAAACCCTGTTTAACAAGCTGGGGGAAAGGAAGCATGGATATCACGCAAGGCCAGGGAATGCTAGAAACAGCAGTCAGGGCGGGAGGGGGGAAAACATGGGGTGTAGTAATCTCTGAGGGCTTCTTGGAGGAGGTGGGCTTCTGCTAGGCTTACAAGATGATTGCTATTTGGGTAGAACACTTAGAGGATGAGGTCAGCAGAAGTGAGTGGTCAGGGCACTGATGTTTAGGAAATGCTTACGCTACAGGGCGTAGACATGTCATTTTGGGGGGTGGGTCCATGGCGTAGAGTGTCCGGTGTGAAATTTTAAATGGTTGTGGGTGGTTTTGATCCTCTAGCTAAAGAATTTGGGTTCTATGCTACTTGTTTTATTACTCACTGTCTTAACTATGGCCTTGGGAAATTGGTTTATTCATTTGAAAAAAAAAACCACAGTTTGTTAATATTTAATTTAGAGGGCTCCTGTGAAATGTAAGTAGGGAATGCATATAAAATACTTATTACATTCCGTCCGCTTTTGGAGATGCTCCAAGTATGGGTTTCTTTTTCCTCCAGCCAAGAATAGCCTCCAGGTTTAAAGCAGGAGAATTCTACGAAGAGTGTGGTAGCTACGCTTTTTTTTTTCCTGGAAGAAAGCAACAAAGATGCGATTGAATTTGAAGTAAGTTGGAACCAGAAAAAAGAAACCCCGTAAAAATAAGAAATAAATATAACTTTAGGTACTTGGAAAACGTGTACATTTTTTTAAAATCCCAGGTCACACTAAACAAGGAATGATTAACAGTGGGGAAACTCAGTAGACACCGTTTCTGCCAGGTGACAAAGAGAATATCACAGTAATGAGTCCTAGGCAAGTCGGGGACCCGTGATACGACCCCTGATATGAAGGGCTGGGCGTCTCATCTCTGGGGGCTTTGTGCCCCAAACTCATAATTCCAGCTTGGTCATCAGAAAAGCATCAGACAAACCCAGATTGAGGGACAGCCTGAAAATCCCTTGTCCAACCATCAAGGTCATGAAAACTCTGAGCCACTGTGTAGAAGAGACTGAGCAGGCAGAATGACTAAGGGCCATGTAGTGTCCTCAGTGGGACCCTAACACAGGACATGGATAGTCACTGGAAAACCTGGGACAATCCTCGCAAAGTTCTGTAATACAGTGAATAATAAGGTCCCCAGGTTGCTTCGTCGTTTTGGCAAATGCGCCAAGGTGATGTAAGATGCTAGCAGGCTGGAGGAAGGCTGGATAGGAAATGTTCTATCTTTACCACTTGTCTGTGAATCTAAAATTATTCCAAAATAACAACAAAAAAATTACTAAAAATTACTCAACAAGAAGAGAAATGTTAAGGGGAGAAAATTTGTTCCGAATTCACTGTGGGTTCTACAAATACCTTTCCTCCAGGTAAACCACTAGAGTCCCCTTGAAACTCCACGTTTGCAACCATGGGCGTTTCCTTGGCTACGTGTAACAGACAAAGACGTGAGGTCACGGGGTGCGTGAGTAAATCCTTGACCTACAAATATTTTACGACGACTCCTGTCATATCTCTGCTATGACACCCACCAAGAGGGAATTTAACCGTCCAGGTTGTGAGACGTATCCTCTCCCACTGGGAATCCAAACGTTTCCCCTTAAATTATTGGTGCGCCACACGTTTTCGTCTTCTCTAATAAATAAAGGGACAGCAGCATGTCTTGACATTGTTAGTGAGTGTTCTATCGGGGGTATGACGGAAGCCGGGCAGGAGGAATCCCCCTTATTTGGGGCAAGTCAGCCTTTTCGCTCTGGTCAGACCTTCACCTGATCAGGTGAGACCCACCCCCATGACATAGGACAATAGGCTTTCAATCTAGACGTGTAAATGTTCAGCTCCCGATTTAATCTCCTATTTAAATGTTAATCTGAGTATCCGAAGAGATCCTCACGGAAGCACTCAGGACAATGTGTGACCAGGAGAGAATGCAAACAGTGGGAAGTCCCTGCCATGATTCAGTTACACCCTCTTGCTGTCAGACCCTGTGGGAGACAAGTGGCCTTTGAGACATGGTGGCATTTCCGTTCTGTGGGGCAGGGAACTGAGGGGTATGTCGCCGGCAGCCCCCAGGAACGAACTGCCCACAGCCATGAGTGTGAGCTTGTAAGTGGGTGGGAGCTACTTCTCCGAGACCCTTTCCATAAGCCAAGCCCACGTGCTTGAGAAGGAGAGAAGGTGGGCTCGGCACGGCTGGCATGGGGACTGGCTGGTAGCAACGAATGGGGTGGGCTGCCTACGCGTCGTGGGCAGGGGAGACCCTGGGGGAGATCGCACCTGCGAGAGAACCAAAGTCCAGAATTCCTCAGTGGCGGCTCCTAGCCCAACACGCAGTAGACTTTCCATGGCTGTGGAGTCCATGGAGTTTCATCCACACAAAGACGTCCGACTTCAGGTTGGGACCACCTGGCCTGCAAGGAAGGGACAAAAGCGCTGTACCAAGGGGACCGAATCGAGGGAAGTGAATGCGGATTTCTTTTCTGTTTCTTCCCGTCTGTTCTTGTTAAGTTGTATAGTCATGACCGTGGGCGCAAACCCTGGAGGACACAGAAGGGTGTCTTGCTGCTTTATCGAGGGAGAATACAGTGCTCACACTTGCCTCAGGGGATGGTGTGTTGCAGGCTTTGTGAAGCGTAAGAATGTGGTCCTATCAAAGCTCGAAACTCGTGCTGAAACAGCTGCCCGTGCCCGGTCCAGGGCCAAGCCCACACTGTCCAGCTGTGGACATTGTCCGCACTGATGACAGCTGACCCTGGACCACATGGGGGTGAGCGGTGCCGACTTCCTGAGCTGTTGAGAATCCGCGTGTCACTGCTCTATCTCATAATAAAACCATGGGTTTGCGGCATGTCAAGCTCGTAGTCCTCAGGTATGAGTCTGTATGAAGGTCTCGCATCCAGGGGAGACATTCCCTGCTTTCTCAGCGCCACGCGCTGGGAGGTGTTGGCCTGAACTCTTCCTTCGCTTCCCAATGTGTGAACCGCAGAAACCCGAGTAACCAGAAGTTCGCAACGATAAATGGAAAGGTCTTGCCTCCGAGCTGAGCTCCATCTTTGAGTGACAGCTCCCTGCGTGAAAAGACATTCTGCCAGGACGAAAGAAGCCTTTAAAATATTGTAGATAGAAGCGTCATTGCTGAAAGGATAATTGGCAAAGAAGGAAACGGCCTATGAGTCCATGAAATACTTCAGAAGTCCTGGTGATGAAGGGAATCTGGAGATAGGTAGGTGGAGGCACAGGTTGGAAACTCCTAAATGTGAACGTCCTGAAAGGTACGTAGTGTAAAAAGCCCCCCACAGTGCCCAGCGTAAGTCCAAGGACTCCACAGTTAGTGCGTAATCGCTCTGACATGTCGGGGCTGGGTAGGGACTTTTGGGTACATGGAGATAAATGGCAGCATTTACTTCTAAAGGGTGAGACCTTTGCTGTGTGTATTCATTTCCTTTCACTGTAGACAAGCGGCTGCACGCTGGGGGCGTCCAGTGACAGAAATGGTCTCTGTCATCGTTCAGGGAGCCCAACATCCAGAAACCCAGGTATCAGCGGTGTCAGCTTCCTCTGACGTTCTGAGAAAGATTCCTCCCTCGCCTATTCCAGCTTCCAGTGGCCTACAGCCGTGGCTGCGTGGCGTGTGGTCCATCACCCTCGTCTCTGCCTCCGTCATCACGGTTCTTCTTTCTGTGTGACTCTCTGTCCTCCCCTCTTCTGACAAGGACCCCTGTCATGGGATTTGGGGGCTCATCCTAAATCCAGGATGATCTCGTCTCTGGGCTTTTAACTCATTATATCTGCAAACACTTTGCATCCAGATCAGGTCCCATTACTCTGAGATTCTGCGTGGAAATCAGTATTTATGGAAAACTATTCATCCTGAAAGGGGACAGAATATGCCACCCCAAAATATGCCGCTTTGGCATAAGGATTATTTTGAGCTAAAGGCGATTAGGAGGCTCTAAATGTAGAAAGAGCCCTGTGTTGTCCCCTTTTCTCCCTAAAAACGGTATAGGTTTCCCTTCGTGAAGCTGTTCCCCTCTCTCTCCTCCCAGACCAGGCAGAGAATAGCCCTTGTGATTGGAGACAGAAGGTCAGCCCTGGGATGGGTCTGCACAAACAAACCTTGCTAAGATAACACATATTTTCCTTTAGTTTCTCCCACATGCTTACCTCTTCACAACTGAGCATCCCTGCAAGGCTAAACCCCCTTTCTTATCATATATCAACAATGCATCGCCTTTGTAAAAAGGGTACGTAAGCTCCTGAGTCACACTGCCACAGTATAGTCTTCATTTCTTTTCCAGGAAGACCTCCATGACCATAAATAAAGCCTTTTTACTGTCAGTCTGCCTTTTATCAGTTTAATTTGCAAGCCCCCATCACAGAACCTAAGAGGGTAGAGGAAAAGTTTTTCCTCTACATATCCAAGGATGCTAAATTGTCTCGTGAGCTTCTTCCCATAAAATAGAAGCACGGACAGAGTGAATGGAGAGCAACTGCTTTTTATTACCACTCACCCCAAACCCAACATGGAGCACTGATGAAAGACACCAAAGTCACCGATGCCTGGCCGTAGCTAGCCAGCAGGAGACCTTGACTTGGGACCAAAGCAAGTTGCTGCTTGTCAGAGGCCAGAGGGCAAGAATGGACAACATCACTGGTCATCTCAGGTAGACGTCTTCCAGTCTGCTCACGTACCACCAGGAGACCACGTTTCCCTCCCCTGCTGCCTACACAATAATCCTCTGATGCGCCTTAGATTGTATAAAAGGAGGTTTGTAATGTTAGAGTTTTGGGAAACTGGGTGTGCGTTGGTGTCCAGCTTTTGGCTGGTAAGCAGTGTCCCCTTTCCTGTAATTCTGTTCTTGTAAATGTGGAGCTTTGGCCCAACCTCACTGACTCCATCCACACACATCCTTGCCATAATAACTCTGCGGTTGTAGCATGAAAGCAGCCAAAAGTGACATGGAAGCAAATGGGCGTGACTGTGTGCCAATAAAACTTTATTTACAAAATCATGCCGAGGGCCGGATTTGGCCTGTGGGCTGTTGCTTGCTAAGCTCTGCTACAAACTGGGCACCAAGCTGAGTCCTGAACACAGCTTGGCGAACCCTTTCTTTTAGAGGGCAGGAGGGGGCTGAAGGTTCGAGCTTCAAGATTCCAGCGCAGCGCTCTCCAGCCTGCCCTCGTGTGTCTTTTATTTATTGATTTCACTGAACACAACTGTATAGAGGGAAGAGCTGACCCAGTCACGGTGCTGCCAAACGTAGAAATAACCGTATACAAATCTTCTTTGTGTTTTGAAAAGACCCTTCTGGGCCGCCTTCTTTAGCAGCTACCTAGAATTCTTGAGGTCTTGGCATGGAGAAACACCCCCGAGTGGAGACGATACATGTCTTTAAGGATTGGGAAATTCATGTTAAAATATAGGCTTATTTGCTCCAAAGCTGTGGCTTTCGTGACACCTTGAAGGAAACCAGTCTAGACATTACCGTTCCCCCCACACTTCGGCATGGCTGCTGCTAACGATCCAAATTGTCTTGTCTCAATGGAAAAGAAATTGGGTTCCCTCCACCTCCTTAGATGTAAAAGATTTCACCCCATCTCTTAAAACGAGGGACGGAACCTAGGGATGAGCTGCGGTTGGCATAAATCAAAAGAACCAAAGAGTTGAGAAGGAGTTTGCAGAAAGATACCTTTTAGCAGTCATTATAATTGGTCTGCCGGAGTCTTACCCATTATCTGCTGTTCTTCGTTATTACCAGTTTTCTGGGACAGAATGGATAATTGTGCTGAGGAATTTGAAAGTAAAATGTGGCATTTGCATGAGGGTTTTGTGTTCACCTCTGCACCTCTCAGCTTGGCCGGGTTGGCACAGCAAAAGAAAAGAAAAACGTGGGTTTATGAAGGTAGTTCTTACAGTGATATAATTCACGGGAACCTTGGCCACCAACAGGTACCTTGCTCCCTTTTGTGAGGTTTGATCCTGCTTCTGGTGTTTCCAGCGGAACAAATGCTCAACTCCACAGAGATGAAAGGATGGGGGTTAAGCAGGCCGACAGATGAGAGAGGCATTTCCAAGAAGGTGGCAGAAAAGAGAGAAACCCGTGTTCCTCAGTCTGCACAATGGCCGAGATTTATGCGTCACAGGTGTGGTCCTGGGAGGAAAGTCCTGAGACAGGAGCCCTCTGTCCTCCAGCAGGCGCTTGATGGTAACAGCGGACGGCTCACCGGTGAGCTTGCTGTGTCCTGTGCAATGTAGAGTCACAGGTGACTCTTCTGGACGTGTGGTTTCCCTGACGCCTCCACTCTCTGAGTTGTCTGCTGAGTTAATGAGCAGCGGCCAAGCCACGGACCAGAGTTTACTGTTAAGAAGTTCTTCCATATGGTTGGTGCACGTGCAAACACACTTGCACACATGCATTTATTCATAAAGCATATATTTAATTAAGGAAGAGGTGACGCACATAAGATGTTCACCGAGGTAAGCAACGGGTGCGTTTTTGCTAATGGGGCGTGAAGCCACATAAGAGTTAAATATCTGTGGCATTTTAAACATGAAAGGTGTTTCAGCAAGAGAGGTTTGTAATGGCTGCAGCTGAGACTACAGGAAGGGTAGAAAGAACCAGAAGGAAGATTATTTACCTCGTTTACCTTGGGGCAGCTCTTCCAGGCCCCACAGGCTGGGTCCTGTTCTCAGCTCCCGACGTCCATGGCTTCCAGCTGATGTGCTTCCCATTTCCAGCTCCCCGCGTGGAAGAGCTGAAATTTTCTAATTTACGCTGACTTTCTCGGTAGCAATTAGGAACAGAAACCGAAATAGCAAAAGCCATTACTTTGTTGGCTCCGTACCCTTCCATCCTATGGTGTATAACAAATCTCCCTAATTATTCCCTTAACGTTAGACATTTTTATTTTCAGGTATAACACGAGCGCCAACCTTTACATCTTTCGTCCTTATCTCTCTTCCTTCAGGAGCCAGCTTGTGAAGCTGTGGTCCCTGCCTGCTGTCGCCGTTTGCTAACTCCCATCCCCTCCCCGGCCAGTTTCAGCCTGGGTTCTGGCTTCTGGCCCCTTCACGTCCACGCCCCCAAACATTTCTCACACACTCAAGTCTGTAGGTGCCCACAAAGCGACATGGAAGAGCTGACGTGAATCAAAGCCGTAGCTGCTTAGGAGTCTAAGCCTTAGGACCACTGAGGGGCCCAGCTGCAGGGTCACCCCTCTCCACGGGAGTTTTCTCTGGTCGGGAATATGCATGAGATCGTGCTTTTCCTTCAAGGAGAGGACACGGGGTCCCAGAGTTCTCCAAGTCACTTCCTGAACACCTCAGATAAAGACAGGGTCCCTCGTCGTGGTTGTGTCGTTTCAATTGTTTTTCCTGTAAAGAATTATTTTCTTGGAGTCCATCAGCGGTCATTGGCTAAGAAGAACATTTTTGAAAAAAACACCAAAGAGCAGAAACACATATGGCGCCAGTTACCATAAAAAAGGGGATGGTTTTAGAGATGGTGGAGCGTGTCTCTGGTGGAGGGGACGGAGGGTGACTTGTCCAG
This sequence comes from Rhinolophus sinicus, assembly GCF_057876585.1. Lineage (NCBI taxonomy): Eukaryota > Metazoa > Chordata > Mammalia > Chiroptera > Rhinolophidae > Rhinolophus > Rhinolophus sinicus. The sequence continues at coordinate 3,198,506 of NC_142518.1, read as the reverse complement.
AGACAACGCTGCCTCTGCCAGAATTGGTGGTAAGAGGGGGTCATGGTAGAGGAAGCAATGAAATGCCGTTGGAATAATGTACAGTTCCATTCTCGGGAACAAGGGATGCGTGGTGAAATGGTTTTGGAAAAGAGCAAAGAGCAGTTAAGGAAGGGCATACAGAGTTCTCTTCCCTTTTCAATAATTGTTTGTGGACTCAAGACCATGTTGGCATTAATTATATTGAATTAATGTCGAGCTGCCTCCTTCTTGCCTTTCAAAGCTTTTGTGGTGCATTCTGTTTGCACGGAATCAGAACCATTAACAACAACAACAAAAAAAAAAAAACCCACAAAATATAAAAGGGGGAACAGAGTCTTGAAAGAAAAGACCACGCTTTTGAGACCTGTCATTGAAGCGCTGCGGTTCCCATGTACGCAGCCCCGTAATTCTCGCTTCCTTTGTGTTCTACATTGTGTGTTTCTTCAGTTATTATATTTTTAGACACTCAGATTCCACAGCACGCTCCAGGCCGGCTGTTAGCAAACGGCAGACTCAGGCGCAGAATTTGGCAGGGCTCTCTAAAGCACGTGTGCGCCCTCTGAAAGCATAACAGTCATCCTGGAAAGAAGCGTCGCGTGCCCCGATGGACCCTCCCAGCCTGAGAAGGCCCTTCCGTGCTCCCGCACCCCTCACCGGTCTGCCACCCGTGTCGTGTACTCACGGATCAAACCCTGTCGTCCTGTGCGCTTACAGACGCGGCTGAATGGGACGCTGGAACTGACTGTTCTTAAACAGTGTTCGAATAGGAGAAGCGCAAGGTAAGAAATGTATTCCTTGGCTCGCGGCAGGTCAACATATGGAAGAAAGGGGACAAAAGTCCAAACGGAGCAGACAAAGATGAGAAAACCGAGTCACGCAGCTACAAGCGTACTCACAACCACGTGTTTGGGTCGCACGGTTCAGATAAGAACCTACAGATCTGATCCCATTTCTCGTTATTGAACAAGGTATCTTGTCATCACCTCATCGTCAGCAGAGATTTCTCACTTGAAAGTCAAACACAGGGGAGATTAAAGTTAGCTGGTAAAAGACGTATTTTGGTTGACTTGTTTTGTGTTTTTTGAGGCATGCTGTGCAGCCTATTTGTAGTTGAGGGTCGTACTATTTACCAAGTGGTCTCAAGGTCAAACGCAACACAGCCCTTTGCCTCCTGACTTCCTCCTGACCACTGGTGGTTTTGAGGCCTGTGGTTCTGGCGAACTGACTGGGGTGGATTCAGGAGGAAAGGGTCCAAAAGAAAACTGGAAGCATGACCGTAAACAAGTCTCTCAAGGAGTTTTGTGATGGGGAACAAAGAACAACGTGATGGGAGCTGGAGGTGGGAGCGGGTTCTATTTATTTCGTTTAATATGAGAGAAACGATAGCGTGTTGTTTGTCTGCTGATGGGAAGCTGTCCCATGGAGACAGAATTTGATCCTGCGGGACCCAGAGGGGACCTTGCTGGAGCAGAGGCAGGGAGGGGGCGTGCAGGGTGGAGACCTGTCCCACCCTCTTCCGAACCCTTCCGTTTTCCTCAGCAAAGGCGGAAGCAGTGTTGTGAACTCCTCGCGAAATTGGCGAGGGTGATGGAAACGTAAGGAGCCAGTCAAGTGACTGAGGGCAGTGGACAAAGAACACAGGTCCAGCAAAGATAATGTGCTCACCAGCCGGCAGTCAAGACATCCTGGAGGTTTGCCATCTGAGTTGAAATGAAACCCTTGCTCATGCGTGATTTTTGTTTCGAGCCACACTCCCTGGGTCCGTTCAAACTTGGAGAAGGCGAATAGTGGGGTGTCAGGGTTTGGTTTGACAGATGAGCTCAAGGAAGTAGGAGGAGGCAACAGAATTCATAGGAGCCTCATTTTGCTTCTGGATCTGAGTGAATGACTGCATCCTTGCAGGAAGGTTGTCTGCCCCCGTGGGCAGGGTCGGGTGGGCAGAAAGCAGGCTTTGACGGTCAGGATGGCATGAAGTCACTTAAGATGCGGCACTTCTAACCAGAGCTCCAGATACAAGGCAGTTTGCACATGCAGGCTGCCAGTGGGTTTGCTCCCACCCAGGAGGGCTCCACGAATGTCCACTCCCTTGGGGGGAAATGGGTTTGGTTTCCCTGAGACGGGCTTACAAATGCCACTGTCCCGGGAGGCTCGTGGCGTTTCTTGAAAATGAACGCATCGCGGTGTTTCCACTCTGCCGTTCTTTTAGACGTCGAGATGCCCTCCTTCATTTATTGGCTAAGGTGTGCAAGGAGCCGTGGGAGGGGCAGTGGAAAATCAGAGCTGAGTCGAACACCGATGGATAAGGTGTGACGCCTGGCACCGCCCATAATGACTAGTTCCTTTTCAGGCGCGTTACAAGACAGTAGGTGTCACAGAGGGAAGGTTTAGGTGTCATGCTGGTTGGGGCACAAATCTTAGCCCCAGGTCTGTGGTTTTTCTTGGGCAGTGATTTCTTAGGCCTCCCTCAGCTGACCTACGAGGCGGAGCTTATTTGTCTCCCGTTTGTGTCCTCGACACCCAAACTAAGCCATGGGCCTTTCCTTGCTTGCGGTGATACTGGCAATTCATCAGCATGGTCCCAAAACAAGTGGTCAGGTGAGTGTTTTATAATTGCAGTCGTAACCCCATCCAAGAGTTCCCTAGGAGGAAAATCGTGAAGTTCTATTTCCCAGTAATTCACATGTAGCCGCTCACTTACATAATTACAAAGGGCCGACACACAGAAATCTGAAGCAGCGTGTGTTAGTTTCGAATGAATACGAATTTTAAGTCAGAAATCCATGAGGCTTGTTTCATTGTACACCGTCCCTGCTTCATTTTTAGAGACGTTTTTATTGTATTTCATTTTTTTATGATTTCTCGTCTTTGCGATTTGTTTACTGACTTAGTGTTTTCAAACTTGCTAATTTGTCAGCAAAAATGTCGGAAGTTTTTAATTTAAGATCAGATGCAAAGTGCTATAAATAAAATGTAAGAAGCAAAAAACAATCCCGGCATTTTTGTCTCCTGCACGTTTTTAAGCTATTTGAATGCATGTTTTCTATAAACATAGAAAGAACGAAATGTGTTTTTTGGTTTTTTTTAAATATATGGATGTTGATTTTTGTTTTTATTATTCCTGGAAAGACTCTGCCTAGACCTAGAAGTGGTAATTTCATGCGTTGCCACCTTGTTTTCTAAACATGTCTCTGTTACCAGTGAATGAGAACAACCATGATAGAGATGGTGACCATCTGAAGTGAGCTCACACAGTACAGTTTCTTCAAAGTAAACACGCTTTTGAATCAAAGGTGTCAAAATCGAATGAGAACATGAGCTGCATTGTTGCACGCGTTTCTCGATGTGCAGGGTTGGCTCTGCAGCCCCCACACGTCACCGGCAGCACACGCTTTGTGTGTCTTCCTGCTCTGACTTCCTTCTCATGTGTCTGTTGGCCTTGTGGCCCCATGACGGCTGCTGCACTTCCAGACATCACACCCACATCCCAAGAAGGAAGAAAGGGGCGAAGGGGCAGAAACAGCGGAGGGACACATGCTAAACTGAGAAAGCTGGAGAAGCCACCCATTTTTTATGGGTTTGTTTGTTTCTATTCCATGACGTAGATCTGATCCTATGACGACTCTGAGTTGTAAAGAGCAATGAGGCTATGAGAGAGAAGGGAAGGAAGAAGGTGGTGTGCATGGTTTTGGGAGGCAGGACCGTATGACAGTCAGGCTCAGCCCAACTTACACATCATAAGTGCCGTTCCATGGGCAAGACCGGCGTCCCAAACTTGCTGATGCTATTATTATCCGGGATGGTTCTGTGTGTGTGTGTGTGTGTGTGTGCGCGCAAGCCAGGAAAATGCTTGGCCAGATGGCTGGCTGGGTGGACATCCATATACATGAGTGCGGTGGTTAATTTTACATGTTAACTTCGCTGGGTCGTGGAGTGTTTCCAGATGAGACTGGCCTTTGAGTCAGAAGACGGAGGGAAGCAGATGGCCCTTCCAACGGGGCGGGCCGCGTCCAGTCTGTCGAGAGCCTGAAAAGACAAAGCAGTGGAGGAAGGGAGGGTTTGTGTGACTGGCCGAGCTGGGAGGTGGTTGTTGCCTTGCCTCAGGCTGCGTCTGCGACCATGGCTCCCCCGGTTCTCACGCCTTCACACCGGCCTCCCTGGGCCTCCGGCTGAGAGGGCAGGTCGGGGACTCCTCAGCTTTCCCAATCTTGTGAGCCAAACCCTCGTAATATGTAATAGGCTGTCCCGTGTAACAGGAAGGATATGGAACCATAGTATATAAATATGTTATAATACATGACATTATTTATCATAATATGTAATAATGTATTATATAATATATAATAGTATAGACTATAAATATGTAAAGGAGATGTGTAATATGAAGGCTATGTATAACTGAATGTATGTAAATATAAATTATATATGTATATAATAGATGAGTGACAGATACGTGGTAATAGAGAGATGCATGATAGACAGCAGATAAGATAGGTGATAGGTGGGCAGATATATCGATAAGATAAGATGGATAATTGATAGGCAGGTAGATAGGCATAGCTGATAGGTGAGATACAGGAGAGATAGGTAAGACAGACGATGGATGGATAGATAGATTGATAGACAGACAGACAGATAGATAGATAGATAGACAGATAGATAGAATGGATAGATATATAGGTGGACTGATAGAGAGATGAGATATATTAGATACATTGATGGAATAGTTCAATGGATGGATGGATGGATAGATAAATAGATGGAAAGAGATTAGATAAGATAAATATAGGGATGGAATTGATAGATAGATAGACAGACAGACAGACAGATAGATGACAGACAGACAGACAGGCAGGCAGATCGACCCTGCCGCTTCTCGTGACCTGCACAGACACAGCAGGCCCGGGCAGTGTGTGGACATGTGTCGGGAGCCTGGCAGAGGCTTGGCCAGTTGGGGGATTTGGCAGAATGCGTATGCGTGAGGGATGCAGAGCGCCGTGCTTTGGTTCCAAGTTAAAATGGGTTAAAATCCAGGCTCTTGAGCACAGTTGCTGGATGGCCTTGGCTGAGCTATGAAAAGTCTCTTCAACTATCGTTCCCTTTTCTGTGAAGTGGCAAGAATGCTCTCTGCCCCACAGATTAGGAATATTAAGTAAAACCACATACTAAAACCTGGGGCGGTCAGCGTTTAACAAAGAGATGCTTTCACGGACAAAGTATCAGAGTCAGAATTATCCCCTGAGAAGATTTTGAATGCGTCGCATTTAAATGGATCCATTTAATGACATACTTAACCGAATGCCTCGTTTGTTGTGAGGTAGGGTTAGCAATTATGCCAGAGAGGGTCTCTGCTTTCAAGAGTCTTGAAATGTCTACTGCACATGGGCAAAGAAGGGCAGGCGGCATATTATCAGGTGGGTCCCGATAATTATGTTTTCCTGTAATTATACAGTCACTTTCTTCATTTCTGCCCTTCTGTCACCCTCTCTCCTACATCCCTCCCTCTCTCCCTTCCTCCCTCTCTTCCTCTCTCCCCTCCTCCATTTCTCTTTCTCTAAGGTCAGTCAAGTGTGACCAGTAATCGGTGAACCATCTCTTTAAGCTGCTGTGTGTATGTGTGTGGAGAGGTGCGTGAGTGTGTGTGAAGGGGGTGCATTCGTTAATCGACTGTAAAAAAAATTACACCTGCAATTTTTTACAAGTATAAATGAAATATATCTCACTGAGGAGAAATACGCACCCATTATGGTAAAACGCCAAAAAAATAAAAAAAATAAAAGTGAAACAAAATAGCATTGAATGTATATATAATGCCTCTGTTTTTTTATAATGGCTGAAAGCATACAATGTATGTGTGAGTTGAATACATGAAGGCAGAGCTTAGAAAAACATCTCTGGGGAAATGGAGAGCCATTCCAGGCAGACATTCGAAGAGCCCTGTTTAGAAACGGCAATCCAGAAACCATTCCCTGCAGTGTTGACTGAAAATAGCCTCGACATAGTTAAAGGGATTTCGCTGCAATGAGACATTCCTGAGAAAAACGTGATACGTGTACAGGAACGGGGCACTCGATGGGATGTATGCAATTCTGTCCTGTGCATTTAGCTGTGTTTACGGTTGTTTAACAGGTAATTACTTTTTCATTCCAATGAGGAAAAAAAAAGTCGCTGCTTGTGAGCAAATTGTAGGCGAGTTGTCCTCTTTCTGTTCAGGCGAGATCGCAGCTACGGGGAGAAGGTAGCCCCCATTTCATTGAGAGACGCTCTAAGTGTGGCCCTTGCAGTATCGGCCCACGGCTCTGTGCGCAGGTTACAGACGCTGGTCACGCAAGCAGCTCTCCTGCACGACCGCTTTCTTTTTGGCCTGCCTCAGTTTGTTGGTCCTGACTGTCCTATTTCCTGGGTGTAGCTCCCTTATTTTCCCCTGATGAGAACTGCACCCCTGGGGTGGGGGGAACCTTCCCGAATATTTGACAGCACTTCACTCCTGTGACTTTTACATAGGACGTGGATACCAGGAGGAGGAAATAAAACCAATACTACTAGGAACATACTTAGCTCACGAATGACAGCGTCTGGAATGAGGGGGTCGCATTCCTTGTGAAATATGTTTTGTAGAAAACTCTCCATTCCAGTTCTCTGCCCATCGTTTTTTATTTTATTTTTTATTTTTTTGCTGTTGAGTTGTTCGAGTCCTTTCTATATTTTGGATATTAACCTCTTATCGGATGTAGGATTTGCAAATAACTTTTCTCATCGCGTAGGTTGCCTTTCCATTCTGTCAATCGTTTCTTTCGCTGTGTAGAAACTTCCGTTGGATGTGGTCTCATGAATTTATTTTGGTTTTTGTTTCCTGTGCTTTTGGTGTCTTATCCAGGAAATCACTGTGAACACCAACATTAGGGAACATTTCCCCGGTGTGTGTGTGTGTGTGTGTGTGTGTGTGTGCGCGTGCGTGTTTTTTCCCCTAGGAGTTGTATGGTTTCAGGCCTTATGTATAAGTCTTTCATTTATTTTGAGTTCCTTTCTTTGTGAGTGGTGTAATGTGGGGATCGACGTTTATTCGTGGTGATTATTTTGCGATCTGTAAAGGTATCAAAACAATATACTATACGCGTTAAACATACACAATGTTATATGTCAGTTACCCATTGATTATATCTCAACATAACTGGAAACAAATTCTGGGGGGTAAAAAAACAAAACAGAAAAAAGAGCAGGCGGGTGGGAGGGAAGGGATAGCCAGTGGGGAGCTCCAGCTGGGCCGGGAGGCACAGGAAGGGGGAAATCAGACCGTTTCCTCCCCCAGTGGCCTTCCTTCTGGGTTTGCACTGGCCGAGCCCCTCTGCTGCTCCCCTCAGGGTGGCTGAGTCTGCACACCTCTGCCATTCTGGGGGGACACAGGACCCCTTGCTTTGGTCTGCTTGGGCCTGGGGGGTTCAAGCATTCTGCGTGCTGCCGGCCTCAGGGGTTGCTGTCCCCCCACTGCTCCGCTGCACTGTGACTTCTCAGCCTCCTCACTGTGGACATTTGCGGATGGACAGTTCTTTTTTGCATGTGCTCAAGTCGTCGTATGTCCTGTGGCACATTTACCAGCTTGCCTGGCTTCTTGGCACACTAGGCGCCAGTAGCACCCCTGAGCTCCCCAACTCAGCTGTGACCACCATAAAACGAGTGCGGACATCGCCAACCATCCGTTAGGGGGCAGACTCAGTCTCGGTGGAGAACCACTGCTCTCCACCCACACGTTGATAAATAGACCCTTTGGTGGTAGGTCCTTCCCTCAGCACTCTGCCAACATGCCACTGAGACGGGTTCAACGAGCAAAGTGTAAAGAGACGAGGCCATTGAGTCTTGAGGGAGTGAAACAGTAACATGAAAGCGTTAGACAGAGGTACTGCTGAAAAAATACATAAGGAGTGAATCTGGAAGGAAGGTAACGTGGTGTTACTTAGCGGTAGGAAGATCGTTTCCTAACGGTTTTGGTTTTCAGAAACAGAGCAGTGCTAAAATGTGTCACCTAGTTTGGAGGTATTTTTAAACGACTGAAGTCAAGGAAGATAGATTTGGGGCAGAGATTTTGAAGCTGTTGCAGATTTGCTGCTCAGTGGACACTTAGCAATGTCTACGGCGATTTGGGTCGTCCTGCCTGGGAGGAGGGGGTGTCCCTGTCACCTGCTGGGTGGGGACCAGGGACGTTGGTGAACACCCTACAGTGTTCGGGACGCCCCTCACTACTGGGAGTCAGCCAGCTCCAAGTATGAATAGTGTGAAGGTCAAGAAAGCCCCATCCAAGGCAGGAGAGCTGAGCTGGGGACCCCGAGACTGGTTTCTCGGGTGAGCTCACAAGAGATGAGTGACGTTAGGCATGTGATGTAACTTTCGAGGTTTCCTTTTTCTGATTCTATTAAGTGGAAGGGTCAGGAAAAGCATCTGTGGCATCCGTCCAGCTCTCGCTGTCCAAGGTACCAGCCGGCTTTTCCTAGCGATGTCTCAAAGTCGAAAATCAGCGACTTGTCTATTGCGCCGGCCGCTCCCGGTCCAGCTCAGGGTCTCTCTAGCGATACGTCACCTCTTAGAGTCAGAGTTACGGAGACAGAGGGACGCGTCCGTCACATCCGGTGGCTTTGAAGGTTTCATTACAGTGACCATTTGGAAAAGTGTCGCTGCTTTTCAGAGGAGTGGAGAATTATTATCACCGAGTGCGTTATTAAACAGATTAGCCGTAAGGAATACAGATAAGGATATGGCCTAAGTTTTTTCTTCAGTTAGTTGATAATTGAGTAGGAGAGAGAAGAGAGGCCCAGGAAAAGTTAAGTGGTGACAGCGTTTTGAATCACCCCACGCCCAAGTCACATGACATGTGACGCTGAGTCCATCTTTTGACCTGTGGATGGCCTGCTATTCGGAAACCTACCTTTGATCTGGGCCTTCAAGACGGTCCATTGCTCTGTTATATGGCTTCTCCCAGAGCAGAGCCTTTTCTCCCAGAGCAGAGCCTTTTCTTGAATGTTTTTACGATCACGTCAAGTGAAGGTGTGTCTTGGTTTCCTAGCCCCGGTTATGTCTAGGGATGGTTTTCATCTGTTCTGATCTTACATCCGTTCTTCCCGCGAGAGGCCGACTGCTGCATCCTTAGGAGAAGTCTGTTCCGTTGCTGACAGCCAATCCTCCACGTTGGTTCAAGTCCTGTACCCACCTCTACGGAGCAATTTTCAAACACTCGGGCATCTGGTATACCCTTGGATCTTTAGTGAGTAGCCCCCTCTTTGAAAAGACAAAACAGTTGCTTTTGGGGCATAGTAATTTAACAACAAAAAGTGACTCAATTGCCTGAAAAGTGTACTTGAAGACAGAGTATGCATTTGAGAGTATTTCCCTCTCTTTCTCTGTCTCTGTCTTTCTCACTGTACCTGTCTTACCTATCTTTCCATGTCCCCCCCCCCCCCCTCTCTCTCTCTCTCCCCATTTCTCCCTCTCTCCTAGGACAGCATTTCTTAACCATGTTTATATTGTTCCTTGAGGTCAGGTAATTCTTCGGTGTGGGGCGCTGTCCTGTGCATTGTAGGGTATTTAATACAGCGTTTGGTCTCTACGGACTAGATTCCAGTAGCACAGCCTCCCCCAGTGTGACAACCAGAAATGTCTTCAGCATTGCCACGTGTCCCCTGGAGGGCAAAATAGCCCTATTTATGAACCACTGCTCTAAGGAAACATAGATTTAAACATCTTAATTTACCCCACAAAAACCTGAAATAGCAGTTTCAGAAGGAGACGTGCTTTGGGCCTTACAGCATGTTTAATCTGGAAGGGGTGTTTACGTTTGATGTAACCACAGTCAGCTCTAGCGTGGCAGGGTAGGGACAGTGTGCGTTTGACACACTCAGTCATCAACCCACGTCACTGCGTGTGGTTACAACTCGGCATCTCTGTCATAGTTCCATTTTCTGTTTCTACTTCACGCGAAAACCGTATTGAGTGTTTTAAATGTACTGTCTGTCTTTCATTCTCACAATAGCAGCCTTACCAGGTGTATATTATGGTGACAACTGTACAGAGAAAGGACCAGAGACTTAGGCTGTTCAATGGGGCGGGTAGTTAAACAGTTGTGCTTATAAAGGAAGTAGCCTGTATCCCACTGGACGGTCCCTGGATGTTTATAAATGTGTTTAGAAGGACGACCGGGAGATGGACAGGCTTCACAGAAGACGTGGGTCTTTAGCCAGCCCTTAAACGACAGGGTCTGAGTAAGTGATGACAGACGGAGGCAAAGACCTTCCCTTGGGTGGCACAATGACAGAGAAACCTGGGACGCTCTGGGATGTTAAGTTAAGGAGCATGGATTGTGTCACGGGGCAGTCGTGGCCCACAGGCTAAATCCAGCCTGCCACCTGTTTTCAGCAATTCTTCCCCACACGCTGAGAATAGTTGTTATATATACTGAAATGACTGGGGGGCGGGGAACCAAAAGGAGATGCTTCGTGACACACAAAAATGATACGAAATGGAAATCTCAGTGTCCATAAATGAAGTTCCGTTGGCCCTCTGCCACGCTCAATCCGCGTGCATTGTCTGTATCTGCTTTCTCACTCCAGCAGCCAAACAGTGGGGACAGACACCATATGGCCCACGAAGCCGAAAATAATTCCTGCGTGGCCCTCGACAGAAGACGCCCCACGGCCCTCGGTTGTGCTATTTAAAAAGCACCCAGATTTGTGGCGTTGGACCAGCAGAAACAGGGTCCCTCTATCCCATCTATTAACCAAGTGTGGCCCTGTGGGCGGTCACCGTGGTAGCTTTAGGCAAGACCAGAAAACCCCTACGCTGATTTGGCTTTGCAGTGTGTTTGGGAAAAAACACACTTCCAACTTTGGGAAAAAACCCAATGGATTGGCCACTGTGGACATGCATTTTGGGGAGAGAGAAGGTGAGGTGCATCGAAACATAGGAAGGTGTGATTTCTGGATCCATGTAGCGACCTCGCTCAGGGCACGGGTCCCTGACTTGTGGGTGAAGGTGGTCATATCTCACGGGGTCCCTGAGCAGTTGTGTGTGGGCTCCTGTGTCCAGGCGTTTCCCCGAGGCCCCGTCTGCTGGAGACGGTCCCACTGCAGGCGGCCATGACAGAGGAAGGTACCGTGGGGTGGACGTCAGGGTCTTTCGCAGAAGATACTTAATAACAGCACCGACACGAGCGAACATACCCTGAGCCCCTAGCACTGATGGAGTGATTCTCTACGTGCATGGTGTACGTGTCTCATCTTCTATGTAAAACTTACGTCCATAACACTTACATCCCCCCTCGTAGATGTACGCTCCCGTTGGACAGTGGAGGAAACTGAGGCACGAGGACGTTGCATGAGCTGCCCAACGATGGCAGACTCGAGCTCAGGCATTCTGACTCGACTCTGTCTGTCCACTCAAGACGAACTACCTCCCTGGAGAGAAGAGTGAGCATTTAGTCCTGCGTTTCCACGACGTGGCTGCTGCAATGAGCCTTCCTTCTGTCTTATGTCGAATAATACCTGGGCATTTGCAGCCTGCCCCAGCACATACCTGGTCACGGCACACACACACACATGCACACACGTTGTCACTTTAACACTCATATATGCGTTCAAGAAGTCAAACCGTGTTCAAGTTTGTGACCTAGAAACCGCAACGCTCCACCACACCTGCTGGTTTTCATACCCCAGTGGTGTGTAAGTTACTCAGCAGGTAAATGACGTTCTCGCTCTAAGACGGATCGTCTCCCCGCCTCCTGGCCTGTCCATGTGTCCTCTGGGAGGTCCAAGAAGGTGTGGGCCATCCGCGGATTAGAAGCAGGAGTGGGCCAGTCCTTCAGGAATTTCCGATCTAAAACACAGACCTTAGCACCTTGTGGAAACCTGAGTTAAACCTGCTTTAAACCAGCGTGTAAAGTATGTAGCAGAAATGTGCAAACAATGGACTTTATGTAACCGTACTTTTCAGAAGTGAACAGAAAGAACTCAGCGTGTCAACCAGCCCCCTTTCCCATCCCTCGCAGCTCGGCAGAAACAGAGGCCAGAAGAGCTCAGAGCTAGAAAATTCGGCATCTCCAGGTGCCAGGGTCACATAAAAATTCAATGCCAATTAGAAGCAGGAAATGACAGCGTGAGTCAGTGAACTTGGCTCAGTGTGGACAAAACTGTGTGGTGATCTGCTTCTAAGGAAAAACCAGAAAGCAAGCGCAGGGCATGGTGGAGGCAGGCAGGGAGTTCTCACGTCTGAGTGTCGTGGCTGATGGGAAGGTTCCTCAAATCCAGTCACAAGAGGGTCGTCCCTGCTGGGGAAGGGGACGGGGATCTGAGGTCAGGTGAGAAGCCCCTTGCCGGGGATTCTGGCACAGCATTTACGTGAGCTTTGTAATCTGGCAATTCTGTTCACTCCTCAGGGACCGTTAGTGGGTGTGGTTTTATTTGCGTTTTCATGTCAAGGTGGCAGGATATGCTAACATTTTTAAATGCTTCAAATTGGCAATTAGCTTGACTTCTCCAGAGAAGTCATGTGTGTGTGTATAGATATATATCTCTATATACCTATATCTATCTATCTCTATATATACAGTGACACACAATATTTGGTAGTGGTGGGGAGTCTATATTTTTGTTTGTAAATATGAAATTTTTTTCATCACGTTCAGAACAAACGGAACCCAAATCCTTAGGACCCTCAAATATCCTCGTCTGGAATTTCTCTGCTGTCCCTTCCCGTCCATTGTCAGCAGTTGTGTTTCTGACGGGCCGCATTGAACCAGGAAACTCCGTCTGGCACGTATGACAGCCATTGCAGTGACGTCCTGGAATCAAACGGATCCTGTTTGCTGAGCCAGTCTTTGGGAAATGAACGGAAAGTGTCACTTAACTGCTTTGCTCTCTCAGGCCTGCTTACAGAAGTAGATTTAGGGACAGTGAGACTCTCCGATGCATCCTTTGCAGGATGTAAGGACCAATTGTTCCATTGGAACATGAGTCGGTTCCGCCAGGCGCCTTCACAAAGAACGGAGCCTTTCGGACGAGCAAACCCCCACGTAGGTCTTGACTCAGCAGCCCTGCTCGCAGAACTCGGTCAGCCCAGCAGTAAGCGGGGAGATGGGTTTTACATGAATGATGGATCACCAGCTGTTCCGGTGGGAAATCGTCTTTGCGCGTTTGCTTTCAGAAACCGAAGCTGACCTGAAATGTGTGCAAAAGTAAACGTTTACATTGTTCCACAAATCCAGCTCTAACAAGGGCTTAGGCCAATAAACTTTGCAAGTCTGGACTGCAGAATCGTCACTGCAGGAACGGAGAGCTGAAAGGTTTGGAAGCCCTTGTTTCTATGCCACAAGTTCTGAGTATAAGTTGCCCAAAAAAAAATTAGAAAAAAATCCAAATATGTGACAATAACCTGTTTGTTTACGAGGGACTTACACTAAGTCTTACAGCTGCAATGCTTTTATAGTTGTTTTTCTGACTACTTTTATACTGATGGCATTGAATGATATTACCTCCAGGAATTTTCATCCTAAGCCACTGATTAAGCCATTATTTTCACGCTTTCGTCTCAGTAGGTTCTTTCTATTCCCTGGCACTTTGGAGAAGAGCATCGTAATTGTTCCTTGGGACTAACCAACTCAGACTTTGTCAGTGATAATGTAGGAACGAGATTGTTGGGGTTTTGGGGAAAAAAATGGGAAAAACAAACAAAACACAGTGGAGACACGGAAGTGGAGACGCAAGAGATGCAGGTCCAGAAAGAGTGTGAAACACAGGCTGATTAAGTTAATAAAGGGAAAACGCATCAGAAAGATCGAAGGAGAACAGTATAAGTATCATGAGTGCCTTTATTCACGCACCCACCTAATAAATATTTATTGAAGATACAAGCTGCTCAGTTACAGTCTAGGAAACAAAGATGGCAGCTGCCCAGACACGGAGAAGTTCACAGACGTCATGATCAAATCAGCCACTTCAACCAAAAGGTAAAGGAAAATGTGAATCCAGAAAGTGGGGTGGGAGGGGCAGAGAACCTCACAAATACCTAAGAACCAAGGATACACGTATATGTGCTGTCGCACTCATGCAGCAAGAGAAAATTGAGCGTGCAGCCTCTGTGCCTGCAAAGATACCACTGCAACGAGTTGGAGGGACGTGTTTTCGTTGGCCGTGTCTCCGTGTTTTTATTGCCGTGAGAACGCACCTTGTGTCCCGATTCCCAGTGCCCGTCGAGCATAATCAGCTCAGCCAGTCGTGTTTGCTATTTGCCCTTCTCTCTCCAAAACTGTTTTCTGACACGGCGGCCACGCCAGGCTTTTCCTTGCCACTGTCAGCGTGGACTCGGCAGCCTGTCTTCTGTCCAGAGCGCAGCCTGGCTGCGGTGGTGAACTGGACGACGGCAGGGCCTCCTGGAGCGTCATTTTGGGAAGGACCTTCCCTCCTCACAATCAGCCTGTGCATCAGATTTCCGCCTCCTTTGCTACGTCCAGGTCCTGGCAGCCAGGATGTCTCTTCTGGTGGGTTGTGTGTCCGTGCGGTGCCTCTCCTCTTGGGAATCACATGGTCCCCCGCATGTGGTAAATTGTCTTTTCGGGGACCATTTAAATCAGATTTCATGCAGTCTCCCTTCCCACATGGAACTGAAGAAAGACGGTCAGCGGTTGTCACACAGCCTTTTATGTTAGCAGCACGGTTGCCTCGAGAAATTATTCCTTCAGAAATGAGTTTCAACACCTCATGCCAGCAGACGGCATGGTCTCCGTGTCCCAGCGTTTGTCAGATAATGATGATTACTATGTGGGAATTACGGTGCGCTCTCTCCACGAGAGCAGGGTTTTGACTTTGTGTTGCCACCGGTGTGTTTTCTAGAGCCCTGATTGTAAGAGCCATTTGGGCAAGACCATCTGTCTCATCCCTGAGCCTGAATTCTGACCTCTGTCTGTTTGACTGTTCAGAACCTGTGGCTGTAATACCCAGTGGCATCTTCCCCCAAAACCAAGCGCATCCTGACTCTGCCCTATCGCAATTCCCCCATTTCACAAGGAGTTGCCAAGTGACGGACTCACGTCTTAGGAAGCCCTCAGAAGCCTGAGCTTGTCGACACTGAGTGAGGCAGAAGATACGAGTTTTCACCAGTGTTTTGGAAGATGTGTTTTAACAAACCATTGTTACGAAATGACGAAAGCTCATGCCCTGACGTCCTCTCTGTAAACTCTGCTCATTGTGACGTTCTGTCCATGGCCGCCGTGAAGTTCGATGGTGTGATTTAGCTGGTGCACTGGACCTGGACTGCACGTTAGGACCCCCTGGGGAACGCAAGAAGTACGGCTGCCCGCTGCTATCCATAGAGCTCAAGGTTGTGCTCAGGGCAACAGGCTTTTCAAACATCGCCAGGGTAAAATCTTACGCCGTGAACGCCTGGTTTCCTACGGTCATGTTTCCTATTTCCTGCTTTGCCATGAAACCATCAAGATTTTTCTACCAGCAAAAGCATAATCCAGGAAGGTTTCTTTCCAGAAACCAGTCCAGACGCTCTTTAAAACATACACCAATAAGACCTAAAAGACCATTTGGCAAAATATGTTTTCTTTCTTTTTTTTTAAATATCTGGAGCTGCTTTCCCCTTTCACTACCCTTTGTGGCTTTTAAGAAAGGTCCTTCTCAGAGGAGGCTCAACCTTGATGCAGAAAGTATCCATTTCTTATGCCAGCAAATGCCATCAGGTTCATTTTCTGCCGAGCAGGGCTGTGTCGTACAGCACTTCCGCACCCGTGAGCAACCCGGAGCGAAGGGACAGGATTCTAAATATGCAAAAACCTTTCAGTGATTTTACGAGACACCCAGGATTTCCCCAGTCCTTTAACTCTCTGTATCTTAGATTTATTACTTCCCTCACCCTTGCCTTGTAATTGCTCACATCCTAGAAAAACCTTTCTTAATGAGTCCAGAAGCTGGAATCCCATCCATCTAACAATGAAGACGAAAGAGAAACCTTCCTCAGAGAAGCCTGTCGATTACAAGAATTTCTTATATGGCCTGGAGGTAAATGGTTTATATCTGTACCTCCATCAGGTTTTTGAAGATTTCTTCTTCAAAAAATTAACTTTTTTTTTTTTTTTTAACTTTTTCTTTCAAAATAAACCATTCATCTTTTCTCAAGGCAGGCGACGTGAGAATTCGCCCCACGGCCTTCAGCACTTCAATTCCCAGCCTCATGAAAATGTTTGTATAAATTAATAAAGGACCTGCCTCTTGATGTATAGACCCATTCCTAGAACACGTGCAATAATATGAGTTTCAAATGAAATACCTTTTGAATTTATCCTGGGAAATGATTCAGCTTAATTCCAATTATACCAGGAGAATGAGTTCACATTTTCACAGGTATGGCGGGATCGCTGTTTACTTTACGGTGCGATGCTGATGGCCAGGTAGCCCCCATAGGAACGTAACATGGACCACATAGCTGATTCTCATCTTCACGGGAAGACCAGGACACCCTAGCTTTTGTTTTAAAACAGAAAACACTTGAGCTTCAAATCGTGGAAAATTTTGAATAATCAGAGTCATCTCACACATGCCTGGAAAGGTGAGAGCAGACTTCAAGAGAAGTGTAAATACAGCTTTTTGTTGCGTTCCATCTGTTCTGTTTTGGAATATTACCTTATCCACGGTGTCTCTGATATATAGTTATGTGCTTTCTTTTCTTTGTTTTTCTGCAGTGATGCCGCTATATCTAAGGGGTTCGCAGTTTTTTTTCTTCTTCTGTAAAGCACCAGAGAGTAGATGAATTGGGTTTTGCAGCCTGTCTGGTCTCTGTCTTAACTCCTCGCTGCTGATGAAGCATGAAAACAACACAAGCAATAGGTAAACGGAAAGGGACCAGAATTCGCCACTTTGGTCAATGGATTATTCTGAGCTGAAGGCAACTGACAAACGGCAGGCACAGGAAGAGTTCACTGCCCTCCCTGTATCTGCTTAAAAATAGGGCACACATTTCTTATAAGAAAAGAGACCTCCTTATACTTGAGAAAGGTAGAGAACTGTCATGGGAGACGAGGCAATAATGCCAAGAAAAGTCTGTGTAAATAGACCTTGCGAAAATAACCCTTATCTTCTGTTAGTTTTCTCCATATATTTCCTAGTCATTTTACCATAGTTTATCACCCTTTGTTAAAATGGTACATGAACCCCTGAGTCAAACTGCTTCTCTGAGTTTTTATTTCTTTTCTGTGAAGCCCCTGAGTTACATCAATAAAACCTTCACACCTTTTCTTCTGGTAACCTGTCTTTTATTTGCACGCCTCCGTAACTGAACCTAAGAGGTTATAAGTTGAATGGGCCTGGCCATATTTTAATAAACCTTGATTTTCAGAAACAAGTGGTAGCCTAGATTTGGCCTCTGGGTTGGTATATAAACAATGAGCAGCTGGATAATCCCTTATCAGTTATAGGCCGGGTAGAAGCAGAAGAGGCGTGGCAAATGACTTCATTTGTTTTGATACCACCCCTCCAGAGATAACCTTGAAAGCAGTTCTGCTCCAGGAGGCACTGAACGCATTGAAGTTTGCATTCGCCTCAAACTGTTCTTCAGTCGGTGTAAAACTCTGTACCATCAGAGTATACATTGTTGACCTACTTCCTTCTTATGCGTTGTCACAGGTTGTGATTTAGAAAGTAACAGTATCTATTGTGTGTCTTCCTGAGGAGACTCGGGGCTCTATGAGGGCGGGGACAGTGGGTGTTGTGTTAGCCATCGTATGTCCAGCACCGATCAGAGGGACGGGTTAAACCTGACCCTCAAACAGGCTTTGATGCGGACTCTGGGTGTTGTTTTTATTAGATTAAATCCCATGCAGTTGCAGGTTTTGTGGGCTGAACGCTTGCATTGCATCACTTTCCTGTGGTTCTCCCTAACGTCAAAGACAGCTGTGACATTCACAGGTGACCATTAACCATTCCATGTCCTCCTAAGGGGAATGGGGAGTGGGGTAGCACTGTGTCCTCCCAACTTTTGTGGTCTCCCAGCCTCATGGGTAAAACAATAAAATCCCCATGAGTTTCTCTCTTTTTTTTTTTTAATAAATTATTTACACCCCAGACTGTGATGTGATGTCTTGTGGCACAATTTACGTTAACGGCGATATTCCTCGTTCCCAGCAGTGGATGCAAGTCGCTCTTTGAAGTAGACTTTGTGAAAACTCAGAAGACTTGGCGTGGGAGCTAGGGTTGTGTCAGGCTTTATTGGCGAGCCATTGCTTTTAACCTGAGCTTGGCTGACCAGAGTTAGGTGCTCTGACAGCTGCATGCTTTGCGGTGTGTGTGTGTGAGTGTGTGTATGTATATGTGTGAGTGTGTGTCTGTGAGTGTGAGTGTGTGTGAGTGTGTGTATGTGTGTGTGCTCGCTGGCGTTCCTTGTCTCAAGTCCCCTCTTGGTTTCTTTGTAGAAGGCTTTAAGTCACTCATCCATTTCCTGAGGGCTAACTTAAGGACAAGTAGGTAGCGTCATCTGGAAATTCTCTTTCGCGGGGACTTGTAAGTGGCAGAGGGTAGCAGTTTGCTGAAAATAAAAATAAATGGCAACAAGCAAGGCGCCCCAGTGCCTGCACAGAACGCCTTGTAACCTCTTCCGTGTGAGGGACTAAGCAATCACTAACTTCTACTTGGAGCGGATTCATTGGAAACAAAACAGAAATCGCACAATGCTAACATTTCTTCCAATTCAGCAGCGCGTAGCTTTGCAAATACAGAGCTGGGCACCTCCAGGATACAAGCCATTGGATCAGAGGATAATTAATTACCGTTCAGTTGACGACAGAGGTATGTGAAGCAGAGTCTGACCTAAGCACACTCCCCTCTGCTTACGCGATGCCCTTCCCACTTTCCACATGCACAGAAGCGAGCTTTGTCACACTTGGACCAGTCGGAGGCTGTCTGCTATAGAAACGTGTATTTGCTCTCTTACGTCAGGGAGCATTTGTAACAGGCAGTCGTGTTTGCTTCCATAAGCTCTAAACGGCCCAGTGACTCTGGATCACTGACCACAGAAGTACACATATTGTGTGGACTTGCTGACGACTGAGAAAAGCCCAGACATCTGGACCAAGCTGGCAGCTGGCAGAGAGGCCACCTGGAAGCAAATCGTGTTTCTGGCAGGTTCGAATCCAAGAAGCCATGTGAGGTCTCATTTTCCACCGGTGGGCTCTGGGGTGTTGGTTTATTTGTTTCCTTTTTCCTCTGCTAAGATGTCAGGGTTGTGAGGAAAGAGACCACAGCTGTGTGAAAAGAACTTAGCAGTGCCCAGTGCTTGGTGGTCAATTTATATCAGTTAAATGAATGAATAAATAAATGGATGGATGGATGCATACAGTAAATGGCAGGGCGACACTGTAATTCTAGTCGTGGGGCAGTAAGCAAACGCCTGTGTTATTATGTCCCATTTTTCTCTATGTGCTCATGAATTAGAATAGATTTCTGTTTTACAATTACTTTTTAAAAGTCCGTGTCAATATAGAAATCTCTTTTTAAAAAGTTACAGACTTTCAGAATGCTTGCTACCAGACAGATTTAGGATAAGACAGGTAATTTGGTGCCAAGTGGGTTGAGAAATGAAAACTAAAGAAATAGTTACGTCAAAATATGTTCCATTGTCTCTGTTTTTCTTCTTTTCTCTTCTTTGTTTTTTTTTTTAAACTAACTCCATATGATTGGAAGGGGAGCCTTTTGGACAATCTTAAATTTTGGGCAGGACAGTATTTTAAATGACAGAGACACGGAAAAGGAGCACCTTAAAGATTTCGTCATCATTCGAATCCAAACCTAAGTTATCTGTCTCCCATGAGGAAACTGAGAGCTGGAGGCAAGAAAACAGTTGCCCCACGTGAAATAGGGAGAAGCAGAGTTCAACCCAATCCCACGTCTTCTGAATCCCGAACAGTCACTCTTGCGTCAGACTGGATACATGACGTGTGTGTAGATTACGTTTTCTGTCCCATGCTCAGTTCCAGAACACATGCCGAATGGCCGAGAGAGAGAGAGAGAGAGAGAGAGAGAGAGAGAGAGAGACTTCAGCAACAAAATTCAGTGCCGTCCTGTCCAACCCACAAAGATGATCGAGCTTGCATGTGAGCATCAAGCCTTGTCACAGCAAGGTGACACGCAGGTGTTTCCCCCCGGCCATCACCTGCTTCCTTCATGCCATAGAGAATGGTGACCTTGCGGGTTGTGTGGTCCCAGGCCGCTAGGAATGCATGTAGACCATCTCCAGTGATTGAGGGTAAGTGTTACATGCCCCTAAGTTTTCGTTTAGAAAAGTCTTTATTCCATCTAGTAGGATATTCAGTAGACGCTTGGCACCGTGAAACTGACCACTGGAAATTATTCTCAACATCCTCACACCATTCATTACTGTCACTCCTGCTTCACAAGCCGTCTTGACAAGAGAAAAGGCTGTGACCGAACAGAGAACCCGACTTCTGAGCAACGGCTTGGACAAGTTGTGCGTTGCCGTGAGTGATTATATGCAAAGGACCTCTCGATCTTTAACGTCAGACGTAAGGACTGCTGCATGAAAACCCTTTCGTCTATAGCCAGCCAGCTATCACCGCTATTGGAAGTAGGTCTGCGTGGCTATTTGTGATTGCTGGTGGGAAGGATTTCGGATGTACTCTTCATTAAAAACTGGGACGTTCTTCCTGTTGAAAGGTGTGCAACATATCCCATGAAAACAGGTCATGAAAAGTGGGTAAAGCTCTCCATCAGATGCCACAGACGGTACTTCAATGGCGAGAATTTCATGTCGTTCATGATAATTGGAGATGGGCAGAATCAGAGAGAAGTCTGATTTATTCCATCATTTACACAACAGATGTTAACACTGCTCTCTTCTTTAAACTTGAACTATGCAAGGCAGATGCCCGGGCAAGGATAGCAGTGCAATCAACGCAAAGTAATAACGGAAAATCATGTGTGCTTGCATTTTATAAGGGGGAGTGGGAAGAGCTTGGAGGATCTCCAACAGACCACACCGGTAGCTTTGAGTTTCAAATCTAAGACTCTAAGCCAGCTTCAGGAGAGGCCCTTTTTGCTGTAGTCAGCTCAACGCATTTCTAACCTAGAGAAAATTCAGGCGCTGGACAGGGTTTCACTTTCCTTTGCTTTCACCTTAATTACCAGCCCACCCACTCTCCACGCTCCCCACAATGTTGTCAGGTTTCTCCACAGGACATAGCTGGGCCACCTTTGTCCTCATCACTTGGGGAATGGGGTCAGGTCTTTGAGCCTAAGCCCGGGATTTGGGGAAGTGAGGCTCGAGAACCCTTATTTTAACAGCCTCTTTATTTATGTTTTAAATCAAGGACAGTTTGATGCACAGTGAAGAGTCAGATGAGTAACTAACAAGTGCAGTCATCGTATTTCTGCCATTGGGACGTGCGTGTTAGTTAGGGTTGTGTGAGCTCCCTGATAAATGCCTGGGGGTGTTACTTATGGAACTGGCTTCATCCAGAGCACTCATCAGCTGCCTTCTGTGACTGTACCGCATTCTACCTCAAACCCTACTGCTGGGCGCTTATAGGGAAATCTGATCCTTCCGTGGTAACTCCACAGGAAAGCTTTCCACGCTGTGGTCCTGTCTCGGTCCTGGGACCACATGCTTCCCTGCCATATTGAAATCTATGTGGTTCAGAGAGAATTTTTGGTCTGTGGGCTTTTTTTTTCTTTTTTCTTTTTTAATGGCTTCATGTTCTTTCCTATGTCAGGGTGAGTTTAGACAGTTGTCCTCTGAAAGAGTATCCAAACAGACAGGAGTTCAAATAAATATACACTTGTGTCCGGACTTAACTTTATAACCCTGTCTGCTGATACATAATATAATTTGAAAGGCAAACTGATTAAAATTATCCCAAGTTCCAGAACAATAGTTAACTTAGCCACAGTTGCTTTTGAGAAGGTGACAAACGTATATGTAGACAATACACCTGCATCCAGTGATGTAGGAAGCTAAGGTTAGTTCACCGACTCAGCATCTATACCCATATCCTTCAAGTGTGGCATCTTAGACTGCAGAAGCTGAAGGCCTAAAAATCACGTTTCTCAGACTCCCTTGCAGCTAGCTAGTTTTAGGCATGTGACTTAGGTCCACCAAGCAGATGCATTCTCTTAAGACTGGCACTGGGAACTGAGGCAGGTGGGGACAAAAGTTATCATCCCAGGGCAGTCGGGAAGGTGAAGTGGGGTTCTGGCTTAAGTGGTAGAAGCAGACTCCTGGTCCCCCAGCTGTGGCAGAACCAGCCATTCATTACCTGCAGGGCTGTTTTTGTCATGTCCATCTGGGATCCCTTCCTAGAGACCTAACCATTGATCTGTAAACACATGTTCTGTGTTTATTATTTTCTGTAGAAAACAGAACAGTGCCTGTTGTATGTGACTGAACCGCAGCAGACACAATTGTTCAGAATCAAAAGAGTCTGGAAGGGTGCTCATTTGTGCGTGGGGGGTGGAAGTGGACGGTACAGTGGATAAAAATCATGTCTAGACACATTTACATTTTGAAGGAACCATTTGAATTTCCTCAAAGACTAGTTAACATGTGTTGCCGGTAAGTATAAGAAAGACATTTACAACAATGGATCTTCCTCCAAGTCTTTGAGTCATAATAGGTATGAAAAGAGAGGTTGTTCTTAGAATTTGATATTTAAGTGTCAATATCCAGATAAGTGTCATTTCTCAGAGGAAAGAGTATTCTCGTGTTCTGGAGAGAAACACGATTATTGCTTCAGTCTGCCAGACGGAACTGTAGTCTATGATACTTGAATATTTATTTAATCCAAGTGAGGAGGTACAGTGGGGAACTTACCCACATAAAGGCAACCAATATATCTGATAAGAAGAGGGGAGGTACTTCTTATATTCATTTGGAATATTTGATTGGCATCTGGATGGGTTAAACTCACCAGAATGGTACAGCTTCCCCCCTCATCTGGGGCATGTGAACACAGCCCGTATTTCCCCACATTCAGCTTCCTCCTGGGTAGCTGGGCGTTGCAGGTACAGACATTTGATTGACATCTATACCCATAACTGCATTGTCTGCAGACAAGCCCTCATCTTCTCAGAACCTTTACATCTCTGTTGGTGGTCTGTTTCCTTCATACCTGGTCTGAAACAATTCATGGGGGCATTTAGCAAGCAGTAATCACTGAACCCTATTAATAAAATAAGGTGGGGTTTTTATTTCTGTTGTCTCTGTTGAAAGATGTTTACTGCTAGATACACATGAGCTAATTAACACCACAGCTTTCACATCGAGTGGACCAAGTATTTTTAAAACCTGCAATAGAATGAGACCAAAAAAAAAAGAATAAGGGAAAAACCTGTGGTGCAGAATTAGCATTTATGATTCATTTAGTGCTCAGTTTGGGGGACAAAAAAAAATCCTCAACGTGGCATTTAGTTGAATTCTGCGAGAGGTGTTTAAACTTTAATTTTTCTGATTAGTGTTTTGCCTAATGGAAAAACGGCTGTATATTCTCAGGTTCTGTCTGGATGTAATGCGATTTGACGCAGAAGCAGAGCACAAGAATAAATGGGCTGCCCCATCAATCTAATGACAACTAGTTTTTTTAGTGCCAGTAAAAAGCAGGTAATTACCTACTGCCCATGGGTGTTGACGGGTATCTAATACAGGGTGAGTGTAATAGACGGTTGTGTTTTCGGCTCCTAGCACACGTTTAACGGACATAGCGTATGACATTCCGTAATTGCCAATTCGTTATTTGATTATAGTCCCGGTGCATTTAATAGGCTTACTTTGTTTAAAAAAAAAAAAAAAAAGATTAAAAAAATCTTTGAGCCACTCGAATGTAGACTTAATCAGTAAAGTCCTGTTCATGAATTGGGGATGAATGTCTCATTGTTTGATGCTGGATGCGTGGTTTAGGCCACCAGTGTGCCAGCATCTATTAAAGGAAATGTTTCCTCTATGGTACTCCACTGAGCTGGAAGGATTCATTTTCCTTCAAAAAATGTTTACGTGTGTATAAAATTGCCTTTTCCACCACAGTATCCTAGAAATAAAGATAAACATAGATGTCTTACTATCTCTTTTATTTTACGACCGAGGGAATCTCACGTACAGGGAAGGAGATGACATGCTTAAAGCTATTTAATATTAAACACCAAAGGCAGGACTGAATCCACACGCTCCTCGATTATCATTCAAAGCACATCCACAGAAAGTGTGAGTAAGCCAGTGCTGCGTTATTGCAGACCTCCCTCGCACAGCGTGTGTGTTTTCCTTTGTCCTCTGGGCTCTTGAGTTATTGCCTCTCCACCAAACTGAAGATGTCTGTTCCCACCTAACGCACCCCAGTCTGCTCTGATGTAGATACGTCTGGAAGGAGTTCGATCCATGGAATGGACTGAGTTGATTTTTAATGTAACCGTATGTCCCATGGTCTGGGGACTTTTCAGGGGGTACTTAGGACTGTTAGCTCTTCCTCTGAAGAGCTCTACCTTCCTGCGAGCTGATTGAGGTGACACACCGAGTGGAATGGTCTTCGTGATGTTGGACAAGTGTGTCCCACATAGGATTTGCCCCAATGTCTGCTGTTCAATGATGCAATCGAACTCCCCTGTTAGCTTCCTGTTGAGTGGTTTTTGTCCAGAAAGAACTTTTGTAGCTTGTATGATGGAGTTATGTGAGCACACTGATTTTTTCCTGTTCGTCCTTGGCTTTGTAAGTTGTTTTGTGTTGAATGTTCCCCCTCCCACCCCCCAATTCGTATGTTTACATCCATTTTTCTGGTGCCTAAGGATGTGACCTTACTTGGAAATAGGGTCTTTACAGAAGTAACCCGATTTAATGAAATCGTTAGGGTGGGCTGTAACCCAGTATGACTAGTGTCCTTATAAAAAGGGGAGGTAACGGCCCACGGATGGACAGAAGAGAGTATGTGCTGACACGGGAGAAAGACGGCAAGCCAAGGAGAGAGGCCTGGAAGAGCCCCTTCCCTCCCGGCCTCAGACAGAAGCATAGCAGGAGCGGCACCTTGCTTTCATACCTCCTGCTTCCAAAGCTGAGACGATACATTTATGTCGTTTTGAGCCACCCAGTTTGTGGGCCCCAGGGAGCTAATACAGAGCCATTTAAACACGAGGATGACAAAACCTTAGGCATTCACGAGAGACGGCTGCACTCTGGTGCTAGGTGACCCAACATATCCTGGTTTGGGTGGTATTTCCTGGTGTTGACATTGCAAGTCCAGTATCCAGGGAACCCTCTTAGGAAAATTGGTCCCTGGCAGCTGGTGCCTGGACCCTCAGCACCACTCCCCTGCGGTGTCTGCTAGCCTTTGTCTCTCACTTAGTGGCCGAGTTAAGCGCAGCCCGTGAAAATGAAGATGGCAGATGTGGCGTTTTGAAGACTACAGCTCCGTGATTAGAGCAGGTCTCGTGTGTAACTGGCCTCTTTCCAGGCTTCCTCAGAAGAGGTGATCAGAAGACTCCCTGTTTCAGAATACGTTCCCCCATAGCACCACCGATTCCCACAGTTCCACTGCCCTTTTGGTTTTTAATAGATCTTCGCTCTCAGAGTGAGTGTTAGGTTCCCTAGAATACAGCCTGGGAGAAGGCGTCATGGGTAAGTGAGTTGTTGATGGAGGGCTCTAAGGAGGACACAAGGGAAGCGGGAGAGGCAGAGTGGGATCTGTGTATACAAGGTCGTTGCAGCTTCAGGCACCTTCGTACGGAAATAGTCCTAAGAATATAAAGATATCAGAAGTGAAGTATGCTTCCTAGCAAGTAAATTGATAGGAACAGAAATACTTTTCCGAGGCCTCAGAAAAGACATTTGGATAGAGAGACACACACAGAAAACCTTAAAACAAATCTAACCGTCAATCTGAATCTTTTCCCCTCCAAAGAGTTTAGGTGATGTGATAAAAAAAAGTTCTCACGAGAAATTCCCCCAATGTTTATAGAAAATCTGAATAAGATTATATACAACAGCTAGTACGTTCATGTTCTGGCCATAAACTTTCTCTCTGAACGTTTATGTTGCTAGTGTACTTGAACCTTTCAACCTGTTCAGTCGATCGTAATCATGAATATGCAGCACAGGGAGCCTGGCGTCCGGCCACTCAGCTTTGAGAACTTGATGAATGTCACTGCTTCTGAGACGTCTTTCCTGACCATGCATCCAAAGTAGCTACCAGGTCCATTGATTCCCGTTGTGTATGTTCCACTTACTGCTCAGCACTTATTGGTGGCTGTTGCCTTCCAGCACTTTAATTTGTTCATTTGTTGCCCATCTCCCCCTTCACTGTGAACACCACCACAATGACCATCACCACCAGGTCTAGCTCTGCCTGTACCTCCACCACCATCCCCACCTCCTCCACCATCACCATCACCATCACCATCACCATCATCCCCACCTCCTCCACCATCACCATCACCATCAGCATCATCCCCACCTCCTCCACCATCACCATCACCATCACCACCATCCCCACCTCCTCCACCATCACCATCACCACCACCATCTCCACCTCTACCTTCACCCACTTTTCCTCCAACTTCAGTGGGACCTCCATGAAGGCAGGAACATGGTTTCTTTTATCACTGCTGAACCTACAGTGCCTGGAGTACTTACCTAGTTCAAAGAATGCACTAGGTAAATTTCTGTTTGCTCTTGAGCCAGAAAACAATGGGGACCCCACAGCACTGACAGTACGTTTGAGGGGTAGGGGTATTGTGCTTTTCAGGGAAGCTTTGGTAGATTGACGTACATCTCGTTTGCAGAGGGCTTCTTAGGGTGGTCAGCAATTAGAAAAGGTAAAACCTGGTGGGAATATTCAGTACAGGAAAGATTCTTGGACTATGACCAGTGCCCTCCCATGAGCAATGAGGAACTATAGATACCCCACTGCTTCCTCTGACTGAAACCCATGTCTGTCCTCGAATGGGACCCCAAGTCCATCCGCTGGGACCTAATGGACTTTTTCTCATCATCCAGCACTAGTTTCATTTGGAGAGCAAATTTGATGATCTCTCTCTCTCTCTCTCTCTCTCCCCACCCCCACAGACAGGTCTTCTATAGTATGAGATTCACATAGCTGAGGTTCTCATCCGTCTTGGTAACTGCTGGGTCCCCCCTCCCCAAAATGGTGCTGACTGCACAGGAGGCCCTCACACATGTTTGTCAAGAGAATTGAGCGAATCTGTGGGGTGCTCGTCTCCTTGAGTGGAACTCCCCTGGTCCTCATCGTCTGTGAAACCGTCTGTGTGAGACACAGATGAAGACACAGCTAACTCTGCAGTCCTTTGTCACAGTGACAAGGAGGCCCATCCTCCAAAGACAGGTCACAAACAGGTGTGCCCCTTCCTGTAGACACTGCAGGTCAGCATGGGCTCTGTTTCATCCTGCCCTGCACCCCTCCGTCTGCACGTTTCAGCGCTTTCATAGGACACAGCTTCCCTGACTCTGTCAACAGTCCCAGAGCTAAGTAAGTACCTGTGGATTGAAGGAATTTTCTTTCTTTGGTATTTAAAATACATTTTTCTTTCTTTTTTTAAAATTTTAATTAAAGTTTATTGGGGTGACAATTGTTAGTAAAGTTACATAGATTTCAGGTGTACAATTCTGTATTACATCATCTATAAATCCCATTGTGTGTTCACCACCCAGAGTCAGTTCTCCTTCCATCACCATATATTCGATCCCCCTTACCCTCATCTCCCACCCCCCACCCCCCACCCCCCTTACCCTCTGGTAACCACTAAACTATTGTCTGTGTCTATGAGTTTTTGTTTCTCATTTGTTTGTCTTGTTCTTTTGTGAAACACACTTTTCCAAGGGTGCTGTCTGTACGGCACACATTAAATTACAAAACAACAACTTTCAGGAATGGTTGAATTTAGCTGACTGTTTATTAATATTTTATTAATCACGTACTATTTTGCATTCCATTGTATAACGCAAGTAGCACGAAAAAGTCAAAAGCATAAATGTTAAGGAAGAAAAATGTTTCTTCCCATCACCATGGCTCCTTGTTTTGAAAGCACATTTGATTTCCCGTTTGACTTCTGGTTACTAATTTACTTCTAGCCCCCAACGGTGGGGGGTGAGGGTGGGAAAGATGGTTTTTATGAGCTAAGTCAACTTAATGTGCTTAGATGTGTATCTGTTTTTACTTGTGAGCTTTGTGCAAATTAGTTCCATTGTTTGCATATCGGCCAAGATAGAGATATCTACTGGGAAGCCCCCAAAAATGGCAATTAAATGATTTTGCCTAAAAAAGAAAAAAAATGACACTCAGTTAAAATTCAACGACTCATTCCCAGACTCGTAATTTTAAAAGGTAATGTGCCTTTCTGCTCATGGACGCTCTGGAGAAGACGCTGCTAAATGGTCGGAATATTTGGTGTCAAGTATGTTGTTTTGTTCCCCAACTTGACACGTTTACAAGTGAATCAAAGTGTTATAATGTTCTTTTGGCTTCGCTTCTTTCATTTTTCTCATGGGAAGAACAAGCCTGTCTTGTGATGCAGTCTCTGCAAGTCTCTGAATGAGAGAGAATTTATACAGACACGGTAGGAAATATTTTAAACGGGCACGCTGAAGACGTTCGTGTCGAGGTGCAGGTCTGGAACAGAAACTCAGCTATATATTTTAAAGCTAAAGCTTTAGAATGGTTTAGACTCACAAGAAATCACTTCGGTTCAGCACAATCGCTCTGAAAACTATGAGGAGAATGAAAGGTGAATAGGCAGCGAAACGTCCCAGTAAATAAAAGGTGGACCCTGCTCTGGAAGGAAACATTTCCTACTCAGGTTGAGCTCCTTGCTTCAGAATGTAGGCTCTCAAAGCACAATCAGATTAACCGCAAAACAGGATTGTAATAGAAGGAGGGTGACGTAGGGAAAATCATGCCCCGCCCCCGAACAGCTGTGTCTGAATCCCAGAACCTATGACTATGTCACCTTCCGTGGCAGAGAGGGAATCAAGGTTTCCGTAAGAACAGGGAGAGTGTCTTATCCAGGGGCCCAGTGGAATCTCCAGGGTCTTTATAAATGAAGAGGAGGAAGGCAGAAGAATGAGAGAGATGTGAGAAAGAGTCACCCATTTGTTGCTGTCCTTGAGGATAAAAGGGGCGGTAAACCCAGGAAGGCAGGCAGACTCGAGAAGCTGGAAAAGGCTGGAAACAGATTCCCTCTGGAGCCTCCAGAGTAGATGAATCCCTCGCTGACGCTTGGGTTTTAGCCCTGGGAGACCCACTTCGACCTTCTGCCCTCCAGAACTCTAAGACAGTAAAGTTGATTGAGGCTAATAAATACGTAATGTGTGACAGCAGCCGTAAGAGGCTAATGCAAGGTCCTACTTCAACTAGGGGAAGAAAGGACAAAAATATTATAATTGGCAAATAGGAACATTTCTTGGCAAGTGTGGCATTGTGTGGGGACAGGTGGTTCCAGAAAGGCCGGGCTGGACAACTTAGTATTATTCCAAGGATTGAAGTATTTTGTACTCCCAAAGTTTCCTCTCTTATTTTTTTGCCTACATCTAAACGCAGCTTTCCAGAATATTCTAAACCACCGTTCCTCCACCACCTGACAGAGAGTCACAGATATGGGCTCCTTTAGGGATCGGAGCTAGGTGTAGCACATACCAGAAAGATATTTTCAACCTGTGGAGCAGCCATGGATACTCCCTTCTGTATACCAAAACTTACTCACCGATTTCGACAGCGCCACCCACGGCCGGCCACCACAAGCGAGGTACCGTTATACGATCCAGTATGGCAGCTGCTCACCACGCGTGGCCATCGGCACTACAGACGTGGTGCGTCTGAATTGAGATGTGCTGTCATTGCAAAATACACTCCGGCTTTCAGTGACTTAGTACAAAACAACGTAATGTGAAGTGTCTCCATAATTTCCAAAATATTTACACCTTGGAATGATTTGGGTATCTGGGTTTATATAAAACATGCTCTTCAAGGCAACTTCACCTGTTTTTCTTTCACGGAACTGCTGGAAAACTTAAAATCACATATGCGGGTCATATTTGTGGCTTTCAATATATTTGTATTGGACAGTGAGTGTCTTGAATGAATATCGCAAGTGACCACCACCCCTTCTCTCACCTTTGTAAATCCTGTCTGTGGACGTGGGCGGTGTCTATCATAAATATTTGACTTTTCAAACTATCAATGGGATCATGGGAAATCCCAGGACAATCTGAAAATCATACCATTGTGACTAAAATACAGACTGGCCGGGCTTCAGGCCTATATACCCTCTAAGTGGACCCTCGGGACACTTTGCTGCCTGGTTCCCTTTGTATAGAGAACATAAAACAGGTTCTTCAAAAGGAGTTAAGAAGACATAAAGGGATCACAGGAGCTACTCAGTATCTTTCAGTGGTGCTTTTTAAAATGTTCACTTTAATAGCTCATTTAATGTGCTGTGGAATCTGAAAAGCACAGGAATAAAAGGGGTTGGGGAACTCTTTCATTGCTTCTTTCCGAGTTCTGAATGCACAGTGAACACCGTTTGGAATATTAGCACACGTGGCACCATTCACTTGAGGAAAACTTGAGGAAGCAATTCGTTCATCCAGTCTCGCATTCGTGCAACAGAGTAATGACGGCATGCTTTCTGCATCTAAGGCTTGGTCACCCAGGGCCTTTCAAAACCAAGAGGTCTTTCAAAATAGCTGTGTCAGGGAACACGCCCTCACGGTGTCGTACACCCCAGTGTGTAGGTGCAGGACCCAGCCTCCCGAGGTCACCTGCAGATGGCGTGGACCGTTCTCCGCTGGCTGACAGCTGCTCAGTCAAGCTCCTCTGTCTCCCTTCTTCTCCGCTGAGGGCCGGCTGGATGGTATCTTAGGTCAGATGCTCTAGCTTCCTGTCCTGGGAGATGATGTTTCTAAAGCACACCTTCCCTTGGAGGGAACTCCCCAGAATTGGCTGAGGCGCCCCCCCCCCCCAGTGGCTGGCGTCAGTAATCACCTGTTCAGTCAGGCAGACACATGCAGTGAACCCTCACAGATGGAGAGGTGCCCTCCTACCTGTCTCCCTTCTTTAAACGGAGCACGTTTCTTTCTCCTCTTGCTCCTCTCTGAGCCGAGGAACTCCAACAGAGTCGGCCTGCACGTGCAACAC
This sequence comes from Rhinolophus sinicus, assembly GCF_057876585.1. Classification (NCBI taxonomy): domain Eukaryota; kingdom Metazoa; phylum Chordata; class Mammalia; order Chiroptera; family Rhinolophidae; genus Rhinolophus; species Rhinolophus sinicus. The sequence goes on along the minus strand of NC_142518.1, from coordinate 3,167,320 downwards.
ATCACACCCGGATATTAGGGATGAGGTGAGTGTGTGCTCTGCTGCCCTGAAGCCCTTGTTACGTCTCCCCCCACCTTCCCCAATGCATGGGGCGCTCGCTCCTAAATCACTTTGCATTCTAAGACATAAGTACGTATCTGAAAAAGTTCGAGAGTGACGTTGTCCATCGCGTGTGCTCAGGAACGCTAGCCCTCATTGGTAGGAGCTTCTTGAAGGAAGCTTTGTGAGACTGCACAAAGCGGACACATGTTCTAATGTCTGCCCCTCATGCAGCAGTGGCATATTGCAGATGGGCACATCAGGAATTCCGGGAGATAGGAAACTGGCCGAAGCTTATTTAATTCAAACATTTGCAGAGTTTCTCGAGCACAGTGCCTTTCCACCTCTTCTTCCCAGCATCACTAGCGTCCTTCAAAACTGTTCTTCCCTGACCGTATTTTAGGAAATGCTGGTGAAAAGTGTTCTGGCAACCAAGAGTGATGCTTGTGTGAGCTATGGAGCCAGACTTTCAACTCAGAACGTGGTGTCTGTTGGGGGAGCGTGTAGGACAGCGTGGCTGGACATCTTGGGTAGTGGAAGCTACAATCTATCTGAGTGCAATCCACGTAAGAATACAGTAAAAGAGAAGGATTAAAGATAAATATCCATTTCAAATTCGGCTCTCTAGTTCACAGTGACGCAATCGATGCCTTGGTATTATTTCTTGTGAACTAGTCATTGAAATGAGCTTTTAAGAAGCGGCTCCGCAGTGTCTTCAAAGCATGCATTTCAATTTTTAGAAGCTAAAGGAAAAAAAAAAAGAAACCCATGCCTCACTCTTTGCAGTCTGAGATGGTTGATGACATGTATTTCTCCATCTCTGCAGTTTTTTCTTTTTTCGTCTGCTTCTCAACGTTCTGAGATTTGGGACCCTAATTCTCTGAAACCTTTTATGTATTGCCATTGTTCTGGGCAGAAAAGCCACAGATGAGTTTGAGTGTTAAAATAAGAACTATATGTGAAAATAGGGTGGTATTGTCATACACAATTTGGAAGATGGGAAACTAAAAGAAGTGGAATATTGTTTCATCATAATAAGAACAGAAGGACTGGTCCGTGCTACACTCTGCACAGACCTTACAAACATGCTGAGTAATAGAAACTGGACACAAGACTACTCATGTTGTGTGATTCTATTACTATTTCCCTGAAACGTCCAGAAGAGGCCAATCCACAGAAAGAGAAAGCAAATTAGTGGCTGCCAGGGGCTGTGGGGAGGGAGGAATCAGGGGTGTCCCTTTTGGGGATGAAAATATTCTGGAACGAGACAGCGGTGGGGGTTGCAAAACACTGTGAAAGTGCCATGGCGTTAGTTGTGTATTTTACAGTGATTAATTTCATGGTATTTGAGTTTAACCTCAATTAAAAATAATAATAAAGGGCGAACTATGGTAAGACCTGACGAGGCCACTGAGTTTTCATTAACACCAGTGACTCTGGACTGGAGAGCCAAGACGGGGGGAGTTTTTAGCAGGAGCATGAGAATCACATTGTGTTGCCATAATGAATGTGTCACACACAGAGCGAATTAAGGACATTCATGTCTTTATTAAAAATGAAATAATCCCCTTTGTTCTCTCCCTCTGAATAAAATGGTACAAGCGTAGCAAATGGTTTTTGCAGTTATGGTTTCGAGAGGGAATTCACAATAATTTAGTGAAGTCGTTTTGCCAAACTCCCACCCTAGTTTTGCCCCAAATGGATGTGATGGAAAAGGGGATCAGGCAGACAGAAGTGTGGAAGTTGGCGTGTCCCTTCACAGATGTCTCAGCTTCCCTCTCTCACACCCAGTGGCCCACAAACACACACCTTGCAGTGGGAAATAGTCGGCATTGCTTAGGATTTCACCATCATGGACTTGGAGGTGCCCAGGGGCCCATGTGGCATCGCTCCATCAATTCACAGAGGCAGGAAGGTGCTTTGCTGCTTACGAGGGGAGCGAGAGAGAATTGCGTGTCCCTGCCTGGACGTTGGGGTACGATGACGCAGGCGTTAAGGGGACACCCATGTTACGTCACCTTCCCCAGTGCCAGTGGGGCTGTTGTTCCCTGGCGTTATTGTGGTGCTGTGTTGTCACCCCCCTGCAGAAGGTCTGCACCGCGAAGCTTCCCGTCGCAGGCTACCTGTAACTGGCTTAAACATGCCCTGTAATTATAGTGGCTGAACTCAGATTTCCAACTAACGTGGTTAATTGGGTTTGTTTTATACGCTTGGCTTTCTCTCCTTCCCCTTCCCCTCCCTGCCAAGGAAACCTAGAGTAAAATTCTGTCCACGCTTTAGTCGCACAATGACAAAGTGTCACCTGCAGTACGTGTGCCATTGTTGGTGATGGCGCTGAGAACACAAGAATGAAAGGTGACATCTAATTGCCTTCCTTTCTCGGGAGACCCTCAGAGAAATGCAAACATCTGGCATCGTTTCCGTGCTTGACTAGCGGCTGGGTTTTTCGAGAGCAGCCCTTTCCTGATTTCGCCAATTCTCCTCCCTCTCAGACGTGCTTCAGAATTTAAGAAAGGAAATGATCATCTTTTTATGCAAATGTGATTTTTTTTTTCTTTCTTTTTGAGTGGTACGTTCCAGGAGGTATCTTCCTTTCAAGAATGGTAATTTTCCAGGGGAAGAGATCTTTAAAAATATATATATGTCTGTATGATTGCAAAGCCTGGAAGAGTTTACTGCAAAGGTGTTTTTCAAAATAAAATAGGCAATGGATTTGTCCCTTTGTCTTTCTTGCTAAGAGGCCACACTTTTCCTGTCTGATGAATAGTCTTGTGGCTGTTAATTTTACTTTTCTAGTTAATATATTGTGTATACGTTAGGTTGTTGGGTTCACCTCAGATGAATTTTTTTCGTCTGCATCTCCATTGGGTCACTTGGGTGTCAGCTGCTTGCATTTCGGTGTGTGTTTGGCAGTAGCAAATGTGTGTGGCAGGCAGTCCATCTTTGCAGAGGCCCAGAAGAATACCCCTAATTTTTCTCTCCTTCAGGGATTATGGGCAAGCACATTCTGATACTCCCAAGTGTTAGGCTTGAAGATTTAGAATAATGCCGTTTATGAGCTAAATTGCTCACGCCAGCATTCGCCTCTATTTTTCTTTTTCTCGTGGGGCTTCGGCTCCTGGAAGCTTCCCGCCAGGTTTTAGAGCCGCAGGTAATTTGTCACGTAGATGAATTAAATACTCCGATTCCGTGGTTTTCTTTCGGGTCTGTGACTAATGGGTGTTGGTCGGATTTCAGTTTTCAGTTCAAAAACAGTCACCCTTTCTCCTGGATCGTAGGTCCCCACACAGCACACCTGTGCTCCACTTTCCTGTCCAGGGACTCAAGCAGAGCCCGATGGCCTCAGAGTACACTGAAGTGCTCGCTGAAACGCGACGGTCATGTACGTTCACATTGGGCCCTTTGAAATTCTAGTTCTGTTAGAATCCCAGCCCGCACGTGGTTTTCACCTATGTTTGGCCTCTTCCAGAAGCACAGCGAGGGTGCCTGCAGCGTGGTGAGTGTTGATCCAAGGCAGGTATTAGAGAAACTCACGTGCACCTTAGAAAGGCCAATCAAAAGCCACCCCAAAGCTTAACAGTTCTCTGCCCTGGTTTGTGGTATTCAAAATACGAGATCCTGCATGTCTGGGGATGTGTCACACTCTATGTGAGTATTGTCCGGCGTACACAGAGGAAGGGAAGAGATTGACCTGCTCAGGGTCACTTAGCTCAAGAAGGAGGAAGCCAGGGTGTCCCCAAGACTTCTTTTCTTGGGCCAGATTTTCAGGACCTGAGGTTTCCTTGAGACGGACCAAGCTGGATCCACAAATCAACCCTTGGAAGGTAATGATGAAATGGTGCCCTGTCACTACCCAAGATGCAATTGGAGATTGTGGGGTGGTGAATGTTGGGGGACCCCAACAGACTTAGCATCCCCCAGAGACAGGTCAAGAAGCCAACACTAGTTTGCAGAGATGCTCCGACCCTCTGCGTGAGTTTCTGATAAAATGCGTGAGAAATGATGGGGACGCGTGGGTGAGACTCCAGACACGGGGGACTCATCAGGCTTGATTGATCTGTGTTTATTACAGGTTCAGACTTTGTGTAAGTGAACGGTGCGGAGGGTGGAAGGAGAGGGGAGGGGCCCAGATTATGGGAAACTACAGAGGCGTATTCGATGGGCTTTAAGCAGATCAACGTGCTGTTGATTTATATACAGAGGTGGAGAAAGGACAGCTGCCCTTCTTCCTTGTGGAAGACGGTGAACTAGTTCAGCCAAGAGAACACAAGACAAAGGTTGTTAGCATGTTGTCAGGGGAGGGTGTGAAAGGTGTGCGGAAAACTGGCAACCCACACTGCGTTTGGGGCAAAAACGTGATTGAGTCAAACCCATGGGGGATGGGATTTGCTTTAGACGGGGGCATAGGGTCTAAATAGAGACAAAGTGTGAAGATTCCGAATCCCCATCAGAAAAGTGGGGATCATGACTGTTTCCTGATAGGACCGTGGGGATTACAGAGACACTGCATGTAAAACACGGTGACTGTTGCTTCTGTTCCCTCGGTTCAATTTGATAAGGGGAGCTGGGGAGGTAGCTGGTACGATGTAGGTGATAAAAAGGCTGATATGCTTCATTTATTTGCTTTGACTTTACACAATCCATTGAACAATTACAGTGGTTATGATGGAGGCCACGTGAATTAACTGTGTCTCTGTTTCCTTTTTCACCGTCATTTAATGGGAAACATCGCCACGGTGTTCCTTGCTCCATGCTGGCTTCTTGGTATCCAGTAGGACACAGAGAACGGAAGTCAAAAACTGAGGTCTTGGTTTGTGTATGAGAAGGTCCAGTCAAGATGTCGATAATCCTTTCCGTTTTGCTCCAAACTATGCACCCCTGTCTGCCTCCACAGCTAAGGCTGGTGTTAGGAGGCTCCCAGGCTTGGGGATAGAAGGGGGTGAGCTTCTCCACCAGAGAACCATCTGCATGTTTCAGAATCTGCTGGGCTCAGTCGTGGAGGCTAGAAATAGCAAGAACTCGGAGGAGTCCTGACTTGGTGACATGTCCAGAGGGTCATTGAAATGAGATTTGGGGATATTAGTTCCCTCATGCTGTTGCAACAAACTATCACAAATGTAAAGCAATGCAGATTTATTGTCTGATGATTATAGAGGTCAGAGAATTACACTCAGTCTCATGGGGCTAAAATTGCTCAAATCAAGGTGTCTGCAGGATTGAGCCCACCACCCCCTCCCAAGACCCAAGACTCACAGATGTATGAGAAATAATAAATGGCTGTTGTTTTAAGCCACCGAGATGTGGACTTGTTTGTTACACAGCAGTAGCTTACTAATACACTTGGTTTTTCTCATTTTTGTAATGGGGATGATAATACCTCTTCCGTGTGAATTTTGTGAGGAATAAATGTACATAATGAGCTTTGTAATTATCTGGGACACAGAAAATACCCAAGTGTTAACTTTGAATTTAACGAGATAATGTGTAAAGACTGGGATCTCTGTGTCATTTAGAACTGAGATTCTGATGGAAACAGAACAGATTTTTGATGTGAGACAAGAATTCTTATTTTCTTGGCCATGCTGTATTTGAATTTAGATATTATGGTAATTCTTTTCAAAGAGTTTGGTTTTAGGCAAAACGTTACTTCTTTTTCTTGGGGCGAGGGACGGGGATTGCTGAGCATGGCTCTAAGCTCATTTCTGTTTCAGATCTTTCCACTATAATTCCTTGGTCTTAAAAAGTAGATTTGCATCATCAAATGTCAGTTCCCGACAACCTGTCATTGAAAAGTGAAAGTACGTAAGTGACGTTTTCATGATTTCTGCAGGCTTTGAGCTTTTATCAAGATTTATGTCTTATTGAAATGATGTTTCTGAAATAATTAATTTGACTGTTTAGCAAAGAACCTTTGCAATTAAGGACTTAGAATTCAAATCATTAAAGGGTTTCATGAAAAGGGGCCATGGCGCCTCGCGGAGAGCATTTTTATAGTTCTAGGTCAGCATGACAGGACTTCAGATTGATGATGACCCTGAACTAGGAAAAGATTAAATTATAATTATTTGGTGAAGCTAGACACGATCCTGTGGTATGAATTAAGCCTGGCAGTGTGGAAAGAGCGTACACAGGTCCCTAAACCCGCTCAGAGAGTTACTGTTTTTGGACTCCTTCACTTCATCCGTAATGTGATTCACTTCCCTGAAGGTTATTATAAGGATATAAAATAATATATAGAAAGTGCTCACTAGTGCTTGAAACATACTAGACGTTCAATAGCTAGTCACTTTTGATTAATGCAAATTAGAATTTTGAGGATGTACTTTTCCTTGGAGCTGCAGTGTGACAGCATGATTTAAGATTCCAAAGCTAAGGTCTAAGAGCAGAGACTAGCAATGGAAGGGTGGGGGGCTGGCGTTTGGTGGAAGATTAACTGGAAAAGGGAGGCAGAGTGAGCACAGGTGTTGGAGGGAGTCTGTCACCGGTGAAACTGCGTCTAACTGAGTCACAGCCTTGGGGAGATGGAAAAGACCCTAAAACAGCACTTCAGAAAAAGAATTTCCAATGTTTCATGTACCAACACTTTTGTAAATCAAAATAATTTACGAGAAAGATGAAATAAGACTTACAAAATACAAGTTCACATCGTCATTATGAGTCAACAGACCACGATTACTGTATTCAGTTACTATGCAAATTTCAGAATGCTTCCTCCCCAATTTCTGTACTTAACTCATTCGGAATGGCAGCCATCCACAGACCCCTGTTTGGGTGGCACGGCCCTAAAGATACCCGCGTGAACTTCCTCCTCATGAAGTCCTTCCTTGTCTGTGTTACCGGTGCATGTTTGTGCCATCCCTAGTGGTTTGAATCTCTCTATGCATGGACCACTTGTATGTTTCATGAGGCAGTTTCTTCTGGTTTGGGAAAGTTTCAATTTATCATTCCGAGACCTCAGTGAGAGGTCTGGGAAAGGCAGGGACCAGTGTCTGGGTTGAGGGAACACAGTCCTTCCTGCTGGCATGTCCCCAAAACAGAACTTAGGCAGATCCCAGTGGGTGGGTCAGGGTGGGTGTTACCAGGTACTCAGAGATTGGAGCATTGGTTTGTAAATTAAAGCATGCACTTAGGGGCAGGGAGGTATCCGATTTGGGGACTGTCCCAAAAGGAAGGAAAGTGGTCACCAGAAAGCAAACTGAGAGCGTTTTGTGGGAGTCCAGGTACAGGGTGATTGGTCTCGTGTCCAGATCTTTCCTCCGGTGGCCCCCTGTCCACACTGCAATTGGAGAGATTGTCCTCACATGCAGGTCTGATCAGACCAGGGCTGGCGTCACACTGCTCAGTATCCCTCTACATGAAAGATCCATCACCACCCCTTGTACGTCTAGTGTCCCGTGTCCTCTCTGCTTCCTAGGGAGTGGGGCTGAAGCTCTGCCTTTCCATCATCCTTCACTCCTCTTCCCAATGGAAACGTTGGTCATAGCTGAAGGTTCCCCATGAGACCCTGTTTGGAAAAAATAAAAAGATCCCCTTGGTAACTTAATCTCACAGGGCAAACCCCAGAGTTGTTAGCATGGCACACTTTTAATTGCTTAATTTCACCCCATTTTCTCAGTTTTAAAAAATAAAAATAAAATCCCACTTGCATGCTAGCTCGTCAGCTCTTGCCTCAATGCCTCATCCATGCTCTTCCCTTTCCTTGGAGTTCAGTACGTTCCCATCTGCTCACTTGCTAACCCCCTCCTTGTTCTTTGAGGACATAGCTCAAATGTCACCAATTTGAGGACACTTGTTTGGTCCCTGTTGCTGACACATCTCTGGTGTGTTCTTCTAGGGTCACAGTGTTGAACTGTTTTGTCACATGTCTTCTTTTCCTTTAGTCTGGGGTGCCCTAGATGGCAGGGCCAGCGTCACATGCATAGTTGTGTCTCTGGGAAAAGTAAGGTGTCTGAGGCAGGCTGGCCGATAACCCTCCAAAGATGCCCATGCCCTCATTTCCAGAACCTGCGGCTACATTGTCTGACACAGCAGAGTGGAAGTAAGGTTGCAGGTGGAATGGAGGTTGCTAACTCACCGACCTTAAAATAAGGAGATTATTCTCGATTATCCAGGTGGCCCCGATGTGGTCGCAATGGTCCTTATTGATGGGGGAAGAGCAGGCGGGAGAGACCAGCAGAGTGTGACGCTCCCGGCCATTTCCAGCTTTGGAGGTGGGAGGGAGGCCATGAGCATAGGAGGCAGCTGGGCTCTACAATCTACACATGACACTAGTGGATTCTCCCCTGCACATCTGGAACGGGACACAGATCCGCGACCCCCTTTGATTGTGGTCCAGTGATGTACTTGGTAGACTTGGGACCTCCAGAACTGTGAGATGAAAAACACATGTTGTTCTGTGGTCATGTGTTACAGCCGCTGCAGGAAACCAGCAGTCCCTTATAAATAGTCAACGCTTGTTAAGTATCTCTTTGGACCAATGAATGCACAGTTCCCCCGGCGAGAGCAGCACGGCTGCTTTGGTGTCTGTCCAGTGAGTGGACTGGACTTTTTTGTCCAGAATTCCCTCCATGGACGGGATCAGGCTCAGGGACGGTGTTGGGTCTGGAGGGGAGAGGTTCCCTTCAGGTGGACATTTACCTGCCTGCCTCGCTTGGACGGTGTTCTTTCCTGTGTTTCCGACGTTCTGTTACCACGTCTCTGCCTTCTCCACACGGTCACCCCTTTTTTTGATACGGACAAAACACGGCTTGTTTTGTTTCGCTTCTGCCCTCCAGGTTCTGTCGTTAGTAACGGCGCGCCCTTTCTTTTTGATGGGGTCACTGCATCTTGTTTCTCATGAACACCCTCCCCTGGGGGCCACTGAGCCCATTTCAGACTCTGCTAATAGACCCTACACTCACTCTTCGTGTCATCATGGCGACTGGAGCCAAACGGCATGTGGCATTCATGGGGGCATTGGCACGCAAGGCTGTGGGGTGTGGCAGACACGCGGCTGACACCCTCACATTTCTGAGCCACCCAGGAGGGTGCGGCCCTTTCCTCAGAGTCCGCCATGCCTTGATGGACGGAATCCTTAATCGCATCGTGTTCTGCCTTGGTCTGTGGTCTTCTGAAACCACAGGGGAAAGAAGACGGTTGTATTCGTTACCTGGTGTTGCTTCATCATAAATCATCACAAAACTCAGGGGTCTCACACGACACAACAAAACACCAAGTGTTTCGCCCCAAGATTTCCGCAACGTCAGAAATTCTGGAGCAGCTTCGTGGGGTGACGTTAATTTGGGATCCCTCATGACGTTTTCGTTCGCTCGACGCCAGAATAAAAGCTGAGGACATTTTAAAAAGTCAGCCCCCGCTGTGACACTTGTCGAATGAGTTGGCAAAAAAATGAGGTGACCTTTCATTGATGGTCCCAAACCAACGGCAGTAAAAGCCGTTGGCAGAGAGGTTCTTACAAAAGTCTGTGACTACCACGCAGTGATGTCATTTCATGCCGCTTTGACGAACTCGAGCGATTACGAAATGCCAGTGTTTGGCAATCTGACTTCATTTTTAATTTTATTAATGCCCAGACCTTCACGGATACATTTTCTCAGTAAATGTGATAATCTGTGTATGAGTTCTGCCTAAAACAATGCCACCGGTGTGACTGTTTCAATGGCCCGTGTATATCCGGTTAACATTTTTATTGTTTTAATGCTATTTTTTGCAGTTATAGAAATTCTGTTAACTAAACACGACGAAGATACTATAAGTTTGTGTTCTGGCTCATGTGTTTAATGTTCTGAATAGACCCAAATCGATACTTTAAAGTGTCAATGTGAAGCTAGGAAGCGCAGAGAAAAAAGTGTCTCCAGTAAACTCACAATAGATATTTTGCCTCACATGAGAAAAAAAAAAATTGAGGTGTTAAAAGCGACTGAATAAATGACTGAGATTGACACTGAGGTGTTTTATATTTAAATATGCATGTGAGTATATATATATATACATGCATACATATTGGCATGAAAATTTTCACAATATTTCTATGCACATTCGGAAAGTATTGATTTGCCAAAGCTGAAAATTAAACTGGCAGCGAAACTCCTGTATCCTTCCAAATTCATTTTAAGCAATAGAGGGACATGAGCATGTGAGAGAAATTATGGGCCATTCGCTTGGAAACACAAGTCCCATCGTGTCTCTTTCAAACTTCTTTCATCGAAGGAAGTGCAAACTGCAAAGGGAAGTGCACACAGACACACACACACAGACACAGACACACACACACACACACACACACACACACACACACACACACACACACACGACCTGCCCAGAAAACCGACATTTGCAACTTTTTAAAAACTTTGATAATCGTCGTTTTGTCAGTCGTCTGCAATGAGAACAAACTACAGAGAGAACTAGATGCTGAGGTGCGTAAGTCTGTAACAGTCATCTTGAGGGTGGATTCCAGGCGTTCAAAGCTGCCTAAAGAATGCTCTGGCTCTTGTCCATTGAGTTTACACCAGATAAATATTATGTATTTGAACTTACGAAATGACTTTCTGTGAATAAAATGCTGTCTGTTTTCTCAGGGTGGGGGATTCCAGGTAAATTTTCATTGGATGGTAAATGATTTCCGCCCTTTAAAACCTATTTAAAAAAAACCTGTTGGTTTAGGATTTGTGAGTAAAATAGCTTTCAGAGCTTCAGACAGAGTGGTCCAAATTAAGGAACTTTTTAGGGGATCAAGGATATTCTTGGGGCAATTACTCCCTTCCACACCCCAAATCCCCTGTCACTGCCCATCTTTCAGTGAGGATGGCTTTGGCCAGGGCCTCCAGGTAACCTCGAAGGTCCAAAATGAGGGGAAAAAAGAGACTGAGACGTGAAAGACGTAACCCTAGAAAGCAGATCAACCTTGTGAAGAAACAGAGAAGACGACGTGACAGAGTCACCGTCCCAGAGAGAATAACTGGGCAGCAAGGTGACATGAGGTTCCCTACAAGTGAGATGTACTTGGATTCAGCTGTGACTGTCAAAAGCGTGCGATGCACACACATTTCTAGAAAGTTCTTTCTTATAGAGAGCTCATACCAGATTTCTCCATTGTGTTGTTACGAGCCCATTGATACAGACACCAGAGTTGGCACACCCACCTTTCCCACTCTCTCAAAGGGCACAGTATCTCCACCTTCCCCATCCAGGCCGTGGGGGCCAGGAAGTCGCCTTAGCTCTCTGCACGTGCCGTAACCTTTGATGGTAGAAAATGCTACCGGCATTCAGCGCTGCACTGAGCATTCAGTTAGTCGGCACAGCTTGTGGGAACAGACACAGAACCCCCGGGGCACTGTCTCCTGGTGGGAAGCAAGGCAAAGGAGCTCGGGGAATGGAACATGTTACTTGATAGTTTGAAGCTAAAAAGTGCACCATCGAGAAAAAGGCGCTGAAGAAAATGGAGGGTGGATACTGAGGGACGCAACAGCTAAGGGTTTCGTGGGGAGAAGACGGACAGTTCCATGTATGCACTAAACCTAAGATGCGTGCTTCTGGCAGCCTCGGGGAACCACGTATTTACTCTTTGAATTCCCGTGTCGGGAGGACAGACACACATAGCACGGACCAGGGAGACAGGAAGGAACCTGCCGTGTTTTAAAGGAAAACTCAGAGAGGAAACGCTCCTCGTCCGAGGCCCTCACAGGTGCATGACCTGGCAGACCTCGGATCCCTTGCAATTCACCATCATTCTCCCAGCGAAGCAATACTGAGGCCCAGAGGCGGTGCAAGCTTTGAGAAGCTTGTTCTGCTGGCAAAAACAGCCAACGACCAAAAAACAGTCCCCACTGGGGTTTCCAGGCGGGAATTCCCGCCCGTGCTCAGGAATTCTTTCTGCTTTCCCCTTCCCGAATCCTGAGATACAAACTGTTTTCTGTTCTCCACGGTGAATTGTGTCCACAAGTGACGGCCGATACTACCAACAACCTGGGTTCAAGGAGCCAATTTCCCCTCATTTCCCAGCCAACTTTTCTTGGGATTCAGGAACAGGAAAGCGAAAACAATTCCTGAGAATGGGCGGGAATTCCCGCCTGGAAACCCTAGTCCCCACATAGCAAAATTCCCCTTTGTGGTTTGTCTTCTGCAAAATTCCAGCGCCCTCCAGCCAGCTCATGTCATTTACCTGGTTCCACATCCTGGATTGATTCTGTGATGGTCTGGGCTAATGACCAAATGCACTACAAGGAACGAGCAAGTGTTTTGGACGCTGTGTTTCTTCAGCCCCAAACGTTGGATGGGGGAGTTAGTTGAAGGTGTCAGTAGCATCTGGAAATTATTTCGTAACATGTATCACACTTACCCCCATCCAGCATAAGCATCTTGAAATATCATCCATGCAAGGTTCCCCCCAAGCTCACTCCAGCCTGAGTTTCTCAGACATTTTTGGCCTCGGTTATCTGCATGACCATTTTAATTCTGAGTGACATTGACAGAAACCAGAAGCCTCATTTTCAGTGCTCGGCTAAGCTTGAAATTGCCGAGGCCAAAGGGTTAACTTGCCTGGATCTTGCAATCACATTGTAAAGAAAATCCTCACATTCTTGGAGGATTGTTCTCTTTCATCACATTTCCCTCTTATTTTCTTTCCAAATAATTAAGAAGGCGCTGGAAAGAATATTTTCACTGATAATTCCTCACGGAGAAGGGACGACAGAGTTCACCTAATTTTCGACCTTAGCGGTTCACATGTCAGTCTGGCAACGGAGTTGGTTCTGTCTTTACACTTTAGAGAAGCATGACTTGACAAGAACCTGAGCATGTCATTTCAATTTTGATTACACTTGTATATTTCTACTGTGTTGAGATAATTAGAAGACATTGCACTCTTTGAGCTATCTTTTTTTTTTTTTTGCACAAATAGATATTACGTCACATCTGCCGTTTTGTAAAGCAGACAGTCCTAGGGATTAGGGCACAGAATCGCCCTGGGGACCACAGTGGTTGTCTTACTATCAGGAAATACAGTACAGAGACCAGGTGAGCCACGACAGCAGTGAGGCCCCATTCAACTGGCAAAATCTTTTCCTGCCAGGTGTTTTAGGGACCAGGGCCTCGGGGCTGTTAACAAAGTGGCCTGATGGATTCCAGAACAAGAAGAAAACTCCAAAAAAAAAAAAAAGCTACATAAGGTGATGCTTGAAACATTCCTTGCAGTAGTGTAATTGCACCCCCCGTCAGAAGGTGCACATGTGACTTAGTATTCGTGGGTCATTGTGACAGATAAAAATGAGCCCTCCCTTTACCTCTCTGTTCCTCTCCAGCCCTGTCTAATAAATATCGAAAGATAATCTTAGATCCGGTTACGGTCTAATTCTCTGTGTATTCCGTGGTTTTTCTTTTTTCTTTTTCTTTGAAGAAATACGGTTATACAATACTTCTGCTTCAGACAGCGTTCTTAAAATAGAACGCACAGTTATAGGGTGGGTATATTTACAGTTTGAGATTTGATTTCCATTTGCTCCAAAATGGTTCAAGATTTAGTGCTGCCTATTTTTTCTTTTAATGTCTTTATGGATACATGTAATTCTAAATTGGAAAAGGCAGGAAATTATTATTTATTGGAAAACACATATATACATAGTTACAAGAAGCGGAGCACAGCATTAGGAATAGAGACAGTGGTAAAGTAATGGCTGTGTGCGATGTCAGAGGGATAGTGGATGGGGGAGGGGGGTTGTCACTGTGTGAGGGATATAAATGATAAATGCCTAGCTATTACACTGTTTTGTACACCTGAAACTAAGAAAAAAAAGAAAGAAAAGAAAAACACATGGGTCGGGTGCATGGAAGCTGACAGCTCTCTGAGCTTCACACCAACTAGAATGGAAAGGCATTAGTGTTCCAGCGTTACAGACGCAGGACTTGAAGCTGTGAGAGATGGGTCGTTTGGCCTCGTCACTGAGCTGTGTCTGTTAGGGTCTCGGTGATGCATGGCTCCAAACAGAGTCCAAATAGAGATGGTCAGGTATCTGAATACATGTCAGTCTGTCCATCCATCTATTCCTATGAAGTCTCTGTGTGTCCGTTCATCTGTCCGTCCATCCATCCATCCATCCATCCATCCATCCATCCACCCACCCTCCATTCATCCATGTATCTTGTGTGTCTGTCTGTCTGTGTCCATTCATGTATCTAATCTATTTTATCTGATCTCTCTGTCCACCCATCCATTATCTATGTGTGTCTATCATCTGTCTATCTCCCTCTCTCTCTCTCTCTCTCTCTCTCTCTCTCTCTCTATCATCTATCTACCAATCTATCTCTATCTACATATCTAACACCTATGTATCCATCCACCCATCTGCACTGTAATTACAAATACATGTGTATATTAGCGATACATATTTACAACACATTTGGCGTTGTGAACATACAGTTTTGTATCCCTTTTCACCCTAAATGCCTAGTCATGCCTATTCATCAGACATGGTTGAAACTGAGCCTTTTTTATAGTTTGTTCCCTACATCCAAAGCCAAGCCTGGATCTCCTGATGTTAAATGGCTAAATGGTGTGTGTGTGTGTGTGTGTGTGTGAGAGAGAGAGAGAGACGGGGTGGGGAGAGATCTGAGGAGGAGGAAGAGGCCCTGACGACCTCAGGTCTATTCCAAGGCAGTTCTTGACCCGCCCTGGTTTGTACAGTTGAGTAACCCTGGGGGACGTGCACTGGGGACGTGTGAAGGGCGCCATACTCGGCAGGTTCAGAATGCGAGCAGCCCCTGAGTGGTCTCGCTCCAGCCCCAGGAAGGGCTTCTGGGCAAGAAGTGCTCCCCAGGGCAGAAGCCCCGTGGGTCCCCGTCTGGCTAAGTGGGGGTGGCTCCTGCCTCCTGGGGCTGACACGGAGGTGGCGCTTACCTTCTTCACTGGGTTCCCCTTGCAGCTGTCGTCCTGCAGCTCCGGACGTGGCTTCGAATAGATTGGTCCTCACGTAGATGGATACACTTGGCTTTTGCTTGCTTCAAGATGCAGGATTCCCGGCTCCCTCGTGCTTCTCTGTGGCCCCAACCCGGGGAGTCCGAGGTGGCTGCTATGGCCAGTTTGCAGAAAAATTGCATGTACTGACTGCAAAATTGCACGTCCCCTGCATAACATGGTGTCTTGGCATCTCATGGTGGGGACCTTGTGACCCTTTTGCAGAGGACACAGCCCTTCCCTTCGTACGTCCAGATGATGCTATGGCAGTTTTCCAGATGATCTCATTTATTTCCCACAAAATCACACCCATCGCGCAGCAGGAAATGTGTGGAGCTGCGTCTGCTGGCCTCTTGAATTTGGGCCCGTTTGCTCTAAGCACGGCTGACTTTCCTTGAAGCAGGTGGTCTCTCTTGCTGCCTTTTGCTGCTCTGGGCGCCATCATTGCTCTTCTTTCCTCTTTTCTGTTTTCTTGGGTAGTTTTTGTCAGGTTCTATAGGTTTCGCTAGCTGTCCGTAGGCTGTTATTTTCTCCCCAAGTGTTTGGAGTCGTTTTTTGTAGCTCCATTTGAGAGACCGTGTCTGTTTAGGTGGGAGCTGAACCTCTTCTAGCCCAACATAAAATGTGTGAATGGCTGTGCTTCTGTCTCCTTGCTAATGAGGGGTTTTACGGCTCTTACGCTGATTCCCTTGTTTTCTTTTGTCATGTGCTTATGTCTTGTTTGTTTATATCTTTCCCAGAGACTGGAAGGCAGAGCCTCCTTCTTAGAACCTGCTGTGGTTCCCTGTCAGTTTTTCAGGAACATTCGAGCTATAGACACAATGTGTGTGTTCCCCCAAAATTCATATGTGGAAACCTAACCCCCAACAGGATGGCATTTGGAGGCGGGGCTTTTGAGAGCTGATGAGGTAATGAGGGCTGGAATCTGGGCCCTTATGACAGAGACCCCGAGAGCTGCCCCATGTGAGGACACGGCAAGAAGACGGCCGCGTGTGAGCCAGGGCGTGGGTTCTTCGCAGACACCGAGTTGGCTGGTGTCTGGATCTTAGACTTCCAGTCTCCAGAACTGTCAGAAATAAATCTTTCTTATTCCTAAGCTCCCCAGGCTGTGGTATTTGGTTATAGCAGCGCAAATGGACTAGACAATTATTGAATCCATATTACAAATCTACGTGAGAAATGCTAAGAACCCCTGACACCCAACAGTGTCTCACAGATGTTATTATTTATTATTATAGATACTTAAATCATTGAATATCATGAGAGAGACGCTTAGCTTTTAATTCCTACTATAGTCAATGAGCTCAATTTATATTTTATTAACTCAGAATTTCATATTCTTTTCTAATAGAATATGGGATTCCAAACCCATTTTTTTGTTATCTTACAACAAATATACCCTTTTGGACAACTTAGCTTTTCATTCCCTTAGATAATCATATTTGATTTTTTAAATAAAACATTATGCTCATGTGGCATTCATAGTCACTTGTGGGAATGGTATTTCGTGATTTCTCCATTCTTGAGTTTTTATTTGTGTTTCATCTATTGGTGAGTTGAAGTACACTTTATTTTTGTGAAGTGATTGGCTCGTAAAAAAAGAGAATCCTTGCATATTTGACAAGGATTTTCTTATTTGCTTTTACCTATGAAAAGAATTCTTGGTTGGAGATAAAAGTCTTTGGGTACCAACTTTTCTCCTTTAAAAGGGGAAAAAAAGTTTTGGAGTCAGGCCACCGTATAAAATCCCTGAGCAGCCCATGGTTTTGACTCCATGTAAGGAGCCTGTTTTTATTTTTATGTCCTTCTGCATGAATGCTGGAAGCATTCTTTCCTTTATCCTCGAAGGAAGACAAATTCTGGATCCCACCTTGCTGTGAGTAAGCCCTCCCTCCCCTGCAGGTTGATGTGTGTTTCCTTGTGCTTTCATTTTTTTGTTTCCTAGATCCAAGTCGCGTTTCGCTTCTTCTCACATCTTTGAAGCAAGAGAGGTTTATTTGTGCCTGACCTGTGCCGGCCGCCTGGGTCTGTGGCTTCTCCTTGGCTCCTGGTTCTGGGGCAGTTTTAAGTGTCTCAGGATAGAACTTCCAGTTCCCAGTCGGCCCTACGTCATGCGGTGCTGCCGTTTGCGGGTAAACTCCTCTTCTCCCGTTGCTGGCTAATTGTTTTATTTTCCGTTCTGGAGTAACGGGGTCACCCTGTGAGATCCTGTATCCTGGGCTCACCTCTCCTGGGACCCTGTGAGTGGCTGAAGCCTCCTCGCCCTTTCTCTCTGTGTTTTTCCTGAGAGTTGCCGTCTCCCAGGTGCTGGGGAACGAGGGAAGGACCAGCACGCGGCCTGAAAACGCCCCGTGGGGTATGTGTGTGCATGTGAGGGGCACTTTCCAATCTGCTCCTCATGAAGCCTGGGCCAGTGGCAGCAGGGCAGGCGTGAGATGGAGGGTGTATGTGGGGGCAGAGCCAGGAGGGCAGTTTCCAGGCTCTCGGCCTCACGTGGAAAGGTGCTGGCTCAGGTAGTAAATGGCCATCAGCTGTGACTGGATGGCCGTCAGCTGTGGCTAGTTGGCCGTCAGCTGTAACCAGTGAGCCATTGGCCACTAATATAACTGCCGTGGCTACGCTAGCAGAAAATGGGGGCTAGCAAGGAGATGGTGGCTGAGCCTGCAAGCAGCGGAGTGTGGATTGCGGATGCAGAGAAGTGGATTGCAGTTAGCAAGTGAGGTTGGTTGGCAGAGACAGGTGGACGGCGGGTTGCGGATCGTGTGGCTCCTGCTTCCTGTGTCTCCAACCCAGCTGCCAGCGAGACTATAGTGGTGTGACTCCTTTATCTATGGCTCCGTGGGTGTTCCTTTTTGGCCTCACCATGTCCTGCGTTCTTATGTGGGGAGCGGGAGCAGAGACCCCACAGGCCGCCCCACGTGACACATGGCACAGCAAGCAGGTTACGGTGCCGGCCAAAGCTCTCCGAAGGGCGGTGGAGCAGTTTGTGCATATGAACACTCAGTCTCAGAAAGACCAGGAGGAGCAGCTGCTGGAGAGCTGGACCCCGTGGAGGGGTGGGAAGACGTGGACGGTTCCCCAACCAGCATAGGCCAGAGAAAGCGAAGGTCGTTGTGGTCCTGGTGGCTGGGAAGTGCTTGCTGAGGCCCTCAGCCCCTGGTTGGGGAGGACTTGGAGCCCTCGCCCTGTGGAGACGGCACGCACTGTGGGGCCGGTGCACAGCCCTGGCAAATGACTATGGACTCTGGGGAATTGCCTTCCATCCCTGATTTAATGGACCGTTGACTGTTTGCTTGGGAACATACCACCATGCAGTGAAACCAATGGATGTTTGCTTCCTGTGTCTCCAGCCCAGCCGCCAGCGAGACTATAGTGGTGTGACTCCCCTATCTATGGCTCCATGGGTGTGCCTTTTTGGCCTCACCATGTCCTGTGTTCTTATGTGGGGAGCAGGAGCAGAGACCCCGCAGGCCGCCCTGCATGACAGTGTATCGAGTTCACCTGCTCCAGCTGGCCCGCTTGCTCCAGTGGACGTTGTAAAACAGGTTTAGGGAGTAGGTGCTATACGCCGTGTAGGTTATGAACAGGTGTGCAAAGGTCGGATCCCAGATACACAGCAGAAAACGCCCTGCTCACGTCTCTACATCGTCATCTCCGGGAGCTGTAAACACACTGCCTTACCTGGCAAGGGGGAGTTAAGATCGAAGGAGGAATGAAGATTGCCAGCCAGCTGACGCTAACTAAGCCCAGGTTATATCTGGGGCACCCAGGTGGGCCCAGTGTAATTAGGAGGGTCCTTAAAAGGGGAAGAGGCAGTGGGACGGACGAACAGACGTGCAACTTGGCTGGGTTTAAGGTGGAAGAAGGGACCGTGAGCCTCGGACTTGGGGCAGCCCCCAGATCTGGAAAAGGCCAGGGAATGAATCGCTCGTCCCCATGAAAGTAACACAGCCCCACAGGTAGGTACCTGATTTTAGCCCAGTGACACGCATGTCAGACTTACAACCTGAAGAACTGTATTCGTATTACTGTAAGCCACTGAATGTTACTTTGTGACAGCAGCAGTGGGAAACCAATACATGTGTAGGTATATTGGCAAACAGTCCTATTAGATACATTTGTAACGCACAGGCCTGGGGACACGTCCTCCCTGCTTTCCAGCCTGCTGTGTGCCGCTCCCCGCCCCACCCCATAAAAATACGCGTAGCACTCACGGTCATGATCCAAGACATGGGTTTGTCCCTGCAAAAATCCAGCACCGCCACTGGAAAACCACTTGCTCAGTGTGCCTTCTGGAAACTGTGAGACAGATTCCAGCTTGGCCCAGAAGTGGCGATCGGCAGTCAGCTGCCTGTGCTCACTTTATTTAGCAAGGATGTGACCTTGGGGGAGTGGGGGGGCTTCCGAAAGCAAACGCGACGGCAGGTACCTCGCTTCCTGGAAAGGCCCTTGGCCGCCCCCGTCTCTACCCTGCACTGGACACCTGTGCATCGCATTGCTGCTCAGGTGGGCATTCGTTCCACCTAAGAAGGTGGCGTAAGTGCTGTGTCTCAGGAGACCTGAGGTGAGCTTGTCCAACAGCAGAAATGGAGACTTAGCCATGGGCCTCTGTTCTGGGCCAGCGGACGCACTTTACGTATTTATTCCTAGATATTCTAAACCCAGGACAGGACGTAGGACTGGTTAGTGCTAGATTGACCTGAAGATGAAGGCGTCTTGAATTTGTCTACTGTTTGCTACTGCGTATGCTCACGTGAGTGAATGTTACTGTATGTACCTAAGCAGGTTTATGCTGCTTTGTGTATTTATGCACGTTCTCACTGCCTCATATACACATGTGAATTATGCTGCTTTGTATTATCTACAAAGTTTATGCATATATATCAGTTTTCAGCTACTATGTATGAAATAAGTCTGTGGGGACAGAGCCCCAGAGAGCAGTTTCCAGGCTCTCGGCCTCACGTAGAAAGGTGCTCACTTGGGTAGTAAATGGCCATCAACTGTGATTGGATGGCCATCAGCTGTGGCTAGTTGGCCGTCAGCTGTAACCAGTGAGCCATTGGCCACTAATATAACTGCCGTGGCTATGCTAGCAGCAAATGGGGGCTGGCAAGGAGATGGTGGCTGAGCTGGCAAGTGCAGATTGCAGTTAGCACAGCGGATTGCAGCTAGCAAGTGGGGTTGTTTGGTTGGCAGAGAAACAGACAGTAGGTTGTGGATCATGTGGCACCTGCTTCCTGTGTCTCCAATGCAGCCACCAGCGAGACTATAGTGGTGTGACTCCCCTACCTATGGCTCCGTGGGTGTTCCTTTTTGGCCTCACCATGTCCTGCGTTCTTGTGTGGGGAGCGGGAGCTGAGACCCCGCATGACACCCTGTGTGACAAAGTCTTTCTCATACTTCCTTGTCTTTCAGTTTCCCTCGCCAGTGTTCTGTTCAAAGGGAAGGGAGTGTAGGGAATGGTGGAGTCAAGAACCACCTGATGTAACAGGACTTGAAATCCCTCTAGTGATCCACTTAAGCTCATGAGTGAAAACAGGAATGGAGTTACCGTGCTCACAGCGAGACCTGGGTCCCAGGCTTGTTACAGTCGTGCATCGAGTCGTGCACCGATATTATTGTTGTCAAGTGTCACACTCTTGCAATACATTATTTTAACGTACATGGTAACATTTTTAACATAGATTCTCCATTTAAAAGTACGAAGGTAGTTTCTTGAAGCTGCATCTAGGATGATGTTTTCTTGGGAAATGAGGCGAGTGGGTGCCAGTGTAAAGATGGCAGCCTTGTAAAAATACAGAATGTTTCTGATGACCTCAAGAGAAACTGTAGCTGTGCTACTATTAATACACGTTTTGGTTTAGGATCTATACTTGGTCAGAGCCATTTCTGTAATGATGACGTCTGATGCTACAGGTGTTGTTTTTTTTAAAAAAGTATTCTTAGTGTGAAATCAACTTTGTTTCCCTAAGTAATATCAAGTCACTGAGGTCCTTTTGGTCACATACTCCCAGCTCAGCTGCCACCTGCTCTTTGAATGAGTGTGAGGTTGAAACAAACCAGTTCGACATAAGCCCTGTTTCTGACGTGGGGATCTGAGGGAGAAGCGACCTTGAGGGACAGGATCTGCTGTCACTCACAGCAGCGGGGACAGGCTCAGCACTGGGGCCCAAAGGAGACGGACAAGTGGCCATTCTGTAGGAAGCTGCACCCCATCACCGGCAGTGGCCGGCTGGGCTCATCTGTTCCAATAATGCTGGGAGCTCCACACTGTCTCCCACTGCTCTCTCCCCACAGCAGGAGGCTGGGGGTGGGCGGTGAGGGCCCCCTGTGCCATGATCCAAGGGGAAGCTGACAGGCCTCTCCATCGAATGCGTGTCCTTCCTGCAAGGGCGTGGGGCTCAGAGCACCCCAGGCAGGCAGGCAGGCCTGGACTGACTCCCCACGAAGCTGCCTCTTTCTGCCCTCATTCTCTCTGTTCATTCGGAAGCCGCTGTCCCCCCAGGTCAGGTGTGATGTTTATCTCCTGGGACCAGCAAGCCTCAGGAGCATCCCCGGGTGCTTGGAAGAGCATCTCCGAAGCACCTCCTGGGAGACGTTGCCCAGGTCGTTTTGTCACCGAATGTGGTCCTAACACAGGGTATTAGGAGGAGCAATATTCCTTCCGTCCTGGTATCTCTCATTGGACCCTCTCCTGACCCACACCCAGCTCTGTCTGCAGGCCGCCCTTTCCTCCTGTAGCCCCTCACCATCTTTTACCGGAATATTCCTGGGAACCACAGAAGTACCGGTTTCACAAACACATTCATTTCATTTAGACATTTTTAGAGTGTGAGATTTTAAAATTAAATTTTTAACTCTGTGCCGGTGCCATGGGCAATTTTGCATAAACCATCTCTGAGTATAATCGCACACATGCTTCCCGTGCAGTCGCTTGATTCTGCCTTTTGGAAGAAGGGGACGCTAGCCCCAGCTCCCCGCTTTACCACCACAGAGATTGTCCAACTCTGTCCTGAACCCCACCTTCCCCCCATGTCCTCATGCACAGAATCCCACGCTGGGTGACAATGCAGCCCCACCTGCCCCTGAGGAACGATACGCGTCACTCGCCAACGTCGCAGAGTCTTGCTGGTTTAGGGATGAATCTTTGCTCATGGCTGCCCGCGCGCATTGTTGTAAAATTCGTACCTGTGTGTCCTGTTGTCCCCTCTCAAAACATGCGGGTGACAGAGGCACCGAGTGCGGCCCCGCCTCCAGTCTGTGGGTACCAGGAACGTTGGGCGAAGAAGAAAACGCCCCTATAAAAGCGCTGAGCCCCCAAGGCCACAGGCAGACCCCCCACAGCCGTGAATGCAGGCAAATCATAGCAACTGACGGCTAAAAAAAGGTTAAAAAGAAAAGGTTAAAAAAAAAAAAAAGCACGAATGAACGAAGACGGTTTTCACATGCGACGTTGACTGAATCTATCCTTTCAATGTTTCGTTCCTTCTTTAGAGATAAGAATGGAGAAGTTACAAACGTCAGTTAGGAGGCAAAACTTTGCACAGCGGTGCCCTGGAAAGACCCAGGTCACCTGTTGGGGGAAGGGACCGTTCATGGAAAGCATACGCAATTTTCAGAATCCATTGTCCTCTTGGACAAAACACTCCATGGTCTTTTTTTTTTTCCTTTAAAATAATTTTTTTTTTTACTAGTTTCAGATGTCCATCTTCCTGTTCTGACACACAATCTCACCGAAATCCTTCTGCTCTTCAATACATCACTGAGATTTTCATTCACTCTCTGTTCATACCTAAGTCATGTCCCTTATGTGTTCAATTTTTGGAGGTCTGGGTATGTTTTACCAAGTATTTCTAGGAACACGTAGGTCTTTCTGGAAGGAATTTCTTAGCGAGCTCTGATAATAGCAGAGGGAAAGATAGCAAACAACTCCCACATGCATTTTGGTCTTTGTTTCTTTACCCTTTTGAACTGTCACCACCATCGTCATCATAAATACGATTATTCGTGTTTCTTAAATGTTAAAAAGCCCTCTTAGAAGGTATCAGTTATGTGTACCCGCTTCTCGAGAGGTTTAATTAAAGTCAGCTTTACACGCCGATCTGAAGGACTGCAAAGCACGTGAAACTTTGTCCCCATCCTGTCTGGATATTCCATTTTACCTGTGGCAGGTGACAGAAGCCAAAGGAAGAAAGCATGCAGCCAGGTAGCGGATCATATACGCTCGTTCAGCTCTGGGCTCGTTCCCCAAGTGTGTTCGCTGTATAGACACCCCGCCTAAGTCGTCTGTGGACTTACAAAATGAAATGGGAACGACAGTGGTTTGTGTTACTGTTTGGGGGACAGGCGTGGATGTTCACTGGCTGGGCATTGTGAATTCTGAATACACAGCATCTCATAGGCAGGAAATGCAAAACGCGGAGGGTTTGTTGTATTTTGCGTTAGCTCTAGGAGCCCGGTGTATTCATGAATCCATCCTTGTTAAATTGGGAAGCTCCAGCTGCCCGACAAACTGACTTACTGCCTCTTAAGATGTGTTTGCTGTATTCTTACTGTGCCCGTGTGTCTGTAACTCAAAACAGAGCAGAGGGAATGAAAACTAAAATGCACCGGTCGATTGTAACTGTGAGATCATCTTTGCAGACCTTTCTCAGTTCCGCTGAGAGGTACTCAGTGTGTGTGTTTCAGACCGCTGAGATTCGGAGACGTGCCAAGTGATGGGAAAGGCGGTTTTGAGCCATGAAGCAGAAACAAGGAATGGGAAGGGAGAGCTCCAGTCGGACAGGGGTGTCCCAACACCCGTCCACGCACCGACTTCTCTTCTGAGTTGTGGCTTACGGGCTTCTGTGAAAACTATCCTGAGTCCTGTGTCCCCATGGGGATAACGTGTCCTACAGACGGATAGTGGAACTCGGGGGAAAGACGAGATGCAGAGATCCGGCTTCTTTTCACTTAGGGATGAGACATCAGGAGACCGATGGCCAACGGTCCAAGACTGGTTTAGGGAAGGAAGAAATGGAAACACGGTTTTATGGGGGATTGTGCAGTGAAATGGGGATCGGGAGAACAGGAAACTCAGAACCACCTGGGTGCTTGGTGGGCTTGAAAGTGGTCAGTGAGCAAACTAGAAACGCAGAGTTGTTTTCATTTTTAGTAAACCCTCACTCAGGTGTCTTTTCTGACCACCTGAGTTTTGAGGCCGAGCATCGGTCAGGGAAATGAGACAAGAGCGGGAGGTCACTGACGTCATAGCTGCCCAGCAAGGGGGTTGGCGCCCAGATAGACAGGAACAGGAGAGAAGGTCTCTGTCATCAAGGAACCCGGCCCCCACCCAGGGGGGACACAGAAAAGTTCTCATAGGAAGGGACAGGCCCCAAGGGCCGTGAAACAGGTGAAAAGTGCCCTACCAGGCGTGAGGGGACACGGACGGGTAAGGAGAGATGGACGCCTCCCTCAGGCTGTGTGCGAGCCCTGCGACTTCACTTTAAGGTCGTTGGGGTTCTGCTGACGGACGTGAAATGTGCGAGTCACAGAACCGTGCTTCAGAAGCTCAGCTTAGCTTTGGCACAGCACAGCTCCCAGGGGGATGTTGTGCTTAATTGTATGTAAAGAGTTACGCGCAAATCATTGTAAAGGTCCGTGATGGGTAAAGGGGGCGTAGAACCAAAACGCATTTTCTCGTGCCACCTGTTCTCCTCTCCCATTAAAACGTTTTCTCAGAGGCCATGACTCGTGTGCCGTTTCTTCTGGAATTTAGGGGGCGATATTTGTTCTCCATCTGTTTGTGTGGGGGGCCAGGGACGGTGCTGCCCCCTCAGGGAGCACTTGGGAAATGCGTGCGGCCACATTTAGCAGTTTCAGGAAATGAGGCCACTTGGGCATTTCTATACTAGTTTTGCTTAAGCAAGACGTCCCAGATGTCAGAGGCGGTCCCACGACAGACGTCACACCTGCATGGTTTTCAGAAGCCCTGGCTCGGCTCGTCTGTCGGTGTGAAGAACGTTTACATAATTGTCTGCACCTACACCCTCCCTCTGTCCTCCCTGGAAGCCCCCGCACTGTCTCAACACAGTGATGTTGGTTAAGGAGACTAAGCCTCGTGCACCGAGAGGGAAGGCGATACTCGGTGTCGCGTACGGTTTTACCAAATCTTGACCTCGCAGTTTGGACAATCAGGTGACTGGTGGGGGTTCCACTCTTCGTGCTGGAATCGTGCTCACCTTTAGCGGACCTTCCACGTAGGACGGGGTTTTCCGTGCTCGTTTCTCATGGCCGGTTTCATCCACAGCCCAGGAAGCAAGTGTATCAACACGGCCAGCCCAGGAAGTACCGTAACGCCTTATTTTCTCCCCTGGGGCAGTCTGCGTTTTGTGTCGGCACAAAGCCCTACTTTTTGAGGCCATTATTTCCCTTTTTCTCACCACGGTCAAAGAAATCTTGTCTGATGGTCCTAGTTATCCTACTGCTTTCTGCTTTCTCCTGTTGCGTGTCCTACATCTTCTCACAGAACCATCATCCAGTGTCCCCTCAACTCCTCTTAAGTCCTAAGGAGACACAAGTGTCTTTATGTCATGACGTCTTCTTGCACCATCGTGCCTGGGCACGCATGTGTTGGTATTATCCTATTAAAACAGTTATTTTATTATAATATTATGTTATAATACTGTTATAATATTCTTTTATTACAACTCTTTTCCTGCTCTCTTTTAGATCATGGCTAGGGCATTCTGTTGATTTGTTTTCAAGTTATGATGGGAGTGGGTTATATTATACAGGAGTGTGAAGAGAGTGAACAACCCCATCTGCCAATGTCCTGGCTGATGGACTGAAGAAAGACCTCGGCTTGAGGGTGGGGGAGGAGCAGTGGGCCACCATTTTGGTCACACGTTAAGGGACCGTGCACGAAACCTCCATTCTCAATTCTCTTTATATCCCTAATGCTAAACACGTGTGTCCGGCAAGTGGGTGTCCACTCCAGTGACAGTAACGCGTTCTCAAGCCACCGCCTGCGGGAAGCTGAGTTGTTTCCATCCCCCTTTGCAATGATTTGTGTCCTGACCTGGCTGTGCAATGCTGCCACTGTCTGCTTGGGGACAGACACTTCTTTCTTGTTCATCTTTGAAAACTACACGGCTTGTACACTCAGCACAGTACTTACGTCGCATGTTTGTCCCACGGGTGGATAACTTTACATGTGTATTTTTAACACCTTTCACTTCACCAGTGTTGAGTAGCCAGAACTGTTGTCAGGCTTACCCAAAATAATGAACATAAAAACCTGCTGGGGAGCCACTGTAGTTATTATAATTCTCCCTCATTCTGGCCATTTTTGATGAAAGTGGGGGGGGGAGGGAATTATGTCAAGCAAAGGGTAGCTTTATTTCCCTTATCTAGACATTAAAATCAGGGCATAAATGTGATACAGCTTTATGCATATAAAGGGTCATTTCCTAGAGGCACACATCATAACCACAGAATAAAATTTACATGCTTGCAGGCTCTAATTTCATATTTATGAAACTTTTATAGCTTTTCTAATAGAGGCTATGCCAAAAGTTTTGCAAAGGTGTTAAAACATTTTATAGTAAATAGTCGTATGCACCACTGTTCTTAAGATGTGAGAATAAAAACATAAATAGTTGGAACATTTTCTGATGAAAGACTGAACTCTCCTGGGTATTAATTACAAACCATTGGGCACTTTGATATGTATTATCCTATTTAATGCTTTTAAAACTTCGTAAGGTGGAATTCACTGTCTTTTTTTACATGTGAGGAAAGCGGGGGCCCAGGTATAGGACCTCCGTGCTAAGAAGTGGTGCGTATTGTGCAGCCAGCTGTGCCTGACTCTAGAAACACGTCTTGGTGAGACTCTGCCCCTCCTTTAGGTGATGTCCTTTTGTGTTGCTGGTTTTCTCAGACTTTCTTTTCCCAAGTGGAACTGGGACCATCTCGTTGGCTATTTGCTTTGCAGACATGTTTTTCCATAGTGAAATGCAGCCGCCCTTACTGTGTCTCTTCAGTAACAAATGCTTCCCGGGAACTATAACACAGGTGCTTCTATTGCCATCTGTCTGCATATGGGACTGGGAATGACAGCCAGTAGGGGCGTGTCCTCCTCAAGAGAGAGAAGGCCCACGGCCCAGGGCAGTCCAGTCCCAGCCCACCTCGGTCGGGGCCACTGCTGTTTCTCCAGGATGGCGCTGGCGTCTTCTGTTATATCGAAAAGAGATGTCCTGTCCTCCGATGTTCCCTTCCCCTGACAGCGAGCGCAGCCCTCACACAGCTCAGCTGTCTACCTGTATCACAGACATTCAAGCCCAGCCCACTGTGCCCAGACGGCCTCTGGGTACGGATCCTGACCCCCGAGAAGCAGGGGCATGACTTCTCTTGCAAATGCTGGTGGCAGGACTCTGGCACAGAGCACTCAGGGTGAGGCTGTGAAAACTGCATTTCTACTCACAGAGAACTGTCCCAGCCATCACGTTGAGGTGGGTCCCGTGATTATCAGGGAAACGAATAACTCATTGGCTTTTATTAGTAGCTTTGTCATGTAGGGATTGCCTAACACCCAAGAGAGTGATACACAGGCCTACGTGGGGTACGATGAGGTCTGTCAATGAAGTTTCCAAACTTTGTTGCAATGCTGTTGCTCACCTTTTTTGACATCAGAGGGATTATTCATTATGAATTTGTACCATTTGTACCAACTGGACAAACAGTTAACCAAGTTTACTATTTGGAGGTGCTGAAAAGGCTGCATGAAAAAGTTGGACGACCTGAACTTTTCACCAACAATTCACGGCTCTTGCATCATGACAATGCACCAGCTCACACGGCACTGTCTGTGAGGGAGTTTTTAGCCAGTAAACAAATAACTGTATTGGAACACCCTCCCTACTCACCTGATCTGGCCCCCAATGACTTCTTTCTTTACCCGAAGATAAAGGAAATATTGAAAGGAAGGCATTTTGATGACATTCAGGACACCAAGGGAAATACGACGACAGCTCTGATGGCCCCTCCAGAAAAAGAGTTCCAACATTGCTTTGAAGGGTGGACTAGGCACTGGCATCGGTGCATAGTTTCCCAAGGGGAATCCTTAGAAGGTGACATAGTGATATTCAGCAGTGAGGTGTGTAGCACTTTTTCTAGGATGAGTTCACGAACTTAATTCTCTGACCTCGTACACCTGCATCTGTACCTCGATGTCACATCTGTCTGTCTGTCTGTCCGCTGGTAAACATGTATGAAGTGACTGCCATTAGGGCTGAGAATGACGCTGGAGAATGAAAGGGAAACAGAAACAATTACAGTCGCTTCTTCAGGGGCTCGTAAGGAAAAGCGTCCCTTTCCCATAGCTACGTATGCACAGAGGATTTAGATGTCGGAAGAAGAAAAAGGCAGAAGCTTGCACTGGGCAATCTTTCAGACGGCGGCTTCTCAAATTCCCGTTCTTCGTTGCCTACCTGTCTGGTGACGAGTGGCACTGTCACAGGGGGCTCCGTCTCTGTGTCCCCCAGACCCCCTGTGTGCTGACAGAAACTCACGTTCATCTCCCCAATGCAGTCTTTGGACAACTGCAAAACTGCACGTTCTCCCGACAATCTAACAGACCCACTTGGATGCCTCGGGAGCGTGAGTCCGGACGATCCCCAGACGAGATTCTTGGACTTAACGTCTCGTCAGTGCCCGTCCCTGCAGCGTGGTCGTCCTGCATTCCTCTCAGCCAGTGAACACGCTCTCCCTTCACACCTGTTCTCCTCTCCTTCCAGCCTAAAATCTACCCCCAAATCTTGCCTCCTTCCTCTCAAAATGCCGCCAGTTTCGGGACGATGGTGTGGCTGGAAGACGCTTGGGAAGGGAGATAAACACGAAAGAAAGTGAGCACAAAAGAAGCTGCGCGTTGTACGTTGTAAACGCCGCGAGGCGCAGGTAGAGGGCAGCCCCCGGGCCGCCGGGACAGCAGGGCCCAGCTTGGAGGAGACGACCCAACCCAGCAGAGCGCTGGCAGGTGTGGTCTGGGTTGTGTGTCTTCAGCCCCAGCCCCGCTGCTTCCCCAGTGGTGCAGGGGCCTCAGCCGCTTTCCTGCAGGGACCTTCCCTTCCCTGCGGAGCTCACGGCTCCCGCCCTCTTCCCTTCGCAGTTCATGGTACACGAGTGACCAGTGGTCAGTAAACGCGCCAACTGACCATGGAAGGCCACAGCTCACACGTCGCCCCCGGCCCACCGCCCCTTAGGCGGAAACGCCGAGGCCCTGCCAGGGTCTGTTGCTGTGCTCAGATGGCTCCCGAGTCCCTCCCAGCTTTACCCCACGCTGTCCGCCCCGAGCTCTTCGAACTCCTTGACTGCTGACCCTCGTTCATCCCTCTTTCCGCTCTCAGGCCCTTCACCCAGGCCATCCTTCTGGCGGGGTCCTCGTCACCTCGTCTTCACAAAGGCCTCTCCAGCCACCAACACCCAACGGTCGTCCTTCTGAAAGCTGTCGCCCTCACTCGTCAGCGCCCTTTCACATATTCCTGTGTGATCCTACTCTTTTGTTCGCAGACCTTCGCGTAACTTGTCACGTGTGGCTACTTCTGTGGTGGTTTGGTTGGATGCCTCTTTCCTCCACCCACCCCTGTCCCTTGACCTGCGAGGACAGAGAGAAAACTCGGTCTGGTTCTAAGTGCGTTCTGCACCCATCACAGTGCCTCCAGCTTGTCAAGTGAGTGCACCCGACATGTTTGGTTCCATTAAATCGCTGGGTGTCCACCGGGGGCCCCCAGGGGCATTTGGCCACCCATCTGGACATGTTGGTGATTCTAGCTGGTGGGTGGATGCCACTGGTGTTGGTGGGCAGACCAATGCCATCAGCATCCCTCACTCCTTTACAGGAAAGGACATCCAGGTGCTGTGAGGTTAAGTGTCTTGTCCAACACCCCACACGCGAACCACGTCTGCTGGTTCCAACAAGAGGATGCCTCTTTGCCCAGGACCCTTCCAGCTACGAGGAAACGTAGGGCAAATGCTCAGACTTGGAGCAAAAGGCGGCCGGTACCGTAAGAAGCGCCCGATGGCCTCCGCGGCCCACCCCTCACCAGTGCTGGTGAACGTGGTGAACGCGCTGTGTGGCTGCCTGGTGTCTGGACGGCGACCCTTCTTTCAACTCACAGGGTCCTTTATACTCTTTTCTCTTAGACGCCACGGATCCTCGAGTCTCTCCAATCCCATCATTTTAGCTTTCTCATTCTTTATACTTCTCATGCTGCATGTATTATAACATCAAAATAATCAATGGAAAAAAACCACGAATTTTAATACTGAAATAGGAAAAAGCCTCCGTCTGCACGAAAGCCCCGTGTTGGCCTGTGAACATAATTCTCGCAAATATAATTAAACTATGACAAAAGAAAAGACATCAATATTATTTACCTTGCAGCCACTCTGATAGAAAGCGACGTGCAGGGGTGTGCAATTATCTGGTGAATTGATCGATGCAGACGGTGAGTCTGTGTTCCAGACGCCCCGGCCTATTTTTCTTATCTTCGAGCATTGTAAATTCCTCGGCGGTGTAAAATAGGATTCCTTCACCAGCAGAGAAAGGCGGAGATACGTGACTCTTATCAAAATTTTAGGAATTAACGTGTTCATAAGAGAGCGATTCAAGATAAGGGTGCATTCCCATAAGGCCTTCTTTTAAAGAGAATCCTTGCTCGGTGACGGCCCTGTCTTTTCATGCTTAAAGTACCTTCCAGGGAAAGCTGATGTCTCCAGTGAGAATGAGGTTGGGACGTGTGTGATGTGTTTATTGCCTCAAAACGGAAACCTGTGTTTCATCCCTGCGTTGTCTCAGGTTAGATCTTCCACATCTTTTCGGTCAGGATTGCTGCTGCAAGAACAGATAAGTGTCTGCGTGGCCTGTCCCTTCCCGCCGTCTAAGCTTCCTGCTTCACTGATTACTTGTTGCTGTGTCGTACTAGGGTGAAGGTGTAAATTCTGGCGTGGATTAGCAGTATGGTGCATGGGCTTCCTTGGAGGAAGGAAAAAGGCCTCCAATCCTTCCAGGCTTCCGGGCTGTTTCCTGGCTCCCTTGTGAGCTTGGAGCTGCCTCCGGACTTGCCCTCCTCCCCTGCCAACCCCCTGCTGCTCTGTGCTCCTTACATACTCCCGTGTGTATGATGTCTTTTGTTAACTCGAGTGTTGAGACTAGAGCACAGACCCTGATTCCAGGCTCCCCATGCCTCACGCCTACACAGTCGGCACCACTCTGACTCAGTTTCCCCACCTTCGTTCGTTGGCCACCATCCTGATGCTGATTTTACAGACCAGGACAGTGAAGAACTGTGAAATCACAGGGTCCAATCTCAGCTCAAGCCTCTTCGTGGTTAGAGGATGGGGGTTCTCGTCACTCCCCCTCTCTGAGCCTCAGTTTCCCACCTGTAAAATGGGTACAAAAGGGTTTCTCCTCTGATCACGGCGGGTGCACTTGAATGGGACCACGGAAGCAAACGTGCTTTGTAAACGGAAACATACAAAGCACAGACTAGTTACTGTTATTATCCAGGGCGATGTTACTGTGGCAGTAGATGCCCAGAGACACACACATGCACAGCCCGGGTGGGACACCCATGTCTGATGCTGTGGTCGTGATAAGGTCTGAGGAAGAGGGAAAGTCTGCCTCAGGGACCCCCCCCCCGGCTGCCTCACTCGCCTTCAGCTCTCCATTTGCTCCTGCGTTTCTTTCGTATGTCGTGCCCGCTTACAGAGGGATACGCTTGGTGTGTCCTTCCCTCCCTCTGAAACCAAACTGCCCACCACGGGCGGAGACACACATGACCCCCTCCCCACAGGCTGTCATCCCTCGTGGCCACCCAGAAAAGGCTTTCTGCGTATTTGCAATTAATTATGAAGTGATGGGCATTAACCTACAACGGGAGCAGGATTTCTGCTTGGTCAGGAAAGCAGGCCAGTGGGGAGACTCCGAATACCGAGAGCATCCAGGCAACAAGTTAGGCCTTAAACAGGAGCCCTGCAGGTGTCCGTCACATGACAGACAGAGGGTGAATTTCTCAACCCCGGGTGTGGCGGGTACAGCCCCCATGATACTGTGCTCTGAGAGAACGGCCTCCAGGAAGGCGAGGACACTGAGGGAGTTTAATGTCCTTTTCCTTGTAAGGAAGTGCAGGGCAGGATTCCGTGAAATGAGGCGCCTGGACATCCTCTCCCCAGGCCTTGTCAGACACGCCAGGCATCCCTGGGATCAAACAGCACGTCGGTGCTGGCTGTGTCAGCAGGCTGACTCCCATCCATCAGGCTTAAGGCTGGATGCAGGACGGCGTTTGGGGTGCTGGCAGGGAGCATGCTTTTCTAGCAGCTCTGGCAGTCGGCAGAGATGGAGGAGATCGCACAAGGAGGGAGAGAGGTTATTTGTATGCAGCCAGCGGGCTCGGGGGCAAGGCGCCAGCAAACGGTGGTCGTAGGTGACCACAGGCTGTTGACAGCACAACCCTCCTTCCTGAGAAGCCCGCGTCATTGACCACTGGACCTGCCTGAGTTGTATCGACCAGTGACAGCAAGCGGCGGCCTGCCCAGCGCTCGTCCTGGAAGGCCTCATTAACAGCGGCTTGCCTGCTGAATTAGATCAAATTTAGTGTCCACCGAAATTAGTGCACCCGGGTCTGACCATCCATCAGCTCATAGTGGGAAATCCATTTTAAGTGGGAGGAAGCGAGGAGTCCTGTTTGAGAGCTGAAACGTTTCAGGGTAGAAAAGAAGTACTTTTATTTATTTTTGCACAGTGTGCAGGGCAGACTCAGAACAGATACATTGTATTCCTACCCACAGCTGAGGGCCAGTTTTTAAACATACGTAGTAACGAAATGTTATCTGAAAGAATGGCTGCTAAGAATTATTTGTGGGGGTGGCTATTTTATTATTCCTCTAGTGAGAATTGAGACTTTTCCTCCATTTGATAAAGGTAACAGAGGACAGAACTGTACCACAGTTCGTTAGCATCAGGGGAAAAAGTATATTAGACTTTGAAATTCATTATTTAACTCTTTGAAGGGTGGAGTGGGGAGGGTGAGTTCCAAGTCTAAACTTCCACTAGAATCAGAAAGAAGAAAATCTAATCAGCGATCTCGCTGTTTCAGATGTCACACCAGTTTTTGCGTCTGTGATTTGTGTAAAATGTAATTGTTCTCATCACCTTCCGATTTACCAGTATATGCAGATTTTTAACGAAGTGATCTCCCTCTGTTTGGATTTCTGGGTCTTCTCCCAGGGAAGCCTTGGTCTTCTGTACGGCACTCTCTAAACCGATACCCGTTTCATCTTTCTTGAGGAACTAATTAGCAGGAAAAAAGAGCTGTTACTGGGGCCGGCCCGGTGGATCAGGCGGTTGGAGCTCCATGCTCCTAACTTCTAAGGCTGCCGGTTCGATTCCCACATGGGCCAGTGGGCTCTCAACCACAAGGTTGCCGGTTCAACTCCTCGAGTCCCACAAGGGGTGGTGGGCTCTGCCCCCTGCAACTAAGATTGAACACGGCACCTTGAGCTGAGCTCCCAGATGGCTCACTTGGTTGGAGCGCGGGCTCTTAACCACAAGGTTGCTGGTTTGACTCCCGCAAGGGATGGTGGGCTGTGCCCCCTGCAACTAGCAACGGCAACTGGACCTGGAGCTGAGCTGCGCCCTCCACAACTAAGATTGAAAGGACAACAACTTGACTTGGAAAAAAGGCCTGGAAGTACACGCTGTTCCCCAATAAAGTCCTGTTCCCCTCCCCCAATAAAATCTTTCAAAAAAAAAGAAAAAGACTGTTACTAAAGTCCTATTAATGGATATGATATTAATAAATGGATATTTAAATGATATTTATTAATTGATATTAATAAAATACTGATTTATAAATAACCAAATAAATCAAGTTAGTTTTAAAGAATGATACTTAAAGGTCTTAAGACTTGATAGAATAAGGATACATTTTTCTTAAATCAGTGTATATTCAATTTCTGTTTCTTTTTTCCCAAGGTGTTTTTTAAAAAGAAATAGTCTTACCTTGTTAATTCCAAGCCTGATTTGATAGCCAAATATGCTATTTATATTTTGCTTCACTACCGTGTTTCCTGAAAATAAGACCTAACTAGACAGTCAGCTCTAATGCGTCTTTTGGAACAAAAATTAATATCAGACCTGGTCTTATTTTTCTATAATATAAGACCGGGTATAATATAATGTAATAATATAATAATATAATATAATATAATATAATATAATATAATATAATATAATATAATATATACTGGGTAATATAATATAATATAATACCAGCTCATATATTAATTTTTGCTCTAAAAGACGCATTAGAGCTAATTGTCCAGCTAGGTCTTATTTTCGGGGGAACATGGTAATACTTTTTTATATGTAGAAATAGAAACCTTAAACATTTGCAAAAGCTGTTTTCAATACCTGGAGGTCATTAAATGTTAAAATATTTATTTTGCCACTTTAGCCAACTGTGTTTCAAATTCTTCCTAGAAGAGTTCAGTCTCTTTGAAGGACGACAACTACTCTTTGTGGGTTCATGCTCGTCACGATGAACTTAAGATCTGTTTTTGTAGGAACGAGGGTGAAGACTCGCAGTTAACCACATTTCACATCCCTGGATAATCTGTTTTACTTCTTATTTTAACCACATAAAGATATCACTTGGAGGTTGAATGGGTACCCCGTAATTTGCTTAACTATTATTTTGTTTGGTGGGTGTTTAAATTATTTCCAAACTTCTATTGCTATAAACAGTCGTACAAAAAAATAATCATGTGATAGCCCTGAACCAGATCCAAACTTTTAAAATTACTGTAGCTTTAAAATGTGATTGAATATCTGTGAGGCATCATTTTCCCGTTAATTACCTTACGGGATTTAACTGGATCCCGTGTCCTGAATTTCACTGGATCTCTTTGCATGTTTTTCCCCCCCTACTCTTCAGAATCGTAGAATTAGCATGTGTAGTTCAAACATAAATCAGATAATTGTATATTTTTTTCAGATGTGAGCATGGACATGTGAGAATGATGGAAAAAACAAAAGTGTCACAGTCTGATACTCTCATCTGGAACACTTTTGCCTGGTAATACATTGGCTGTAACACCTGCAACAACAGGATTATGCCACGTGGTGACAGGCGTGACTATGGCAATCGTCTAACCCTCAGTGCCACTGTGCCCAACTTCATCGAGCGCCCGTGTCAAACAGGGTTGGCATTTGTGTGCTCACTCCTTCTCATCTCAGCCCCAGTCCCAGTGTTTTCATCTTGTTCCCCAAGTGGAAGATGACATTGGTTGATCACCGTACTTGGTTCGCTGATGCTGTGTGACACATCGGCACAGAATGTAGTGGCTTTTGAGTATAACACATGTTCGTTGTCTCCCAGCTTCTATGGTTCAGGGATCCTAGAGTGGCCGAGTTGGGTTTTCTGGCTCTGGGCATCTTGTGAGGCTGCAGTCACGATGTCAGCTGATGCAACCGTCATTTGAGGGCTGGGACATGTGCTGGCAGGATGGCACACTTCCATGTCTGTTGGCTGGAGGCCTCAGTGCCTTCCTGTGGGTTGGAAGACGGTGTCAGTTCCTTAACTTGCAGCCTTCTCCGTGGGGCTCCTTGACTGTCCTTACAAGGTGGCAGCTGGCTTTCTTCAGAATGAGTAAACCACGGCAGAGAACAAGACAGACACCGCAGTGTATTTTATGACCTAACCTTGGGGTTCATGCACCGTCACCGTGTAACCAATAGTATTCTTTCGGTCAGAGAAACCAAGCCTGATACAATGTGGCAGAGAACTATGGAAGGGCGTGAATAGCAGGGGGGCAGGAACCTTTTAGAGCAGTGACCGCAGTGATAAGATCTGACCCTTCAGTTCTCACTCTGGAGGCAAATCCAGGCCACTTTAACTCAGATTTTCAATTGCATATGGCCCAGTGATTGCCTTTTACAATTTGCCACATCATCAATGCTTGCCATCCAGCCCTACGACTGTCATGAATGTGGTTACTAAAATAACCTTCAGGGTTACTCTAAGAGCAGCCTCTTAATGTATTAAATGTTTTGAAAGCAACTTTTTGAATTATACAATTTAAATATTTTTCTCCTCCACGGTTAGTTCTTCATTTAGGTTGAAAATTGTTTCTCTAAACCAGTAGAATCCAAACTGTTTCTATAAAAATATGCCATCTGCTATGTACCCAAAAGAGCTCCATGGTGAGGTCTGAACAATCTGGACAAATACTTCCATTTTCCTGGACACGTCTTACCCATGTATAACATCTCGACTTTATTCCAGAAAATTCAGAGACAGTGGGTCCTTTTTTAGATAGCTATTGTCTCTCTGTCACCCCCACCCCTGCTTCTGTCTTATTCTGCTTTAGATTACAAACATACACATACATACGACTGTATAATTTAGGAAGACTTGGATAGTCCAGTGATTTAACCAGCTATAAGCTACAAAATTTAACTGGTTTTAAAGTGAATTTTCACCTCAATTCTGTATGCCATAAGTAGGGGCATTGATCAATAGATTGATTGATGGAAAGTAACTTGAGGGTGTTTTAGCATATTTGCCAGGACACTTTTGATCTTTCCTTTTGTTCGTTCTTCCCCGGCCATAATTTGATTGTCCTTACGTAATAACTTCAGTCCAATGTCTCAGTCATAAGGACTGACTAATAAACCCTTTTACATAAACACACACACACACACACACACACACACACACACAACCACACTGAACCTAATTAAAGCAAAGTATTATCCATTTCTATCTCTCAGCCAAATGTGTCATTTGTTAGGTACTAACGGCCTTCCTTCCGTTTGAGGCGTTCAGTGGTCCAGAAAACGGCACGCGTGCAGTGGGTAAGACATGGCTTTGGGCTGGCAAACGGTGTGGACTCAGCCTCCCCCTGCTTTCCAGGGGGCTATGGTAGCAATGAACTTCACAATTCAGACGGTCGGGATGGCTCACAGTTGAAAGCCACTCGGCTGTCTGAAGATCAGTTTCCTTGTCGGATGACGCCGGAAAGCTCTCGCGCAGCCATGAAACCTTCTGTTGTGAATGGGAAAGGTCTTACTTTGAGGAAGGAGACTGATCCGTGTCGAGTTTCTCACCCCATTTTCCATGGGAACGGAGAGTCGTTATTTCTGACTTTTGGACGTGGTACAGGCTCTAGTACACCTCTAAGTCATTTTCTTCTTTATTCAAGAAATCACATTTAAAAGCTGTGGGGAGACAATTCTTCCTGATGGTCTTGCACGTCTGCCTGTAGTACAGCAGAAGTCCTGACATCCTTTACGTCAGACTGCCTTTTCAAGGACGTTTGAACAGCTGACAGCCTTGGAAGAGAGAGACAACTGTCTTCCTCTCAAGCCAGTGGCAGCTTTGCTTTCTCATTATTAGGCAGGTTTCCAGCCCATTCTACATACGTATCTCCGTTTCCCTGAGGAAAGAGTCCTTCCCGTGTCATACAGCCCACTGTGTGTGTGTGGCCGTCCCTCAGCCCTGCTGGAATCTCGGGTCAGGGAACCGGCACGAACGCCGCTGCCCTGGCCCCTGCTATCCTGTGAGGAAAAGCAGCCTTTTTCCTCTGAGCTGGGAGTCTCTTGTCTTCTGCCATCATCTGTGAAGCTCTGGTCGGCTGGCTACTTGGATCAAAACTATGGTGAAAGCTCAGAACCTTCCCCGTTGTTAGCAAAGGCCTCCAAATGATAGCATTCCCATCGGAATATGAAGATGCTTTTTAAACCAGCTTCTCTAGAGGGAGACACGTTGCCTCCAACTGGTAGAATTCCCCTGGTGCGGGTCATGACCCAATATGCTCCAGAGTCTCTTCAGCAGATGCTGGGGAGGGCGGTAGGTAGCAGTAGGTCAGGGGAAGGAGAGAAAGTGCACACGTGGTGGACTTGCACGGGATCCCACTGTCCCTGGAAGGTCCAGCCCATTTCGTGTTTTTCTAGCCAGTTCTGAATTCCGTGGGGTTTAGACCGCCCCCTTCTATCCTTGTCTATTAATCTGTTTGACATTCCCCATCACCAGCTTTAGCATCTCATGCTGCCACATTCTGCACAGGCATTAGTTGTAGACAGACCGAAGGGCATCTGAGCAGCGAGGTGATCTTATGCCGGTGGTCCTGCCAAGCGCCGATGGCTGCAGAGAAGAAGGGAGCACAGATGTAGCCCCTTACGGTTCTGGACTTCAGAGATCTGAGGCTGGTCTCTGGGCGGCGTTGGCACAGCTGTGCCCCTTTCTGGATCCATTAGGAAGCAGCCATTTTTGCATGGGTGCCACGTCTTCCCCCGCCCAATCCTGCTCGTGTCCCGTGCTTTCCAGGTAGACATCCCGACAAGCCTCGTGCTTCCTACCCACCCTCTCGGTGTGCTCCCGGCAGAACCCAACCCCAGACACCACACTCTTGTCAAATACGTGAGGAGCAGCGTCCGATGCACAGCTCGGGAGACGTTCAAATGAGTCCCTGGAAGAACTCAAAGATATTTATACGAAAACAAAAAACAACAACAGTATCACTCTTTCAGGAGAACGTGGGGACAACTCTGTGTCTTCTAGATGGCAGATTGGAGTTCACGGAAGTCTCCAGGACACATTTGCTTTTCCAAGGCCGTGAGGTTTCATCCACATTCACATGCTTCAGACGTTGGCTGGTATTTCACCCCTGGACAACGGAAAGGGAAATACCAGTGGGGTGAACTCTGAATCAAAATGAGTTTGCTTCTTCTATTCCCTTGAGCATCTACCTTCTCTGAAGGTGCTTGGCTAGTTAGGTGAAACTAGCTTCACTTGGACCAGGTCAAAATTGCTAAAACCATTTCTAGTCACTTGGTTGGTCAGTGAGAACAGCCATTTCAGTGTTCTACCCACATACCATAAAGAAAGAAGCAAATTCCTTACTGAAGGCTATGTCTACCTATTTATCTATTTGTCTTCTATCAGTAATCTATTTATCTATGTATCATCTATCTGTCGCTTACCTAGCTATTATGTATGTATGTATGTATGTATGTATTATCCATTATGTATTACCTGTCTATCATCTTTGCATGTATATATGTATCTGTATCATCACATCTATCCATCCACTATGTATCTATCCATGAATCTATCATCTCTCTACCTATTATCTATGTGTCATCCATTTATGTATTATCTGTCTGTTTGTTATCTATGTGTCTTCTATCTATCATCTATCTATCTATCTACACACCTAGCTTAGATACACACATATCCTATCATTGCTCCTTAATTCTTTTCCTTCCCTCTCATCCCGTATCGAATCTATTATTAGGTCCCGCTGCCCAGCTGCCCCCTCCCCAGCCACCCCCACCTCTGTAGCCACGTGACCCTGAGCTCTCACTCCAGTCCGTCTCTCACTCTTTCCCCCTTGTCCCTCTCACATCGCCGACAGAGTGACTTTTGGCCGAAGCCAGTCTCTCCGTAAAGCGCCCCCCCATCTTCCCATCAAACAGGGTAAAATGCAAACTTGTCCCCCAGAGCTCAAGGCTGCCTGTGGACCCTGCGCCCTGCCAGTCTCTGGAGCCTTGTCTCTTTCTGCTCTCCTTGCTCGGTAGCTTCTTCCGTTCCCCTCAGCGACACACGCACCCTCCCCAGGCTCTTCTCGTCATGCAGAGAATGTAGGCGTCCTGTCTGCAGGAAAACCTCCCTGACCACTTGTGGGGAACATCCCCTCCCCCTCCCCACTCGGCGTCACTCTTAATCCCTGTACCCATTGCACCTCTGTCTTCCATTTCTTTATTTTCTCTGTCACACCAAACAGCAAGGTCTCAAGTAATTTTGCGTACGTGTCTATTTCTGTGTTTATTGTCTGCTCCCACTTCCGAGAACAGGCTCCAGGACAGGGATGGATGGGTCTCTGCCCTGGTCCCCCGCCCTCTCCCCAAGCACTTCGGACATTTATCAGCCCTTCGTTGGTGTTCAAGTAGTTCCTGAATGGAAGCTGGGTGGTGTTGTGAAGTAGAATGATGTAAAAAACTTGAGGGTACCTATGAACTAGTTTTTTGTTTTATTCTCCGTGAATAAACACAGGCTTTAGGAAAACAATTCCCATAGCCAGCGTGCAATCAGACATCGTTCTGATTTACGATTCCTAAATGTAACTTTCCCCAAGCTCTTGGCAGTATGTACCGCGATCATCACTGAGTCCAATGGTTTAAGTAAGAGCCAACAATTTACCTATAACTTTATAATAAGTTTCAGCATCAGAGGCAATTAGTATTGGAAACAAATTAATTAATGGCCATACTGTTCCGTCCTCGACAAATAAGAAATTACAGTCCAAATTGTGTCTCAGGTAATTACACTATAAACACCAGGAAATTGTGTGAAAAGAGTTTCGGGGGAAAATAATTACCTACAGTTACATAAAGGGTTGTGTAGCAGAGGGAAGGTAATTTCCCCTCTTCGCTTCTGTGTCCTCTTCTGAGACTCCCTAATAAAAGAGAGATTAGCACAAGGAGAACAGGCAGTTTATTAACACGTGTACCTCGTGTCGACGTGGGGGAGACCCAGGCACAATGCGGACTCAACGAGGTGACTTACAATTCAGCATCTTAATGCTGGAAGGGGACGGAGGGACTGGAACAGGGCAGGAAACGGTTTCTAGGAAAGATGACCAGGCCCTCAGAAGAACGGGTGAGAGGTGTGGTGGTTTGTGACAGTTTGGGTGTGTGGGGTCCACTTGTAGTCTCCTCTTCTGTGACCAGAGTCATTCTCCCCTGGTTGGTGACCCTCGGGGGAGGGCATTTGTGACAGGGGAACTCCTTTGGAGGACCAGTCTTCAGGAAGACATAGGCAGTTCAGGGAAAGCCTTTTGCTGCATTTGCTATTTTTCAAGTGCCTACAGCTCAAAATACTCCATCTATCGAAATGGCATGTTTTGGGGAAGGGGTGGTGTCCTGAATTCCTCCCGTCATATTTTGGGGTGGCATGTTCTGCGACCCTTCAGTTGCGTCCATTGGATTGGATTCAGCACAAATGCCACAGAATTTTTTTATTTTTTTTAAATAATAACATTGCACAGCACAAAAAGCAAAACACCATATAGGGCTAAGACACCAAGAAGTGGGAAAAGTGTCTGCACCAATGACATTTTCTGTGTTTCTTCCTTGGCCGGCTACATGAATGAAGAGTTCGGCATCTCACTATGTGCGTGGTCTGTACCAACCCCTGAAAGCGGACACACACGTGCTTCCGTTTCTGTTTAGCAACCAGCCCAGGGTCTACAGGGTGTGTGCTTGAGGCCGGAGCAAACAGTTCTGTCCTTTCATCGTCACATACGTTGTGTTTTATTGTAGGCTACTCAAGACTACATGTTGGCTGATTCCTGCATGGGCTTTCGAGCAGCAGTCCAATCGTTTCTGGGCTCCGTCTACTGTGATGAAGTCATCTAAACCAGGTAACCGTGTGAAAATTGGCCAGTGACATACGGGGTGGGGGTGGGGGGCAGCCATTGTTACACTCTTCTGGTACACATGGGGGTGGGGGGCTACAGGGGGAATGGTCAAGATGCAAATGGAGACTATACTGGGAATGCCTCCCGGCGTAGTCCGGAGGAGGAAGTCGGGAAAAGCACGAGTCTGGGAAGGAACAGAGTGAGTTTCCGTCGACTGAAGTTGGGAGCGGGTGGTGGAATGTTTTGTAAGGTCCTGGGGAACACGAGCTGTGGGGCTCAGCTGGATGCGATCGGACCCGGGCTGCCTGAGAATGGCAGTTACCGTGGTTCAGGCGGGCGAGGGAGGGATGCCCGCCGTTCAGGGTGGACAGGATGCTTCGATCGGGTACCCTGAGCAGTGCAGGGCTCTGCTAGCCTCCTCGGAGGTCTGTGGGTGCTGAGACTCAAAGTGGCGAAGAGTGTGTGTGAACCAGCCGAAGTGTGAGCTCAGTCTTTTCCCACAGGATACCCAGGAAGGCGGTGCAAAAAAAAGCGATCAGACTCTCTACAGGGCAACAGAAATGATTGAGATTAAGGGAAGGTGTCCTTTTCTCTGCTTTTCTGTAGTTCTTCCCTTTTTTCTGTTTGAGTGACTGCTGGTGGCGTCATTCAGAGAAGCTGTGATCTGTACAAGACAAGCCCCCTTCTTAGAAGATGTAATATCTTATGTAGATGTTACTGTCTTGATGTGGGATTCACGGTGTTAATGAACAAATACCTTGTGTGTTTCTCTGCTTAATGTCTGTTCCTGCTCCAAGCTTTTAAACGCTAACACCCCGGCAGGGAGCACCGCTCTCCCACTGAACGTACGGCACTGCTGACAAGCATTTCGTTTGGGCACATAGTAGGTAGTCAATAAATAGTTCTTGAAGAAGTGAGCTATACAATAAACGTTACGGGTTTTAGAAAGGGAGGGAGCAGGCAGTTGAGTATTCCTGGGGGAGGCTGGACCGCGTTGATGTATGGTCAGTGATGACTGAGATTTAGAGAGAAATCCCGTGGACGTCCCTTGATGAAAATGAGCAAGGCAGGTCCTGGATACGTCATACAGAATCTGGAAGGAAGTGGAAAAGAAAGTCTCATTATCTTGAAAAGGGGAGGCGTATGGCAGGTGAAAAACCAGCGCCCTACAAATGCGTTTCTGTGAGACGCACGTCTGTTTAGAAAACACGCTGCTCCATTTGTCCTTACATAGGAAATGCCTTCGTTACAAAGCTACTAGGATTTGTTTTCTTTTTTTTTGGTTTTAAATTTAGGGTGGGTAGGGGAAGGTGTGATGGAAGCATATTAACGTGCAAACATTTGACATATTGCTCATTTCTTATTCCAAGTTAACATCTTGAGGGGAAACTAAGTGAAAACACAAGTTGATCACATGAAGGAATTAAAGAGGAAAATTGGTGACAGTAAATTTTCCTCGTGGTTATGGTTTAATCGGGAAGAAGTATC
This sequence comes from Rhinolophus sinicus, assembly GCF_057876585.1. Classification (NCBI taxonomy): domain Eukaryota; kingdom Metazoa; phylum Chordata; class Mammalia; order Chiroptera; family Rhinolophidae; genus Rhinolophus; species Rhinolophus sinicus. The sequence goes on along the minus strand of NC_142518.1, from coordinate 3,124,383 downwards.
AGACATACAGAACCTGGGACGTTGGAACACTATCCCGTCACATAACGCAATTAAAGAGCAAGAAGTGTCCATTTCTATGAAAATGAAAAAAAGCACTAAAAAGCGATATATAATTTGAAGAGGAATGTTCAAATATTGAAATGGAAATTCTCTTGGAAACGCAGCCCTGGGTAGTAAGGAAACTCGCTAGTGGATTTTCTTACCTGTATGTAAATCATTTGCAGAGTAAAAACCCTTAAAGTTAAAGCAAACTCTAGCCACAGGTCATGTAATGTCGTTTGACTTAGTCACTTAAACGGGGACCTGTACAGAAGGAGCTGCTTCTAAAATTAGCTAAGAGTGATGGTAAAAAGAAAACTCCTTCTGAGTTACCACCGGTTGAATCAAATGAAACCAGAAGTAATGAATTACTCTTGGATACAATGTTGAGATCGGTGGGAGAAAGGATGGCCCTCGATGCTACCCTGTGTGTCTCTGGGGAAATAAGTTTAGTTATTCACGGCAGTCATGTAAAACATATTGTCATGGAGAGACTCCGTGTTTCCGGAAAACTCTGTGGAGCCGTTGTCCTGGGGGTTAAGGTGGTGGCTTTGCATTTTGCATCTGATTCTGTCCCTGAATTTGTGTCAGTGTATCTCGCCCGTCTTTGCATGTATATTCCGGTCTGTGCAGTGGCTGCCTTACAAAGATGTTCTCGGGTCTGGTGGCTACTGCTGAAAATGAGAGGCAAGCCTACACACGTGGTACCCTCATTTTCACTCTGCAGTGTGCAGAGATTAAGCCCTGACCTGACAACAAGGGCGTGTGTTCCAAGACGTCAGTGTAAGTGGGGCAATGCACAGAGAGATGATACTCAAAGGGGGGCTTGGACAGGCTGTCAGGGAGCACGTCTATATTCCTGTTGATTGGGAAATAACGTCCTGAAGTCTGAGTCAGGCTAAAGCAAAGGCTAGACGTACAATGTGCAGGATGGGACAGAATGTGCCGGTGCAGGACAACGGAAATGAACAGGCAGTGCCCTCCCCTGTGGGAGAGAACAGCTCATGGAGTGAGGCTCTAGAACTCCTTTCCTCGGGCTCTCCGTCCTCTCAGGTCTAGTAAATCCGTTTCCGGGAGCGTCCCAGGAATAGAATCTCGTTCCAGCAGGGGTCAGCCCTGACCTCCGGGATATGCGTCTGCTTGTGTAACCCGGTGCTCACAAGCGTGGGCATGGGAAGCATAAACACAGGACAGCTGCCCCCGTTCCAGACAGAAACAGGTGAGACCCACAAGCCACAGGGAGGATGGAACGAGGTACACACCCTGCTGTTACTAAAGAGCGTTGGGTGACTGCATCTGTACAACCTCTGCCCGAACCACCTACATTGCCTAACCGTGGAGACAGTCCATTCCGGAATCCTAAATGGAAAGCTACAGCCACCTCCGATATTCTGGACGTGAGAAATCCATTCACCCCTGCACTGTGCACTCATTGAAAAGAACCAGAGGGTAAGCGGGGAGGTGGTGGGAGATGAGGGTAAAGGGGATCAAATATACGGTGATGGAAGGAGAACTGACTCTGGGTGGTGAACACACAATGGGATTTATAGATGATGTAATACAGAATTGTACACCTGAAATCTATGTAACTTTACTAGCCATTTTCACCCCAATAAACTTTAATTTAAAAATAAAAAAAGAAAAAAAAGAAAATATCACCACCCACATCCGTTGCCAAGTGGTTGCTTGGTGCTTGGGACGCCCGCATGCGTTCCCAGGCTCACCAAAGCCTTCTCCTCCCAGTTTGCTTGTGAGGGGGTGGGTTGGCAGTCAGCTTGGGGGCTCGGGGCTCTGATATGCTTTGTAGCAAGAGGGACCTCACTGAGCAATGCCTTCATTCGGGTAATGCAAACCCGCATGTCCTGGTGAATCAACCACATTTTTGTCATTTCTTCCACATAACACAGAATATTTATGGATTAAAGTTCTTCCAAAGGACCTTTGGAAGATGACCAGCCCGCTGTCCGTGGGTGGGCTCTTAGAGCGGCTGTTGTGTTTTTGAAAATTGGACGCCGGCGAAAGGCCAGTGCTAGGGCAGAGGCCATTCCCGGATATGCCCACGGTTGTGAGAAATCTTAGCCGGGTTTGAAAATGTGCCCGGGGCTCACAGATGGAGTTGTCCTGTTCCAGGCGCAGTTAGCATTTATTTCGAGAGGGGAAGGGAGAAAGAACTCAAGCATGTGAATGTCCCTGCGTCTCCTGGACCCAGTATTGCCCACGTCCCCAGGTTTTATGGACACATCTTAACACTGCGTACAGGCCAAATTTTGTCTGAGGTGGTGCGGGCATGATGTGGGGTTATGGGCTCCAGCAGTTTGGCACATTCACCACAAATAAGCCTCTTGCCAGAAGGACTTCCCTACGTATGTCTGCTTCCTGGGTTGCCAGCTCCTGGCACTGCTGTTTGCAGACAGGGCTCAATCTGCCCAGCTGCCCATAACCTCTCCTAGAGCCTTCTCTGCACCTCGATGTTACTGGCATTTGGGGCCAGGCGAGTCACCGTTGCGGGAGTGGGGACCGTCCTGGGCTCGGGAGGACATTTAGCAGCGTCCCTGGTCTCCATCCTCTACCTGCCAACACCATCCCTCAACGGCCAGCAATGCCCAGACGCTACTACACACGCCCCACTGAGAACCACTTTCCTAGAGGAATTCTCTCCGTGGGGCTTTTACAAAGGAGGCAAAGGATGTATTGAAAGTTACGAAACTCATGCCCCAGAAGGAGACTCCCCGGCGTGTGTGACAGAGTTTCTGTTCCTGCCCCAGAATCAAAAGCCTCATCAGGAGTTCAGGTGCAGGCAGCTCAAAACACCCACCTTTAAACCTTGAGAGGATTTGGAAGGACGGGACCCTCTCCTGGTCTGACGAACGAATGCCATCTTTCTCCAGTGGGGCTCGCCATCATGCTTGCTTGCGTCCTCGTGAGGTACCCTGTGTGTGTGTGTGTGTAGTTTCGTGTGTGTAGTTTCGTGTGCATATTTCCTCCCAATAGATAATGTTATAAGGCTTCCCTTCCTCCCAGTTGTTGTTGATTGTCGCTGCAGTCCTGGGTGCTGTGTGGGCATGTATGTGCACACTCGTGCTTAGCCGTGTGTCCCATCCTCCTGACATGAGACAGTTGTGGGGGGGGTTACTTGCCATCGTTAATCCAAGGGGCCGCCAACACAAGAGCCCGTACAGAACGCTGGGATGAGCCTTCCTTCCTGATTGCCTGGCACCACCAGGGCGATGCCTGAGAAGGTGCACCACCCTTGTGTCCGGTGGGGAGGCGGAGTGTCACACACGTGGCAAGAGGGCTGCTCCAAGGGCACTAGAATGGCTTGGGATCTGGGCTGTGTCCTGGTTGAACGTGCACGTGCACAGACGTGCATGCAAGCCCCATGGGGGAGGGGGAAACCACCTGGCTGGCTGTCCCGGGCGCCCCCTAGAGGGGGAGGCCCAGGCGTTCCCCTCCCCCAAAGGGAGGCCGAGGCCTTCCCCTCCCCCAGAGGGAGGCCCAGGCGTTCCCCTCCCCCCAGAGGGAGGCCCAGGTGTTCCCGTCCCCCCACTCCTCACCCCTCCGTGGACCCGCTTTAGAACCTAATCAGCCATTGGGAGCTCATTGCTCCCTGCACCCCTGATTCTCAGGCAGCAGCTCGTGGCCCTGTGTCACCTGAGTGTCCCTGGCAGACACCCAGGCCAGGGAGACCACGTCCCCAGCACCCGCTGCCTTTGCCCGCGTCCGTGCCCTTTCTTTCTGGGCACACGGAAACTTTGCTCACTCCCTCCGCACAGCACAGGGCTCCTTTTGTGGCGTGTTTGGGATTGCTGAGATTCCCAACATTCCTAAGGGGGGCTGCACGGAATTACTGAGTGGCCCATAAAGGCCCTTGGAGAGTCTGGGAAATGAGCTGGGAGACCGGCCGGCACCCCGGGGATGATGATGCACCCCGTATTGGCTTGGCCCCTCCACTCCCCCACCCCTTTCCTTTCTCAGTGCAGCCCCCCAAAAACAGCACATCCGCAGCAGGGGTCACCGAGCCCGCTCTGAGGAACCCCGCTGGACTCAGGGTGCCCGCGCTGGTTGGAGTTGGTTTTCCCGTTTGGTATTCAGAGCTTTCCTGCCTTGTGTGGCGGCCCCACCGCTTTCCCCGTCAGCCGTGAACCGTGTCTGCATAACAAACGGCCTTTTGGGCTGCAGCAAACACCGACTGATAGATACCAACCCAACACCCCTGCCAGCGCTCTCCCCGCTGGGCAAGGGGCGCCCTGCTTTTACTTTACCCTGCGTTAGGCAGCTCTGTTGAGAATGGTCTGCGTTTTTGAATGGTTCAACCCCTTCCAAGTTGAAAAGCAAGTGGGGTGCCCCCCCCACCCCCAGGAGCCTCTGCTGGCCATGACTGCCTTCCGGTGCAGAAAGGATTCTGTGTGCTCTGCTTCTGACACTCAGGGCCGCAGACGGACCCACAGGGGCTGAAGCTCGCCTGTGCCCCTTGCAGCCCGCCTGGCCTCACCGCGTTTCTCCCACCCGGAGGGAGGCGCACATGAGTGCAGAGAGCAGAAGGTTACCTGTGGAAATCAGGAGGGGCTGCAGCAGGCTGGGGAGTCTCGGGACCTGGACGGAGGGCACCCACACGCTTGCACCCTCTTACCCGGGCGGTTCAGCCCCGTCACCCCCCCACACACACACACAAAGTCAGGGAGCGTTCTCTTCTTCCCCCAGAGCGCGGCTCTCCTGGCAGATAAAGGATGTTTCCCGCCTTCCCTTCCCAGACTGCGCCCCTTGCAGATCTGACCTTTGGGGACAGCAAGGATTTGGGGGAGCAAAGGAAAGGAAAAAGCAGACAGTCCCTTTTCCCAGGAGCAGTGGGAAGTGGTCTTTTGGGCACAGACCCCCCTGCCTTCCCATCTTGGCTCTTGAACACCTGCCCAAAGCTGCAAGCTTCAGAATCATGTTTTCAAAAGGCATCTTTACTGGAACAAGTACGACTAGAAGTGTGTGTGTGTGTTGGGGCAGGTATCTTTTGAAGCTCTTAAAGCAGCACTGCAGCTGGTTATCTCTCGCTCAGGGCCCCCCTCAAGGCCTAGACGTTTTCCTAGTTTAGACGGGGAGCCAAAGCTTTTTACCTACCTGTTCACAGTAAGCGCTCTGGGAACGTGATTTGGGTTCCTGGTTTCCGTCATCCTAACCTGAGTGGGTTGTTTAGTTTTAGGATGTCTCTACACCTTATGTCACACATGGAGTAAGCTTCATAGGGCTCCGGTCTGCAGGGCTCAGCCGCTTTGTCCCATATGCTTCCTTCTTATCTGGGCTTGTCAATCATGCAAAACAGTGACAGGTCAAAATTGCTTTGTGTGAAAATGAGAATACAGGCAACATAAACGCGTTTTTTGCATTCGAAACCAAATCTGATCCTGTAAGGGTGATGCATTGCCCTATCCATGGCGTTTTGTTTTGTGTTTTTTTTAAGAAAGAAAATAAGCCAGAAACATACAATTTGCAGATTCTTCCTGAGATGAGCAGACACCCAGAAATTCTAAGGCATGCTCTCCAACAAGCACAGAAATCTGCACGCGTGACGAGGAAAGCTTTTGCAGGCCCCTTAAGAATTCAGAGCAAATAAAACAGCTGAGGTCAGACGTAGGAAAGCCTCTGCTGGAAGAAAATGAGGATATTTCCACTGAGGGAATCCTCTGCCAATGAACCTCCCGAAGCAGTGAATGTAGTTATAAAAAGCCCTCACGTGTTGCATTGTGCTTTGCAGCTCCGTCTGTTCTGTTTCTGCCTCCTGTGATGGGAGCAGGCCAGCCAGGGAGCACAGATACCCTTCAGTTCTAGATACTAGAGAGTCTGAGGACTGTGAGAGTGGACGCCTCATCCAAGCGTCATAAATATGGAAGAAATGGAGGGAGGCCGGACATTCAGAGAGCACGTAGACTGCAGATACTTCCCTCCCGCTTTGGGAGGAAAATCAACCCACGATTGGTGACGTGACAATATTTACAACATACTGCGCACGCCCAGTCATCCATATGAACTATCTCTCTTGTGATGCAGGAAACTACAGGTGACCCTTGAACAACACAGAGTTGAATGGCGCGGGTCCACTCAGACGTGCATTTTTTTTTTTTTTTCAGTACATACTGCACATGTATTTTCTCCTCCTATGGTTTTTGTAACATTTCCTCTCCAGCTTTATTGTAAGAATACACTCTGTGAGGTGTGACAATTAAGTTCGTGAACTCATCCTAGGAAAAGTGTTACCGCGTTTCCCCGAAAATAAGACCTAGCCGGACCATCAGCTCTAAAGCGTCTTTTGGAGCAAAAATTAATATAACACCCGAGCAGGCAAACACACTATAAGGAGGAAAATTCCCAAACACCAAAATCTGCTAATTATTACTCAAAATTTAACAAAAGGAAATATTCAGAGATGTGGGCAAACATTTAATGTCAAGAATATTCACTGAGTGTTATCTATATTTGGACCAAAAAACTGGGAAACACCAAATGCCCCCCAGCCCCCAAGGAATGGTTAGACACGTAATGGGCTTGTTTTGTATTAGAATATCATCCTTATGTATGAAATTATACTTTAAAATTATGATTCATGGTCTGGAAAAATGCGCAAGATATAGATTTAAGTGAAAATATTGCCAAGTTACAAAAAACTTCAGAGGCTTTGCTTCAAGAGGTGCCTGTGCCTCTCTGTCCCCAGATATCTGAGTAAGTAGGTCTGGGATGGGAACCGAGAATTTACATGGTGACACGTTCCCAGGTGATGCTGACGCTGCTGATCCAGGGGACCCCCCGAATTTGAGAGGCTGATCACACATGTAACCTCCAGTATTTCTCTGAGCCTTTGAGAATATCCCAAAACTCACAAATCGCCATGAGCACGGCAGGGGTGGATATACGATCACGTCCAGCTCTGTGCAAAACGGCCCCCCTGTTCAAGGAGCACCTAGCAGTTCTGAGAAGCCCAAGACCTCTTTCTACAACCTGCCATCTGGGAAATGCTGCTGCAGGACAAGTTGGCATCTTCTGTACCTGCTCCCTCCAAAGCAACATGTCAGAAGCACCTGGAATTTGGTACAATTTTCAGAGTGGCCCTAAATGTCCATGCCCAGGATGGGACACAGTCACCACACAGAGGTTGCTGACCTTTGAGTCCGACGAGATGAGAGGGAGCATGGTCCCCTCATCACGTGGCTTGTTGTCATCCTGACCCAGGAAGGGGCTGAGGTGTCAGCCCCACAATCAAGGTAAACTGCAGAGCGGACATCACATGCTCCCCGCAAATGTGCTCCTGAGAAACTCTCCACTTCGCACCCCTGTCCAAGCACCACAGAATCTTTCTGTCACATCTTCCCAGGTTGCATTTGGCCCAACTAATGTCTCAGAAAAAGGGTCATGTGTTTTTCAAATCCATCCTGAGATGACTCGATTTCTATAAACAGTGAATCTACCCAGACCCCGAAAGATGCTCGTGACCTTGTGGAAAGAATGTCAACAGACCTCTTTGTACTACTGATAGGCTTTTTGTTCTTTTTTCTTTTTTTTTCTTTTGGCTTCTCTGTATTTCTCTGATAAATCATACTCAAATTTGATTTTTTTCTCGACATAGCTGGAAATACCAATGTAACTTTTAACCTGATGTGATCTATTCAAGAAGTCTGATGGGCGGGGGACCTCAGGGGTCAAATATGAGATGGTTCCCAATACTGAGGTGATGGAAAATGATTTTCCCCGCTCTGTGTATCAAGCCGTTCGTGGGAATTTATAGAAGGGACGATGACTGTACTTGCAGCCCTTTTAAGCCTAACTTTGGCTTTCACATTGGCTCATAAATCATGAATCAATTACCATAACTATTTTAGAAAAACGAGGGCAGATATTTTTTTCCATTTTAATATAGTCAAAGGAAGATTTCCCAGCCTAGCCCACTTTTCTGAACTCCGTTAATCTAATTTCCATAGATTGAACGGTTACATAAATCAAGTGATTCACAAACAAATTGTACTAATGAATGAGGGAGCCAAAGCGAATGAAAGGGAAGCGATACTCACCATCATCGGGCTGCAAGGCATTGCGAAAACAATGTGTTTTTGTTTTGTTTTTGTTCTTAAAGTTTATTAGGGTGACAGTTGTTAGTAAAGTTACATAGATTTCAGGTCTACAATTCTGTATTACATCATCTATAAATCCCCTTGTGTGTTCATCACCCAGAGTCAGTTCTCCTTCCATCACCATATATTTGATCCCCGTTACCCTCATCTCCCACCCCCCACCCCCCACCCCCCTGACCCTCTGGTAACCACTAAACTATTGTCTGTGTCTATGAGTTTCTGTTTCTCATTTGTTTGTCTTGTTCTTTTGTTGTTTTTCGGTTTATATACCACATATCAGTGAAATCATATGGTTCTCTGCTTTTTCTGTCTTATTTCACTTAGCATTATACTCTCAAGATCCATCCATGTTGTCACAAATGTTCCTATGTCATCTTTTCTTACCGCCGAATAGTATTCCATTGTGTATATATACCACAACTTCTTGATACATTCATCTATCGAAGGACATTTTGGTTGTTTCCATGTCTTGGCCACCGTAAACAAAGCTGCAATGAACATTGGAGCACATTTGTCTTTATGTATAAATGTTTTCAGATGTTTTGGGTAGATACCCAGAAGAGGGATTGCTGGGTCATATGGCAATTCTATTCGTAATTTTTTGAGGAACCTCCACACTGCCTTCCATAACGGCTGCACCAGTCTGCATTCCCACCAACAGTGTATGAGGGTTCCTTTTTCTCCACAGCCTCTCCAACATTTGTTATTATTTGTCTTGTTGATGATCGCCATTCTGACTGGGGTGAGGTGATATCTCATTGTGGTTTTGATTTGCATTTCTCTGATGATTAGTGATGTTGAGCATTTTTTCATATGTCTATTTGCCATTTGATGTCCTCTTTGGAGAAATGTCTCTTCAGGTCTTCTGCCCATTTTTCAATTGGGTTGTTTGTTTTTTTGTTGTTGAGTTGCATGAGTTCCTTGTATATTTTGGATATTAGCCCTTTATCAGAGGCACTGTTTGCAAAAATCTTCTTTCATTCAGTCAGTTGCCTGTTTATTTTGTCAATAGTTTCTTTTGCTGTGCAGAAGCTTTTAAGTTTCTTATAGTCCCATTCATTTATTTTAGCTTTTACTTCCCTTGCCTTTGGAGTCAAATTCATAAAATGCTCTTTGAACCCACAGTCTATAAGTTTAGTACCTATGTTTTCTTCTATGCAGTTACCAAAAGCAATATACAGATTTAATGCAATTCCCATCAAAATCCCAATGGCATTTTTTAAAGAAATAGAACAAAAAATCATCAGATTTGTATGTGTTTGTTTTTTTTGTGTTTTTTTTTTGTTTGTTTGTTTTTTTTTCAGAAAAAGGTTTGTGAGAAAATTAACATCTGCTTGTTTATTTCCTAGATAGAAAACATATGTCAAGGTATCTTCTGTTCGGCATTCATTTGGTTCCATGTTACGGGGATGGTGCCGGGTTTCTCTGCTGAGCATTTGCCGGTGTCTGTCAGCTCCAGCCTGTGGGTCAAACCCTGCCCACCCCGTGGCTCTGTAACCTTCTTCTGGGGGGCGGCCATGCTCATTTATTTGCATGTCGTCTGTGGCTGCATTCTCGGTGCAACAGCAGTTGAGTAGTTGTAACAGAGATCAGAAAAGTCTAAAATACCTAGTCTCTGTCTTTTTACAGAAACGTTTGCCAACCCCTGCTGTGGAACAGTTTTGTAATGAGGTCATTTGTACCTGCATCTCATGATAGGGGACATATGATGGACAAGATAGGATACCCAGATAGTTGCCTAAACCATCTTTTGGGTGTGTCCCTGATGGTGTTTCCAGGTGAGGTTATCATTTGAATTAGCAGACAGAGAAAAGCAGATGGACCTCCCCGGTGTGGATGGGCATCGTCCAATCCATTGAGGGCGTGAATGGGACAAAAAAGTGCACAAAGGTTGAATTCTCTCTCAGGCTCTCTGCCCAACTGTTTGAGCTGGGACATGAATCGACTGCTGCCCTCAGACTGAGACTTACACCATCCGCTCCCCTGGTCCTCAGGCCTTGATGCTCAGACTGAACTACACCACCGGATTTCTTCTAGCTCCCAGATGGCAGAGTGTGGGACTTTGCAATCTACATAATTGTGTCAAACAATTCCTTATAATCGAGTGACAGATAGATGATAGATAGATGACAGATAGATAGATAGATAGATAGATAGATGATAGATACGTAGATGACGATAGAAAGAAAGACTTCCCATTGGTTTTGTTTTTCTGGGCAACCCCGATACAGACAAACAGGCATCTATTTACTTAACTCTTGTACCCCAATTCTACAAACTTTTTTGAAGGTGAGGATCAGGAAAATGAAAGAAACCATTCTGGCCCTTACGATGGTCTAATGGGTAAGAAGCAAATGACTATTACTTTAAGTGGAGTGTCAGGCAGACGTTGAGGAGAGAGAGTCACAAAGCTCTACTTTGGGTGATGGATCAAAGGAATAAAACCCGTAACAGTGAAGGGGTCGCAAAGGTTTCATAAGGAAGATGGCATTTCACATAGTCTTCAAAAATGCTGTGTGTGAAAAGGAGGCAATCCCAAAGTGGCAAGGATGGAAGGTGACGGGGCAAGTGGTGTGGAAGTGGCCTTCTGCAGCCGAGCAGGACTTGTGGGTGTCACATGTCCACGGGGGCACCTCCTCTTGTGTGTGCTGTGATGGTCCAGTGCCCCCCAGCCTGGGATACCTGTGGGAGGAGTGGGAAATAAAGCCGCTAAGACTGAGATTGAAACGGGGGCAGGTCTCACATCCTGGATGCAGGAGTTTGCATATAACTCAGAGGAAGACATTTACGCCGGGAAGCATCAAACTATTCACAATGGTTTCACGATTCAGTGTGTAAGCGAGTGGGCTGGATTGTAAGTGGAGGAAGCCTATACGTCTATCAGGGAAATTTTCCATCTCTTGACGAGTTTTGCCACAAGACGGTAGGGTGTCATCTTTTCCTCATCATTTGAGAGACCATCGCTTTCTAATCACTTGAGAGACCATCACTTTCGAATCACTTTCTGTTCAAATCCCCCAAGGAGCCTGACGTTGCATAGCCTTTGGTCAGGCTCTGAACGATTTAAGAGGTGACTTTCTATGTGTAATGCAGATGGACACGGTGGGAACAAAGTGGTATTGTTTGGGACGATACAGACCCACCTAAAAGCTGTCAGTCCATCCACCCTCCTCTTTCTTCCTTACCCACCATTGGACACAGACCTTTCTTACAGGTCAAGTTCATTTGTGTGAGGGAATGTGCCGCCGTGTGCTATGTTAACCTTTGGTAGCTCTCAAGAGGGTAAGACGTGGATCCATCACCAAGCCCTGAAAACAGACATGGCCCCTGGCTCCATCCTTTCCCGCCCATGCAGCCTTGGAAAACTCTGTCCCCACTCTGGGTCTCTAGCACACATTGTCTGCAAAACCCAAAGGATGAGTGTATTCAGCTTTTGTGTCATGCAGTGTCGGTTGTGTACACTCAGTTCTGCCATTGTAGCGCAAAACCCCCGTACGCAACAGGTAAGCGAATGAGTGTTGCCAGGTCTGGGCAGAGCGCCACAGTTTGCTCAGCTCAGGACTAGATCTCTGCTAGCTCCTACGAATCGCCTGTGATGGGAAGACAAGGGTAGACGGAAACTCACAGTTTTCCTGAGCGTCTCATCTCCTCTCGTGGGAGAGACTCTCTTTTGTTCATGCAAACACTTGGAGTCGGGAAAGATGCAAGAACAAAACGGGATGCACCCAGTGGGAAGGAGTCCGTTAAATCATCCATTCACCTGCCCTTTAAGCTTTTCATACCTAAGGCCGATGAGGGATTTGGGGAACAGTGCAGAATACATGGTGCTTCCAATGTACCTTCCTCTTACATTACGTCGGCTCCACGGCTGCAAATGGACCCCAGCAAATGATTGGAAACTGTTTCTTCCTATTGGTATTTTTCTTGCCGTGCTGATTGCTATTTATTTACGTATGACTGAGCGCTCGGCTGCCAGGTGCCCCCCAGAATCTGGTCCTGCTCTCTCCATGAGCTCTCCGGTTTGATAACAAAGGTTTGATGACAAACCTTTGCCATTTTCTCAACTATGGGAAAACTCGAACAACGAAAAAGACAACGTCAAACCACAAAGTGATCAGATGAAAGCCTCCACGAGAATGTACACAGGGAGCGAGCCAGAAGGACAAAATCATCCTGCGTTTTATTTCTGAGTGGGATTTTATTTCTGAGTGGGATTGCAACTGAGACTCCTGACAGCCGGCTGCACTGCCGCTGGTGTCTCGGTGATTCCTCCTGCCTGACCCCGTGGATTAATGAAGGGCCAGGTGGGAATGGCGGAGCTGCCAGGTGGAACGACCTCGCCTGATAAGATTGTTCTGCCTTCTCTGCTGGAGGCGAGGAGGGCATTCCGGGTGCAGCAGCCTGTTTTCCCCACTCCGTAACGAGAAAAACTGACCTGCTTATTCTCCAGCTGTCTTCTTTGTTTTGGATCCAAGGGATTTCTGCAAAATCTCTGTCTTCTTACACATCGAAATCAAGCCCAAGCCCCTCAAGTACAGCGTGTCTTTGACCAACTACATGAACTCAGGTGAAAGGAGCGTCCCTGACTGGCTGAGACATATGTGGAACGCGAACATCCCCACACTGCGTCCAAGACCCACCCTTGGGCGTGTGGGCATATGACGTGACATCTCAAGCTGTCTGCTGGCCAACCCAGCACTTCCTGTCTCCAGGCAAAAATGTGGTACTTTCGTCTTTGTTGGATCACGTGTGATGGAGCGCTGATTTCGACTGGTTGGACCTGAGTCTGGCGCGAGAATAAATGATGCAAATGCAAGTCACTGTTTCCCTGTGATGAGCTCGCTTTCTGTATGCAAAACTGGTACAGTGACGGCGGGCCACGGGAAACTTCCGGAAGTCTGCGTGCCTGTGGGCTAACGGGGAATGCCGCTTGCTGGGGCAGGGCGGGGGGCACAACAGAATCCCAAAGCAAGTCCAGAAATCGAGATACTTTTGATGAAATTTCTGTGCATTCTGGATCTTGCAGTGTTTACCTCAAAAAGAATTCTATAGGCAAATGGCCAACATGGAGGTCCCCGACACTAAGCAAAGGAAATAAGCGATATTTACTTACTTATTCTCCCCACCATCCTAAGGCGGATATTGCCGTTACCACCATTTAGCGAACACACTCAGGGGGACACAGAAGTTAGTGGTAAACCCACTGGAACCAGGCAGTGTGGCTTTGAGACCATGTTCTTTTTAAATTATTATTATTAAATGTATTGGGGTGACACTGGTTAGTAAAATTACATAGGTTTGAAGTGTGCGATTCTATAATGCATCGTCTGTGTGTTGCATTGTGTGCTCAGCACCCAGGGTCAGGTCCCCCTTCATCACCCGCTTTGAATCCATGTTCCTAAATCCTAGATTGTATTGGGTATTAAGGAACCAGGTTTGTCCACGTTGGCACCAGTGACGTTTGGGGTGGGATGCTTCCTTGTTGTAGGGACACCCTGTGCCATGGAGGGCGCTGAGCCGTGTTCCTGGTCCCCACCCACTACATGCCAGTAACCCCCGTCCCCGGTTGTCACAACCAAACATGTCTCCACACACTTCCAAGGGCCTCCTGGGAGGGGAGAGGGAAACGGAGATGCCAACTTCCCCCTGCTTGAGAAACGCCCGTGTCATATACGCTTCGTAACAATCTCAGGGTTGCCAGCCCCTCCGTGTGCTGGGGCCAGGCAGGGAATGTAAAGGGTGAGTGGGTTCATGGTGACAGCAGAGGTTCCATGCATGGTGCTGCCATCTGCCTGGTTACGAGGCAGGCAGGGCAGTGCCCACAGCAAACAGACGTCGTACTGGCCGGGCTCGTCTGTTCTCGGTGGGTTTCCACTTTGTAATTAGCTGGACCGAAGCAGGGCTTCTCCCCCTTGGCACCGTCTTATTTGGGGCTGGGTGGTTCTTCGTGGCGGGGGTGATTCGTGCATTGTAGGAAGTTTAGCAGCGTCCTTGCCTCCGCCTACCCAGTACCGTGCCACCCCATCCTCGTTGGGACAGATGGGGGCAAACCGTGCCCGGTGTCGCCAGGGAGGGCACCATCGCCCCCAGTTGAGAACCACAGGGATGAACCACAGACGAGCCCAGCAGTTAATTACTGCTGATTTGCAGGAATGGCCCTGTCGTGGGTACCATCCAGCGTGTGTGCTAGCTTAGCTCTTCAGAGGGGGTGCAGTGCAGGGGCTCACGTCCGTGGCGGGCAGGGAGCCCTGTGCCAACCCGGCCACTCCAGTGTGGTCAGCAGTCCTGAGGGCACCTGATTCTTAACCGACCAAGACGAGAACCCTGTGGTCATGGAGTTTGAAATGACAGGGTTTGAAAGCGCACACACGCGCGCACACACACGCACACACACGGCAGCACAAACACAATGCAACCCTTTGTCTGGCAGGTACGTGCCCAACAGTCATGGTGGTGCCTTCTGTTTATTAAAAATGGACCCAACGCTTGTCATTGTTGATTGGTTTCTCTCTGTCACATTAGTGCCCCCGTGCTAAATACGTGTAATAACAACACCACGGCCTTACCGTGCTGGGCCATTGGCCTATGTTTTTTCTAGTTTGGAATGTCACATATTTATGGGAAATAAAAACTGAAGAAAAAAAAATCTCACAAATTCTGGGTGACATGTTGACATGTCCTTACAGTTTTTGAAATGGAATATACCATTTGGATGACTGTTACTTGCCTGGTCCTCCGTCCCATTCAACGCTCTTTTTAAAAAAATTATGGTATAGGAACATTTGTGACAACATGGATGGATCTTGAGAGTGTAATGCTGAGCGAAATAAGTCAGACAGAAAAAGCAGAGAACCATGTGATTTCACTGATATGTGGTATATAAACCAAAAACAAAAGAACAAGACAAACAAATGAGAAACAGAAACTCATAGACACAAACAATAGTTTAGTGGTTGCCAGAGGGTAAGGGGGTTGGGGGTGGGAGATGAGGGTAAGGGGGATCAAATATATGGTGATGGAAGGAGAACTGACTCTGGGTGGTGAGCACACAATGGGATTTATAGATGATGTAATACAGAATTGTACACCTGAAATCTAGGTAATTTTACTAACAATTGTCACCCCAATAAATTTAAAAAATAAATTAAAAAAAATTAAAATAAATTATGGCTGTCTTTAGTGGTAGCTTTATCCGTTTTTATTCTAACTAAACATTTTGTTTTGAGATCATTATAGACCTAGCATTGTAGGAAATAACTAAGACATCACGTGTACTGTGTACCCCGTGTCCTCCAATCGTAGTATTTTGCAGACCTGCCGTTCAGCATCACACCCAACCTATCGACGTTGGTACAATCTGGAAATAGGATATTTCCATAGCCACAGGGATCCCTTCCCCATCTTTTCCTTACCCCAGCGACCACTAACTTATCCACGTCTCTCGTGCTGTCATTTCAGGAACATTATGTAGATAGAATTGTGGGATTCACTGTTTTCATTCAGCATAAATGTCCGAACTACGAGAGTTTTTCTTAGCCATCCTCTCATGAAGGAAACCAAGGTCATTTCCACGTCTGCACTATCGCAAATCAAGGTTCTATCAACGTTTGTGTCAGGTTTTTCAGTGTATATAAGTCTTCATTTCTCTGGGCTAAGTGCTCAGGCGTGAAACTGCTATGTTAGGTGTCCGTTATGTGTTCAGTTATTTAAGAAAACGCCAAACTGTTTTCCAGAGTGTCTGTACCGTTTTCCTTTCCCCACCGGTGATGTGTATGTACCTGATGTGATTTCTCTGGATCTTTAGAGTTGTCAGTAGTTTTCATTTTAACCATTTCAATAGGTGTGTAGTGGTGTCTCATTGTGATTTTAATTTGCATTTCTCTAAGAGCCTATGATGTCAAACATCTTTTCACATTCTTCTCCCCACCTGTATCCCTTCTTTGGTGAAATGTCCCTTTAGGTCTTCTGTCCATTTTCTAATTGGATTGTTTGCTTTGTTACTCCTGAGGGTAGAGCGTTCTTTACGTATTCCAGATAGGAGTGTTTTGTTAGATATGTGGTTTGCAAATCCTTTCTCCTACTCTAGCTTTTCATCCTCTTGACAGGGTCTTTCAGAGAGACAATGTTTTCAATTTTGATACAGACTAATTTATCAGTGATTTCTTTGATGGATCATGCTTTTGGTGTTGGGTCAAAGAAGAGTTTTCTTTCTTTCTTTCTTTCTTTCTTTCTTTCTTTCTTTCTTTCTTTCTTTCTTTCTTTCTTTCTTTCTTTCTGATCTCTATACCTCTTGTAGGGTTTTTTTTGTTTCTTTTGTTTTGTTTTGTTTTTGTTTTTGTTTTTTTGCTTTTTACTTTTTATTGCATTGACTAGAACTTCCTGCACCGTGTTGAATAACAGTGGTGACTGTGGACATCCTTGCCTTGTTCTCTGTTTTAGGGGGAAGCTTTCAACCCTTAAGTATACTCTTAGTTGCAAGTAGTTGGCAGCTGTTCTTTATACAGTTCAGAAACTATCCCTCTCTTTGTACTTTTGTGATAGTCTTTGTCACGAATGGATGCCAATCTCTGCCTTTTAATTGGTGTTTTAAGTCCATTTACATGTAATATAATTTTTGCTATGTTGGGGCTAAATTATGCCAGTTTTATGTTATCCCCGTTTTTCATTTTTCTGCTTTCTTCTTCTTGGCTTTCCGTGGGTTTCTTGAACATTAGAATCCCATTTTGGTTTGTCTATAGTATTTTTAGTGAATCTCTGTATATCTCTTTAGTGGTTTCTCAAAAAATTGTATTATATATTCATAATTATCACAGTCTACTAATGCCATCATTTTACAAGTTTCAGTGAATTGTAGAAGTCTTGCCACCCTTTATGTTCCCCGATTCTTGTTATAAGTATCTTAATTAGTTTTATTTTTTGGCTCTCACTTAGAACTACATCTGACAATGCTCTAATTTCTGCTTCGACCCTCAAATATAACTCAAGAGGAGGAAAAAAAATATATAATCATGTTTGTTTTTGTGTATTGTGTATTTTTTTCTTTCTGATGTTTCAGGGTTTTTTCATTTATCATTCTCCTCCTATTTAGAAATGTCCTTTAGCAATTGTTTTAGTGTAGGTCTACTGTTGAAAAATTGTCTTGGATTTCCTTTATCTGAGATCTTTTTATCCCTTTAGGATCTTTCAGCTTTTGCAAAATCTTGTGCTAAATCATAGTTTCTGCTGAGAAATCTGCTGTCATTTGAGGTCTTCCTTGCTGTAGATAAGGTATTCTTTGGATCTGCTTTCAAGACTTTTCTTTGTGTTTAGCATTCAAAAGTTTAATTTAGATGTGTGTTAGCATGGATTTCTTGTGTTTTATCCTGTGTGGTATTCATTCAGCTTCTTGAATATGTAGGTTTATATCGCTTGTCAGACTTGAAAAGTTTTCAGCCATTTTTCCTTCAAGAAATTTTCCAGTGCCCATTGTTTTATGTATAATTGGGAAATACAACTCCCATAATATGCTCAATGAAGGAATGTGATATCTCTTCTTGGCTATATCTGTGTGAATCTTTCATGGCCCTTGTATTTAGATAAATGACTTTGCTATCTCACCTTAGTCTTCTCTTAACTATTTTGTTCAAGGCTTTTTGCTGATAGGTGTGTGGACTGATTTCAGATGAATTTTAGAAAAAAAAAAAAGCACCTTGCATTCCTGAAAATATCCATTAATAAGTTTTATTGTAATTATTGAAATCTATAATATATTTGAAAAGATGGACATAATTAAAATATTTATATTTTAAATCCTAGAACATGGCATTCTTTTTTTATTCATGCAAGTCTAATTTTATATTGCTTAGTAATCTTTCATAATTTTTCTAGATAGGTTTTACATAGTTCTTATTAAGATTATTTCTAAATTTGTGTTAGTTTTAATTGATACTGAGAGGAGATCTTCTCAGGTAATATTTTAAAACTGGCTGTTTCTTTCTTTTTCTTTTTAACTTCCTCTAAAGGGAGGGTTTTTGTTTGTTTGTTTGTTTTTGTTTTTTAAGATTTTATTGGGGAAGGGGAACAGGACTTTATTGAGGAACAGTGTGCACTTCCAGGACTTTTTTCCAAGTCAAGTTGTTGTCCTTTCAATCTTAGTTGTGGAGGGCACAGCTCAGCTCCAGGTCCAGTTGCCGTTTTCTAGTTGCAGGGGGCGCTGCCCACCATCCCTTGCGGGGACTCGAGGAATCGAACTGGCAACCTTGTTGTTGAGAGGACGCGCTCCAACCAACTGAGCCATCTGGGAGGCAGCTCAGCTCAAGGTGCCGTGTTCAATCTTAGTTGCAGGGGGCAGAGCCCACCATCCCTTGCGGGAGTCGAGGAATTGAACTGGCAACCTTGTGGTTGAGAGCCCACTGGCCCATGTGGGAATCGAACCAGCAGCCTTCGGAGTTAGGAACACGGAGCTCTAACCGCCTGAGCCACCGGGCCGGCCCCTTGCTGTTTGTTATACATAGAAAAACTGTTGCTTCATTTTATTTTTTTATTTAGCCATTTTATTAATATTTGTAATCAATGCTGGTTCTTTTTCAGTAGGACTCAGTGTCTTTTCAGAATACTGCTCCTCTATTTCCTGCTTCCTACCACAGACTCCAGTCTTTTGCTACAAATCGTATTTGAGCATATTCTGAAACGTGTCTAGTAAACAAAGTTGCCTATGGCCAACAATTTCGATAAATGCCACATTTCAATTCCCTACCTGCTGGTTCCCAAATTCACCTTATCATATTAAAGGCTTTGCGAAGTGTTGCATTAAACAGCCTTGTTTAACCTTGCTTAATCCAGTGTTTTCCATTTACAAGTCACACATATCAAAACACCATGGGAAATGCATAGAAATCCTGCCTACATTATACTTAGGAGACAAAGCGTTTATATGCTTAAAACAGAAAGAACTCTTACAAAATAGTCCAAAGAAGATGCACTCCCCAGTTGACACACGGACAACTCAGAGAAGTAACGCAGATAACTGATACACCATTTGTCCCCTTCCAATGAACAAACCATGATCATAATCTAGTGTCACCTTCCTTCCTGAGGTTCCATTATATTGGGTGCCAAGAGCTGCCTTGCACTGAAATTTGAATTCTTTCTAATTGTTTATAGTCCTGCTTGCCCAGTGCAGAATGGGGAGCCATCTGCCTTGTAGTCTGCTTGTGAGCATTTCGCCTCCTCAATCTGTCTGCTCTGTTGCCTTATCAGGTTATCAGGGCTCTCTCTCTCGCTCTCTCTCTCTGTCTCACTCTCTCTCTGTCTCTCTCTCTCTCCCTCTCTCTGTCTCTCTCTCTGTCTCTCTCTCTCTCTGTCTCTCTGTCTCTCTCTCTCTCTCTCTGTCTCTCTCTCTCTCTCTCTGTCTCTGTCTCTCTCTCTGTCTCTCTCTGCCCCAACCCCTCCGTCTCCCATCCTATTTTCTGCTGCCTACCTGGACTAATTGTTTTCCAAAGGTCAGGCAAGCAAGGGGCCTCTTGGATGGTTAAAATGCTTGCTGGACGTTAAGAAGAAGGTTTCGCCGCACTCTAGGTGCACGGAACAGGATGTGGCTTGTTTTCCAGCTATCAACACCATGAGAAAGGTTGGAAAGAATTCTAGGGAGATAAAGCCAGCAGCCAACAGTTTCCTCACTGGGGTTGCGCTGGAGGAGGTAAACCTCCGTGGAGGAAATGCCATGGCGGCCACTCAACCCTCCCATTTCTTTTAAGCATCCTTGGCATGAAACTGGATGCACCCATTCTGCCTTTTTGAAGGACATGATATCAAGAGGAATAGAAATATCCATGACCTTTGGTCCATCGTTAATTACCCACAAAAATACTCAGAGCTGTCAACCATAATTTAAGTCAACAAACTTCACAACATTACCTAAAATAGCAAGGGAAATCTCCAGAATGCCCCGTAGTAGTGGATTGTTGAATAATAGAATGCATAAATATAATAAAACATGTAAGTTGTGACATATGCAGAGGTTGTGTAATTGTGTAGCTCAGGCATCAGCAGACGTTTTCTGTCAGAAGCCAAACACTAAATAGCGGGGGTGCCAAAAAAATGTCTACACGTTTTAAGAGATGTTATCTATGCTCAAGCAGGAGTTCGCCGTCATCAGAAGTGTCTGGACGCTGGTGGGAACCACTCTGAGCACCTCTTGTCATTGCAGAAGTCACACGTGACTGTATTCATCTTTTATTATCGGTATACATCAAGTATTACAATTTTAATACAGTTTTTCCTTTCTTAAAATGTGTTTACATTTTTTTGGCACCCTCTGTGTGTTAGGTTGTGAGGTGCACACAGGCGCCATCACAATTACTCACCCTGCCTTGTGGGCCCAAACCAGCCACGGTCAGTGGAATGGCCAAGCTTTATCGATGGCCAGTGAAATTTGAATTTCATGAAATGTTCATGTGTCCTGAAATGTTATTCTTAGTTTAATTTTTTCTTTTTTCAAAATATGTAATTTCCAGGCAACAACTGCTCTTAGCTCATGGGCTCTAGGGAAGCAAGTAATAGTCTGTGTTTGGAACACACACTGTACTTTGCTCACCCATGAAAGAGCTGATAAAATCATGTTTTCAATTCTTGGTTTACATGGGAAAATGCTCACAACAGAACATTGAATTTAAAAAGAAGTAAAATCTGAAACTATTTTTAGAGTATGCCCCCACTTTACAAAAATAAAGGAATAGAAAAAGGACTTGTAAGAAATACCCCAAAATATTAACGTGTTTTCTCTGTGTAGCATGGCCTTGGAATGATTTTTATTCCTTTTGTGTGGTTTCCTGTGTTTGCTAAATGCTTTACAATGAGTGAGTATTATTTTTATAATTCGAAACATTACTTTGAAAAATGCTCTTCTAAAATAATTATTCTCCAGCTCATTCTTTCGCCTGCTATTTTAAGGATTCATTTTCCATATTTTGAAATGTATTTCCTTTCTCAGTCATTTGTTTCCTTCTTTCAGGGCTGTTTATCATCTATTTGGAGAACATTCTTCATTCATTTCTTTCCTCGTTATTTTCCTTTTCTCCTCTCCCTCCCAATGAGCTTTCTCATGTATGACATTTTCCAAATTTCTATTCTGAGCCCAAAGGGAAAATAATATTAAGCATATTCATTATAGTGGAAAGGAAGGTAGAAATGTGTACTATGCTTTCCAATGCCACTAATTTAATTTTAACATTTTGGGAGAGCAACAGATTTTTCAACTGATGTTTCAACTGAAACTACAGCCATACAAAATAATTAAAAATAGATTTCTCGTTAATGTGTTCTGAACCCTGTCTGGGCCATGAGACCACGATCCCCTATTCTAACGGCAGGAAAAATGGCTTTCAGGAGCGCCCTTCCCTTGCCGATATTCTCAATGGGCTAATGAGGAACAAAGCAGGACGACCCATATGTCCTGCGTATTCTGTAGAATCTAATCTGTCCTGTCCTGCTGCAAACTCCTGCCACCAGCACAGCCAGGGTGCGAGGACAACGTGGCCACCATCCTGTGTGGCTCTCTTCTCTTCCAGACCAGTCTGTGTCTCACTGCCTCGCCCCCGAGGAAAGACTCATTAAGATATTTTTTCACATTTAGCCAGAATATAGCTTTGTGGGCCAGATGGGGGTAACTGGGAGCACCCTGTTACCCAGTTGAGTGGCGTAACTATTTGTTCCTCTGGTGACTCTTTCCGGAGTGTCTGCGTTGGAACACACACCGTTCTAAAGGCTAGAAAAGCAGGCATGGGGGGGTCTGAGAAGGCATCTCCCCTGTGTAGGCACATCCTGTCCTTTAGCCCCAGTGAACTGTCGCCAGTGAGGGAAGCTAGGGCTCACAGCCCGAGAAGCCATCAGCACTACGGGTCCAGGTGTGACGGTAAATGAAGGAAATGGGCCCAGTGTCCCTGAGGGTTCAGGGAAAACCGTGTCAGGATGGTTGCACATGGAATAGATGCGGGGAGCCCATTCTTAGCAGGAGACAGGGAATAGGGCGAAACTTGGTGTGTGTCGCTTTTGGGGAAAGCCATGCATTCCAGGTCCCCTGCCGAGTGGCTGAGTCACAGTCTGCAAGAGAAGAAGGCACGGAGGAGGAAAGGAAGGGCCATCCAGGAATAACGCTAATTGCACAGGGTTTGCCCTGGTACGTCCCGTACCGTGTGCTGCTACAGCTTCCTCAGCATTCCCCCCGCATTTCCCATTGAACGATGGAAGCAGGCATGGGGTGAGTACTGGGTACCCCACCTGTAGGAGTCCGGGTCCTCAGGGAAACAGAACCGTTAGGGGAAATAGATCCAAGTCCAATCTCTTCGTGACCTTAAATGTAGACCATACGGCAGGAATACCCCAGACGGAGAAGAACGTCTGCGTTAAAAATAAACGGTAGAACTAGTATCAGAAGAGGAGAATAAGACTATCGGTTTTCCACGAAGCATGCCGGCCTCAGAGGAAGCACTGATGGGTCTGTACAGTGCAGGCTGACGTACAGCGTGCGGCCGGGCAGAAAAGATCCTTCCCGACTCTCGATCCTTTGCCTCCGTAGAAACTTAAGTTGACGTGGGAATCAAGGTGAACCTGTGCCGTGTGACCGTAAAACTCCGAGCAGACTGTGAAGGGGGCAGATTCCCCACCTCTATGGAGAAGGCCCTTGTGAAGTCCACCCAGACAAATGAGCAGGGTCTCCCCTGTCACAGACGCGCTCCACAGGCGTCTTGGCAAACGGCTCGTGCCTGGTCCGACCTTTTCAAGAGCAGAGGGTTGGTGTTTAAGTCACCATCCACCCACGAGGTGGCCCCTTTTCTTCCCTTTGGTCTCCATGCTTCTGAGTACTTAAGACCGTGGTGGGCTGTGGGTGGACAGAGCCTGCGGTCTCAGGAGAAAGAGTGACATCTCCACGCTGGCCGACCCATGCGGGTGGCGTGGATTTACTCCCAGTAGGTACAAGAAAGACCTCTGAGCAAGTGGGACTGTTCTCTCCCCGACAATACGTCAACTAATTGACATGGAGCCCGCCTTCACTGGGCCCCCAAGCAGGTAGTAGAAACGTGACATTGTCTTGCCACGGACCCGCCAACCTCAGTGAATCATCGATCGATAAATAAAATGCGGTGACACCATGGGACAAGGACAGGGAAAAGTGTCACCACCACGCTGTGCTCTGGCGACTTCCCCTCTGAGGGGATGGCCAGGGTGCTATAGTGAACATCAAAGGCACGCAAACTGTTTCACGGACGTGCCCTGCGTCGCCATGGCAACGCAGGAGGTGTTCCCAGTGTCACAGAGCTCACGGCAGCACCGCTGTGAACAGCCAGCTCAGGCCAGTCACGTAACCAGCAGAAGTGCTATGTGGATGGTGCTCATGCAGCTCTCCTGGAATGAGGGAAGTGTCTGGAAGCCATGGAAGGACTCCATGGGGCAAGGGTGAAAGCACAAGAGGACATCACCTATGGATGTACACGTCAATGTTCTCCATGCCAGTGCTTGTCACCTGGGGCCATTTCACCCTCAGGAAACGTCTGGCAACGTCTGCGGTCATTTCCGGTTGTGACAACTGGGAGACGTTGTCCCAACACTGGTGGTACTGGCCTCTGGTACTGGTGGGCAAATGCTGCTGCATGTCTTATGGTGCATAGGACAGCTCCCTGCAAACAACCGTGATGTGGCCCTAAGTGTCAGTCCTGCCAGGTAGACAGCACTGATCTGTGCAGAGAAGAACTTCTCATGAGAACCGAACCTGAGGAGCCTAGTCTGTCACAGGTACGTGTTCGTGGCAGAATGGCCCAAACCAAAGACTTGAGGCTGGAAGAAAAGTTAAGAAACAAATAAAAACTGAAAGTAAATCTTGCGCTGATACCATAAAGCTACAGAAAGTTTCGTTAGCATGGTGGCACAAGAAGCCCCCAAATATGGAATCCCCTTAGTGAGCCAGCTCGCAAGACAACAGGCGACCTCTCGGGCTGCACCAGATGGGTGAGATGTGTGTCGGAGCTTGTCAGCGTAGGAAGCTCATACACAAGGGCCTCATCACGTTGCCAGAATCTGTTCTCTGGTTTGCACCGGACGCTGTCTCTGCTGGGGCCACTTCTGTTTGAAAGCAGCCACGTCACATAGTGTCACCTTCCTACTGACTGTGTCCTCAGCAGCTATTCCTTCACCGTGACCCACGCCTGTGTCCCACAGCCAGACGCTACAATTCCTCAAGTCCTTGTCATGCTTTTCACGCCTGCCTGGGTGGGCCAGCTTCTCTGCACAGAGCAAGTCGTCACCTGTCTGCCATTTCATCCTTTGACTCCGAGCTTGTTCGTCCCCGACGGTCCAGCTTTACTTTGAGTAGGTGAACACGACTGTTGACTTTCGTCTGTGCATCTCCCTTTCTACCCCAAGTTGAAACATGGTAGAAAAGCCAGGGCCCGCCTTTGTCTTGCTGTCCCATGGCACCTCGTTTCATTTCACCTTGGTCGTATGAAGCCTGCTTTGCCAAATCTTGGCTTTGGCTGCCAGCCAAGCCAAAGACACACGTGTTTGCAGCGTTCCCCATATTCTCACTGACCTCACTCAGGTAGCTTAGCAGTGTGATTTGTTTTTAAAGATAAATGTCTCTCCGAGAAGTTAGTGTCTGGTCTCAGCCATCTTTAAATTGACACAGTTATTTAGCAAAGCAGTTCATGGGAAAATGTGTCTTACTGAGGTAAGGCCCTGTCAGCAATCGAGAAAATAGCCCTGGCTGTCCACACAGTGACTGTCCTTGGACATAAAATTGATAGCCATCTTGACAACCAGCAGCGTCTCACCTGACAGACCACTCAATGGTGGAAGCATTGAACGTTATTGGAGAGCAATTACGTTGAGTTCGCTGTTAGCCCGTGGAGCTCAGAAAGGTGATAGTAAAACCTGACGTGTTCAAAACAGGTCCCTTCGTCATCTCAGAGCGCATGGCTAGTTTCATCCTAACATGTGTAATTTGGGGATTGATAGACATAGGTAAACCAGCTTCCATGGTTTTCCTACCACATGGCATCATTCCGATTGCTCACCTTCCACTGCATGTGTGTCCCTTTGAAGCCCTCTTGGTTCCTGTATAACCTTGATCAGGCTTTGTAATTCGTGACTCAAGGTGGAATCTTTATAACTCACTACACCTCTTGCAAAGACACTGCTCACTCTCGTCATTTCTCCTCGAGTTTCCTTGCAGGAAACAGAGTTGTGTCTGTTGTTGATAAACGTCAGCCTCATGGTTATATCTCGCCCCTGACTGGTTGTTCTGTGCAGGTTGGCTGTGGTGCTCCATCTACTTCCCACGACCCATGAAAGCAGCTTCCTTTCCATTTCGGTTTCAGCCTAAGCTTTTCATGTTCAGCCGTCTTCTTTGTGTTCCGATTCCTGTAACCCTTGCTTTTCTGTTTCGCCGTCCCCATCATTTCTTGAATGCTGGCTGGCAACACCGTCTTGCTTCTCCAACCCTCACTGCTGACTGTTTGGGGGCATTGGCGTCCTAGCACTTTATGCCTCTCTCGTTGATGAGAAACCCCGTGCCGCCAGCAGTCCTGACAGACATGTGACCACTGTGTCCGTCTGCCTTCCCCTCAGTACAGTGCTTCACAGAGAACACGGCATCTGTTGCGATGAGCTGCCTCCGTGCTTTGCCTCGTTGCCTTGACTTTGTGCCATGACCTACAACTGTTCCCGCTCTCGCTCCTTCCCTCTGATCTCCTGGATGAATTACTTTCCCAAAGTCCACGACAGATCTTTCTCCTTGGGTTAAGATCTTATCGGCCCCTTCTTTCTTCTCAGTCTTTCTCGCCATGTCCTCTGAATATCCCTTGTCACTGCCAGTTATGCTCAAATACGCTTCGTCTTAAAAGAAACCAAACCCAATGTAACAAAGTGTTTTTTTTATTTTTCAAAAAGAACCCATCTCTCCATCTATTATATGGCTTTATCAAGCTCCTGCGGTAATGGCCTTTCCACCCCTCATGCTTAGCCATCAAAGTCAAATTTAATCATTATAACCTTCCCTTTCCCCACTTCTCTTATAATAGCTTTATCAAAAGGTAAATTGCAAACATATAATTAATCCATTTAAAGTCTACAATTCAGTGGTTTCCAGTGTATCCATAGATAAGAGTCATCACTCTTATCTAATTCCAGAGCATTTTATCCCCTCCCCCCCTGAAAGAAGCCCTGCACCCAATTAGCAGTCACTGCCCATCACCCAAGCCCTAGGCAACCCCTAATTTCCTTCCTGTCTTCTTTCTTTCTCGCCTCCTACCCCCAAACCATCATTAGGGCCCATTCATTCTGCCTCCCTAATGTCACTCGACGCTATAAACTTCTTTCTGCACTGCCCCTGTTTTCATATCCCCTCCACTTCTTCTGTATGAGGAACATTCTCACGATCATTCTCTACATCAGCTGTTTTCCGCGTTCTAAGAAATCCTCGGCTCTGACCAGGGAGTGTCTTTCTAAAACGCCCATCTTGCATAAAAGACCTCGGTGGCAGTTCACCCCACAACCCTTATATTGAAACCCACCTCCTTCCTATGACGTGCAGCCTGTGTGGTGAGTGTTGGTGTGAAAATCCAGCAGTGGGCACGGATGTGGACGTGGCCAAACCCAGAAGCTGTGGGGACGCCATTTATTGGACAAGTAGGTCAAGGAGGGACGGTGACACAGAGGGAGACGAAGAAGCAATTCAGGAGAAGTCAGAAGAGTAGAGAGAGACTTGTCCAAAGGCAAAGGAAGAAGAACTTTAGGTGACACGGTGTTTAAATGCCCCCAAGAGAGGTCAGGGTGCACGAAAACACACGAGAGCCTCCTGGGTGTGGTGGTTGGGGAGCCCTTTGGTGACGCAGTTTGAGTAAAGGGATAAAGAAAAACCTGCAGCCAGACAGTGACGAACGGGAGGGTAGGGAAGGGGGTGGAGTAAGGGTGACAGCTTGGGAGTATCGAGACAGGGACTCCGGAAGCAGCTGCCGCCTTTCCCCGAAAGTAAGACCTAGTGGGACCATCAGCTGTAATGCGTCTTTTGGAGCAAACATTAATATAAGATGCGGTATTATATTATATTATATTATATTATATTATATTATATTATATTATATTATATTATATTATATTAATTGTATTATATTATATTCTACCTGGTATTACATTATATTATACTATATTATATAAGACCAGGTATTATACTATATTACATTACATTATATTATATTATATTATATTATATTATATTATATTATATTATATTGTATTGTATTGTATTACTGGGTCTTATATTAAAAATAAGACCGGGTTTTATATTAATTTTTACTCCAAAAGACGCATTAGAGCTGATGGTCCAGTTAGGTCCTATTTTCAGGGAAACATGGTAGTGTGTTCGTGGGACTAAGAGAAAGTGTGCGATGCACACTTCACGCTCGGCCACAAGCCTTATTTTCCACACCTCGAGTGGGCAGTACCGACACCCATCACTCTTCTAAATGCTCAGCTAAATTCCACCTGCTGTAAAAATATCTTGCATAATTTATAGGTTTTCACCCTGGGACTATCCTTCATACAAACCTGGGGATTTCTGTGTTGAGACGCAAGAAGAAAGACTCACCTAAGCCTGGCTGATAATGACTTTTGTATTCCTGACGTCTCTTAAAAGTGACACGAAAGGTTGTGTGTGTATCTCCAAAAGCTATCACCAGACCCTCAAAAAAATTCTCCTCATCTGATCAGGATTTTGGCTATGCGCCAATTTTCTTTTTTGTTTGTTTTTAAGGAAGTGTTCAGTGTTTTCATGCTAAAGTACCCGTGAGCAGGATATTTACTAAATACATGCTCAGAATGTAGAGCTGGGGGAGGTAATTATGAAAACGTAACTGGGGACCAAACTGTTTCTCCATCTCGAGCTCCTGGGATTTCTTGATCGGAAACCAGAGAGTTTGCAAAAGGGCTTTACCAGCGAGGTACGTAAGGAAATCCACATACAGAAATGATAAAGAAAGCCAGAATGGCTTCTGATTTTCCCTTTCTTTCAGTGTGTGAAGGTCATGGCACGCTTTCTTGAGGGTTTTAAGCCATCATGGGACCGTACACGTGGTGTCGCTGAATTAGAAAATGCCCAAGGTATTGCTGACCACGGAGGGGGTGTCTCTGCACCCCCTTTGGGTCTCTTGCTTGAACTGGTTACTGGGTTAGTTACCAAACCACAGCTGTTTGAAACAAGCATCCCTGAGATGCCTACAGTGCATTTTATCATTGACATGGAAACTTCCAGTGATTTCCTCCACTTTTTAAATGTGATTGTTTCCTTGAGGGAAATGCATAACCCTACCATTTTCAGCGAAGAAATCTGCAGTTAAGGATTCCCACAGAGAAATCCAGCTGCTTGAAGCCAGCCAGTCTGCAACCCACATTGGGCACCAAATGTGTGGAAAACCTCACACATATGAGTGGGAGCTGGTAAGGGACACAGTGAATGGGGACCTCAGATGTTTGTTGCTGTCTTAGTTGGGGAGCAGGACACACACACACGCACACACACACACACACACACACACACACGCATCAGACAAAGCATGACTTCCAAAGGGCACAACCCAACCAGCAGAAATCAGTGTAGCAAAAGCAAACAGCCTACGTGCCCAGGGGGTGTGGCAGGGAGTCCCCCAAGTCCCGTGAGCTGCAATTGCTGAGACAATCTTCAGTCTGATGAAAACATTCATTACAGTGTGACCTTTGCGTGTCTCCCAGTTGGGAAACACGGACCGAGTCTTTTGCACACCAGTGGCTCTGCACTGAGGTCGCACACTGTCCTAACTCCCCCTCGATACAAGCAGCTGATAGGATTACATCCGACAGGGACACCATCCGTCATCACTTTTGGGAATTCTCACCATGCCGAATACGTCTCACTGAACTACGATTACTCTGTGTCGGACTCTTAGGTTTCTGTCATCTGCCACCGGCGTTAGTCAGTATCCACTTATGCAGACGTCACCGCTGGAAGGAAAGGGAAGAAATAAAAGATGAACAGAGGTCATTTGGATGGTCCATGGGCAGATTTTAACGGCCGTTTTCACGGGGGTGTGATTGGGTACCTATCGATGTAAGAGTGACGCTAGTCATAACACGGCATGTTTGTTCCCATTCGGGATGCAGGGAACTGACTTTTAAATGGCTGGTTAGCCGAGTAAGACGTGTGGTTCCAGGAATATCTTAGGAAAAGGATCACTTCCCACATGGTAAGCAAAGGCACCATGAAATCCAAACATCTAACTTGCACCTAACAATATTCATATGAAATTCGACAGGATTGATTTACTGTTTCAGGAACGTCACTGACCATGTCCCCCAGTCAGTGGGTCCTCTCTCTCCCTGTAGAGTTTCCCCACCAGCCCACTTTCCATCTGTGATGTAGCTTCTGTTCTCTGTCATGTGGACCATCGCCTTCCAACCACCACACCCACCTCTCTTACCCCCTTGTTCTGTCATGGAATCACTTCAGTCCCACCAATCCCTAATCCCGGATCAAACTTTCTTTCTAACACAAAGAGAAAGTAGTCATGATGAAGAACCACCTTGCTGGGTTTTTCACATCTCCTGCCAAACACTCTCTACCTGCGTCCTTCCTTCCTTTTAGTCCCCAGAGAAGAAAGGAGTGCAAGTCAGAATCTCCCTCTAAATTCTGCTCTGTAAATGCCATCAGTTCCCAGGCAGGTCTCCCTCATGCACCCACTTTCCCTCACCCTTTCCCTTCTCACCAGCCTTTCTAAGAATGGAGCATCTATAAGTGAAGGACTCTTCTGTGCGTTGGGGCACACGTTTCAAATGTCATCAATCAGTATTGTTCCAATTTTAGCTCCATGTGCTGGGGAACTCACTACCCTCTCATCCCAGATATTTTCAAGGTCGCTTATCAGTGCCGTCTACACAAAACCATGATAACCTCGCCGAGGTCCTGTTTCCACTCGGTCTCAGTGCATAGCTTATCCCCGAATTGGCACGTGTATTCCTGTTGAAAAGCTGCTCTCTCTTTTTGAAAGGAGTTAACCGTTTTAAATGCTATCTTAGTTGTTCCAACCACACGCCCTTCTAGAACTTTTGCATGTGTACAGGCTCTGGCTGCAGAGTCCGCTGGGGCTGTGAGAAGACGGCACAATGAGGCTATTCAGGGGTGTTTACCCCGTCCTGTTTGTGCTGCATTTTGGGAATGGAATGGATGCACAGGAGATGACTGATTTTGCTCAGAAGGGTTATACATAACCGGTTGTGCAATAAGGCTCTGAATTAAACCTCTTTGGTTGAACATAAAAGAAGTTTGCAGGAAACCCAAGAATCATTCAGACCCAGCGCCCAAGCGTTTCCACAGAGATGACCGGAAACGAATGTGGTGAAGGTCTGGTGATTCAACACGCACTCGCAGATTTCCTGCTGGGTCATGACCCTTGAAAGAGGACGCCCTGGCAGTGACCAAGCTTGTGGGGTTCTCCAGCCTCCTGATGGTGGGGTGGGGGGAGGGCCAGCTGCCAAATTGATCAACACTAATTTCTAAACGCAACACAGAGGACAGAGAGTCATTTATCCCCTCCAAGGTTTTCCCCTTCTTCTCCAGAATGGTGAGCTGAAGGACACAAAATAACTTAGCATGCTTTTCATAGACCATCTTCACACGCACATTTTTCTCTTAGATTCTCTGCTGCTCGTTCCGCAGCCTTCAAGACGTGAGTCTAAAAATAAAGACGTGTGAAGATTCAATCACTACTATTCTTTTATTTAAAGCTCTGGACAATTACTGAGAGAAAAAACCCCCAGGGGATGAAAAATAGAGATTAGAAAAATTGAATAAGAAAGTCATTATGTACAATACATCACTTGGTATGTGGTGCTTCTCGATCTTGAATTTTAATAATGAGTCAGAGGACGGTTAGGATTTTTACTGAGTATCGGACGATCCCGTAAAATTATTCCCATCAGGACATTTTCATTAGTACCTCAAAGATTAAATTGAGATTCAAAATATACCTTTCTGAAGTGGATGTCATTTCCTATATTTCCAGAAACGATTATGGTTGTCTCATTAACGTTATGCAATGATCAATAAACTCGTCCCTAATTGGGAGATTCTGTGAAATGCTGCAGGTAGTTAACTTGGCAACAACAGAGGAATGGCCACCGGTGTCTAAAGAGTGTTTAAATATTGACAAGGGTCTTATGCATATGTATGCACCTGAAAAGGTCAACACGAGTCACAGTATGTCACCGTACTTCTTGAGAATATGGTTGACGAGATACATGGGATGCGTTTGTGTAAGTGTGACTTCTCCTGTCCATGGGTCAAGCCGATAAACTCAAGCACAGATGCTACCTACAGAGGGTGCCACAAAAATGTATTCACATTTAAAGAAAGGAAAGCTGTATTAAAATTCTAACACTCGATCTATACTGATGAATACAACTCACATTTGACTTCTGCAATGACAAGAGGTGCTCAAAGTGGTTCCCATCAGCGTCCAGACACTTCTGATGACGGCGAACTCCTGCTTGAGGCACGTTGACCAAAACGTTCACTTGTATCCATTTTTTTGGCACCCCCAATACATACTGAACCCAGGAGAAACGACATGACCACCCTTAACTCATTTATTCATGCGTGCATGCGTTGCAGAAAAGTGTGTGTTGACCAAGGTAGTGTGCAAAAGATTCATGCACTATAGTTCCCAGTGTCAAGCTACTGACAGTGTCAAAGGAGAGACAGAGAGATAAGTGTGTAAAATTAGGTTACA
Source organism: Rhinolophus sinicus (assembly GCF_057876585.1). Lineage (NCBI taxonomy): Eukaryota > Metazoa > Chordata > Mammalia > Chiroptera > Rhinolophidae > Rhinolophus > Rhinolophus sinicus. The sequence continues at coordinate 3,092,450 of NC_142518.1, read as the reverse complement.
TTCTTGAAGACAGGCCCAAACAATAGATTCTGGTGGGAAATAGCTGGGGAGGTGAGATTGGGGGGATGGCTTGAGATAAGAATGCCTTTTCGTTGGATGGGAAGAAAGTGTGCTTCTGGGAAGTCTGGCAGGATGCAGCTGCTCCTGTTGGGCATATCACTTCTGAACCCACAGTCCCCGGGGCTTGGTGATGGGTGAGAGTCTTGTCTCTCTCTGTGGAAATGGTCTGAGGGGTCAAAGTTAGCAAAGTAAAAGCGGACAAGGGGTCACCCCACAGCCTGCTCTTCCAAACACTCAAGCTCGGTAGTGTGTTTGTTGAGTGAGGGCAATGCCTTTCATTTGTGGCAGAGTTTCAAGGATTGGGGCATAACCCTGTTCCAGGAACACGAACGCACAATGGAATTGCGTTCACTTTCTTAAAAACGTTTCTTATTTAAAAGATATATCTATATAGATCCATAGGAACTTGAAAAATGATGGACAGAAAGGCTTCGTATAATTCCTCGTCCAGTATCTCCCAGTGGAAATATCTGGAATAGCTGTAGTGCCTGTCAAAACCAGATGGCTTGCATTTCTCAAAACAAAAAAGCCAGTGGATTTAAGAAAACGGGGTGGGGGGGTGCACTTTCATTTTTCTAATATTTGTGTGTGACTTTGCAGCGAGTGGCAGCTGAGCACCTACGTTTCACCGTTATTTATTCTTAAGTATAAACAACTTGGTTCTCTTTGGTCTGACTTAAGTGTAGGCAGAAGTTTTCTGTAAAGGGCCAACTGGTAGATATTTTGGCTTTACAGGCCACAGAGACACTGTCACAGACACTCTTGTCTGCCACGGTAGAATAGAATTCAGCCCCAGACACTACCTACGTGACTGTGTGTCAGTAAAACTTTATTTATAAAAACAGGATGCTAGCCAGGCGGGGCCTGGGGTTTGGGTTTGCTGATACAGCCCGAAATTAACCTGTCGAATGTCTGAATCCAGATGAGAATCTTCAGAGGTAATTCAGTAAATCCAGTTAAATCACCTCCCTATTATTTTTCCAGAATGTCCCAAAGGGAAACATTGAAAAAAAGAAGAAATCTATCAGTATGCATTTTTCTAAATGGCATGAAAACATGATGTCAGGAATTTAGTTGTATATAAAAATTCCACGATGTATCATGGAATGAATCTCTCTATATGTATCATCTATCTGTCGGTCTGTCTGTCTGTCTGTCTGTCTATCTATCTATCTTGTATCTACCTATCTATCCATCATCCTCATATCAATCTCCATATATATCTACATCTGTCTTATCTTTCAATCTATTTTCATCTATATCTATTATAACTAATTATGTCTATGTGTGTCTTTCTGGGCATATACATATATCTACACACACACACACGCACCTTTGTACACACACACTAAACTCATACGTCCACCTTTATGTAACCTTTTCCATGTATAAGTAAATTTGGGGTCTATAACACATTTCATGTCACATAGAGAATCCTCAAAAGGTGTGTTGAGATTTATCCGTGTTTTCATTGTCTTAGAGCTGCAGAGGCAAGCTGACACTTGGAGGTACAAATTACTTCATTTTCTGAAAAGGAGCACTGCTGAGAGTTTTAATTAGAATGGCACACCCTCCATCAATGCATAAGTGCATAGGATTAGAACGTTTGGATAAGAATTTTCAAAGTGTGAGAGGATGGGTACTCTGGCCCGATGGTTATCATCTGCCTTCTCATTGTTGAGATGTCATTTCAGTGGATGAACTCATTTGGGGTGGGGCCAGTGTGGGGAGGATTTCTGGGGACCTCTGTGGTGGGTCCCTGTTATTAACAGGGTATTATTTATAGGTGGTGCATGCCCTTCGGTTTGAGGAGGAAAAAGCAAGTTACAATAGTAAGAGGCATGCAAAAGAGATTCTTCGGATCGTTAAAAATCTTACCCTTCGGGCCATCTTGGCTGGTCCTTGAGCTTTATAAAATTGGATAAAAATAAAATTTAATCTTGGAATGAGAAAGCTGGAATATTTTAGAAATGACTCTCGAAAACAGGTATCTTTAATTGTTAAGGATATGATTCTTTCTCTCCCTCGTAAGAAGAACTGTCTCCTGCATGACACCCTGCACGATACACTGTAACCATTCTCAAAGTCTTACTAGGCTAATTAAGAGATGAGCTGGACTTGTGGTGGCCGGATGGCTCAGGTGGTTAGAGCACGAGCTCTGAACAACAGGGTTGCCGGTTCGATTCCTGCATAGGATGGTGGGCTGCGCCCCCTGCAACTAAAGATTGAGAACGGCGACTGGACTTGGACTGAGCTGCACCCTCCACAACTAGATTGAAGGACAATGACTTGGAGCTGATGGGCCCTGGAGAAGCACACTGTTCCCCAATATAAAATTTTTTTTTTAACTTAAAAAAAAAAAAAAGATGAGCACGACATTTATTGGATGTATTACACTCGCAAGTACTAGAAACTGAAATACTCGGAGGATGGCTGGGTATTAAATTCCAGCCCGATTTCTGTCTCTCTCGGAACCTGCAGAGCAGACTGACTAGACATTTGATTGCAAAGTCCCCTTAAAGAGCATGATTTTAAAGACAACAGGCAAAGGAGCCAGGATTTGCAGAAGAAATGACGAATAGCAACGTGCCTAATTTGCAGAGGAGAGATTTTTAGTGAGGCCGGCCATCTTTTTCCTTTATCCTACTGTTCTCGCTCTAGGGCTTCTCGGCTCTCGTCAGATTTGGGTCTGGATCATTCTTGATCATGGAGGGTCGTCCTGTACATGGTGGGACATTGAGCAGCATTCCTGGCCTGCCCTCCCCACCCCACTAGATGTTGGTAGCACCTCCCGTCCCCACTTTGTGATGGCCAGAAACGTCCCCAGAGAGACGGGCACAATTACTACTGATTGTGTTACAATTGATTATCTATTGGGGCCAGGCTGAAACACAGGCTCTCCACAAACACACAAGGAGAGTCAGGAGGCATGTCCCCAGAGAAGCAGAGCCCAGGGGGACACGACGTCCCTGGTCCCCATGCGTCCTCTGTGGCTCCCTCAAGGATGCTGCCGACCTTTGAAACCGGAATGGGTCCCATCGGTCGTGGGTGTGATTTCAGAGAAGAGCAGGTCATGGGCGGTCACGCACCGCCTTCAAAACCTTGATGGAGCAGAGGAGCCAGGGCTCAGCCCCGTCACCTGGAGTGTGGATGGCACTGCTGCAGATCATTAACTCGGCTCTCACAAACACGACTCAGGAAGGAAACCAGCACGCTGAGAGTCGTTCTCTCCTTGCTCTCCAAAGTGGCTCATCGTCCTGCTGACAGCTCCGAGGGGGGTGTGCAGGAGACAGTGCCTCAGCCAGGTGTTTCCACTCTCCATCCCTGCCTCCCCACCTCCCTTGGCCCTCCCCGACCTTCAGGTTGTCAATTAAAATCAACAGTTGACAAAAACAACCACAAAAAAAGAAAGACTTTTAAAAACCTGGCTCTTTGCACATAACTGTGAGTGTCTCAGATTTTAGGCTGAGAAAAGACTCTGTTGAGGGTTGACAGAATGTGTCCTGTATTTTGAAAGGATAATTCTGTCAGGTAGGTTTAGAAGAGCCTCGTGTGTGTGTGGGAGGGGGGCCAGGGGGTCATATAATGAAGCAAATTATAATAATAACAAAAACAGCCACTATTAACGATAGGTTATCATCTTACGTACTTAATACAATAAGGGCCCATAATTTTATAGAATTTGCAAGAGCTGCAGCTTCCGCGTGGATCAGTACAAACAAATCTACATCAGGCCTCTGCATTCACAGTATAACACACCTAACACAAAAATAGAGAAAAAGTTGAAGAAAAGAGAGAAGTAGAGAGTATAATTCCCAGCCAGGGGAGGGTCATGCTCAAAGGAAGCAGATTTCAGTCAACCCAAAGAGCAAGCAAGAAAGTCGGAAAAACAGTCATTCGTTGCCCCCAAGGAAAAACAGTCACATGCTGGTGAGACTGCAAACCAGCAAGAACTCAAACGCTGTGGGAAAGAGCTTTCCTTGCTGCTGGAGAGCACGAACAAAGTCCTGACGATTGCACCCCCGGAATACACAGCATGGCATAAAAACACTGTGAAGTTCAAGGTCAAAGAAAGGATTTCTACAGACACGTGTGCCCACAGGCTGTACGCACCAGGTCTATAAGTTGGGTGGGAATTTCTTGGATCGTGAAAGCATAAAGCAGTGCATGAAACACATGGAAAACCAGTTCCAAAGAGAGGTGAATTAGGACGAGGAGGACATGGAAACTGACCTCACAGGGAGACGGCTTTAGTGAGATTTTATGTCTTCACGTCGTACATGATTGTGACTTTAACCATGTGGGTTTTCGGTCCGAATTTATTTACCTGTGTAAAATAACTAAATCTGCAAAGAAGAGGGGAAGGCATGCAAGAAAAAAACCTTTTATTTTTATGGAGGTTTCACCTCTTCTGCCGTCTTCAGCATTTTTAAATGACTCCATTATCATTGGGAAAAAAAATACTGGAACAAAGCTCTCGCCTTCTGTGCCCGGTCTGGAGCAGCTGCTCACTGACGGGCTGGACAGCAGGCTGGTGTGGAGAGAATGGTGTCCGAGTGTGGACCGTCTCACCCTGCAGCTGCCTGAACCGGGAAGGTACTGTTTTCTTATCTCCTTAGCAGAGAGGGCCGCCTGATTCTGGCTGAAAAGAAACAAGCCTGTGCTGGTGTCATTGGCCCTCTGAGGACCGTGCAATGCTGTCCAGACCTCAGGGAACGTTTCTCCACGCTGACCGCCCCTGGGTGTCAGTGACTCCCCGAGAAAGACCGTCACGCCCAGAGCTTACAGAAATCCTTTTGGTGGAGAGCAGGTGTGGCTGGCTGTGCTGGAGAGTCAGGCAGCGTGTTTCTCCAGCAGCCGTCTGTAGTATAGGACGAATTTATTTGTAACAAGCTTGCCGTGCCCGTTTCAGTTCCATGTTTGTCAACTCCAAGCGTTCAGTGGCCTGTTTGCTGTCTGGGGACCGGATTGTCACACGTCCAGGACAAGCCAGGTGGTTGTGGAGTGGCCCCCAGACACGGGGCGTTGGCTGCTGCGAGGCCCCAGGTGACATTCTTGAGGCAGGATGTGTAGCTCAGTGTCCCAGCACGAGAGCAGGTCCAGCCAAGGGAGAAAGAGCTCCCACGGGTGTCCGAGTGGGGACGTTCAGCTGCGTGTCAGCCCCTTCCTGGCGCCCTGGAAACAGTCTCAGGGACGGGGCTTCCCCTGGGCTTTGCTGTAGGTGAGATCGGAGTTCAAACTGTGGTCCCCCCACTTCCCCGCGTGACTGTGGAGGGACACATCATCTCATGGAGTGTCAGCATCTTCAGAATCGGTGCAGAATCCAAGGCCTCCTGAGCCTCTGTGCCCTGATGGCTGCGGGGGGCCCCCTGCGTCCGGCCCCCCACCCTACAGCACCCGAGTCCCTGCGGGGTCCAAGACGCTGCACTTTTGGCTCTCACCTGCCTCCGCGTGTCCTCTCCGGCCTCATTTCTTCCTGCTGTCCTTGAAAAACCCACTAAACGCCGCCTCCTGGCACCTACTCCCCCATCCCCACCATGCCAGCCTTTTCTCCCTGAGTGCGTGCATGCACCCCACGCGTGACCGGCCAGCCCGTTCAGAGGTGAGTAAGGCTGCCGCCTGCCAAGGTCCCGCGCCCCAACGTGGGTCAGTCCCCGTTGCTTCTCGCTGCCCTGTCCCCAGTATCCCACCCCGTGTCGGTCTTGAGGCCGCCTCCAGGGGGCGCTGTCACCACCGGTGCCCCTGCCTCACGCGCTGGGAAGTGCGTGTTCGTGGTCCGCGCCGCCGCTGATGGCAGCGTCCTCTCGGGGCCGTGACCGTCACTCACGCCGCTGTGAGGTCATCCTACGGGGCAGGACGGAGAAACGGGACCGACGGGTGTCGGAAGGGGAAGAAACAGTAATGAAAGTAAAGTGGGACAAATGTGTGACAGCCCTCAAATGACAAGTCATCACTTTATATGTTAGGATTGTGTGGCTCCAATGCATCTGTGCTTTTCACGGCAACTGTGCTGACACACAGCCTCGTTTGTAAAGCCTCAGTTCTGTCTACTGAGTGACTGAATGGACGGACCCAGGAAAGACAAGATCAATGTCTTCGGGGTTGGGGATTGCAGGGATGCCTGATGTTTTATCCCCCAGAAAAGGCCCCTGCAGCTTACAGGGGGAGAGTCAATTTTGCTACCAAATTTCTTCATTGCCGAGCAAGAGAAAGGTAATGCGGGACGTTGTTATGGCCGCGGTTATCAGCAACAAGCCTGGCTCAGGAAAAATCTCTCTAATGCTATTATTACAGAAGCATGATTTTCAAGCAATCAATTTTCTCTCTCAAGTTTCTGGAATAAATTACTGGCGAAATGTGTGCCTCAGCAAGCCAATGAATTAGCCCCTGGTCAGAGGTTATCAAAAATGAGCCCATTAAATTTTTCATGACATCTGCCAAAAATAATGACTTTTATTCACCAGTACTAACTAATAAATCTTTTCTTTTTTCTTTTTTTCTTTTTTTCCTGACAAGTTTGAGATCAGAAGAGCAATTGTCTGTGGAGGCAAGTGTTAATTTTTCTGCGGTGAGACCCTGGCTTACACATGTAGGAACTTTCTGGAAGGCCCCCTAGAAGAGTTTCACATCATTACCATAGAAAGCCAAACAGGAGTTGTAGACCCTTTTCTGCTCTTTTTTACTCCTGGAAAATCATTGCCTGATGTGTTGAGAATCCTTGTCTGCTTACCCCATCCACGCAGTGCTGGTAAAGTTCAGGTTTCATGTCGGCATCCGTAGCTTGAGCTCCACGTCTATTTCATCCTGGATCATTTTTACCTTTGGGCTACCTCTTGGAGGGATGCCTGCTTCTGCCTGAGACAGGTATTTCCAGGCCACTCTTCAGTTGGTCTCCATCCTGCAACGACAAGCATATCATAGACCGCAGTGGTTTAAAGGAACACAAAAAGTGGGCATCGACGTCTGCTGAGTTTTAAATGATTTCTTCTCCACGTCAGCCGATTCCCCCTTTCCCAAACTCCATTGATCTACTCATTAATCCACCTGCTTCCAACGGAGGAGAGAGCACACCCAGCAGACGGGGGACTCAGGGAATTCACAGAAAGGAAAACTTGCTTCTCTGAAGCCCCGTTCCTTGACATTACGTTAACTCTCTTTTTCATGCTAATTAGTCTTTTTTGTTCCTCTAAATTTTCTTGATATGTCAATTTATATTTTAAGCATGGCTTTCATACAGATTTTTAAACCTAAGAGAATAGTGTTGTAGAAGCACTTTTAGGATGCGTTTTTTCTTCCTTATCTCCAGTAATAGCTCATTTCTCTATTTCTCTCTTCCAAAGTTTTGTGCTTTGGTGCTCTCTTGCTCTCTCTCTCTTTCTCCGTCTCCCTCTCCCTCTCTTTTATCTGTATTTATATCTCTATCTTTCTTCTTGTATAAATTTTGTTGGAAGAGACAAGAGATTTTTATTTTGAATTTATTGATTAGTTTAACCTTTTCCCCCCATTTTGTAACCAATTATACGTAATCCATCTGTTAGCACTATTCTGTTTTCCAAAGAATTATTTTCCACCTTTTAAAAGAATGATGTCATCGTTTCTCACGTGAGTCTAAGCTCTGTTAAAGACCTTAGCATCTGCCCTGTTTTCCAATAACGTATTGTCACCACTTAAACTTAATTCCATAGTTCAACTTCTATTTTTCTGCCTCTCTGGTCATTCTGCTAATGACAAGTTTTATTTTTCTATGAAATTTTGACTGACTTCTGATTTCCTCAGAGTTCCTATCCAAATGTTCATTTGTTGCCAGGAAGACTTCATGAATAATATATAGTAAATGTCCCTGCTACACAAAACAAAACAAAAGAAAAAAAATCCCTGTCAGCTGGTTTGGTATGTGGGTGACATTTCCCAAAGGGGGTGTTTTATGACCATGTGAACTTGAGAAGAACGAGACGTAAATCATGCCAGGATTTGCTTTACAGTGTGTTTTTAAACGTATGTTCCTTGGCCATAAATATCTCAGTGCCTCCGTGTTGATAAAATGTGTCACCTTAACTGTGATAAAAAAGAAGGACCAACAATGGCCTCTGAAGTAAGAGGGGGACTAGGCCAGTGAGACACACACCCTCATGGGCAGCGGAGAGAATGGGGAAGGGACGATTCCCACTTGTTTTGTTTAGAAGCTAAAAGGATGATTGGACAATGTCTGGGCATCTTCAGAACTCCAGGCATGTCCCAGCTGTCCTGTAGGGACAGTATCCTGACAAACATCCCCATTCTCGCATCTATTTTCTGATGATATCCTTGCTGAGAGCAGTAACACTCCATGGCCATGTCCCTGGGGACCAACCACCTGGGACCCAAGAGAACAGTTTGCAGACCATGGGCGTGCGATGAAAAGTACGGGCAAGGACAGATTCTGCCATTTCTTCCATTGCCCATTTGTTTATTTAAAAAGAAATCTTTCCCCTTTTTTAAAGCACCCGGTGTTGACAATGCTCCACTTTGTCAGGTCACAGAGCTGCATCGATTAAAATAGACTATTTGAAGTTCTCTGGCAGCTGAGATCCATCCACACAGATAAGCTGTGTTTGGGGTGGTGGGTCCGCTGGGGAGGCATCATTATTCCAATATTTCCCCAAGATTTAACCCGGTAAGAACTAGGCAGCATCCGGTTAAAAGAGTGATTCTCATTTTAATTTAGGATACTTCCATTAGTGAGTTACTAAATGATAACTACTGGAATACGAATTGAGTTCGTTTAACCCAAGTCCCCAAATCACATATGTATTTGATCCCGCACTGACCTTTTTCTGGCAGCATCTCCCTTTTCTAAAGCTTTTGTTCTTTTATTTTACTTCTCCTTTTTTCAGATGGATGGTTTCTTATGCATATTTCTGTGTTTTTCTTTTCAAATATCATGAAATGTCATGTGAAATAGAAGAGGGGAATGATAACCATGGAGCAAACGTTTGCAAACAGCAGCGATGCCTAAGTTTTGTGCCGTGTACTCATTTTAGTAAATGCATAATGAGATGGTTTTATTATTCCTTGACCTTTCAAGGTTTGAATTTACCTACTTTGTTCTTGAAGTTATTGTAACTCAGGAAATGTCTTTTTGGTGAGAATGCTAAAACGGTGCTTTTCTGAAAAGTCTGCTCCACGGGGAGTGACTTTTGACATTATTGCACTTGAAATTACATTCCATGTGAAGCTGCTTTATTTGAGCTTCTTGCGTCGTACATAGTTTGGCATAATGGAAGTAAAACTGTAAAGGGAAAACATTAAAATGTAGGAAAAGAATAAGTCTATTGGGGGTGGGGAGAACACAACAGATTTCTTTCCAGTTTTGAATTATACCTGCCATCAACGGGTTTTGTTAAATCCAATCAACGTAGGTTCTTCAATTACAAAAACTAATAAGTATTTCAGACTTACCAGGAGAGTGAAAAATTCCATTTTCCACAGTGTGAAAAAACTTGGTGCTGCCTTATCTTGTGATTTTTTTTTTTTAATCCTTCTAATTGGCATTGAGGGGTGGCTCTCCACTGTTTAAATGTGTACTTTCTTAATTCTTAGGGTTTGAACCAATGTTAGTCGTGTTTTTAGTGATTGAGTCTCCTTTACTACGAATTTCCCTTTTCTGTTATGTGATTGATCATTTTCTTCTTGAGTGTTGTCTTTTCTTATTGACACGTAGGAGTTCTTTCCCAAGACGGGGACTAGTCCCTTTGGGGTTTATTCCTGGTAAATCTCATTCTCTGTCTGTGGCTCATCTTTTAACAGGGTTTATTTACATTGTCTGCTATCTCACAGGATATTTTGGCTTTAATGTGATTTGGGCCACCAATATTTTCCTTCAATAGGGTTTGTGTGTTTGGTGTCTTCAGAAAACTTTCCCTAGGGCGTGGTCTTAAACATGCTGTAACGTACTTTCTTCTAATTGTTTGGACATTTCCTTCTTAAAGTTTTGTCATCCCTTAGATTTTCAAAAACAATGTGATGAAGGGGGTTTTGTCATCACCATCCCACCTGTATGTAAAACTGGTCTAGCACCCTTTATTGAATAGCCATCCACCCTTCACCTCATTGTTTTTCCATAGTTTTTTTTATTTTTTATTGCCATGCTACTATACACACTCTAAAATGTCGCAATTTAGTAAGGGAATTTCCTTGTCTTTATTATTCTCCCTCCAAATATCATTGGCAATTCGTGGATCGATACCTTCCATCTGAAATAAGAACCAGCCTTTCCAGCTTAAAGAAATACTCTTGTGATCTGATAGGTGATTTGCATTGAATGCATAGCTTCCTTGGAGGATAACAAACACCTTTAAAGACATCAGATATCTCTTTAGTGCACCAAGTATATCTGTCTATCCATTTGATACGTCTTTCACATTCTTCATAAACGTGTTCACTTCTCTCAATAATGGCTTTTTATGTATCATGATACGTGTATTTTAGGTACTTCATAGTTGAATTTTTGTGTGTTTTCTAATATAATACTTATTAAATGGCGCTTCTTAATTATTGCTTGCTGGTATAAAAGGATGCAGGTGGATTTTTTTATGCTGTTCTTGTATTCAGCGGTTTGGTGGTACTCTCTTCTTAATGGATTCTCTAAAGATTCTCTTGGAATTTCTCTGTAGATCATCATAGCGACTGTGCCTAATGATAATTTTCTTACTTCCTGTACGCTTTTCACACCGCTTTGAACATTATTGTCTGACTGCCTGGCTAGCCCTTCCAGTGTAAGTTTGAGTGGATAGTGTGTCTTGAATTTTATCAAATGATATTCTTTTGTTGAAAGTGGCTATGGTTGAATTCATTAATGTATTTAAAAGTCTCCTATAAATTGTAATGTGCCTGATCATGTCACGGAGAGAAACCTTTTCCTCCACCTACTTAGGTTCTGTGACCGGAGGCCTGCAAATTAAACTGACCAAAGCTCAAAGGAGAAAACATTTACATACATACACACATGGGAGCATCCAAAGGATGTGGCTCCAGGAAGTAGCTCGAATTTACAGTTTAGATACTATCTTCATAGGTGGAGGCAAAGGGATAAAAACACTTCTAGAAACGCAAATAATGTTTAGGAAAGATCAATGGGCCTTTAGGAGAACAGATGGGAAGTCGTGCAGATTTGTGACAATGTTTATGATTTGTCTTCCTGGTGCCTTGGTGATAGGAGTCCATTTCCCCTGAGACAGAAAACGGTCTTGAAAGGGAATTTATGGCAGTTAAACTCTTTCAGGAGGCTTTCTTTAGCCAAAAAAGGAGAGCTCGGACAATGCCTCTTCCTCTATCAGTGCATTCTCAAAGGTCTTCAGCTCGACATAACTCATCTGCTGCAGTCGTGTATCCTGGGTCTATACAACCACATTGATACATTGAACTAGAAGCCACGTTTTTGTGTCGAGAATGAGTCAGCCTCTGAGCCTCCATCTGGCCTGGAGAGAAAGCCCTTCCCTGTAACGACTTTCCTCCTCATGGTGGGTTTTTCCCTGCTTCCTCCTCAGGGAGCCCAGGATCAGTGGTCGTCTGACGGCTCTCTTCTCCTGGTCTCACCACACACCGCCTCTCACCTCCTCGTCTCAATGCAGACCAGCCCCCTCCCCCATCCTCATTTAGGTTTCCTCGTTGCGCGAGTCCCTGTTTATGGGACCATTTATGGCCTGCTCTCTCCTCCAGAATACAAGTGCTGTGGAAGGAGGGGGGCGGCATCCTGGTTTTGTACCCACTGCCCCCTGAGTAATGACCGTTCCACACGCAGTTGGGACTTAATAAATCCTCCTTTCGTGAATAAGCAACTTGGGTTTAGGTGTGTGTTAGGTGCCTGGACACGCAAGACTGAATCTTTCCATGTTTTGAAACTATGACTATCGAGGTAGATGGATTAGGACACAAGTCTGCTTGTTATCTACTGCCCTTTATTATAAATTCAGAACCGTGTCATGCGACTTTCAGATATTACCAGATATTCTGGCCTCAGCTCTTGTGTGATTTTTTTTTTTTCCCGTGAAAAGTGGCAGATACAGAGGCAAACTGAAAAGTTTAAAGAGACACTGACTCTTCTATCACGTCCTTGGGAGCAGACATCTTTGGCGGGACATTCAGCGCTCCTAACAATGTCCCGTCACTGAGGAGGGGTCCAGGCGTGGGAAACTTGCCCTCCACGGGGTTTCACTGTCATTTGCTCATCAGCTGGCCTGATTTCTAAAGGGGCACTTGTCACAGGCACTTGACGAGCCTGCCTTGCTTTCCGTCTCTTCCCGTCACCTGCAATTTATCAGCCTGAAGTAAGGCTCCGCGTCTTGCTGTGACTCACCTGCAGACCTGAGCTCAAGGTCCTAATTTGTTATCTGTATCGTTTTATTTTCTTCCAAAGGAAAATGAGAAGACGCTTGGAGGGCTACGTGAGTGGAAAGGGATCTGACCTGGATCTCAGGAAATCGTAATGTGTGTTGAAGCATCACGTCGTGCCATGCTTCCAAATTTCCTTCTGAATCCTTCTCTTCCCTGGGTGGTCTTGTTCCAACGACTGCAGAGGTCTCTCAGGGTGGCTCCCAGACGCAGACACTGAGGGGTGCCTGGAATAAAGGGCTGTGAATACCACCGAGGCTTTGGAGGCTCTCACATTCTAGGGTGCCCACTTTGATAATCCATCTGAAAGAAAAAAATCTGAAACAATTTTCCCTCTCGATCTTGACCTAATCCCATGCCACTGATTTCGTAAGCACGCTTGTCTTTCTTGACACATCTGGCCTTTTGGAGGGGTGCAGCCAGAGGTCAACTGCAAAGTGGAGAGAGGGACTCTGCGGCATTTAGTAGCATCCTTTGGGGCAGAGGTGATGGGACGGGATATGCTCTGATCTTCACGCTTTCACCTCCTTTGAGATACGTTCCATTCCCTTTCTCTTCCTGCGTAACGAAATACTGTAAACGTGGCAACATGACACAGCACACATTTATTTATCTCACAGTTTCTGTGGGTCAGGAATCAGGACAGACCTTAGCTGGTGGCATGGACTGAATGGTGCCCTTCCCCCTCCTGTTGAAACCCTCACGCCCAGGACCTCAGAATGGGACTGTATTTGGAGATAAGATCTTTAAAGAGAGGACTAAGGTGACATGAGGTCACTAGGGTGGGCCCTGACCCAATAGGACTGTGTCCTTATAAGGAGAGGAGATGAGGACACAGACACACACAGAGGGACGGCCATGTGAGGACACGGGGAGCAGACGGCCGTCCACACGCACAGGAGAGAGGCCTAGTTCCCTGCTGAGCTTTGTTATCTTTCGTGTATGTTGCTGGACCCAGAAAGCGCTGCAGACAGTCCTTATCTGGCCTCCAGCTCACAGCCTGTCCCCGCACCCCCTGGGCTGGCCGGGCCGCCGTAGAGAGGAGACTATCCTGAGAGAGACAGAATCTCGTCGGTCTCTCCTGTGACATATCATTAAATGGAAGCTTTCTGAAATGATGTCTTGTTTCCAAACACTGTGCTTTGAGTGGAGAAGGCAGAGCTCATCAAGGAATTATCTTTCCACTAAGTCGTGAATCTCGGTGGGCTCACTGTTGTGCTAATTGCCCGGGACATAAAGATGACAAGACACAATTTCTGGCTTAGAGGAGCTTGCTTTACTCGTAAAGACCAGCCTCTCCTTGGTGTTTCTTTTACAGGATTGCAAACCCCCGTGAAGATTTGCCCGTTTGGTGCATCTGCCTCTCTTGAGGCGTGGGGTGGGGGTCTCACTATCTGAGGGTGCCCCAGTTTCTCGGGGTTCTCCAGAACCCCTTGATATCACAGTGGAGGTGCAGGTCCCCTTCCTGTAGCCAAAGCAATTGCCTGTTGCAGAACGTGGAACTTACCATTGCTCCAATTTACACTATCATGACATACGGGGGTGCCAAAAAAAGTATACACGTGACGTGTATTCATTTTTTGTTATCGATATATAGTGAGTCTCAAAATGTTAATACAGTTTTTTCCTTTCTTAAAATGTGTATACATTTTTTTTGGCACCCTCCCTATAGTCCCATATCAGCACTAAACCTTGGCGCACCAACTTTATAGCATCCCAGGATTGGCCCTCTCCCCGCCCCCCCCTCCAGTACCTGGTGTGCAGTTATTTCATGAGTCTGGACAGCAGTTTAGACACAAGCCACCGCCAGCCAGAGGGGTGGCGTGCTGACTCAGGGAAAGCACTCAGGGCTGCACACGCTCTAGATTAATGGTGTGTGGATGGGACAATGAGGGGGCAGCTGGGAAAACAAAATTTGGCTCTAGCTGCATCACCCCGACCCTATGAGCAGGGCACACGTTGGAGAAGCAGCATTTCCTGGCCTTGGCAGCCTGACAGGGAAGCACCGACGAGCAGTGGTGAGCTGGACAGACAAAGGGCTTTGTGCGTTCCCAAATGGACCTGGCCCATCATCCCTGGAGAACTCTTACATCTCTTCCTTAGTCCTCCAGGCGATTTTCCTCCCAACAGCACCATTTCCAGAAGGACGTGCTTTGTCTGATCAGTGCAGTCTCACACATGGCACACTTTTTACTTTCCCCCCCTTAATGGGACTCAATGTATGACTGACAACCGTGTGCTTGGAAGCCATTCAGAGTGACGGGGCTTCGGGTGTGTGAGCCACACACAGGACGAGCCCCGTCTATGGGAAAGAACTGGAGCACACACAGTGCCTCGTACTGGCTTCAGAGAAGTCAGAATAAGAATAATAAGGATACAGCAGCCAAAGAAAACAAGCCCTGTTGTACAGTCACGTTCGATGGAGGCAGGTGGGAGCAGAGGTGGGTTTCATGCGGCTCCTCACAGCCACGTCCACTGTCTGCATCACGGGAAACTGCACGTCCGACACCCACCACGATGAATACATGATGTGACGAGTTAATTGTGTATCACTTAATAATAATGGCACCGCCGAAATGCTGCCCCTTGAACGTTTGACACGGACGCTTCCTCCTGGGTCTGCGCTAAGGGGAGCTGGGCTAATTTGGGGAATGAAAGACCCGAGAGGCAACGGGGGTGGATTAAATGAAGACCCGATGATGATGGCTTTACAGACTCACTTATACTTTATGCCGGGGGCAAAGGAGGTCCTCAACACAGCGTTAATTTTACATCATTTACTACACGTGTGTGAGCTGTCGCTTAATGTGTGGCTCAAAGTCCCCTCCTCCTGTTTCAGGATTTTATTTGCTTCCATGTGGCTGAGTTCATCTGATCGGATACATGACACTGACAGTAATATCGTCAATCTGGACGAAAGATAGCATTGCTTATCCAGATTTCAGATTCAGTGTGTGCCAGGGTCTCACATTCAGCTTTTAGAATGATGTTCAGTCTCTCTGCTTGTGCCTTAGCTTTGAGAAAATAAGAGAGCTTTGGGAATGAAACGTAAGTCCCCTCCGTAACAGCCAGTTGTCCGATGATGACGCAAATAAGTTGTCCCATGATGTGAGCCTAAGATTATTATTTCATTGTAAGCAGTCCAGTCCGAGAGAATCAACTCCACTCGAGCAACATTTGTGAAAGCCTCTTATGACAAGGCTCCTGGGCTATGCCCAGGGACTGGGTGTCATGCCTCTGGCTCATGTCACCTCGATTCCAGAGGCTGGAAGTAAGTCTTCTCCGGAGCCAGTGACCAGAATGACACGCCATATTTTGGATGGTTCAAGCACACAGGGCAGCAAGGGATTCCTTTTGTCTGGGAACCAAGAAAGATTTCCCAAAGACGCTAGCCCATGCATTGCGTCTTAATGCACCAGGAGGGCTTGGAGAGACAGAGAGGGCAAGTGGAGTGAGGACACTGGCCGTGGAGCCTGCTTGGAGGGCCAGGGAGTGTGATAGCTCCAGGAACCATGAATGGATGAGATGTGCGATTGGGGCAAGGGAAACCATGAAGCAATATGCTGAGAGGTGAGCTGGGAGGAAAGTTGGAGGCCAGACCTCGAGGATGCTGGGTGTCGTGCCAAGCAAGTGGTTTCATTCCACAGGCAGTGCAGTGCCACTTGCGGATTTGAGTAGGGCAGTGACATGCCCTAATCCTAATCTTTTAAGAGGATGATTCTAGCAGGCTTGGCATCAAGCTTGGGAACGATGCTCCCCTTTTCCCGTCTTCAGATCCCTTGAGCTCTGCTCACCTTTTAGTGCTTTGAGCAAAAGGACTCTATGTCCTCGGTTATGCCTACAAAAGTGTTCCATATCGATACCTGTGCATCGGACCCGGGGGTAGTTGGCTGCATTTGCAGGTGTCTTTGTCTCTGGATCTGTGCTGCATTTTAAACTGAGCTCATAGGCTCTGAGCACTCACTCCCACCCAGTTTAGAGGGTGTGGCAGGAAGGTCACATCTGTGGCAATACCTCTGGACAGGTGAGCGCTTCCCTGGGTCCCTGACCCCAGCTTGCTCTTTGCTGCTGTGACTCGTCCTCTGAGACGCGTGTGGGGAACGTGATCTTAGAAGCAGTGGTTGTAACCTGACCGTGATCTAAATAATAACCACTAATAATAAGAACGGATACACCGTTCACAGGTAAACATCATTTGATGAAGTGACAAAGAACCAAGAGAAGGACTCAGCATTTCCTGCCATAAGTTAAATCATCCAGTTGCTATGAATACAAATATGACACAGGTTGATATAAAAATGCAGCTCACTGATGTGTGCGATGCACTTTCTCAAAGCCCCCGAGGATGCCGCAGATGTCACCTCATTAATCTTCCCAGCACTTGTCGGAGCAACGTGATGGCCGAGGGGACACCGTTTATCGATTGGGGAAACAAGACAGCGACACCGAGTGTCTTACCTTGGGCTGCAGAGTCTGGTTCCACCCTGGCAGGGAGACAAGTCTCATTGCGGAAAAATTCTCTCCACACACTTGTTGTCACATTGCCCGGAGGACAGTGGTTCCTGGAACAGGACCACAGGAACCTGGCATTTCAGAAGGAGTCTTTCCATGAGAGTGACAAAAAAACATGAGTACATTCAGGAATGTCGACATAAATAGGCCGCGCTGGCCTGAGGGCGTCTCTCCATGGTTGGACATTTTTTGAGTTACTAAACGGTTTTAGGAATTCACCTTATCTTGGCGGCTGTGGGAAGTAGTACATTTTGCTGGATAATCCATCCAGCACGGCAGGAACTCCCACTGTAGTTTCTTGATTTAAAGGAGACGCTGTCAGAAACAAACAGTGAGATGGTAAACTTTGATTCAAATGGAGGAGATGATATACAGTATGAAAATCATGAGAGACGTTTCTCCACGGTCACTGCCACGTTATAAAATGAAGTGCCAACGCCACGGGCTAACATCTACTAGTGTTTCTAGTCGCGTTTCCTGTTCCTTTGCTGCAATTCATCCCGTGGTTAAGGGTCAGCCAGTCCTGGTTCTAGGAGATGCATTGCGTGGAACCCTCTCAATCCCTTCAAAGCATTTCTCTCCTTTCTTACTGAATTCCAACTCTCCTTTAGAATTCATTGCATGTTCTTTCTGATGTTTGTTTAGGTAACTTTTAAAAAATAGTGGTGAAATACATGTACCATGAACGTTGCTATTTCAACCTTTTTTTTTTTTAAGTGTACAGATCAGTAGCGTGACATACATTCACGTTGTGCTGCAGCCATCACCTCTCTCCACGCCTAGAGCTTTTTCACGTTCCCATAAAGTAGGAAGCTTCGTACCGATGAAACAACAACTCCCCGTTGCTTCCTCCTTTTGAGCTGAAGGCAGTTGAGAAGAAACTGACACAAAAGCGCTCCCCCTAAAAGCTGGGCATCCATGTGCAAAGGTGTCCCTCCTTTTGACCAGTAAGAAGTAAAGTTAATCCTCACAGGTGTCATTAGACCTTATCAGCCGGTAGAGGACCCCAGGGGAATCGACACAAACTTTACTAACTACACTCTATGTGCTGTTAAGACCATCTTCCCATAGTTTGACCTGGAAGCTTAAGACGGCTTAAATAATAACATTATATAATATTAATATTATATGTTAATATTAAATAATAATCACAATTATTATTCTTATTCTCAGTATCCGTCAAGACTAATGCTAGTGAAAACAAAGGTAAATCTGAAAATCCAAATGAAATACAGAATGTGTTCACACTTGTGGCCAGTTGCGAAGCATTAATAGCAAGTTCTCTGGGGATTATTAAGGCTTGGTTCTATAAAGGATTTGTGAAGGTGGGAACAATGTTTCCACGTCTTGCGCTAAACCAATTAATTACGGCGTTTGCTTCATTCTGGCTTGCTTGCTCCAAATCTGTCCTCCAAGGAAACGAGGGCTAGAACATGATCTGTAAAAATGACCTGCCTCTTCTCCCTCAGCTCTAAGATCCACCTCCATGGCACTTGGAAAATCTGTAGACGTGGCGTCCTTCTCATCAGACCCAGGCAGGGTTTGTAATGAGTCCTCACTTCTGCGTTGGAGGTTCTGGAGGACTCTAGACATTATCCGAGACGCCGGCAAGGTGCAAAATAAACACAGCGCAAGAGCGGGTTATGTCACTGTAGTTTATTTTCAGTTATGAAAATAACTGGCGATTGTTGAAAGAAGTAGACAACGTACAAGATTACGGAGCTCCCTTAATTTGGCTTCTTGTTTACCCGCTTGGTTATTGTTTGTCCAGTAAAAAGTATTTGTATTCTTTAAATACATTTTAAATACTTGGAGATACACGCTAAGAATTGGGGAGGAGCCATTTTAAATTTTAAATATGATTCTGTGAAAACTGAAATCAAATGATACAGGTTTGTTGAAAGCCCCCATTTTAATTGCCAGATAATTTTGCAACCTGTCTGTTTCTATGCAGATAATAGAAAGTGGAAAGATACAGTAAATGAAAAGAGAGAGAGAACAAATACACACACACACACACACACACACACACACACACACACCAGAGGTGCCAAAAATAATGTATACACATGACTTGCATTTCATCTTTTATTATCGGTATATATTGAGTATTACAATTTTAATACAGTTTTTTTTCCTTTCTTAAAATGTGTACACATTTTTTGGTACCCACTGTATATGTGCACACACATCTGCATATAACATTTATCTTTCTATACTTGATACATATGTTAAAAAGATGGGATCATTCTGTGCTTATTATAATTTGTTTCGCTAAGAAGACAGCATAGAAACTTATCCATGTTGATACTTTTAGAGCTTATTCTTTCTGGGTCCATCTTGAAATGGAACAAAAACTAAACATACAAATGAAAACTCTTTCAAGAACGATACTTAGAAAACGACGTTGGACCATTGACCGTTAACACTACTGGACATCAAATAACATATGCATTTCCTATTTTATCAAGCAGGTCATATTTTGCCTGTTAGGGAAGATGCTTAAATTGTCAAGGAGCAGCTTTTCTAAAGGAACCACCAGCCGTTGCAGCCGACGCGCTTGGCCTGAATGCTGTACCATCTCAGGAGAGGCTAGGTGCTCCATAAATGTCAGCCTGGTAAATAAACATACTTAGTAACAAACACCCATTGAGAGGATGCAGCCTTCAAAGAGCAGACAGACCAACTCCTACGAGTTTCCCGGAGCAAAGGAATCGCAGGATTTCTAAGCCATGCACATTCCAGGCCACACGTAGCTCAGGGAAGGCGGCCGGAGTGCCTGTGTGTTTAAAACCGAGTTCTCGGAAACCTAGTTTTACCAACTTTGCCTCCACTCGCTTGCTCTGGTTACTGCCGAGTCCTTTGGGCAGATAATGGAGGTCAAAAGGGCGTCGATGGCTGTAGTTTTCTCCTTTTCCTTCTTAGCCTCTTATCTCGACCCGTTCATTCTGCTGAAGTTGACAATAGCTGTGCCTCTCCCATGCAGAAGAAAGAAGGTGCAGGTTGCTGTGACACGCGTGAAACGTGCTTATGCACTAGGGGCAGTTTTGTCTGCCGTCTGTCAGTGCTGAGGTGCCGTCCAGGGTAACACATGCAAAATGACGACTTTGTCTTTTATAACACAGAGTGGGACTGCGCGTGGAAGGGACGCTGCTGAATCTTTCGTGGTGGGTGTGACTTGCTGCTGTCGGGGAAACGAGTGTGATAATCCCTCCTCCGTGGCAAAGAAGTCTGTTGTTTTCCCCCCTGAGGGAAGTTTCTAACTAAGCCCTTAATCTTGGTTTTAAATGAACAAGGAAATCAGCTTCATCCATGTCAGTCACGTTTATTTGTATGGAAATAGATTTATAGATGGAGGAAAATTGTGACCCGGCTTTTGGGGATAGAAAACCATCGCAAGAAACGGGTGCTATTACAAATCCCAGCATTAAAGCTAGTAGTGCAGGGGCCACTGCTAGTCTGTCCTCTTGTTTTTGTCTACTTTACCTTTGTGTGCGTGGTTCTTACACAGTAAGAATACGAAGAAATCCCGTCTGTCTTACCGATTTCACAGAGTTGTTTGGCGCTGGGAATGAGCATTGGATGGGAAATCCCTTTGCAGTGTTTCACAGCCACACTCACTCATGTTATGAGCACTCGATGCTGGAAAGTTTCAAAGCCCTGGGGCACCTGGGCTTTCAGCTTTCAGTGGCTTTGTGTGTCCCTCCAGAGTCCAGCATTCTGGCTGGTGATGGATAGTCAGTCAGGCTCTGCAAAGCCAGCATCAGCTGAGAGCGCAGGAGAAATGCAGACCCTCACCCCACCCCCACCCCCAGACCTGCTGGATTGGAGTGTTCCTGGGGCCAAGGCTCCAGGACACTCAGGGCTTATGATTGTTTGACAGGTGCCAGTCATACTCATAATGTCTCCACTCCGTGAGCTCAGCCGCTGGGAAGGAGTGGAGAATATTTCTTCATCAATGTGCTGGCCCTTGGTCTTCAGAGGGTCCAACAACGGTTGAACCCTTTCACGATCTTCCCTAGCCGTCCGCCCTGTTTTGGGGGTCAGATCTCAAAGGGTATATGTCCCCATCTCAGTTGGCTAGGGCCCCGCGGTGCCTTTGTGGGCACGTTCCCTATGGTTCAGACCCCCATGGGGGGTATCCCAGCAGGGCACGTGCTGTGAAAAGGACCCTGAAAAAACACTGGGTGTCTGCAAGCATCTGTTTCTGTTACACACCTCTGCAAACCGTCACAGTTCAGGAAACACGGATTTTCTAAACTCTGTAGGTTTGTTTGTCTCCTCTTCTGTCCACTGTTTTTCTGGGTGAATATTAAATTGGTCCATGAGGAATCGAGCCTGAAGCTTACCCCAAACTGGAGGCTGTCACTGATGTAAGGATGCAGTGAGCAGTGACATTCGAACGTCCTGACTTTTCACGGTGTCAGAGGTGTGTGAGGTGCAGGGGCGCAACACTGGGTTGTGGGATCAGAAGAAATGAGAGGCTCAGTGCCCATGACCAAGTAACATTTCCTTGATCTTTGTAGCTCTCCGTTTCGTCAAGCGTAAAATCAGCGTGCACGAAGGGCCTTGGCACATAAAATAATGTCAGCTCTGTGACCTTGCCAGACCGAAGGAGGGAGAGGCTGGCGGGCAGGATGGGTCCACAGCTACCAGCCGTAGGAAGCATTGCTGATGAAAACCCTGCTGGTCCTTGTGTCTGGCTGCCCACGCGGCCTCCAGCAGTGGGCACTGCAGCTTTGCTCGGCATCTAAGGCCCTTTAAGAAGACGTGAGCTCCCCTTCTGCAATGCCAGATGCCTGAATTGAAAAACGGACAGAAGGGAACCCCCATTTGTGTTGTGCGTACACACAGAACCCTGACATTCCCAAGACGCAGGGGAATAGGAAGATGGCAGTGACAGTTGGGAGATGCTCTATTTTCGAGTGCTTCCTTTGAAATGCATGCTGCTTTTATGGTTCAGGGAATGGGTCATCGTAACCCGTGTCTACCTCCTAGGGTCCGATGAGCAGCAAATATATTGATAAATACCCAAGGCACTTGGAGAAGCGTGTGCCAAATAGTAGGCAGGTAAAGCTTAGTACTTGGGACTTTCCTTGTAACTGTATTCAAAGCTGTGACCCTGTCCCACCCCAATCACTATTTCCTACTTAATATTTGCATTTATTGCTCCCTAATAGTATGCAATATGTTTTTGCTTAGTTACATTTTTAAATTGTATTGTCCTTACTTTTTTTTTCCCCCCTTTTGGTCTCCTCTCACACTGAAACGCAAGCTTGTTGAGGGCAAGAGTTGTTGCATTTTCTTCCCAGCTGCTTCCATCACACCTTACACAGTGACCTTCGATTTGTTAAATTACTGGCTATCGACTCGTCAACTTGAAGAAAAAGTGAATGAATAAGTCAGCAGATGTGAAGGTGTCTGATGCTAAATCTGAGCCTTGTCTCACCAACTGATTGAAGCAACGTCTGTCTCTTAGGTTTTCAAGAGACAGTTCTATTGTTTTGGGTCAAAGTGTTGAAAAAGTGTCGAAAGTAAGGAGAAAACATTTTGCGTCTTCCGTTTAGATGCAGACCTATGAATTCTCCCGGATAGAGTCATGGGAACTATGTTGGCAATGTTTACAAATACTCTTTACTCTCAGGACATTTTTAGAATATGTGTGGGAATTTGGCATGGGAATAGTTTGGAAGCATCGCTTTAGGATTGAATTTTAAGACCATTGTGTGAATTAATTGACTTAATTTGTTGTTATTGTTATTTTGTTGGTTGTTGGTATTCTTTTGAGACAGACCTGTGCCTGCCTTCTCAGTAAGGAGGGGCCTGCTTTAAGGGACCTCAGAAGACTCTGAGGGTGCACACTTAATGGAACGTGGATTTTCCAGATATTCCTTATGTTGCATGTTGACAGTACCCCAAAGGCTGTCACCTGTCTAGGTGAAAAGGGCTGTTAATGTTAAAATTCAGGTTAGGGAGTAGGGTTCATTTTTGCATTCCCTTCTCGACTTTTTTTTTTTTTTTTTTAATCAAGCTAAATCAGAGATCTTAAGTTTTCAGCTTCGGAATATTTGAAAATTGTATAACCCTGTGTAACCACAAGCCACGTGAAGATATAGAATGTTTTGATGACCCCATTCTCAGTCAACCCTTACATCCCATCAGCACAGTTGTAATGGATATTGCTGACTCATTCCGCCGATTCTCGAAAGTAACGTATGCGGAAACTTGTACTGTATTCATTGTGGCTTTTGGTTTATTTAACACAATGCTGTTGAGATTCATGCATGTTGTTTCATGTATCAGCAGTTGTATTAATTTTCTAGGGCAGCAATAACAAACTCCGCAGACCAGGCGGCTCACACAACACACGTTTAGGTCTCCCAGTCCTGGAGGCTGGAGTCCGAGACCCACCTGTCCCAGGGTGGGTGCCCCCTGAGGCCTCTCTCCTGGGCGTGTGGACGGCCGTCTGCTCCCCGTGTCCTCACGTGGCCGTCCCTCTGTGTGTCTGTGTCCTCATTTCCTCTTCTGATAAGGGCACAGTCCTATTGGATCAGGGTCCATCCTAGTGACCTCATGTCACCTTAATTCCCGCTTTACAGACCCGTCTGCAAATACAGTCCCATTCTGAGGTCTGGCACTTAGGACTTTGATATATGAATTTGGGGGGACACACTTCTGCCCCTAGCAATGTACATAGTTTTTTTTTTTTTAATAAAAGTTTCCACCTGGTGTCATTTCTCTTCAGTCTGATGAAAATTCGTCAGCATTTCTTTTAGTGCAGGTACACTGGTGAAAATTTTGTCAGGTTTCTTTTATTTAAACTTTCTTGCATTTTCATTTTTGAAGGATATTTTCACTAGATATAGAATTATGGGTTGCCAGTGTCTTTTCTTTCAACACTTTTAAAGATACATAATTTTTTTTTTTTCTGGCCTGCTAAAAATTAAGTAAACACTGTTATCTTTGTAGCCCAAAATATAAGGTCTTTCTGTGGCTGCTTTCAATATTTTTTCTTTTTCTTTTTTTTTTTCTTCCTACTTTTCTTCGGTTTTCAGGCTTTTGACTCTATGTGCCAGCACATAGTTTAGACTGTATTTATCCCCCTTTAGGTTAAATTTGTTAAACAGGATAAATACAAAGGAAACTATATATGGGAATATTACAAATTTGGTATCCTTAAATAATTTTATGAATTTTTGTCATTGTTTCATCAAAGAATTTTTCTGCACCGTTATTTTTACCTCTATACATATATAGTTCTGTTTACTCTCAGGTCACTGAGACAGTTTTTTCCCCTCTCTGTTGTTCAGATTAGATAATTTCTCATTTTGTCTTGTAAAGTTCACTGATCCATTCTTCTTATATTGTCAATCTTGTCTTAAATCATCCAGAGAAATTTATTTTCATAGGTGGTACGTGATACTCCTTGAATCCCCATTAGGTTCTATTGAAAATTCTCATTGCTCTGATGGGAATTCCCAGCTGATGGCTCTTTAGAACCATTTCTTTTCCTTTCCATCTTTGTGCATAATTATGAGAGTCTCTTTAATATCCTTTCAGATCATTTCTGCCTGTGGGCTCCCTCAGTGTCTGTTTCTGTTGACTGTGTTGGCTTATGGTTCTGAAACATGTTTTCCTGTTTCTTCAGTCATGCAGTATTTCTTTTTAATCTTATCCTGGGCATTATGGAGCAGAGACTGGATCCTGTAATTTTCCTTTGAAAAAGGGTAATTTGTGTGCTACAAGGTAGTTAAATATGTATATATACATAAATATGCATACATATATATGCACATGAATATACATTGCATTTTATACATGTATATAAATATGTGACATATTTATATAACTGTTATATATTTATATACATATATAAATATATAACATATATATAAATATAGCATTTTAATACGTCCTATGTTCAGGCAAAACAAGCTCTATTCTGTAGTTGGTTTAATTGCAGCGTGGGATACAAATCTAATTTTCATTATTTCAGAACAGATAACCAATTATTCTAGGACACTTACCTGGAAGACCCAATCTTCCCCTATGAATTTAAATTGCTAACGTGTTTTATAAGAATTGTCAGGTACTAAACACTAGAGTCCGTTTCTGTGGTCTCCGTTGCCTTTCATTGGTGCCATATCTGTGCCTAATCTAGTAACATTTTTTTTCTTTAATGGCTGTAGCTTCATAATATATTTCAAATTCTCAAATTCTGCTATGGTGATTTTCCCCGAATTATCTTTTTTTTTTTTTTTTTTTTTTAATTCAGGTCAAATGAGTCTTCCATATCTATCACCTTAAAATAATCATGTCTAATTTCTATGATATACGATTTTTGATTGGAACCGAATTATTAGGTTGGTGCAAAAGTGCGGTTTTTGCAATTATTTTTAACCTTTTAAACCGCAATTACTTTTGCACCAACCTAATAAATTAATACATTTATTTCAAAAAGACATTTGTCATTCATTTTCTTCTTTTACATTAAGTACGATTTTGTGTTTTTAATTTTGCTGACATACAATTACTGTCTTCTCAGTACATTTAAATATTTTCTGGTTTTGTTACCATCCACAAAATATTAATTTAACGCCATATGTTTGTAGAATAGCTTGTTAGAAAGTATTCTTCTACTTGACCATTTATTGAGCTCTTCTCCCTTCATAATGTTTTTTATCTTGGGTTTTCTAAGTGCATAATCCTATTATTTATATGTGACATCACTTATTCTCATATCTGATAATCGTATCTATTACTTCTTTTTTATTTCATTGTTTTATGACAAAATGTCTAAAATGACGTCAAAAAATAACGGTGATAATGACAATCTCATCCTGTTCTGATCTTTTCAATCCTTTAATTACCGAAGTGATTTTGAAATGGAACATGATTAGACTTGCTCTTTATTCTTAAAATAAATCCCTAATAACTGGACCGAGGTGATTTGCTTTCACGTATCTGTGACATCAGTTTATTTTATACAAGTGGCCTCCTACATGCATTCCCCACATGTCGCATTTGCATATTTTTAGTGTCTCAATGTATGTGGATTTATATACTGTGAAATGCACCAATCTGAAGGATACAATTTAATGAACTTTGGTAAATGTGTCCACTCATGTAACCAATATTCTCATAAGACGAAGAACGTTTTCAAGACCTAAGCAAGTTGTCTTGTGGTCGTCACCGTCCATCGCACGGAGTCAGTTTTCCCATTTCAGTCACTATGGACTCGTTTTTTTCTTTTCTTCAACTTCATACGCAGCGACACAGTATCGAGCCTTCCACATTATTCCATGTATCGGTGCTTCTCTGTTTTAGACACTGAGTATTGTTCTCTTGTATGACTAGGTCACAGTTCACCCATCCTCTTGCTGATGGGCATTTGGATAATGTACAGACATCAGTTATGCTACACAAAGTCTCTGTGAATATTCAAGTCTTTCTGTAGGCATAAGGAAAGATACTGTCTTTTGGTCAAATAATAAGTCATGGGAGTATGGATGACAAGGTCAAAATGCTTTATTGTATAAGAAATTGCCAGTTTCCCAAAGTGGATGGACCATTTCAGGTGTCTGCCAACAAGATGTGAAGGGCCGATTCCTTTGAATTTCAGGCTTTCTAGCCGTAGGAGTGTTACCTTCGTTAGGTTTATTTTGTGTTACCTGTTGTGGCCGATCGTGTACCCTTCTACATACCTACTGATTGATCATTTGTATACTTTGTTTAGTGAAGTGTCTACGACTTTTGCCAATTTTTAATGGTTGGCTTTTCATTTCATTATTGACTTTTTAAAAGTTTTTCAAAAAAAAAAAAAAGTTTTTCAAAAATATATTCAAGATACAAGTCTTTATGTATTGCAGGAATCTCTGCCAGTCCTCAGCTTCCTGTTATAGTTTATTAAGTGTATCCTTTAATGAGCAAAAGATTTTAACTTTGACAAAACCCCGTTTGTCTTTTTCTTTCTTTTATGATTTGTTGTGAGTCCTTGCTAAGAATATTTGCTTTGGGATAGCAATTTTATTGTCTGATGACATAAACTTTACATAGAACAATTTATAATGAAGGAATGGAGAAAGATGCTATAGTCTCGGTAAGAAAATCATAGAATGGGGGGGGGCGATTGAGGGTTGCTAGGTGGGAGGGGGGGTGGAGATGGCGGTGAAGGTAAAGCAATTAGAAAGTACAAATTAGTAGCCACAATATAGCCATGGAGATATGAAATACAGTTTGGGAAATATAATCAATAATGTTGTAAAGATTTTGTAGGGGGTCAGATGGGCACTTGTCTCATTAGGGGGATCACCTCAGGGATGGTGTAGATGCCTGATCACTGCACTGTACACCTGAAGCTGAAGCTGAATAATACTGAATGTCAAATATATATATATATATAGTCACAGGAGGTGGAGTACAGCATAGGGAATAGAGTCAGTGGAAATGTAACAGCTACATACGATGTCAGAGGGGCAGTAGATTGGGGGGAGGGGGATTATTACTTTATGAGGGGTGTGGATGTCTAACTGTTACAATGTTTTGTAACTAATAAAACTAAAAGAAAGAAGGTGCATCCATTATAAAGAGATACACAACCCAACAATATAGTGTCAGAATGTATTAAGCTCAATCGACTGAACTTAAGGGAGAAATTTGTATAGAAATAGTTGTAGGTGGAAATTGAAAATACCAATCTGTTTAATAATAAGAAAGAACAGGAGACCTTACATTTTTGATCAGTACCATTAACAAGGCTGTGCCCTGCCGTGGACACTGAATTTTCCACCCGCAAGCATTTGTGTTTGTTTGTTTCTTTCTTTCTTTAGGAGCACAGGACCCAGGAACAAAAATTAACCATACCCTTGGCTATAGACGTGCCAGTGTTTTCCAAAGAATCAATGTCGTGCAAACATGTTCTCTGATCGCGCTGAAAGAACATGAAAAGTTAAGATGATACAATGAGTTTAAATTAATAAAGTCAGCTGAACAACTGGCTGTATTGTCGCCATCTGAGGGTTATCTGGCCAAGGCAATGAATGATGGGCATGAATTGAATATTTTCTTTAGTTTCTCATCACACTTGTCAAACCGCTTTAGTAGGAAGTGAGCTGGTGTAATTCTTGAGGGCGTGATGTGAAAATTGTCAAACACGCTTAAATGTACCAAGAGGGAGAAAAAAACACAAAACAAATACTGTCGCATTTTCAGTGAAGGACTTTCGATTGATAATGCAGTAGAACATAGTTACCAGGGTTTCGATGAAAACAGAGTTATTTTCGGTATTTCTGTGTTTGAAGCAAAACTTAAAATTTTCCTTTTCAAAAGACGGTGATTTTGTCCTCAGAAAATACAGCATTATTACATTTTACTTAGACATTGTGAATTTGATTAAGTGTCGTTTCGAATAGATCAGCCTCCTTGAATTTTTAAAACCTTTGTTGTCACTACTTCTGAGCTATCCCTCTAATGATACTGTATCTACAAAGAATCCATTTGCAATAATTTAAAGCTGCACTTACGTCCATCCACTGCCCTGAAAACTAAAACGAGAATTTATACTCTCAGGACACAGACAAACAAAAACCCCTCCAAAGGTTAGATGAAGGAGAAATTATATTAAACCTTGGCAGCCTGTTGCTGTACTTCATTGAGCCAGCAGACAGAAAGTAAGCATGTCCCCTCTCCACTCCGGGCCAGCCCTTCCCTTTGTTTTAAATGTCAGCGCTGTCAGTCACTCTTACTTCCTCCTCAACTCCTCAGAGCAGTTTCCTGTTCTTTTCGTGGCAAACATGACAGGCTGGGGTGTAGCTGACAATGCACGATGCCAGGATTCCTGGAAAAATCCCTACGCCTTTTGATCTGCCAACTCTGTAAAGCAACTGAGCTCCGAGTATGTGTGATCTGAGTAAGCATTCTGCTGGAAAGGAGAAAACGCTGCTCCCACAACAGTGTACAAATGAAAATGGTCCCATGCAATGGACCTCCAGGTTACACTGCAAAACGCGTTACGTTTCAACTCACGTCTTCGTGTTTCTTCCACATCGTGGCCTTGGCTTTCAACATTCCCGATGTTTCTGTCCATGAGTTCTCCTTTTGTTTGCAATCAAAGGGAGCGAGTTTTAGGATAGAGAGTCTTTCTTTATTATGAGTTTCAGTTTGTTTGTTGTACATTGTAGCTGCATGTACATTGTAGTCACGCCTTCTGTGTGTGGCGTCACTGTTCATTTACTAATGGTTTCGGGGGCTCGGCTCCTAATAATTGTGGGGAGCAGTGTGTGAAATTCTGGGGAGCTAGATCAGCACCCCACTGCCCTCCTCCATGCAAAATGCTTGAAGGACTGCAGAGAAGTGGTCCATGCACACACACACACACACACACACACACACACACACACACACAGTGTAGATTACAGAACAGTATATGTTAGGGGCTTTCTGTGTGTGTCTGTGTGTGTGTGTTCACATATAACAGTTATCTATTTTTATATTACAAGAACTGTTTTAGACCTACTTTTAAAATGGGTGGATTGAAACAATTCTGATATATGTTATATGTGATATATATATATATATATATATATATATATATATATATATATCACATTTTTATCCAAATAATGCATAAATGTTCAGCCATGGGAAAACATAAAATCTTAACCATTTGCAACAACATGGATGGATCTTGAGATTATCACGCTAAGTGAAGTAAGTCAGACAGAAAAAGTCGAGAACCACATATCACTGATATGTGGGATATAAAACTGAAAGCAAGAAAGGAATAAGACAAACAAAGACACAAAAACTCATAGACACAGACAATAGTTTAGTGGTTACCAGAGGGTAAGGGGGGCGGGGGGTGGGGGGTGGGAGATGAGGGTAAGGGGATAGAATATATGGTGATGGAAGGAGAACTGACTCTGGGTGGTGAACACACAATGGGATTTATAGATGATGTAATACAGAATTGTACACCTGAAATCTATGTAACTTGACTAACCGTTGTCACCCCAATAAACTTTACTTTAGAAAAGGAAAAAAGTGCATCTAAAATGTATAGACATAAAGAATATTACTGTTATATGTGAATACATGTGTGTACACACACACACACATGCACACACATTCAAAGTATACCTAACATAACCTAACGTACGCTGCTGTGTAATATATGCAGATAATATATATACATAGTCTGTATATCATACAGCAGAATATGTTAGGTGTGGACTTACACCATCCTATGGATTAAAACAATAGCTAATCATGCTGATTTTTCCATACATTGTTGGTACTACTTGAAATGCCTGGTGTCTACAACTTGTCTTTTCCTGGCAACATTAATCAATTTCTGAAATGATTTTGACATCGATCCTTTGAACCTGTCTCCAGCAGTAATTCAAAGGAGTCTGGCCAAGCTCCTGGAAAAACAGTGACT
Organism: Rhinolophus sinicus; assembly: GCF_057876585.1. Classification (NCBI taxonomy): domain Eukaryota; kingdom Metazoa; phylum Chordata; class Mammalia; order Chiroptera; family Rhinolophidae; genus Rhinolophus; species Rhinolophus sinicus. Next base: position 3,062,071 of record NC_142518.1, on the reverse strand, counting down.
CCAATTCCACTATTTAACATACAGCTCCTTCTCTGAGGAACCGAATCAGAGGACTTTAAACAAATACTGCACGTGGAAGAACGCAGAGTGAAACCTGACTGGTGTGCAATTATGTGACAGGAATAAACTATGTTGTGGTACATTTGCAAAGGAAAGACTTTTGTAGAACAGCTAGCGCTGCATTTTTAAAAACCATGAGACTCTAAGTGGTACAAAATTTACAACAATTCGTATTTATTGCTGGTAAATAATCTGCTGCATTTTATTGACCATGCAAGGGGAGGAAGGCAAACTTTTCGTATCTTTATGTAGCCATAGCTGTAGAAAATATTTATTTTGCTTTGTGTTTGAGAAGAGACAGGTTTAATACGTAAGGAAGAGGCCATATCATTTGGGGTCAGACAGATCTGGTATTCAATCGTCTTTCTTACTTGTTGACTGTGTACTCTAGGCAATTTATTTTACTTTTGTAATAGTCTTTTTGTACCCAAATAAATAAGTAAAGGGAGGCAGCAATGCATACCTCAGTGGCCACTGTATAAATTAATGAAATCACATGTTGTCACCCTGTCCCCATCTGTGGGGGGCACGTTCCAAGACCCCCAGTGGATTCCCGAAACCACGGATAGTACCGAACTTTGTTTCATCCCATACATACACACCTATGATAAAGTTCAATGTATAAATTAGTGAGAGCAGGACAGCAATAACAAGTGATGAAACAGAACCGTGTAACGATACACTGTCATAAAAGTGATTTGAATGTGGTCTCCCCAAATTCCCTATGGCCCTTCACTCACCCTTCTTCGTGTGATGACGTGTGTGTGATGAGATGAAGCGAGGGAATGAGGAAGGCACTGCCACTGAGACGTGACACAAGCCTTCTGACTGAGGCCGGCAACACAAGCAGTGAGGTGCTGTGCTACTGAGCCGGTAGCTCTGACCCCCAAGGCAGCTGCTCAGTAACCGATAGGCGGGAGTGTCGACAGCCTGGCAACGTGGGGCAAAGGGAGGGGTCACGTCCCCGGAGGGGCAGAGGGGGTCGGCGTGACATTCAGTCACACTGATCAGAATGGCGTGCGATTGCAACTTACAAATTGTTTATTCCTGTGATTTTCCATTTAACATTTTCGAATCACAGTCAACTACTGGTAATTGAAACCACGGGTAAGGGGCGACTACTGTGTGTATATATATATATATTTTTATATGGAATATCATATGTGTTAATCATATATATGTGTGTATACCGTGTTTCCTTGAAAATAAGAACTAGCCGGACCATCAGCTCTCATGCGTCTTTCGGAGCAAAAGTTAATGTAACACCTGGTCTTATGTTATATTTTGTTATATTATATACCTGCTCTTATATTGAAATAAGACCTGGTATTATATTATATTATATTATATTAAAGACCTGGTCTTATGTTATATTAAAATAAGACCGAGTCTTATATTAATTTTTGCTCCAAAAGATACTTTAGAGCTGATGGTCCAGATAGGTCTTATTTTCGGGTTAACATGGTATGTATGTATATGTTTGAATATATGATATCACTGATGTGTGTGTGTGTCTGTATACCAGGGGTCACAAAACAATGTATACAGGTGGACACTTTGGTCAACGTTGCTCAAGCAGGAGTTCACCGTCATTAGAAGTGTCTAGACGCTGATGGGAACCACTTTGAGCACCTCTTGTCATTGCAGAAGTCACACGTGACTTGTATTCATCTTTTGTTATTGGTGTATATTGAGTATTACAATTTTAATACAGTTTTCCTTTCTTAAAATGTGTGTACATTTTTTTGGCACCCTGTGGATATTTAGAAAAATACTGTGCCATGGAGAACAATGTCATAGCCCCTTGGAGATACCAACATTACTTTTTGTTAAATCTCCTACGAACAGGACTCAAGGAAAATGAGGTTTTATAGACCTAGGTTATAACTAGCCATATGAAAGCCCTCATCAATATTTCTATCAAGCAAGGCTCCTGTTTCGAGTAGGTATTTCATAGCTATTGAATGAACAGTATGTCTATTTCTTTTATAGTATCTAATGTATGGGATTTTTGCTTAATGCAGGGTTAGTACAGAGACACAGCCAGCCTTCAATAGCTTTTATTCTTATTTTTACAGCCCAAAGTCCTACAGTTACTAACATGCAAGGAAGGGACTTGCTCTTACGCTCATATTCATCTTTTTTTCTTTTTTTTTAAAGATTTTATTGGGGAAGGGGAACAAGACTTTATTGGGGAACAGTGTGTACTTCCAGGCCTTTTTTCCAAGTCAAGTTGTTGTCCTTTCAATCTTAGTTGTGGAGGGCGCAGCTCAGCTCCAGGTCCAGTTGCCGTTGCTAGTTGCAGGGGGCACAGCCCACCATCCCTTGTGGGAGTTGAGGAGTTGAACTGGCAACCTTGTGGTTGAGAGCCCACTGGCCCATGTGGGAATCGAACTGGCAGCCTCCGGAGTTAGGAGCACAGAGCTCCAACTGCCTGAGCCACCGGGCCGGCCAGTGTGTCTGTTTTCCATCCTTGCTCCCACAATGCAAGCCCCATTGTTGTATCCATCTCATCTTCCATCTTCATGTTTAATGCCTTCTCTTTGTTTTAATTTGTTTTCAATTCCAGTTGACATTCAGTATTGTATCAGTTGCAGGGGTGCAGTGCAGTGGTTAGACATTTGTATGACTTATGAAGCGGTCTCCCCGATTAGTCGAGTACCCACTTGGCACCGCATAGCTAGGACTTATCAGCACTCATCTCCCTGAAGTAAACATGGCCCCCAAAGACCCTGGTGGGTTCTATTTGATTGGTTAGAGATGCACACGTTAGGTAGCTTTCATTTATGTTATCTTATCAACTCATAAAAAGCCATATGCTCCCCTGCCCCTCCCTGACACCCAGGGGGGTGGTGGCTCCAGCATGATGACATACGTCCTCTCTCGTGAGAGCACAGCAGCCAGCTGTCCGTGGCATAAACTATGTGTGTCCCAGCAGCCAACTCCCCAGGGTGCCTTTCCACCTTGCAGGGTATTGCGAGATTTGGCGATTTGCCCATTACCACAGTAGGCTAAAAGTATCTTGTACTGTCTCTAACATTTCCTTTTGATCCCATTCCTATCTTCATTGCTACATCGTAAACTTGTTTCATTGCGTTTATATTCCTAATGTAATGACTAATGAGACAGATTTCCTAATTCAGTTGTACTAAATTATAAACGACGAACATTGCTTCCGTTTCTCAAGTATAGTTCAATTGTATTAGAGGGCAAAGCCTTAAGAAAAAGGAATTACATTCAGATGGTTTATCTACATTCAAAAGGAAAACAAGATTCACTTAATAAAAAAAGTAAGGAATTGGCGAATCCTTTTAGTTTCATCAAAACTGGGTGTGTTAGCTCCCAGCATTTTCTGCCTTGTCTCAGACAGCCCATCCTGCTGACAACTAAGAGAAGCAAACAAAGAAACACAAATACCGAAGCTGTCAGAAAGCGACTGAGAAAGTCAGAATTGTCAAAGAGATCTTCACTGGGACAAAAAAAGCACTACTGCTAATGAAAAGGACTGATCAACTGGTAAGTGATTCTGATAGCAAAAGACATCATTGAGAGAGAAAAAGGCAAAACATTCCCATTGCCAGACGACACTCACGGCATTTTAAAGTAGCAGAAGTTTCATAACTGAATAGAGACAGAGTTCCTACAAGTCAACCAATAAAAGACTAACAATCCAACTGATAAGTGGGCAAAAGGTTGGCCTGACGTACACACGGAAATGATACCCCAACTCATTGAGCATCAGTCAGACTGATGTTAAAACCACCGTGAGAAATCCATCCAACCACCCAAATGGCTACAATGAGAAAGACTGACACCAACAAGTGTTAGCAGAGATAAAGAGCAACTGGAACTCACTTACATTGCTGGTGGGGGGTCTACACTAGTGCAGCCCTTGGGAAAACCACCTGGCAGTGTCTATGAAAACCGACCGCAGATAACACCTCATTCAATTCTTGAGAGAAATGTGTGCTGAAAGATTTCTCCGAGAAGGCTCATAGCTCCACTACGCGTAAAAACCAAGAACGGGAAAAGACGTAAATGTTTGTCAACTGTAGATTGAATCAATAAATTGAGGTGCATCCATACAAGAGAATATCATGTAGAAATACAAACAACCACCCAGTGCAACACCACGGATACATCTTATAAAGATAATGCCAAGCGAGAGAAGCTCCACAATAATAAACACTGTATGATTCCATTTACATGCAGTTTAAAAACAGGCAAATCTAATCAGTGGCATTAGAATTTAGGAAAGCAGTTATTTTTCATGTCGGGACTGGTAATAATTGGGAGGGGACTGGAAGATGCTTCTAAGATGCACGTAATATTTGACTTTTTTTAATTTTTATCCTGGGTGGTGGTTATATGAGTGGTTCCATCATTTTGCGATTATGCATTTTATTGCACGCGTATGATTTCTGCAACTTGCAATCCTTCTGCCATTAAGATGTGTGAAGCTTGGCACGCCAAGTGGTTTCAAACTAATGTGGGAGTTCAGCTGAGGGGACGACAGTGGCAACTGGTTTTTCCTAGGCAGGTTTCACTCATGGACACGTTTGGTTGTAATTTGGTACATTTTTTTCGACTTTGAGTGGAATTGCTGAAACTTATGAACTCTTAGTATGAATGCTAAAGGGGGAAAAAATCCAAGAAACGCTAGTATTTAAGGTCTACTCACAGGGACTAATGCAGTTACTTCCCTCTGGAGAGTCTAATAAGCACTGATGCTGACATTCCTGAATAATTGGCCTGACTCTGGACTGTGTGAGGCCACCTTCCAAATGTCCCGTCTCCTGGCTCATCACGTTCTTTCTTTTCTTTTTTAAGTTAAATTTATTGGGGTGACAATGGTTAGTAAAGTTACATACATTTCAGGTGTACAATTCTGTATTACATCATCTATAAATCCCATTGTGTGTTCACCACCCAGAGTCAGTTCTCCTTCCATCACCATATATTTGATCCCCCTTACCCTCATCTCCCACCCCCCTTACCCTCTGGTAACCACTAAACTATTGTCTGTGTCTATGAGTTTCTGTTTCTCATTTGTTTGTCTTGTTCTTTTGTTGTTTTTGGGTTACATACCACACATCAGTGAAATCATATGGTTCTCTGCTTTTTCTGTCTGACTTATTTCGCTTAGCATTATACTGTCAAGATCCATCCATGTTGTTGCAAATGGCAGTGTTTCATCTTTCCTTATGACAGAGTAGTGTTCCTTATTGAAATGGTTGTTGATGAAAAGACCCACTTCTCGTGGTCTCTTTTATTTCTTCCCAGAGAAGTCTTAGATTCAACCCCAATTTCACAATGGGTTAGCGACCACATTGGATGAAAGCCTTTTACGAAATAATCGATAGCAATAAGTTCATTTTTAAAAAGGTCTTGAAACCAATTGATCAACTTCCTTCACTTTTCTATAATTTGAATTTTGCCCCAGCTTTTCCCTTGATTTAGATTCAGCCTCTAAAGGCACACGTAGAATGCCATTTTTCAATAGGAGATCAGTAATGACCATTTATTGTTTCCACCATTGTGAGGGGAAACATATTAGAAACAATTTTGTAAAAGACAGTGAGAGGCCACTTCTGAAAAAGCCATTTGATTGTAAATAGCAAGCAAGGGTTTCGCAGATGGTGGTTTTTCTTGAACTATCGTTGTGAGGGCAGATAGAGCTGGGTGGCTGCAGGGGACAGTGGCATTCAGTGACGGCTGAATGATTAGATTTTCCAGAAGCTTGGGATCATGTTTCACCAGTTAAGATACCGTTGCATGCAAGCGCTCGGCATCCTTTGATAAGAAAAGAAAAATGGGTCACCCTTTTAAAGCAGAACTCAATCGTCTGCAGGAAATAACAGCTCACGTCTGACTTAGTTTACAAATAAAAGCAGAGGCGGCTGTGCCTCCTCGAGAAAGTCACATATCCTTTCAGGCTCGATTTGTTTATCTGCAAAGTAGAGGTGACAGTACATACAGGCTTAAGACCGTGCTGGGAATTAACGGATACCCAGGAACGACACCAGCCTCCTCACTCCGATGGCTTACTGTCCTTCCCTTATTTAGGGAAAGATGAGTTTCTCCTGTGGCCACCACGGTCTTGCCCACCCCCCACTGCTCCCCACACACAGGGCAGACTAGTCCTGCTGGCACCCACGGGGGCTATAATTGCGTGTAGCACAGCGCAGCTGTGTAAGCAGTTTGCTCACTGGTCACTGCGTAACAGCTCACAGCATTTATTGCATCATGGCATTAGTTCTTGTCAATCCTTCGTATGTTGCTCTACATAGTTGGGGACTAGGGAACTAAAGGGAAACGTAACAGGGGAAGACTGTTTTAAAACCGTAGCCGCCTTCTTCTTCTTCTCCTTGTCCTATTATTATTTTCCTTCAAATCCAAGGAGAAAGCACGAGTCCTAACGTTTCTCCCATCTTTACATTCAGGTCTCTCAGAAGACCATTTCCTCTTTTCCTCTCCCACACATTTTTGTGGGGGGAAAAAGCCCCACATTTTTGGGGGGAAGAGCTCAAAACAGTGACTGTGGTCCTAGGGTCACCCGTGTTTCTTCCCCTCTTCCCACACCCAGCACCCAGCACCCATGGAAGGAGAGGGGATTTGGATGGGGGCGGGCCAGCTGGGTTTCCTTATTCTCGGTGACAACCCGCTGTGAGTCTTGCTAGCTGTGCCGCACTGCAAACTACAGCTTTGCATCCTCGTGCTTCTGGGTCATCCAAGGGGCTGCCATGGAACCTTGGAGATGGTTTATCCTTGACTGAGACAGAGAGAGAGAGAGAGAGAGAGAGAGAGAGAGAGAGAGAGAGAGAGAGAGAGAGAGAGAGAGAGAGAGTTTTCTCCCCACCCCTAGCAGCCAGTGCCTTGGGGATGACGCGTCTTGGCCATCTCCCAGCGTATTCTGGCTTCGAGGGAAACCCACCTTTCCCCTTCCACGGGGAACGCTTGGGCTGCCAAGACTGGTAGTTGTGTGTCTCCTGGTGCTGCTGTGGGAGTCCCTCACCCGACATAACGAGGCACCTTCCTCCCTGCCAGCAGCAGGCATCTCCCGGTGCCACCTGACAGCTTGGGATGCTGGTGAAATGAACAGCTGTGAGCAGTGCACGGTCCTGCCAGGCTTGGCGTGCGAGGCGAGTGTTATCCGGGGACTCGTAGGACGCGGGTAGGCGGTGGTTGCTGGAACTGGCATCGGACGGGTAAAGCAAGGCACTGGCGGTGCCAAGCGAGAGCACTTTGGAAGTTAAAAAGTAACACGCAGCGCTGAGTTGCCATGAGGGAAGCTCGCTCTGGAAAATGGGGCTCCCTTTCCGTGAAAATGTAACGTGTGGTTAAGCCACGGCTTAAACGTCACCCCCTCTCGGAATGACAGCTCTGTTCACTTTCTTTCCATAATCAGTGCATGGATGCCTTGATAGAATATGACCCATTCTCCACGCTCAAATCCTCATGTAAATATTTCTACTTCCAGACCCCAAATTATGTCCAGTCCCCTGCTGTCATTCTCCGTGACCTTTTTTCCTTTTTTTTTTTTTAATTTCCTTCTGCGTGGCCGTCTGCTGGCCCTGGGTACACAGTCGTCTTGTTGGTGGATGGATTTGTAGCCGTGTCTCCATGCAGATAAGCTATGGACATTAGACAGATGTCTTAATAAGATTGTGTTGACTCTGCTCGAAAGCAGAAGCTGTGATTCACCGGAGAGAATGCAGGGAATGGATGGCGTGTGTGAGATCCCTGCTGGGGATTTCTCCAGAAGACACAGTTGGGAACATGCAGAAGCCAAGTGTGGGTCCCAGAGTGAGTGAGAGGGCACAGTTGGTTTGTTACCAGTCCCCTCTTTGTTCATGAACTCTCCCTCTCTGTGCCCTGTGTGATGTCCGATGGCTGCCTGTCACCCTCTCCGACCACCTTCCCCTCACGTCATCGTCATTAAACACAACACAAATGTCCCAACTCCCTTCCTGGGAGGTGTGCCTGGAGGACACGTTCATTGCCAAGGCTAAGACGCAGGGTGAGTGTCGGGCCGTTGGATGCACTACCCTGCATCCAAGCAGGTGAGCCGCCCCACGGCACGCAGGGGAGGTGTGAGACCCTCAGGACGCCCATTTCTTGTGACAGACGTTCCCGTTTCCTGGTCTTCGTAAGACGGCCTGTCTACATTTTCACCATAGAGCTTCCAGTTTTCCTCTGGTGGAAGGAGGGGAGGCTCATAATGTAACATCAACTCGTTTGCATTTCTGGTCCCTGACTTAGAAACCCTATGTGCCCTGGGGGCTCCACTTTCCTACAGTCTAACCCACGTGGTACCTTCTCCATAGACGTTTTTAGTCTCAAAGGAGGAATCGCTGCTGTGATAGCTGCTGTGTTTGAATTGTATCAATGGCTCATGTGGGGGCTACATCCTCAGGTTACGAGGAAGCCGGCAGGAAGGCCCCCTGCCCCGCAAAGGATGCCACTGAGTCACCAGTGTGTGCCATGGATGGTGTGACCTCTGGTGCTTTTGCTTCCTAACCTCTACTGACAATCTACAAGCTCATGAAACCTCAGTCTTCGCTGTGATATCTCGGTGACCCGGGCAGCTGCAGTTCCGCGTACGTCTGGGCAAAGGGAGGTAACAAACGAGTTGACAGTTCCCTAGGAGAAGTTGGGGGGGGGGTCTCTTCCCTCTTCAGGCCATGCCACGTGCCTGCCTTCCTCTTCACTCTCAGAGAAGAGGCAGGAAGCCAGTTTGGGGCCACAGGTTCCAGTGGCCCGTTGGACGCTGTGTCCTTTCCTTGCCAAAGCCCATCTGTACTCACGCTTCTGCCTAAAGCTCGCGGACTCTGGGACCTCTTAGAACAGATGCTTGAGTTTTCTGGGGCCAAAGGCAATTAAGGAAGTTATTCACGCACACTATAGATTTGAAAAACAATATTCTTCGCAGTGTGAGTGAAGTTTCGTGATTGTGTCTTTCCTTCCTCCTTCCAATGGGGACAGATCCCCAGAGAAACGGTCTTCATGACGCCGTGCAGACCCTCCTGTGAGGGACCCGGCAGAGGGGGCTGTGGCTTTCCATTGCATATCTGTTTACTGGAAACGTAAAGATGAGCAGGAAATGGATTTGTGCACGTTTTGCCCCAGGGCTCAATCCTGAAACATATGGTTCCACAAATGGTCCATATGTGATGGTCTTTACATAGGCAAGATTCCCAGGGAGCCACGGTTTCCCCTAAGTAAAGATTAAAGTTCAGCAAATGCTACCAAAGCTGCTTCGCTGATTTCTACAGCTGTCCAGCCCTTGAGTAAATCAAGCAATTATCTTCAAATCAATGTATTAAGCTCCTTCTCTCCTGTTGGTTGCCTGCTGCGTTTTCCTGGGAGCTTCTGTTCCTGGGACAACTGTTAACGTATCTGGTGCAAACAGTTCTTTATACACATGCCATGTCAGAAGAGGTCAGAATGAAACGTGGGGTTACCTGGTTCTGCAATACAGTGGCTCTCGGTCGTTTGTGGCTGCCAGAAATGCATGTCCCTCCCCCCCCATGTTAGTGGTCATGGACCTTTCCAGAATCCTGGGCCTCACCATAATGACAGTGAAATAACATATATGCAGAGACTATTTGGCTGGCAAAATCGCATCAATCCATTTAGCTGTTGACATGTGAGGCAAGAACAAACTGCCAGACTGCATGGAATTGCTGTAGTTGTCTTGGTCTACCTTTCTCGTGGTTCACGGCAAGGATTTCAAACCCCGTGTACTAGTCACCTCTCGCTTCGTAGGACATGATCCCACTACTATCAGCTTAAAACACACGTTAATCATTGCACCGGTTCTATAGGGCAGGACTCCAGGTGTGACCCAGCTGGCCTACGGGGTCTCACGAGGTGGCACTCGGGGTGTCAGGTCAGCCAGGACTAGGGTTTCACACGAAGACTTCAGTGGAGATTTGCTTCCAAACTCATATGGTTGTCGGCAGGAGTAGCTGCTGGTGGATTTTGGGAGACGCAGTCTCGGTTCCTTGCTGCTGCCTGGAGCCCACCCTGCATTTCTTGCCTTGTGCACTTCTCCATATGGGGCTTATTTCATCAAAAGCCCGCAACAGAGAGAGTCTCGCAGAAAGACAGATGTTACCGCCTTATATAATCTCATTGTGGAAGTGACATCCCGTCGTCTTGGCTGAAGACTGTTGGTTAGAATCAAGAAGTCAGGGCAGCCCACACTTTAAAGGAAGGGATTAAAGATGGGCTGACCTCCGGAGGTGGTGTCATTTGGGACCACCTTAGAGTTTGCTCCTCACACGTCATCAGGAGAGAAGCAGGTATGTGAAGTCATACTCCTGTGTGCGTGCACGTATGCATCTCTTCCTCCTTAAATAAGAGGCCATATTCTATAGACTACAGCAGTTGGCAAGTAAATTGTATCAACCAGCGTTTCTCTTTTTTCCATCATTGCCCACGAAGGCGTGTTTCCACTCATTTTCCTAACCCATCCACCCGTGAAATTCTAATAGATATGCTGTTTCCCTCTACTGTGTTTCTGAACTCTGTACATACAATGAGTATGATTTTTTTTTTACCTCTCACAGACCAGTTTCCACCCACTTGGGACGATTCTGTCCCCGTGAGTCTTACGAGGATTCAGTGATATAATACGTGCAAAGTACATATGTCAGGCCTGGTAGATAATAGCACCTTGATAACTGCCAGCTTCCATTATTGATTGCACTGTGCAGGGTACCGTGTGCGCTGTTTGTGAAAGGAGACACAAAGATCACAGAGTACGTGATGTGTGCTGTGAGAGTTACATTCAAGATGACTTGGGCATAGTCAAAAGGGGTGTCTCCGTTCTCGAAAGAGCACGGAGATCATGAGAAAGAAGCATTTCTCAGAGAAAGGACAGCTGAAGAACGAGACGTGATTTGAGAGCTGAGGGATGAGGGCGTGAAGCAATGGCAGTGTTGATGGTGGAGAGATAGAGATGGAGAGACAAGGGCTGGACAGGTGATTGTGTGGGAGAGCACAGTGTTTACTCAAAAGATCTGCTGATGGACCTGCATGTTCTTTCAGTTTTCTTGTCAGTTCATCCATCCACCCATGTATCCACCCATACACCCATCTGACTTTTCTTTCATCCCTTTATCCATCCATCCATCCATCCATCCATCCATCCATCCATCCATCCATCCATCCACCCACCCACCCACTTACCCACCCACCCATCCATCCATCTACTCATCCATCCATCCATGCATCCTCTGTATTTTTTCCACAAAGCATTTACGGAGGCTAGAAAGACACATCCAATAAGTAGAAAATAAATAAACCAACAGATTAGTGAATGCACCAAATCAGAATCTAGCTGAGAATGAAAAGGGGAAATCTCCAATAGGCAGACAGGGTAGCCCCAGGGACTCATTCTGTGTAGTGTGTGTTCCTTATGGCTCTGCGTGCCTGCCCCACAAAGGCCCTACATTAGGTATGCTGAGGTGTGGGGTTGCTTAAGCTCCCAAGGTGGCCTCTCTTTGGACAGAAATGTCTCCTGCCTGCAGTCTACATGGGGGAAACCCGAAGGTATTTACTGTCGTCTACACTCAATATCGGATGACATTTGAATAGACATTGACACACACGGGGTCCACCTTTCAGTTTCTCCTCCATCAGCATCTAAAGTGAGGTGGACGATGGCGCTGAGAGGAGACTGACCAAAGTCACGTCCGGTTTCAAATACTTTCTCCTGAAAATCCATTGTACGCCTTTGCTTTGAGCAGCATTTACAACAGAAACGTAAACTTAACATTTAACCAGAAATAAAAACCTCTGCGCAATACCTAAATATAGATTGCTTCATTACCTTCAAATCAGCCCGAAAAGAATGCAGCAGCTCAGAAGGAATCAAGTGGCTGCATAACCGCAGTACCTTCTGCAGTCAGAAGGAATTACCGTTACAACGCCGAGCACTGATCCTGGGAAATCAAAACACAGTTAGGCCGCCACTAAATCCCAGTATAAAATACAATAATCATTATTACGCCTTTTTCTCCCCTCCAGAAAAATGAAGAGTTGGAGACATTCTGCCATCCCTGAACCATTTTCCGTAACAGGGTCGTTATTCTTTATGACGCTACTAAATACACTCATCCTTTTAGAAATCCCAAGTTCACCTTCCAAACACATCACCTTGTCGCTCTGTGTAAAATTAATCAAAGTTGTACAACGACTTTATTCCATATCTTTATGTGTCCCCCCGGGGACGGGGGGGTCCAAATGTGATAGGACAGCCATAGAATTGAACCAAAACCCTGGAGATGGTATCGTCGCCCGCCTGTGCTCAGAAAGGACGCACGCAGAGATGACTCTCCGTCTCCTGGAAAACAGACTTCCGATGTGTTTTCAGAGAAGGGCATGCTTTATTGTTAGGGAGTTCTTCTTCCTGCCTAGCCTGACTTCTTCATGCTTCTTCACACTAATCTTTGTGTCTTTAACTGAAAATCAAAAGGAAACTGGGTAATATCTTCTATGGCTCTTAAAATACTCTGAGATCATAATGAACACTTCACGCTGCCAGGGGTAAAGAAACCTCGGATGTGGCTAATTTTCCCGAGATTCCACCTCTTCTAGAACATGCGGGAATCAGACTACAATGAACATTCTCTTGAGGGCAGAGACTTCCTGTTTTCATGTTGTTTTATTCCCATACCACAAACGCATTTATGGATACCCAGTGAATATTCATAAATCTTCATTGAAAGAATAAGTCAATCCGTGAATCAATACGTCCTGAATTCAGAACAAACCACTTCAGACAAGGAAACCAAACTATCCGTCCTTCATCTCTCTCAGTTCATATTCTCATAAGGAAAGACAACATAAATAGCAAGTTTTCAGTTATGGATCGTTTCTAGGTTGAGCCTCGTGAAATCGCTATGTTGTTGTTGTTTTGTTGTCTGTAGGGAAAAAATGATTGAATATCAGCAGTGTGCTATGGTTTGCATTCTTCTGCTGATAGTTGGGTCATTTTTTCTTTTCCTTGGTGACATCAGGAAAACATTGTTTAAGATGAGTGGGGATATCTCTATCTATCTATCTAGTGTCTCACTTTGGGGAAATAGCTAAGGGAAGATCCCATACAAAGCTCAGATACTCAGTTTGGAAATGTGCTGTGTTGCTTAAATGATGAGACTTTGGTCACCGGTAGATGCTTCTTCTAGGGTTCACCCGACAGGAGGGGGTATTTGGACCAGGAAAGCAGTGAGCTCATCCTCCTGCTGACTGAGCCAGAAGAGCTAATGAGTGTGGTAAGAATGTGTGTCTGAGGACCTGAATACACACTTTTCCAAAGAAGACACACCGATGGCCAACAGGTACATGAAAAGGTGCTCAACGTCACTAAGTATTAGGGAAATGCACATAGAAACCACAGTGAGATATCACCTGTCAGAATGGCTATCATCAAAAAGATAAGAGATAACAAGTTATGAGGATGTGGAGAAAAGGGAACCCTCGTGCAGTCTTGGTTGGGAGTAAATTGGTGTAGCGACTATGGAAAACAGTATGGAGGTTCCTCCAAAAATTAAAAATAGAACTACCTTATGACCCAGCAATTCCACTCTTGGGTATTTATTGGAAGAAAATGAAATAATTCACTCACAGAGATGTCTGCACCCCCCCCCCATCTTCGTTGCAATATTATTTACAATAGTCAAGATAAGGAAACAACCTAAGTGCCCATCCATAGGGGAATGGATCCAGAAAATGTCACACACACACACACACACACACACACACACACACACACACACGAATATTATTCAGCTATATAAAGGAAAGAAATCCTGCCACTTGCAGCAACATGGATTGACCTTGAAGGTATTATGCTGAGTGAAACCAGTCAGACAAAGACAAATATTGTATGATATCACTCACTTATATGTGGAATCTTGAAAATAAAGAAAAACAGGGGAAAACCTGAAGTCATAGATACAGAGAAGAGACTGGTGGTTGCCAGAGGCTGGGGAGGGGTGAGGTGAGGGGGTCAGTGGGGAGCAAGGACCAGCCGTGTTTGCCCTGTGCTTGATCAGATGATGCTTTCAGACCCCACAGATCGTGGTTTCTTTGATGAGCAGTTAGTTCACTGAGCCAACGGGAATCTGAATAATGCCCCCTCCCCAAATGTCCATGTCCTCATCCCCAAACTAGTGATCGTGTCACCTTGTAAGGCAAAGGTTATGTGCAGGTGTGATTCCTGAGGTTGAGGTGGGGAGGCGATCCTGGCTTGTTGTCGTGGTGCTGGGGTACTCCTGCGTCCTCATGGGGAAGGTAGGAGAGTCAGAGGAGATGTGACAACGGAAGGAGAGTGTAGTCTGCGGATACTACGCGGCTGGCTTTGAAGGAGCCGTGACCCATGGAATGCGGGAGCCTCCAGAAGCTGGAAAATGCAAGGGGACTGATTCTGCCCCCCGGGCATCTGCGTAAAGTTCCCTTACCCGCACCTTTATCTGTCAGTTAGGACTGGGGTAGTTGGTCTCCTCCTTCCTTTGTTCCTGTAATGGTCACAGCTTTCTCTAAAGAAGGGAATGGTAAGTCAACACAGACACCGAGACCACTGTTGGGGGCTTTCGGTCACTGCGAGAAAGCACACGGCTTGTTTCTGCAGCTAGGACAAGTTGGACACGTAAAGACGAACGGAGGGGGTTACGTGGGGGGCCCGCAAGCTAGCAAGAATTTAGAAGAAGGAATGTGAAAGGGGCGAAAGCATAAGCTTCCCAAACAGCTTGACCAACCATGGGGTCTCCCTGAAACCAGGCTCTCCCTGGATGTGGGGATTCCCATGCTGCCCCCCAAAAAGTCCTCCGCAAACCAGGATGCATTGGTCTCCTTAGTTCCAAATACAGATAAGTTTGTTCACAGAAGAGGGAGGAAAGATCAAAATGAACAACTCGAAAGGGTGATTAAGTATTTTGTTTATTCAACAAGTTTAATGAGTGTGGTGATTTAATCTTGTGTTAAGGTGGTCAAGATAGCAAATTGTGAGACAGACAACCCTCAAGAAATGTGTTATCTATTGGAAGTAACATATTTATAAGTGTATATGTTATACATATTGTGTGTGTGTATATATATATATATATATATATATACACACACACACAATATGTATAACACACACACACACACACACACACTGGAGGTGGAGAGAGAGAGAGAGAGAGAGAGAGAGAGAGAGAGAGAGAGAGAGAGAGAGAGAGAGAAAGGACTTATGATGAACCTTGAACACGAAAAATAGGAGCTGAAGGGTTTTTTATTTTTTTTTTAATGCAAGAGAGTTGGGTAACATTTTCATTTGGCTTGGACAGCTTGCTAGGCTCTTGTGACACGAGGATACTACTAAAATAGATCAAAAATGGGAAATTGAAACAAAGGTGCTCCCCTACTTAGGTAGGACATTTTGTTCTGACAACTTGGTTCATGGGGTGGGGGGACCCCCGCAGCAGGGCACGGAGAAATGGCAAAGTACTCCATTTTGCCGAATGAGACATGCAGTGTGTGCGACTTTTCCCTCCCAGGTCCAGTCTCTAGAGGGATAAAATTATAAGTTAAAAAGGAGCGTTTTCCATGTCTGCCTTTGGTTGTTTCTCCTCCAATCATTTGTGGAGAGCCAGTCAGTGTGAATGTCAACCTTTTCCTGAGGGAGAGGGTATAGGATGGTGGTACCACACCACCCGTTGCGTTCCTTCAGTCACAGAGTCCTGGAGGCTTTGCTTCTCCCGACCGCTTTCCTATTTTAAAGACACCCTGTGTTTGCATACCTGCAAGAGAGCAGTCACAGGAATTCAAAGTGCTAAGCTGTCGTTGACCTAACTAGCATGAGGTTGGTCACCTGTTGGATTTCTGTAGGTAAACATATTTATCAGAGTCTCCGAGGAGTGCACAGGGTCGCTCTCCCATGTGCGATGGCACTGAGTTTAAGCGTAACCTTGGAAATGCAGATGCTGGCTTCTACAGAGGAGGCTGGAGAGCCATCACGGAGCAAGACTCTTAGTTACTCACCCCACCTTGCTGATTTCAAGACTGGCCAACTCGAGATATTAGGAGAGCTGGTAAAACTCTGCGTAACTCCAGTCGGAGAAACCTGCAAAATAGGATCCTTCCCCAAACTGGGCCCCATCTCCCGAGGGCAGGTGCTGGCTGATGTCGGCCAAGACAGTCTCAAGAGCCCTGATGACGAGGTGCAGATATGACAGCATCACTACAGGTGTGTCCTCAGATGGGGAAGCCGGACATCGAGCTTCCCAAAGTGCCGCCTGCCCAGTGTCCGTTCTCCCTTCACTGGCAGGTAGGCCGCCTTTGAGCCACTGCTTTCAAAAGCATCAGACAGACGTGCCAGGAGGAAAGGAAACTCCTGTTTGTCCGGAGCGGGATTCTGAAAGAAGAGCTTACCTTCCGGCGAGGCCAGTCGGTGGTGAATACAACGCAGAGCTGGAGGCCAGCCCGCTGATGTGTGGTTGGCCTTCGGAAGCTCTGTGCCGAGAGCGAGCGCTTCGGCCGCTCAGAGCCCACTGTGCTCATAGGGCACGCAGGTAATGATGGCTTGGTTACGGCCTTCCGGGGAAGGCATGGCCACCAGCGAGCTTGAAGGCAACGTGAAGAAGCTTTGCTGTGTCGGCTGGTGCTGTCCAATGGGGATGCTGATAAGGCCAGGCAGTGGGAACGGAAGAACGATATGGCAGAAATCATGACGGCTGACACTGCGTTGCGTCTTAACCTCAGGGCTCTCAGTGTGGTCCCAGGCCAGCTGCAGCATCCTCTCCCGAGAGCTCTTACCAATGCAGCCTGTCAGCCCTTCTCCAGACCTCCTGGGCCACGTACTCTGAGAGCTCAGCCCCAGTCTTGGAGAAACTGGGGGGCCAGGCACGTCTGCAAGGAAAGACCGGATGTGTGGGGGGACCCTTGTGGTCCAGGTTTCTGGGGAGACCATTGCAACTCTGCACTTCCCATTCTCCCAGTCCACAGAGACCTGGCAGTGGTTACTTGTCCTGCAGCACCTCCCACCCACCTTCTCTCGGCTCCACCCGTCCCCGGGGCGGCTTTGCTGGCATCTTCCCGGGAGGTTGTTCCTGTGTGGGTATCTATCGTTGACTTAGGGCTGTCGTTCAGTTGTTTCCCTTTCTGTCTGGAGCTCAGAAGGCGAGGATTTCGAGTGCAGGTGGGCTCTCGTCCCGTAGAACCATTGGATTCCGTTTTCTTGTCACTTCCCGGCACTTTGGGAAGCACAGTTCCTGGGTGTGAGACCACCCAAAGTACTGGGAACTCCTTGCTCAGGAGCAGCAGCGGAGAGGAGCAGAATGCACGATTCTGAAGGTGGGGTCTTGCTGCATCCCTGTGCCCCCTCCCGCTGTGACCTGCGGGACACCCCACACTATCAGGGCTTTCAGGGCTTCGTCTTAGAGTGAAGGTCTTTGCGTCCTCTTCAGGTCTGTACACACTCTGTACTGCCGGTTTCCATTCCCGCGTCCTAACCAGTACCTAAGAGCTGCACTCACCATCCCAAATGCACAGGTAAGACCCACCTATGAATATGAACCGTGCATGCTGTTCATTTTGGACAGACACGATGTCCCCCTCGCCCCAGAGTTAGGAGGTAGCTCTCTCCTATGTCTAAATATCTTAGTTTCGTCTAGACTGCTGTCACCAAACTATCACAGACCAGGAATTCCTTTCTCACGGTTCTGCAGCCTAGAAAACCAAGATCAAGGCAGATGCAGTGTCCGGTGAGAACCCACTCCCTTGTTCCCAGACGGCGGCTTCTCTCTATGTCCTCACATGACGGAAAGGGTGAGGTAGCTCTGTGGGGCCCTTTACACAACTCTCCGCCCTCCTGACCTACGTACTTCCCAAAGGTCCCACCTCGTAATACCATCCCGTTGCAGGTTAAGATACAACCCCTGGATTTGAGGGGCCACTTAGAAATTCAAGCTATTCCACTGAATGACTCAGTTACCTCTACTGAGAATAAAGCAAACCAGCTGCTTGCAGAAGTTTAAAAAAAAAAAAAAAATGGACAGAGGAACACGGTTCTTCCATGAGCCTCATTTCTCAAACACCAGCAAAATTTCTCATTAGCGGTATCTGCAGCTTAATTAAGTCTTCTGGGTGAAGGTAAAAAGAAAGATGACCTTTAAAATAAAATTGACATTGCTCAAGTCCTAGACAGAGCTGATTTTCTCAGCCGTGTTACACCCTGGCACAGAATCTCTATGAGAACATTTGATTTTATAAGAAGGGTGGGAGGCAGAATTATAAGAAACCTTCAAGAGTCCCCATTGCCGGATCCAAATGCCCCCTTTAAGCCCTGCCTTTGAATGTAGACATGGTGTACATGTCTACACTCCAGTGGTTAGGTGAGGGTATACACTAGAGGTGAAGGGGTTTTTTTGTAGATGTCGTTTTGCAGCTGTGATTAAGGTTCCTAACACATAGACTTTGAGTTCATGAAGAGGCAGATGACCCTGGATGGACCCGACCGAGGCAGCGAGCCTTTTCAAAGGTTCAGAGGCAAGACACTTGAAACAGCACAGTCTCCCGTGTTGGCCCCGCAGAAGCAAGCCATCGTGAGTTCTTTTGTCACAAGGGAACGGAGTCGACCAACAGCCAGAGGCTTGGAAGAAAATCCAGCGTCCAGATCATAAGACAGCCCATATTCACACCTTGACCGCAGCTTTGGTAAACCAGCAGATCTGCCCGAGTCATGCTTGGACCCCTGACCCACGGAAACTGTGAGATAATAAATGTTGTTTCAAGCTTCCAGGTTTGTAGTGACTTGTTACGAAGAACAAGAACAGGAATCGTCCCGAGTGTTCAAAGTATGGAGACTATCCCACGGGTTCAGTCTTGAGAGAGGAAAGATGGTTCCAATGCACACCGTGATTTTAGAAATGATATGTTTAGTATTCTGCTGTTCACCTGGTCATTACGAATGGACCGATACTTAAAGGTAGCGTGTAAGGAACAGTCCTGGTAAAAATGCAGAGTCATCCAGATTGCAAAGAGTAGAAAAGAAGGGACGAGGAAGCAAGGCAGCAAACACTAGCTCTTCCTCCAGGAAACTCGAGGAGACCAGGGCAGTGTCTCCCAAATGCTAGCAAACCAGCTGGTGTGAACAGGCTACCTGTCTTCCTCAGGGTTGGACGCCTCCTTCAGATCCACTCCTGCCTGGTGCCCTGAAATGGTCAGGGTCTCCATCAAGACACCCCTGCCCTGCGGCCCCTGACCAACCATTGCCAAATTCCTAACTGGGTCCTTGAAGGGAAAAACAAGAGAAGGGCCACATGCTCATGAGAAATCTGATGTCTCAGAGGAGTCTTACTACAGTGTAGGGGACGAAAAATTCTCCTCCACTCTCTTCGGGTTAGTTCTTGTAAGAGAGGTGACCAGGAGTAAAAAGTACACCCATTTCATTAAGTGTTTACATGGGAGCCTTCACGAGAGAATGAAGACCCAAAGAAGTGAGCACAGCAGGAAGACTATATCCCTCTCGGACATTATTTAATGTGGGCTAGGGGTCATCCGTGGTGAAGAAGTCACTAGAGACAGGAGAGGGTTAGATAAGCAAGGTTTCTTTGTACAGATTTCTCAGCCCTCAATCCCCCATCGCTGGTGATAAGAATGTCTTCTTTCCTCCTGGTACCAGGAGGGGACGCCCCGCCTGGGGGAGGTCAGAGTGACCTTCCTGATTCTGCCTGTTTCTCCAACTCCTTCAGTGTAAGTTACTCAGGTTGCCACGTTGCCGTATTTGGGGGTAGCCTATCCTGAATCCCATCTACAGTGAGACAGGCCTGAGCCCCAAATAAAACAGAAACAGTTTTGCCAACAAGCATTGTCAACTGTTTGTGTGTGTGTGTGTGTGTGTATGTGGTTTTTTTTTAAGCATTTATAACAAGCTTGACATTCAAGCTCCGTTTTGAGTTTGCATCCAAAGGAAATGGAAAAGGTCAGGAAACTGACAAACTTCTACCAAGACAAGAAACCAACATCATAAAATAGGGTTTTATCTGGTAATTGTTTCTCTGTGGAAATTTGAAATACATCTCTAGGGGAAACTAGGTAGGTGTAGGTTTGTCAATAAATCTTCCTCGGGAAATCTTTTTTTTTTTTTTTTAACCTAAAAATAAGTCCGTTTTGTGAACAATGTCTTCTAAAGGATAATTTCCAACGGAAAGGTAAAATCATGACTCTCAGACTGATGGGAAATGAACAAGTGTTCAAAATGGCTTTTAATTCACTACGGGTGAGGGGAGGATTGGAAAGGTGGTACAGCGCCTTCAAAGAAGTGTCCTACGTTAGGTCAAAAATATTGAAAGGACTGTGCCAATGGAGGCAAACAGACTTCCCGTTTTGTGAGGGAGGAGAATCCATGGAATTGCCAGATGCAGAATTGGTGTGCTTCTAGACAAGCATTATTTTTTATTTCTCTTGGTCACTGGCTACCGTAGTTTGCCATGTGTAACAAGCACTTTTGTGCCCAAGTTTGTGAGGGAAAAATAAGGATGGGCATTATATAAGGGTAGTACTGCTTCCGTAGCTATATAAATGTTTTACTTCTTTTATTTGTGTTCATGAGTTAAAAGTATAACTCTAGAAATCAATAACGATATCCGCATGCAAAGTAATAACCTGGAATTCGATAATCGGTTTTGTTGAACTCACGACGAACTTGCAACGACGAAGAGTTCTTGGCCTTCTGCGATGTGTAAATATCATAAGTTTGTCACTGGTACGTAACATTTCTCGTACCTTGTATCTATTCTTGTGTTTTGTAATTATTTGTTCCATAAAATTTTTTGGACCATAATATGTTAAAAAACAAATGCTAAAATTCCTTGATAATACAAAAAAAAAAAAAAAAACCACACACACACACACACACACACACACACACACACACACACAAACATACCTAAATGTAAACAAATAAAAATTTGAACTAAAAAGTTAAAATGAAGGAGTTTTCCCCTGAAAGTTTGGGCCAAAAACATGGATGCGTGTTATACCTGGGAGTATACATACATGGCAAAATGCAGTCCTTGCAGACAGAATGTGTTTGAAACAGCACCTCGTTACCTGCGGGAGCACAGATGTTGCCCGATCCATCCTTTGTCTTGTGAATTACAGCGATCTTACCCGATAGGGGTCATTTTCTGTTTTACCGGCAACCCTGTGCAAGCCTCCCGTTTTGGTGGTAAAATCTTACCGGTGGACCAGGTTCAACAGTGAAAAACCCAATCGTGTTGACAGCAGTTCTCCCGGCTTTCAAATTCAGAACATTACTTTTCAGTGTGGGTTCTCCCTTATTTTTTAAACTTGCCCATAAATGTCTTTTGGTTGCTACTAGAAAATAAAGTACTGTGTTTCCCCGAAAATAAGACCTAGCCGGACCATCAGCTCTAATGCATCTTTTGGAGCAAACATTAATATAAGACCTATATTATATTTATATTATATTATATTATATTGTATTGTATTGTATTGTATTGTATTGTATTGTATTGTATTGTATTATATTATATTATATATTATATTATATATATTATATTATATATATTATATTATATCATATCATATCATATCATATCATATCATATCATATTATATTCCCGCTCTTATATAAGACCTGGTCTTATAGTAAAATAAGACCGGGTCTTATATTAATGTTTGTTCCAAAAGATGCACTAGAGCTGATGGTCCGGCTAGGTCTTATTTTCGGGGAAACACAGTAGAACACGAGGAAAATAAATTGGCTACCAATGAGGTTATTCAGAATAACTCATGGTAAGCTTTAGGAATAATCCGGAGAGAAGCTTTCAGAACAGATCTCGAGCATTTTCAATGCCCTTACAAGCTCCAGTGACGATGTTTTCAAAGAGATAATGCACATTTGTATTTACTAAAAAAAAATAAATAAAATAAGCAAGTTTCACTTTAGAGTCGCAGGTCATTCAGAATGAAAATTGAACACAAATCAAATGCGAAACATTTGGGAGCTGGTTTAGGGGACTCAGAGCTGTGGGAAAATGTGCTAGAAGGGAAACTGGGCATTGTCCACACAGAGCACACTTTTCCTGAGTTATGGGAACTGTTTTATACTCAGTAAATGCTAGGTAATGGGTAGCAATGCAAAGTAATTGTTAGAGACCCACAAATGCCCGTTGAGGCTCAGTCAGGGTTAATTAACTCTTTTCCCCACACAGAATCAGTTGGCCCTGTATTTGCATTTCTACATTCTCAGTCCATCATCTTACGATTTTTTAACATTTTTCCCCCTTTGGAACCAACTCAAACATCTGTTTCCTGCAATTAACAAGTTAAAAGTGTTAAAAAGTGTTCTTTTTAAATATCTTATTGGTATCATTTCGCCCTTTCGTGAGTTTCAAGTGCAGTTGGGTTGATTCGTGCTGGAAAATGGTGCAGCATTGATAGTTGTTAAGATCCTGCTTTACACTGGCCATGATGCGCGTTTGGAAGTGCTGTCTGCATGTCATCATCTAGAGGAAACTGTCTACATAGCCTCCCTCCGGCACTGACGCAAGCAGCCAGCACACAAGATTGTCCCCATGAAGGAACTCTGAAATGTGTCCGGAGGTACCATTCTTGTGCTGGACGTGAATCTTCCAGCGGCGCGCAGAGAGCATTAGTATTTTCTCCTCCCGTTTCTTTTCCTTGTGAACTTTTATTCCCCTTTGAACGGCTTCTCTCCTGGATCCCATTTCATTCTGAATTAATTTTCACACTTACAACTGTCCGCCATGGCTGATGTTTTGGCATAAGCATAGTGTCTCGTCCTGAGGAGAATTATATGTACGCCCTCTTAGTTTATCAGCTGTGGGTTGGGGTCAAGATGATCCAAGCTTGTGAATGGCAAGAAATGCTGCACTCGTGACATATTTCATCCAGATTGGTAAGACATCTGTCTCTTCCCACTTTCTCTCCTTCACACTGGACTATGTGCCAGATGGTATTGGGGTGGACAGAGCTCTTTGGGAACCCAGAGAAGGGGAAGGGACTTGGCAATGCATTTTGTTTGGATGTGTGTGTCCACAGTTACTGCCCTGTAGCGTTAAATTTTGCTAGCTCTCCCGGTGTGTAATGCTTTGACTTCCAGAAATAGCCCTGCTGCTTTGGGTCCTAACGCAAGTGACATTGTAACAGAAGGGGGCAAGACCACAGGTCGTGTCACGATATAAAAATATCCTCCATGCTCAGCACTGGAAGTAGATGGTAAAGGAGGAGAAATAAGCCGTCAAATGTACAAAGGCAAAGCTGTTTTGTGGATTTCCACCCCGAATAGCAGACGTGTAATATAAGAAAACATTCCGTTCTCATCCATGCCTGGGGAAAATGGACGTTACTACAGGAATATACCGCATCTTATAGTATATTACATATACAGGGAATCATATGGGAGATTGAAGTATAAACACATAATCCTTGTCTTCTTTTGTTTTTAACAAAATAGAATTGGGTGAATTCCCATGTTTTTGTGAGTGAGCAGAAAGTCCATCCGCCTTGTGTTAGGAAAGCCAAACTTGAATTGCAGTGGAGAAATTAGGGCCATGTTATTGCTAGTTCTCATGCCAGGGGTCAAAACCCTAAACTCCTTGATCTAGGGTTCAGGGAAGGTTTTAAAGGGCACAGATGTGAGGAAAAACTGGCGGGGCAAGTTTTAATTGGAAGACGTTGGAGCTTGGCCATTTACTGTAAGGGGCTTCAGCACCACACCCTCCTGGACAGCGGCCCCCTTCGCTTCCCAAAGGGCTGTGGCATTCAGGGTCCAGACTTGTGGCTGCCCTTTGGTTCCTGCCATGTGGGAGGCGGAGGGGAAAGGCCGCGGGACTTTGGTTCCAGCTGCAGTTGGAAGTCCCAGTTCTCTCCTCTGCACACGCTGGGGCTCCATGACATGTGGTCTTTGCCTGCTGTCTCCGAAAAGCAACTCAGTACGTCCGTAGGGTCATTCTGAGCTCGTTCTGCGGTTCCATCTGAAGAGCAGAAAGTTACCACAGTGGGACTGCACATGGCAAGCACATCTGTAGGGGCCCATGGATGTGCAAAACTTGATAGCAGCTTCCACATTTGGTCCTTCCTTGAAAAATCTGCCTGATGAGGTCTCAAGCGTTATCAGCCATGAGCTGTGAAGCTGAAAGGAGTTTTTCAAACTGTAATGAATTGGAAAATTCTGTCCAACCCCCCCCTCCTCCGCCCCCACCTCTATCCCCCAGCTGTGTGAACAGGACAGGTTTCTCCTGCAATTGCTGATGTTTTTCCTCTGCAGAGTTCTTTGCTCTTCTCTCTTTCTGGGAACTAGAGGGTATAGGTCTCCCCTCACCATGGCAGGGAGCTAGCAAGGTGACAATGTGTAGCTTTACCTGAGCTCTGAGCCCTTGAAAACAACAAAGGTGAACACATCCCCCCACCCGTTTATATTCCAAGAAATGGGTAACTGCGAAGGACCACCCCACTTTTGCATAGTCCCAGAGAAGACCCACCTTCCTCCTTCCCTACCCCTGGCAGCCGACAAGGGTGATTTCCTGTCGACTTGCTACTGTGAAACCCCAGGCGCCAATCCTTTCCTTTGAGATCTCTCTCATTAGTGAACATTCCCCTGTTGCAACAGCCTGAATAAAATCACCTCGTTAATGTTCCAGCACAATTTTTTGTCTTTGCCTAAGGGAACCAGACATTCTCATGCTGGCCACAGACTGACAAGAGTTGCAGAAGCCCACAGATGAGTCTGTGCTGGAAACCCTTCCCCCGAGACTGCGTCTGGATGCTGTTCGCAAGAGCTGATTCTATGGCTTCCCATCTAGTGCCATGACTGGGTCATTCCTTCCACGTCCGGCTCCTCGCTGCGAGCCTGTGGATAAAAGGGACACAGTATTTGCATGTTGTGGCTATGACGAGGTTAGACTGGGACCACCAGTAAATGCAGAGGCCTGACTGCTAAGCAAAGGGGGTTTGATCGCTGCTAGGGAGCATTTCTAAATGACAGGGTCCAGAGTACACCACTGTGGCGTGAAAAATATTGTGACCTAAAAAATATACATAAAAGATGGAAAACTGGTGAGCTGCAAGCAGTTGAAAATAAGCTGGGTTTCTTTTTTCCTGAAATCTCTTATCGTCCTTAAAGGCAGAACCTCCAAAAAGAACTCAAAATAACTCCAGAGCAATAACCAGGGTAGATGTACTCTTATCACTAGAGACTAGAAGTTGGCAGCACACCCAAAAAGACATTGTCACTACAGGATCCTATCTCCCATCTGTTCTCCTAAAGGCCCATTTATCTTCC
This sequence comes from Rhinolophus sinicus, assembly GCF_057876585.1. Classification (NCBI taxonomy): domain Eukaryota; kingdom Metazoa; phylum Chordata; class Mammalia; order Chiroptera; family Rhinolophidae; genus Rhinolophus; species Rhinolophus sinicus. The sequence goes on along the minus strand of NC_142518.1, from coordinate 3,036,687 downwards.
CTGAGAGTCATTTGTTTTCCCATCTCCATATGTCTTTCCCCTCTTAAGATGGTATGTAAGCCCCAAATTCTAACTGCCTCGAGTGACATATTTTTCTGCAGTTCTTTCTGTGAAAAGCTGTCTCTTCTCTTGCTAATCTGTCATTTGTCAGTTTAATTTACAGGGCTCCATTACAGACCCTAAAAGGTTGTAGGAAAAGTTTTTCTGCCTTGCCATAAGCCACCAGGCAGATAATGGCTGCTTCTACTTCCAAATCAAAACATGAACGTGAGACTTGTAATTATGATGTGTATTTAAAACTAAGAAAAGCCAAATGCCTTGGAAAAAGAATAATGACAGTTACCAAAAATTATGTGTACAAATGCATTCCACATGCACATGTGAAGGCGAAATGAGATTCTCTGAAGTAGATAAGAAACGCTTCTAGAATGCACAATCTTTTTTTCTATTAATTTTTAACATCTTTATTGAGATATAATTTATGTACCATAAAAGCAACTCATTAAAAGTGTGCAATTCAATGTTCCTATTAATTTGTTTCATTGTAGTACAACACACAACAGGAAACACACCATCTCATAAATCATTTTTGAGTGTACAGTTCAGTAGTCTTAAGTATATGAGCATTTTTGTGCCAAAGATCTAGGAAACCTTTTTGTAAATAGTGAATTCATTTACATGTGTATTTTTAAGGCTACTTTTTAGAGCAGTGTTGGGTTGACAATAAAATTGAAGGGAGGCACAGCGATTTCCCACATACCCCTCCCCTCGCCCATGCACAGACACACCCATTATCAGCATCCCAACACCCAGTGGTACACTTGTCACAACTGATCAACCTACGTTGACACGTCACTGTCATCCAAAGTCCCCGGCTTCCATGAGGGCTCACTCTGGGTGTTGCACGTTCTGTGGGTTTGGACACGTGCATAGTGACCTGTGTCCCTGATTATAACATCGTGGAGAAGAGTGTCACTGCCCTAACCGTCCTCTGTGCTCTGCCTGGTCATCTCACCTTCCCTCCTATCCCCGGGCAACCCCTCATCCGTTCATCATCTCCATAATTTTGCCTTTTCCAGAATGTCATAGAGGTGGAATCGCACAGCAGGTAGCCTTTTCAGATTGGCTTCTTTCACTTAATAATATGCGGTTAAGTTTCCTCCATGTCTTTTCATGGCTTCATGGCTCATTCGTTTTTTAGTGCTGAATAATTTCCCATTGTTTGGTTGGACCGCAGTTTATCCCTCCAGCGACTGAGGGCATTTTGGTGGCTTCTAAATTGGGCAATGGTGACTGAAACTGCTGTAAATATCCATGTACAGGTTTTCGTGTGGATATAAGTTTTCATCTCCTTTGGGTAAACACCAAAGTGTGTTTTGCTGGATCTTATGGTACGAATATATTTAGTTTTGGTAGAAGCCGCCAGACTGTCGTCCAAAGTGGCTGCACCATTTTGCATTTCCAGCCGCGACGACTCGCAGTTCCTCTTGCTTCTCTGAGACTTTTCCATCTTGCAAAACTGAAAGTCGTCAGTCATTGAACACCATCTCCCCCTTTCCCCCCACCCCTCCCCACCAAACCGCGACCAGCGCCTGGTAACCACCATTCTACTCTATTTTTATGAGTTTGGTTGGTGTACATACCACATATGAATGGAACCATTGCAGTGTTTGCCCGTCCGTGACTGCCATGTTTCACTGAGAATTGTGTCCTGAAGCGTCATGTGGTAGGTAGTCTGTGACAGTATGTTCTCCTTTTTAGGGGGTGAATCAATTCTGTTCTATGGACACGACACATTTTGTTACCCACTCATCCGCCGATGTGTATTTGCGTTGCTTCTGCCTCTTGGCTGTTGAGGATAACGCTGCAGTGAACACGGGGGTGTGGATATCTTTTCAGTAATCTGCTTTGCATGCTTTTGGACATGTACCCATAAGTGGGATGGCTGAATATTTGCTTTAAGGAAAATGGACACCATGTGGTTAAAATCAGCTTTAGGGATTGAAATTGCCGACACTGAAATACATTTGGATCAAGATAAGCTAATGGTCCCTGGAGAACAGGGCCTACCCTACGTGCATTTCCCCAGAGCTGTGCAAATAGAAAGAAATCTAAACATTCCTTACAGTCCGTGGAGCCGCCGGAAGCCGTGCGGAGACTGTATTTACTGTACCTTCAATGACTTCATTTCCAACCATTTTTCATTTGACCAGTGTTTGCACTGAATCGGGCTTTTCTTGGGTGTGTTTGTAATTTTATTATATGACATAAAAAAAATGGGTATGTCGGCTGACATGTTCTGTTTTGTAATAATGGACCTGAGGAGAGGATGATGATGGTTTTGGAATGCTTGTTTCCAACCAGCCCTTATGATAAGGAAGGGGAGTTTGGGGAAAGCACGAGCCAATGACTTAGGGTGTTATTTCTTACAGCCTTCGCGGCTGGAGATAACGGTCCAAGGAACTGTGGTTCTTTTGCAAAGGGCAGGATTCATTCTAATTGGAAAGGAGCCGGCCGATGCATTTCCACAAAGACGCCCATGGGAGGGCGATAGCCGTTTGTTAGGGGACTTTAGCACAGGACAGACACGTGGTGTCTGGCTGCTTCTAGCTCAGTAAGATGAGCAGGGATTAACAGATGGAAACACGTCTCCCCTTTCCATTGCTTTCTTAGCCACGGTGCAGATACCATGACTGGATGGAGATATTGTTTCTCTGTCTCACTGCGGGATAATAATACTAATACTAATAAATCCAGCATTTACTCTTTGCCTGTTGGCCCAGAGCTCCTAAAACACTTGTGATTTCCTGAGTGATAAGAGTGTATTTTGTTATTTATACGAGCCCCTCTGGACGGCACCTGACTTTATACCAATGAGGTGGGGTCCCTAGATGGCTTCAGGATGGAAGTGTGTCACCAGAAAGACCCCTTGTGAGACGGTCGGAACTGTCACCCCCACCACGGATCTGTGGAGAGTGGCGGAAGGCTGTAGGTTGCGTTGTATAAAAAATCTTGAACAACGAGATGTGGGGGGGCTTCCAGGCTGGTGAAGACATGGGGGAAGTGACGCTAATCTGGTGTCAGAAATTGTGTCAGGAAACACCACACCGTCACAAATCTTGTTACCTGGCAGCCCTGTACATCCAGTGTCATTGTAATGTTGGAGCGGAACAGAAAGAACAGCAAAGGGAATCCAGAACCTTCCACATGGCTGCATACTGGGCAGGAGATGGGTTAATTCTTTGTAAAACTTTGTAGAACATCGCCAGCCAGCTATGCTTGACAGAGTAAAAATTAGGATTTTTCTCGTTAAAAAGGTAAATCTCACATTCCTGGCCAATATCGTACCTGAATGTCTGCAAACTGTGAAGTCAGAAGAATGTATCTTTTCGAGCCAAACACTTTTGAAGTGCAAATGAGTAGAATTTTAATGGCAGCATCCCACAGAGAAAGAGTTTTATATTGGAGGGGAGAGTTTTGAGGGAACCAGGCAGGCATGATGACTTGTTACATATTCTCTGTCCATGCAAGTTACACATCGTTGTAAGGTTCTCAGCCAATCCCGATTTTGCCCCTATGGGGTGATGTCTGAAGACATTTTGAATTATCACCGAGTGGGTGGAGACCAGGGATGAAGGCAAACTTCCTACAATGCCGAGGACGGCCCCCAGCAGAGAGTTATCTGGCTCCCAGTGTTGATAGAAGCAGCACTGTCAGTCCAGCCTGAGGACGATTGATACGTAGTGTGTCCTACGGTCCTACTCTCTCCCTTGCCTCCTTCTCCTCAAGATCTTACCAGATTAGTTCTGGAAGGAGGAGGAGAGTGTAAAGCAAAAGTATATTTTTCCTAAAGGTAGGAATATTCTCAACGCACTGTTACGAAATTTTCAGTTTGAAAGACTCCTTCCTGTGTAGTAGATTAACCGAGGCCTTAGAATTTCAGAAACCTGGAATCGATTAAACCCAGTGTAGATGGTGTAGGAAACGTCTTTGGGAAATAGAAAAATAAAAATAAAAAATGACAGTATCATCATTTTTTCCACCTTTGTTGATCGACGTCGGTGGGTTTCTTTCTGAATAACTATTCGTAAGCGCGTCACCAAAGAGGAGCCACGGGAACAGGTATGGAGCCGCAGTGTTCCTTTGCAAGTGGGTATATATTAGCTTCAGGTGTAGGCGCGAATGTCACCTGGACCTGAAAAAGATAAATAATTTTTAAAAAGAATAATGAACTCTAAAATAAATAAATAAATAAATAAATAAATAAATAAATAAACAAACACTAAAAGCCCTTCTGTCACTGCTAATAAGAGAATGAAGAAAAATGTCTTTGAAACGAGCATGCCTGCCTCTGAAGGCATGTTATTTTAAAAGTGCAAACGAATGTCAAGTGTGGAGATTATTCTCGGGGGTTCAAGGAGTGTGCTGTGTGGCTTCTGTAACGCGTGGCTTGCTGCAAGCAAGCAGGGCTGACTTTCTCCGTGTGTCCTTCAGGCTCAGCAGGAGAGCTATTACTCTGATGTGACATTGCATGATGTGACATGGCCCAGGGCAACGCTGTCAGTTCTAACTGAGGATGAAGTCATCATTGTTTTGGATCGAGGTCCATGGAAAGATCTGGGAAATGGACCTGCCAAGAAAAAAGGGAGGGGCGGAAGGAAGCAGGAGGACAAAAGTGATTCAAAACATTCATGTTCAGCCGTCAACTGTGGTGAATTCTCAGATGACACCCTGGCCGGCCAAGCCGACCAGTTGAGACATGGTGAATTCCGTTCTCTTAGCAACCAAATGACCTTGGCATAGTGTTAGCCAAGCTGATTATCTCTTAGCAGAATTCCTTGGATGGTTCGAGATAGCAGCTCAGCTGGCCGTGTCTACGTTTGGGGGGATTTATGGCAATTTGCTAAGTGGATTCAGATTGAGGAAAATGGAGATTCAGACACCTCTGGTGGCGGATGGTTATCCATTGTGGGCTCACAGCACACAATGCCCTTACGGATTGTTCCTGAACCTGGCATCTGAAGGAATTCTTATCAGATAGAAAGGCTGGAGTAAAATATATGTTTGCATTGGAGATGGAACAATGCTGCAACTTAATGGCGGCTTTCCTGGTGAATGCATTCCCTTTCTATTTATATTTTTCAAATCATGATCATAATTGTATAACTCTTTGTCGGCTGTTTGCAATAATGTGGCAAAATGAGAATTCCACTTGGATATATAAGGTCTGGTCATGTTTTAGCAACGTACCGTAGAAATGGTGTGGGTAGGGGAGGGGTTAATGTCATGAGATACAATGCATGCCTTTATATCTACCAATCCTGGACATTTTTTTTTGTTTTTCTAAACTAGACATCGATTTTGCATTATGTCTGGTGTCCTAAGTGGCCTGGGCAGCTCCCCTGTGGCTCTTTCTTGGTGGCATGTAAACCGTGTTGGAGTTCCACGCTTGCCTGGGGTTCAATTGATTGTAGGACTGGTGTTACAATACGTTATTATCAATTCAGCAGATGTTCAATGTTGTTTGAAGAAGCTAGTTCTTGTTTTATGCCTTTCAAACCAAGTGTTGCAGGAGGTATTTTTGCAGCCCTGAGTGTTTGTTTGTATATGTGCCTTCTCCATTGAAGGAACAGGTTTAATAAAGGAAAATGAATTGCGATTCATGTAGCGTGCTAGGTAGAAGAGATATACAGATATATGATTTAGTTCTTAATCTGTGTCTTACTTCACTCTCCTATTGACTTTTAGTTATAATTGAAACATGTAATCTGGGTTTGGAAGTTGGAGTGTGGAATGTGCAAATGAAAAATATGTGTTTATTCAAGTAGATGTGGTTTGTGTTTACTCTTTAATTGTTAGTGGGCTGGGTGCCGGGTATAAATTCCCAATGTAAGACATACTCATATGTGGTTCCTATGTGGAAAACTGAAGCTAGAACCTTATGACACATCGTGTACAAACTTAAGTCAAATGGATGCTGAAGCTAAATGGGAGAGCTAAATCATAAAACTCTTAGAAGAAAACATGAGTTTCTTCGTGACCTTGGGTTAGACACTATTTGTTAGATGTGACACTTAAAGGCACAAGTGGCAAAAGAAAATAGAGACAAACTGAACTTCATAAAAATTAAAAACCTTGCTCTTCAAGAAAGTGAAAGGACAGCTAGCTGCCAGAGTAAGAGACAATATTGAAAAGTCATGTATCCAATAAGGGACTTTATTCATAATGAATATATATAACTCTTATAACTCAGTAACAAAAAAATACATTGATAAAAAATGCACAGGAGTGGAACAGATATTTGTACAAAAAAAAAAAAATATATATATATATATAGCATATTGGCTGCTCACATATATATATATATATATATATATATATATATATGTGAGCAGCCAATATGCACACAAAAAATAACCATCAGGGAGACATAAATCAAAACCACAGTGAGATAAAACATCACATCCACTAAAATGGATAAAATAAAAACACAGACAATGACAGGGGTTGACGAGCCCATGCAGAAATTGAACACCTCGTATGTTGCTTGGGAACCATCAAATGGTGCAGCTGCTTTGATAAAACAAGCTGCAAGTTTCTCAAAATCTTAAACATAGAATTACCACCTGACCCAACCATCCCACTACTGGGTGTCTACCCAGGAGAAATGGAAACACTTGTTCCCACAAAAACTGGCTCAGGAATGTTCCTGGAAGCCATTATTCCCAGTAGCCAAAACGCGGACACCACCCAAATACCCATTAACTGGTGAATGCTTAGACGAATGTGGTGTGTTCATACAGTGGAATATTATTTAGCCACCAAAAAGGAATGAAGTACTGATACATGCCACAACATGGGTGAGTTTCTAGAAAAAAGCCAGTCATTGAAATATAGGTATTAAAGGAGTGGGGAGTTTGGGGTTTCGTAGGTATAGTTTCAGTTTTGCAAGATAAGAAGATTTCTGTGGACGAAGAGTCGTGACAGCTGCGTGGCAGTGTGTCTGCTTTGTGGCTCTCAGTTGCACACTTAGAAATGGTTAAGATGGTCAAGTTGGTATTACGTGTATTTTACCACAACAAAGTTTTTAAAAATTAATTCATTGTACGTTTCCATTTTTACGAAATACCCAGAAGAGGCAAACCTAGAGACAGAATAGTTTGGTGGTCGGCTAGCACTGGGGGCAGGTAGAAGTGGAAGGGATATTGTCTTCTTAGTATTAATGCTTCAGAACTGACTGTTATTTCATTGAGGAGAACCTTCGACTGCACAAAGAACAGGAAAAGGAAGAAGAAAAATGTTCAGGGTTTGGGACTGGAGCAGTACGGGAAGACCAAACGGTGATACGCCACATTGTGAAAAGTCTGAGAAACTGGAAGTCAGCGTGAGTTAACTTAGGAACAGGACAGACACACCTAAGACAACGGGAGCTAAAGAGAAACAGCATATGCCAAAGACCTTAGGCCAACCCGGCTGATTTCCAAATTATACACCATCCTCGTGAAAGGCACGTGTGGCTCCAATTTCACACAATCCGATTGGTCACCCGCCAATCGTCAGATGGTTTCCTGGTTATCCAGGAACCACGGAGTACAGGAAATAGTTCGTGGTCATAATGGGAGCTGGGGGGCAGAGGTTTCCCGGAAGGGTTCTTTTCTACACGACACGTCAGACATGAGAAGAGATCACTGGCTGCCTACCATGTTGGCTGGCCAGGAAATCTGCCATGCGTGTGGCAGGGACCAGCGACTCTATTCCCTGGACAGACTAGATGTCTGAGGGAACAGAAGGGGCCCCAATCCGCTGTGCAGTGTCCTGCTAATTCTTCCCTTCATTGATGTATACAGTCTAGGGCTAAGCTGGTGCTGAGACACAGAACCAAATCCCTGAGACAGAAATGCCACCCTGGTGGGATTGGGTGACCCTGACCTGAAAATGTAATTCTCCTCCCCCCGGGGACCTGTCATCTGTAGTTTAAGAACAGTATTTGTTCAGTAGATGCATGAACCCTTGGAACGGTTCCAATTCCTTAAGTATTCTGAATGGCATTTTCAATTGTATTTTAACTTTACTCCTGGAACACGAGTAGCTTCCCTCACTTGTGTTAATTTACAAATCCCTTTATCCCTAAGTATGAATGACAATGGAAATCTCCATAGGACTATAATGAAGCCAGAGGTGGGGTTGGAGGGCTGGGTGAAAAAGATAAAGGAATTAAGCCGTACAGGTTCCTAGTTAGAAAATAGGATAGTCATGGGGACATGAAGTACAGCACAGGGAATATGGTCAATAATATTGTCATCTTTCTGTGGTGCCAGGTGGGGACGGGACTTACAGGGGATGACTTTGTAAATTCTATTCCATATCTAACCACTATGCTGTATGCCTGAAAGTAATATAAAATAATAGTGACTGTCAACCGTAATTGGGAAATAAAAACGTTTCATCAACGTGAAAGAAAAATAATAAAACAATACAAGAACTAATGAATCACGTAGCTTATTTTTCACCCGTCCTTTCCTTAATGGAAAGAAGATGGGCCCATGGGCTCTGCGTCAGGATGGCCCTATGAGAAAATCTCTAGTTGACTTACCCTCTGGGCAAATTCTCCCTGCCTCAGTTCCCTGAGTCAAAGAGAGGCGTACAAATAGCACTAGTGATCCTTGGAAATAAAGGCATGTGCAGTCGGATGCCTGGAGCAAAGTTCCCCGAGGCTACAGACGCTGGGGACATCTGGTCTACCAGCCACATCCCCAGTCTGGTGGAGGCCAATGCTTGTGGATCCCATCTGCTCTTACATTTAGGAGCTGGTGCTCTCCTCTCTCCAGGCAAAGACCCAACAAGTGTAACTACTTTGCACCACGGTGATAATGACTGGTAAGTTGGGCTTCTTATAATCACGTTTTAACCAGGAGCTTTGAGGGGAAGTGGTTGCAGTCAGGAAGTGGATTTGCTGAGTGGGGGCTTAAATACAGGGCTCTGGAAACGTGTCAATCCTCCACACAGTGGAGTTTTTAATCTCTTTAAACCTCATAGCCACATAAAAATGGGAATTACAGGACAGTGTGTGTGTGTGTGTGTGTGTGTGTGTGTGTGTGTGTGTGTGTTATTGTGAGAACTCAGTGGATTTACATGCAATAACTGGCACCACATCTGCCAGTGGATGCCCAGTGAACATTAGTTCCATTCTTTTTCCGTTTTATTAAAAAGGGTGACTCACCTAAGCAATTTAGGTGCTCTTCTAGATTCATTAGCATGATATTTCTGGTCGGCGTAGCCATGCCTGGTGTCCTAGAAACCATGTTACCTCTCCATCTTAATTTAAGGTCGGCATTGACGTATTGTGTGTGAGTGATTTGCGACCATTGCAATCGCAGAAGCCAAGTGTCGGTGTAGTCCCTCCCTATTACAAATTCTTTATTTTTATATCTACAACTTGGCAACTCTTCAGCACGGTTGCAATTCCTCTTCCGCTTTGGGAAAGCTCCTCTGGTTAAATTTGGACATTGCATCGTATTTCCTAAAAGAGTCTTAGCAACCGATTGATATGGTTTTTTCTCGTTGTTGTTTCACACTAGAGCATTTCACTCTAAAACACATTTTGAAGTTCTATGACATTTTCATTTCAGAATTGAATTTAGCGTAGGCCGATGCATTTTTCTACACCAGAGGGGGGAAAAAAAATCCCACAGCAGAAAGTGGTGTATTTGGAGTTACGCTCCATCATGCAAAGCCTCTTTGCATAATAACCAGATTTTGTTTGTTAAGAGCTCAAGGTGCCTGCTGTTTACTCCCCACTCTCAGTCATAAGCCTGTTGGTGACGTCACACTCGTCTCCATGGCAACCACTGTGAGTCGACAAATTGAGGGTTATGATGGGGTTCAAGTGAGAACTAACAGGAAATACAGGTGGAGGACATAAATTTACCAAAAAAAGATGAGAAATTTTTAGTGCTTACTTTAAAATATAGAGATATCCTGCCTGAAATATTCAATACATCCTGGTCATCACCAACCACATGCATAGTCCTAACGGGGCCCATAGGTATAGGCTAACGTACATTACACTAGCTCATCTATGAGACAGGCCGCAGTACTGGCATTTTGTGAAGATTTGCTTCTAAAAATTCTTAAGTGGTGGTAGTCAGTCTTTATGTTTCCTAAAACTGGCGTTTCTCTGTCAAGCTGTTGTAAACTTGTAAAGGGAATGGTCCCTAGCCTTCTCTAAGGGTTAGTTGGAGGTTATTTAAATCTATATTTAGCTACTTTCTAAACACTGTGAACAGAGAAGTGCCTTCCCCAAAGTCATATACTTGGAAGTAACATGACCCTGATTTTAATTTTGATTTTGCAACTCTATGCCAATTGTCTTTCCAGTACCCCTTGGCAGCTATTAAATTGGCAATAGAAAGTATAAGTATCAAGAGGTGAATATGTTTTTTCTGACCTTCCTTTCAAATAAAATTTCTTCAGCAATGTGGTTAGCTTTTTCATTTTTTTCTGGTTTCATTGTCATGTGTTGACCAGAGATTTGGGTTGTAGAAAATGAATTTTCCTATGTTCCGACTTTTGAGATCTTTTCTCAGTCAATAGTCTACAACACTGAATCCAGGAGATAATATGCTGACCCATCTCCCCTGAGTTCATTGACATTCTGTGTAACACTCAAAAACATATAGACCCAACCCCCCTTGCTACTGTCAGAAGCCTCAGATGCCAGGGTTAGCAGTTACCACACATTCATAGGAAGTCAGGCCAATCAATGATTTCTCCAAGCCTGCCATATGAATCAAAAGATCAATACACGGTGAAAGTCATTTATCAGAACTCTAATAATGCTAAGTGTCAGGCTATAGAAGAAAGCATTGGGAAATTATGCTTGTATTCAAGTGGATGTTGTGGGCTGGATTACATCCCATAAAATTCATATGTTGGACCCCTAACCCACAGGACCTCAGTATGGGACTGTATTAGTAGACGGGTCTGTAAAGAGGGGACTAAGGTGACATGAGGTCACTAGGGTGGGCCCTGCTCCAATAGGGCTGTGCCCTTATAAGAAGAGGAGATGAGGACACAGACACACACAGAGGGACGGCTGTGTGAGGACACGGGGAGCAGACAGGTGTCCACACGCCCAGGAGAGAGGCCTCAGGTAGGACCAGCCCTGGGACACCTGGGTCTCAGGTTCCAGCATCTAGGACCGGCAGGAAATAAATTCTTGTTGTTTATGCCACTCAGTCTGTGGTACTTTGTGATGACAGCCCTGGAAACTAATACAGTTATTTTTGGAACAACCTTCATAATATACTCTTATTTGCTTTTTTGCCATCTCTTATATGCACATTTTAAATGGTGAAAAGTGAAATGTCCTGTGTTGTAACTACAGGGTTATGGAATGGTGTGATGGGAAGGGTAAGAAGGTAGATTAGAGGGTCTTCTGATTCCTGGATGAAGCGTCAGCATCTGTACCATTCAGGCTAAGGCTTTCAGTTGTGTACTGCAAAGTCTTACCATCTGAGCTTGTCATTTGATTGCCTTGTGTTGAGAAATTGGCAAGAGACCACCCTATACTATTTTCAGCAAAGACCACCTTGATGTTAGAGGTTCAGCTATGAAAAGCACACCAGAAACTCTGCTTGAATCCTGAAAAACACTGCCAGTTGACTCCATTTATACGTTTGTTGTCTCTTCAGGGACATTTGATCACTGCAGTGTGATTCTAGGGGGAGAAAAGGGGGGGTAACATCGGACCAGTGAACCTGTGTAAGTCTATTGAACATTTAAAATTCCATCCTAATGTAAAAAAAAAAGGCATCCTTGAAGGATTTTAGGAAGAATAGTGACACATGCCGAGTTTTGTTTTAAAAAGACCATTCAGGCTTACTTGAAGAGAGTGAATGGATGGTTTGAGATGCCCATCTAGGGGTTTACTGCACCAGTCCAGGCACGAAACAATAGTTTGAGTGTGGGTGGCTGCAGTAGAAATTAAGAAAATGAACAAATCTGAAAAAAAAAATATATATATACACAGAACCATATGTACACACACATATTTGGGTATTAGAATTGGCGAAACTCTGTTTAGGAGAAGTGATAAAAAGAGAAAGGTATGCTGGTGAGGAGAAGCCACAGTTCCATCTGGAATAGGACACATACATGTCAGACATTTAGTTGTCAGTGCTGAAAAGAAGTCCAAGTTGAAAGCAAATATTTGGAACCTGCCAATCTACAGAGGTATTTACCGTGAGTCTGAGTTAGGGAGAGAGTAAAGGGTTAGAAAAACAAGCTGAAATGAAGGAAGGTTTCAGGACTCAGGTTTCTAAATACTAGAAATAATTATGTCACCTTCTCATATCCGAGGTAAGGAAGCAAAACCTGATCACGTGAATGTCCTCCAGGCTGGCATGGGACCAGATCAGGCTGGTGTCCTTTTAAGGATGTTTATTCTTTTGAACAGATTTCAGTGTAATCATGATGTCTAAAAATGGGTGCCATAGGTACCAGCAAAATTAGAGCGTGCAACAGACAAAATTATAATTGCAAGTGGCATGTGCTCTATCCCTCTTTGCCTCTGTAACTACATAACTTAGTAAGGTTATTAGATGAAATGGTGATAATACTTTCTGGAATATAGGAAGCTGTACGTATTGCTCAAAACCTGATAGACAATCCAGAGTTAATTGTCGAAAATCTTTGGTGCTATTTAGAATTAGTGTAGACTTGCCTGAATCCCACACTGAGGTGTGATTCTGCCTAAAATCATGAGGATGAATTGGAAAACCCTGTACAGGACCTTCAAAGCCCACAAATTTAGGAATTTAGGTCATTATAACTCCTACACTAAAGTAGGTCAGGTAAGAGCAATCTGAGCACTATTTTGGATTCTGATGGAGCCCAGGTGGGGGCTACTGAGAGATTCTTTCTGTAGCAGTTATTGTTCTGGGTCACGTAGACTGTAATAGATTTTACAGGGTGTCACTGAGACGTGGAAGCCTTTAGTGAAATATCAGGAAAATCTATCAAAAGCCCATCAATGTGCTTTGCACAGTTGCAACATCGTGGTGAAGGATTTGGTAAATCTACCAAATAATTAGGAAGCAATATAATGAGAAACAATACGAGGTCTGACAATTAAGTTCACAAACTCATCCTAGAAAAAGTGATCCATACTTCACTGCTGAATATCACTATGGTCACCTTCGAAGTCCTCCCCTTGGGAAGCTATGCACCGATGCCAGTGCCTAGTCCACCCTTCAAAGCAATGTTGGAACTCTTTTTCTGGAATGGCCATCAGAGTTGTCATTGTATTACCCTTGATGTCCTGAATGTCATCAAAATGTCTTCCTTTCAATATTTCCTTTATCTTCGGGTAAAGAAAGAAGTCATTAGGGGCCAGATCAGGTGAGTAGGGAGGGGGTTCTAATACAGTTATTTGTTTACTGGCTAAAAACTCCCTCCCAGAAAGTGCCCTGTGAGCTAGTGCATTGTTGTGATGCAAGAGCCATGAGTTACTGGCAAAAAGTTCATTTCGTTTTCATTTAACTTTTTCACGCAGTTCCAAGTGGTAAACTTGGTTAACTGTTTGTCCAGTTGGTACAAATTCATAATGTATAATCCCTCTGATAGCAAAAACATTGTTGGAACAAGTTTGCGAACTTAAGTGTCAAACCTCATATTGCGGTATGTTAAGAATTTTCATAATCTGTTTGCTCCAGCATGTATACAAATTAGAAATAAGGTTTATAGAAATTGAATGAAATTTTTAATTTCATTCTGAATTTATTTAGAAGACAGTTCTAGGATAATTATTGAAAAGAGAATGTTTTAAATAAAATATGTTATATTCTATGTACAAACTAGTGAAGAATTCCAATTCTCTGGATACAGATACAAAAATCTCTTCAACAAGACAGTGAACACATTGAAAAATACTTATTTTAAAATGTTTACACTTATTGTGGGAAATTTGGAAAATACAGAAATATGAAAAAGGAAGCAAAATTGCCCTCCTCGAGGACACATGGGGAGTTCTGGGTGACTCTTAACAATCTAGCTCTTGACTTGCATTGTGACAATACATGTGTATGCAATCTACGAAAATTTACCAAGATTTATTCTTTTTTATTCCCTTTTATTGTTGAGCAGTATCTGTGGTGTGGCTGTATTACAATTTGTTTATTCATTCTCCTCTTGGCAGACATTTGGGTTATTTTCTGTTTTGTTTTTTATGAATAAACCTGCCAGGAACATTCTTGAGCAAGTCTTTCTGAGGATGTACGTTTTCACATCTCTTTCATTTCTCTTATATAAATATCTAGGAGAGGAGTTGCTTGCCCATAGCATCACTTTTGACCCTTTTAAAAGATACTCCAGAGAGTTTTCCCAGAGCTTTTGCCTTTGACTCACCCTCTAGGAAGGCATGCGTGCATTCCTGTTAGTTCTAATTCTACCATTGTTGTTTTCCGCTTTTTCCTTCTTTTTTGTCCCCTGGTACTCTTCTCCTATGTTCTTTTGGATTAATTGGATCTTTTTAAATATTCTGTTTTACCTTCTTTATTGGTTAGATAGATAGATGTATGTAGATAGATCGATCGGTAGATAGATGATGGAAGGTATGTAGGGAGAGCGAGAAAAAGAGACAGAGAGAGAGAGAGGTAATAGATATATATTTATTTTGTGATTGTTCTGTGATAGCAATCTAGTCAACCACTTGTTTTTCTAGGGTTTGCTAGCTAAAATATGCAGATGACACCATCTTACTTGCAGAAAGTAGCAATGATTTGAAATGACGTCTGATGAAATAAGAGAAGAAAGTGGCAAAGCAGAACTGCATTTGAACACCAAGAAGATGGAAATTGTGATTACAGAAGAAATACACAACTTTAGCTTAGACAATGGAGACCTCAACATTGTTAGATTTTGCTTCCCTTGATTCAGTGATCAGTTCAAATGCAGACTGCAGCCAAGAAGTTGAGTGAAGGCTGAGACTCAGAAGGGCTGCAATGGAAGAATTAGGAGAGGTCACCAAGCGCACAGATGTGTCATTAGAGGCTAAGGTCAGCCACACCCTCGTCGTCCCAATTAGTAGGTACGGATATGAGGGTTGGACCGTGGAGAAGGCTGAGAGGGGAAAATGACTCATTTGATGTACGGTATTGGAGGAGGCTCTACGGAGACCCGGGACCACCAGGAAGATGAACCACTGGGTCCCAGAGCAAATTAAGCCTGAGACATCACTGGAGGCAAAATGACAAAACTGAGGCTGTCCTACTCTGGGCTCATCGTGAGAAGGCAGGGTTCTCTGGAAAAGACACTAATGGTGGAAAAGCAGAAGGAGCAGGAAAAGAGGAAGGAAATATGAGATGGCTGAACCCCATAAAAGAGGCCGCAGGCTGAGTCTCCGGGAGCTGAGCAGGGCTGTGAGGGTAGGACATGTGGACGTCACTCACACATAGGGTCACCGGAGTCAGAGCTGAATCAATGGCACATAACACTAAGGATGATTTTTACATTTGTAAATGGTTACAATGTTAAGTAGTCATTATATATATATATATATATATATATATATATATATATGTAGCATATATATATATATATATATATATATATATATATATATATGTAGCATATATATATAGTGTAGCATAGTCTACCTTTAAACAATCATGCTACCTTAAAAATATTCACAAACAACTTAATGACCTTTCAACAGAACAATTGCATGTATTCCCTTCCTGCCCTTTATAGTCTCATCATTTTGCAATTTACTTTTACATACACTATTTTTTTCCTACACACACTATTATTCTAACAGAACGTTCTTGTAATTTTTGTTTGAAATGGTCGCTACGTGTTAAAAAAAAAACTTGAATATATAGATACTAAAAAAAATCATTTTATGTTTATTCAGATATTCATCCTTTCAGTGTTTCTTCTTTTCTTTTTGTAAAGCTGGGTTTTTATCTTGTATTGTTTTCCTTCATCCTGAAGACCTTTTGATTTGTATATTTTTTTAGCATGGCTTGTGGAGTAGATCCACTGAAAGCAACTCCTCTGCTTTCATTTACCTGCAAATGTCTTTCTTTACCACTTTACAGATGTCTTCCCCTTGCCTTCTGGCCTGATATTTCTTCCGTTGAAAAGTCAGCCATAATTCATAATGCCCTTTGCCTGTATGTAATTTGTCTTTTTGTTCCCTAGCAATTTCTAAGATTTACTCTTTGATCTTCCGGCTTGAGTGGTTTGTCTATGAAATTGTTAGGTGTTGTTTTCTTGTGTTTATCGTGTTTGTGGTTTGTGAGCACCGCTAATCTGTGCGTTGATATCTTTCATTTGGTTTAGAAAGTTCATGGTTGGTATCCCTTTGAATATCTCTTCTGCCCCATTGACTTTTTCCTTCACCTGAGTTCTGTAAGACAATACCCAACAGTTGAGATGTTGCGTTTAGGTCAGTTCTCTCAGCTGACAGATTAAAGAGATATACATGTGTTTAATACTTTGTGTCTGTTCCTACATCTGTAAATATTTCCATGTGTATCCATCAATAACTAAATCACTCAAAATAGGATATTACCAAGTCTAATCCAGTAGCACATGGATCATTCTGCCTTTCCCCCTTGCTTATCTGTAACTTCCCAACAATGAGAAATCTGGTTCCCACTATCCATTACTTAGTTGTTGTACAGTGGCTTCACAAATAACCAGTATTCTCGTAGGAAACAGCCTTGTATACTAGAGTTCTCTGCTTATGTCCATTCCTCCACTCAATTCCAAAGTTATTTCAGTACTTCGGAGAGGTTATTTTGAACACTGTAATACAGTTAGATTGATTTGTCACATCCTGAATTCCATCCTGGGATTCCCTGACCAGAAATATAATTTAAGATTCATTCTTGCTGAGGTCAGGTTCTTTGGGTTTTAACAAACACGTGCAGTGCATTGGTTATGTATCTACAGTTACATTATAGAACAGTTTTATTGCCCTAAAATTCCACAGTGCTTAACCTACTGAATGTTGTCCCCTACCCAAACCTCTGGCAACCTCTAATCTCTATCATTTCTGCATCTGGTCTGCCTTGGGATCAGCTTCTATTGACTATTTTGCCTCTTGAGCTCAGGTAACAGTTTTCTCCTGACTTTGTGTATTTATGAGTTATGCATGTGTGCCAGATGTCTTTTACATAAGTAAAGCAGAGATGAAATAAGTGATATTTACATCTAGAAATGGACATGTACCGTGTTTACCCGCAAATAAGACCTAGCCGGACAATCAGCTGTAATGCGTCTTTTGGAGCAAAAATTAATGTAAGTCCTGGTCTTATTTTACTATAAGACCAGGTCTTATATAATATATAATATAATAATATGTAATACTATAATGTATAATATAATAATACTGGGTCTTACATTAATTTTTGCTCCAAAAGACACATTAGAACTGATTGTCCGGCTAGGTCTTATTTTCGGGGAAACAGGGAAGCTCCTTCCCTTTAGCTGCTGGAGTGAGAAGCTGAGTCAGTCTGACCTGCAGTTGAAGTGGATCTAAGATTGGTGGGAGCTTTCGTGTTAGTAACTTCACTCTTGACTTCCAATTTTTTGAGGAAAGGATTAGAGCTTGCTTTTCAGGCGGGTTTGTGATATGGCACTGGTAAGAAGGCCAAGCTCTCTCTGTGTTTTTCAGGTTAGCCAGCAATTTTCTTAACGATGAGATTGTCCCCTCCCCTTACCTCTAAGATGCCGTTTTGGGGAGTAATGCTGAGGTGTCTACTTGCTCTGTTTCTCACATCTCAGGAGACTTCTCTCCATGTTTGGAGGACATCCCTGTACCCATGTCCAGTTTCAATATGACCTCGTTTCCGACCCCTCCCTTCTGAAAGAGGCTGTGTTGAACTTGGGGACCAACCCATGTGCCTTAGGGGGCTACTGATCTCAGCCCTTTCGGTCTCTTCCACATTGGCCGTACTGTCACTTGACTCTGTGAAGAGTCTTGGGAAACACTTGTCTGGTGGCTGAAACTTGTTCTAAGACTAGGATCCCCTGAGATTTCTAATCTGACATTCCAACCCACATGTGGCCACTGAAATGTTTTTACGTTTAGTCAGTTTGTGTTTACTCTCATCTACAACAGATTCCTTCTGCCCCAAACCACTTCCACAGAGAGGAAAATAGACATGAGTCTTTTCTTTGCTGTAAAGGGCTTTCTCCTTTTTGTGATTTAGTTTATTATGTTTCTTTGTGTCCTCAGCTTTTAATGAATCTTAAAAAAAAAAAAAAGAAACATGATTTTAAAAGTGTCTTTTATACATATTGCTCTTCTTTTAATTATTAGGATAAGAATGATATTTTTTTCCTGAAATGGAAGTGGGCGTTCTACAGTTATATTTAATTTTGGTGTTTAGGGGGGAAATAAATAGTATTTTTCCCTAAAGAGTTAATGCAAATGCTCATTACTTTCCATTCGGTTGTCTAATACACTCACAACTTATTCCTTCTTCATGAACCTATTTTACTTTATTAATCAGCCTCTATATGGTTGTCCTAATATCACAGTTTTAATAACTGCAGATTTATACTTGGGATAACTCTCTCTCCATCGCCCTCCCTCTGTTTCCCTTCTTTCCCAAATTGCCATGACTCTTATGCATTTGTTCTCCCAGATGATCAGAAGAGTAATTGTGTGAGCTGAAAAATAAAACAAATTCCACGGTGATTTTCATTAGCTTTATGTCAAACATAGATTCATTTTGGGAACAAAAAACAAAAACAAACCAAAAAACAAAACAAAAACCCATTAACAATATTGAATAATCTCATCCGGAAACAAGCTACATTGCTTTTTCTTTTTTTTTTTTTTTTTTTTTTTTTTTTTGGTCTTTTTTTCCCTGTATCTTTCAGTAAATTTTGTATTTTTCTTCAAAAATCATTCTTTTTTTTTTTTTTTTAAAGGAACTATGGAGATCAGGGAGGGTTATTGCATGAGGAGTCGTTAGGCCAACTCTCTATGCCTGAAGCAGCAGTGATGGAAAAGACTTTTAGTCTCTAGTCTCAGTTGATGGAAGCCCTGAGGTGACGTCTTACACTGGTGTTTGCTCTTCACCTCCTACCTGAACCCCACACCCCTCGCATGTTCGTCTGTCGCTTCTCTCTTCTTTTCACAGAGTAAATGGGATTTTTTTTCTTATATTAGCATTGACTCACTAATCCCAGTCGTACATTTTCCAGAAATAGACCATTTTTTTTACACCATTATACTTTGAATATTAAATATTCTAATATGCATTTTAATAGGAAAATTTGATAGTCTGGTAATATACAACAGTTAGAATGTTCATGACAAATGAAGAAAAATGCACGCAAGTATTAACTCCATGACCTTGTAAAATGTTGAAAGTGTAATTCTCTCTGAATTCGGTACTAAAATTATGGTTGTTAAGTTCTGCCGGAATCACTGCTGAAGAATAGCTATTGTACTGTTTTGCATTATTGAAGGGTATTATCGTGCACAGAGCAGGAGCTGGAAGAATGCAAAAAAAAAAGAAAGAAAAAAAGATATCTACCGAAGTCCTCTGAGCTGATATCCTGCTCTCAGGGTTGACATAACATACATTTGAACATGGATGTTAATTAGAAACCACTGTGGAAATGTATTTGCTAGATCTTAACCAATTAGAGGCATATTAAATCACTAAAATATAGCACGCTGACCTAGCATAAATGTGGAAGTCATTTTGTGCTGTAGATGTCCCAGAATCGTAGGTGTGACGCACAGCAGACCATTTTCATAGAAAGCTTAGAGTTGATTGGGTTAAAATATATCCTCAAATTTTAAAGGAAGTGAAATCATTTTTCAATTGCAGCTCTGTGGACAGAGAATTAACACCCACGTTGGACTAGAATATATATCAATGTTTTTAGACTGGAATATATTTTCTCTTTAATGCTAAAAGCCCATAAGGTGTGATTAGATGTGGTTAAAATCATAATCTTTTCCAAGAACAGCAAAGACATTTGACTTAATTAGTTTCATGTCACAGAGAAAAATTTGGAGAAGGAAACTGGAGTCAGAATACTGACATAAATTCTGAATACCTGGGGCACACCTGAGCATAAGGAGACGCTTATATCTAGCGGTCCAAGCAAACATTTTATAGGTAGAAATGCGATCTCCATTACGGAAGTGGAGATTTTTTTCTGGAATATTTTATGGCTCTTCTTTAGAGCAGCACTCATTCCTTCTGCATGTCCATATCTAAAGCCCATCACAGAAGAGGAAATTTTACCACAGTCTTTGCTCCTCAAGAGTTGACCCCTAGGGTGGGGCCAGCAAAGCCTGTCTCTAAAGGCCCAGTTGGAGAACAATTTGGGCTCCAAGGACCATAGAGTCTGTAATTTCTGAAATCCACTCATGCAGCATGAAAGCAGCCATAGGCAGGACACACACAGGTGGGCGTGTTGTACGTCCATAATACGATTTACAAACCTGGCAGCAGGCTGGACGTGGCGGGCACCAGAGGTTAGGATTGCCCTGTCCTGGAGAAAAGGGCAGCCCTACGTGGCCAGAAGCAAGCTACTGGTGGACTCTTCCGTTCCAACGAATCCAAGACAACCTCTTGAGCGATTGCATCCTGAAGAAGGAAGCCAGAATGATGAAGGCAAATTGACGGATGTCTTCCCTCGAAGCCAGTGGGAGGGGAGAATGGGGGACTTCCGATTGTATTTTGATCCTAGAAAGAAAATCACTACAGAAGCTCCCAGCTTTACGAGAATCACTATGATTATCATATTTTTCTTCAGGATCTATTTCCACAAAGGCGGGCAAGTGCCACTGGTTTCCCACACTTTCATCCGCCTTGGTGATACCTCTGCGTACACATGGATGTCATTTGCTTGGCTTGAATCAATACCCTCTGGAGACGACACCGGCCATTATGTCACCTCCCATTTGCACAGACCAAGCTCAGCCAAAACGCTCATTGGATCTCCATTTGCGTTTGTGCAGACTGTAGCTGCCGCCACCAACGCCTTTTTACCACTGGCAGCAAGAGCTTATGGCGTCCTGGACACATTTCTTTGGCGTCTCACAGTGTCCCCGAAAGCGGAGATAATCTGGCCTGAATGTGAGCTCAGCTCTGGGACGGCCTCCCTGAGTCTGGCAGGCAGTCCCTTGAGTAAGCCTATTGAAACCGTGTCCTTTTGATGGACAGGCATTGCCAGTCCTGGGACCCGGCTCCCAGAAAGAAACACAGCAGGGAAAAGGGTTGCTAAGCATTCTTCCAACCCGGAGGGACAAAACACGAGGGAGAAAAGAAGGCACTCGGACAGACGCTGCGGCAGAGCTGATGCAATGTGTGAGGGAGCAGAGAACCAGTGCCCGCGACGAAAGCCCTGCTGCTTTGCCGTCAGCCTAATTAATCAGAAGAGGACGAACCTGAACCTGGTGGCACAGGGTCCTAATCCTGTTGCTGCAGGTTTTAATTTTCGTGCTGCTTTCTACCGCTGACGTGCAGTCGTTCGGATTGTTGATCCCAGAGCTTTCCAGGCATGTGATCGATGGGCAGTGTCATCCTATAAATAACAGGCTGTACCCAGAATAGCAGCCTGTCTCATTCCTCCTGCCAGAGATGACGTCTCGGCTCCTTGGGGGTCGGCACAAAGTGAGAACTGTGGAAAGAGGACAGAGAAGGAAAGGGGCATCCTGCAGTGCGGCGAAGAGGCCCCCACCCCACCCCCCAATTTGTGTCACCAGGAATCGCAGAATGGGATCTTACTTGGAAATAGGGTTTCTGCAGATGTGATTACTTAAGGCTCTCCAGTGGGACTCATCGTGGGTTTAGGATGGGCTCTCAGTCCCGTGACGGGTGTCCTTGTAAGAGGAAGGAAAGGGGACATTGAGACACAGAGAAGGTGGCCACCTGAAGACCCAGGCAGAGATGGTAGAGATGCAGCCACACCACAGACTGCAGCCGGCACCACATCCTAGAAGAGACAGGAAGGGGTCTCTTCTGCAGCCTTAGAGGGAGCATGACCCTGCTGACAGCTTGATGTAGGACTTCTGGCTTCCAGACTGTGAGGGAATGAATGTCTCTTGTCTTCAGACGTCCCGGCCATGGTGGTCAGTTGTAACCACCAGAAACTCGTACACACCTTCACGCTAGCATCCTGAGTAACCCCAAAACTTCTTGCCCAGGTCTTGGTGACAGGCTGATGTCCAAACTAAACAATAGCGAAAACCCAAGAGGCTGTTTCATTTCTACTGAATTGATTTTCCTTGAAAATAACAACTATGATCCATTTTGGACCCATCGGCCATGAGCAGAAAGACAGAAAACCATCATCAGGGGCTGGCAGACCAGGAAGATTGAATTGCTTATTAGTTTTCTTTCCAAGGAAAAGAAACATGATGGTCACATGCAGGACCCCAAGGTAGCTGATGACTTCTTGAAAAATTACAGCTGGACCAGGCCACGCTCCCCCCACCCCACCCCATGAGAATTGCAAGCGTCCTTTTCAAAAGTGCCACCAATGTTGTTTGGATCTGAGGTTGACACAGTTCTTTTTCTAAAGGTGGGCGAGGCAGGTGAGAAGTGGGGTGCGATGGAAAGAAAAGTGCCGAGGAAGCAAAGAGATAGATTCAGATTAGTTTTTCTGTTTTCTTCTACCTTCTGACGTCGACACTTCTCTGTGCCAGAGGTCAGCCAGAGCTTCGTGCAGAGTGCGGGGGTTGGGAAAACTGATGGGTGATGGGAACCTTTGGTAATGCCAGCGTCCCCTGGATGAATTACCTAGAAGGTATGGCGTGGGGAGGGTGTGAAAATACAGCGGAAATATATAGGAATCTGAGAAGTCACCTACCTACCATTCGGGCTAATGCCGTTGTGCAAAGTGTGAGATGTGAGTTGCTCAATCAGCGTTAAAAATGAAAAGCCGTGCTAACACTGTACATACGTGCTAGAAAGTTAGATCTAAGTGCACAGGGAACCAGGAGCCCAGAGGTGGAGAGAGCTGGAAGAATTTTCTGTGTGATTCTTTACCCTTGATCTGGGTTGCATTGCGTCCCCACCCCCCACATTCATATGTGGAAGCCCTGACCTCCAGGACCTCAGAATGTGACCGTACTTAGAGTGGGTCTTTAGAGCAGTCATCCAGGGACAATGAGGGTGTTAGAGTCCAGCCTCTGGCACTCTCCCTGACACTATATGATCGCTCAAAACATTCTTCAATAACTGTCTTCCTTCCCGTACTGGGTTTAAAACACAGGGGGCGAGGTTTCATGTTCCCCCTAGTTTTTCTGGGTGTCATTTGCTCAGTCGCTGTAGTCTCCACCCCCAGAATTTTTTACCTTTTTCCCAGGCTCTGCTCAAGGGACATCATGACATCTTCTCCCCTTGCAGCCTCTGGGGCTTTGCTTTCTGTGCAAGTCTGCCCTGCCCTCCACAGTCACCCCCAAGCTGTCTGCAGCCAGCATGTATCTGACTGGGGGCCTTGACGTCTGCTTCCATCAGACCCAGGTAGGCGTCTCTTTCTTCTTTCATTCAAGGTCCCAGGGCTGTGTTGGCACCCTGCTCTCGTGCGTGCCCGCGCACCCCAGCTGATGAAAGCGTGTCTGCGAGTTGTAGTGCCCTCAGACTGCCTGAGCTCCGTGAACGCTGCATCTCTCCATTGTTTCCAAAATGAATGACAAGGCCTTTGAAAAGACAGTAGAAAGATTTCCTTCCATCTTGCGATCATACAGAAGATTGTCTCTCGGGAGAAGTGTTCTGTGGGTAGGAAGCATTCTTGCAGGCAAGAGTGGAACTCGAGGCCAAGATGAGAAAGTTGATCTCAGAGTGTCGGGATGTCTGTCAAATGTCTCCCTCCAAGATTGGCGGAGGAGGCGGGAGGAGAACGTGTCCCGTTGGGCTTTCTGAGTAGGACACAGGCACCTGCGTCTACCTTCCAACACGGCATGGCAGAAAGTGTTTCCTCACAAAGAAAATGGAGGGCAGGCAGTGGATCCCTAGACAGCTCTGTCCCAGCAGCTGGGACCAAAGGCAAGAAATCGTGTGAGCAGATCGGGCGTGGAGAGAACCAGAAGCAGGACGCTGCTGTAAATGGGCCATCGTCACAGCCCAAAGCCTTAACTGCCGTGACGTACTGCCCCCATCCACTGAAAGATGATTTGGGAAAGCATTAAGTGATAGGAAACAAAGCCGTTCACTCATGATCTCAGTGCATCAGCGCTTTAGTTGTTTTGGGAGATACAAGGGTAACCACTCCACTGTTCTGGCTCTGAGAACTTGCATTCCTGTGAAGATGAAAATGTGCTGAATTCAAATCCTTGGGCTCTAGTGCCGCCCGCCGGACACAACTGTTAACCCGCTTTACACGGTAAGTGAAGTCTGCACAACAACAAAATCACCTAATGACACATTTCTCAGAACTGTTCCCAGGTGTTGAAGCAGCTCATGACTGTATGTGTGGGTGAGTGTCACCCCTGAAATGTCTTCTATGTCATCATCCACATGCAGAAAGCTAGGCTCAAAACCCAGTATTCACATGCTGTCGTATAACTTACACTGGTTGGAAGTCAGAAGCTCTGCCATTAACTAGACGACGTGTGACATCACGAGCTCATTCAGCCAGTCTGGGCTCCGGTTTCGTCCTCTGCATAATTATGTGACCAGAAAACATGGTGGTCCCCACTCCTCATAGATGGCATGTCTGTGGGTCTATGAAGAGAAGGAACCTGGGTGTTGAGAAACTCAGGATGTGGCCTGGCTCCCTGGGACACTGGTTCCCGTGGCTTTTCATAGGTGACGGTACGTGAGCATGGGTGCGTTCCATTCATTCTGTGTTCACATGTGTAGTCCTCTTATGCTGCCAGAACAAAACCACCGACTGCATGGCTCATTCACACACATGTGCTTCTCGCAGTTCTGGAGGCTGGGGGTCAGAAATCAAGGTGCCCACCTGGTCAGGTGCTGGTGAGAACCCATCTCCTGGCTCACAGGTGGCTGCCTTCTTGTGCGTCCTCACGTGGTGCAAAGACAGAGAATGTTCTGGTGCCTCTTCTTCTTACAGGACACTGATCCCATTGTGGGCGGGCATCCTCATGACCTCATGTAACCCTGGTTCCCCCCAATGGCCGCTCCTCCGAGGACCATCCTGTTAGTGCCCGATGCAGGAATTGGGCGTGGGAGACACTTCTCAGATGTCACACCTCACACGCACCTTCTCCTGAGAAGTGCAGCTTTATAAACGAGTGATGTACATATAAGTGTTTCTTTGTCTTCAATCGCTGTCATAATTTCGAGCCACAGCTTAGACTTGTGGACAAGGAGGCTTTGATCCGGGCCTGACTGTTTATGCACCAATCTGCCCTTCGCTGAGGACGATCTGTGTGGAGAAGAGAACGTCTGTGTTTCCTACAAGTGGACGTTGTGACCACATTGTCTTCTGTGAATCCGAACGGATGGACATGTGCATTCGGGGATAGTGGGGGAGTCATTTTATTTTCTTTTGCATTGCTTGCAGGCTCTTTGGAAGCTCATTGCCAATTACCTAGGGAGATCGACTGTCTATGAAGACAGCCTTCTTCTTCTTTTTTGTCTGCGACCATGGACTGAATTTCAATCGGTGACTGATGCGTTGGCCTGAATTGGTAACCATTGCTATCATGCAGAAGAATAGAACGAAACAAAATGATCTCACATGCTTTGGGACATCCGTTGAGCATCGGTATTTTTAGACGGAAAGGAGAGCAGATTGCCAACAATACAGTAATAACCATGAGAAGACTAATAAATACCTTAAGAGTTTCTCAGGGAATAAGAGAGTGCATTCATGATGATGAGTTATCCGAACAAATGGTCCTCTTTCTGTAAGACAAGTAATGGAAAATGTCATCTGTGGGAATGAGAGATGCAGAAATTTTTCTGTCTTAGGAGAGTGAAACTCCCCAGCGTCATCACTTCCCGTACTCTCTCTCTCCCATGCGAATTCTTTGCAATAAAAAAAAAAGAAAGAAAGAAAGAAAGAAAAGGAAAAGAACGCCATTTCTGCTTCAAAAATCGCTGGGGAGAGATCGAGAGAAACGTTCCGAGCTTGACATTTCACAGGAAAACGTGAAACACAGAAACACTAAAACTCATTTGTTTAAAAAAGTGACTCAAATAAAATATGGGGAAAAACACTAGAATATTTAAAATTGTATGCCGCCTAGGCAAAGTCTTAAGGGAAAACAACATAACCATGTTTTTATGTCATTTGACATATGCTGTATGGGGAGAGAATCACACTATTTGGTAATTACCAAAATTACTGCTTCTCAAATTCCCCTAATTATTTCACGTAAAACATGTCAGTCGGGCCCCAGTTTTAAGCAGAGATTTGTAAATGTCTTTGTAGCTAAATAGTGCAGATAGTAGCATGCTCTGCAAATTATAATTACACAACAGTTGGGCTAGCAGCATCGCTGTAGGTCGTTCATCCATCCCCCACTTACCACCTGACCTCATACGGGTGCCGATTGCCTCGTCACGCTCTCACATGACAGCCACCTCTGTAAGCCTTTCCCAGACCCCTCACTTACGTACGCTGCCTTCCAGTTACGGTTTCTAAATGCAGTAGTGGGGTTTGTGTGCACAGTGGTGAGGGCTGCTCGCCCTCATTTTAATGTGGGCTAATTATATTGTTTTTATTGTGGTTACAGAGAGCTGGTGTCCCTCAATAGCTGGTGAACGGGCAGGACTTAGGTGATCTTCTAAAAAGTTGCTTGGGGGGTGGTGATGGGGAGTGTGGAGGGAATAGACACTGGAGGTTCCACCGTGTAGCAGCTCATGGGTAGATTAGATTATTTCTAATTATTTCTTTATGTTTTCCGTTACAACTGACATTCAGTGTTATTTTATATTAGTGTCAGGTATACAGCATACTGGTTAGACATTCATAGAATATATGCAATGATTCGCCCAATTAGTCTAGTCCCCACCGGGCATCGTACGTAGTTGTTCCAATATCACTGACTATATTCCCTATGCTGTCCTTTACATCCCCATGACTATTTTGTAACTACCAATTCGTACTTCTTAATCCCTTCCCCTTTCTCAGCTATCCCCCCAACCCCTCTCCCATCTGGAAACCATCATTTTTTCTCTGTATCGATGAGTCTGTTTCTGTTTTGTGTATTTGTTTATTCTGTTCCGTAGAGTCCACAGGTACTCCTAAGTGAAATCATATGGTATTTGTCTCTGTCTGACTATTTCACCTAGCCCAATACCTTCCAGGTCCTCTGTGTTGTCACAAATAGTCAGATTCCAATCTTTTTTATAGACTTTGATATTCAGTCAATAATCGTCGGCCACAGATACTTTTCTTGATCCCCGCCGGGAGCAGACATGACACTAGCTCCTAGGAATAAATTGGTGTTGAGAAACCCCGTTACTTCCCAGCACAAGAATACAGTCGAGTGGGCTAAACAGTTCAGAAAACTTGGTGAAGTGAAATAGTCAGCTGTTTGGTGACAGAGGAAGGATGTGGAAAGACTATGGGAGAAGGCAGAAAATTGATATCCACGCAGTGATTCCTGTGCAAGCATTTCATTTTTATCCCTTCCAACGGGGGAGGTCTGTGTCCGTGTGGGTTTTGGTTGAAAGCAAGTGAACCTGATTTTGGAATTTGGTAGAAAGACATCAGGAAGGTTCGTGAAAGCCATGTGTCCTTCAGGTCAGCCCTTGGGATCAGATGGGAACCAAGAGCCCTCCAGGGGCCCCTGGAAGTCACCTTGCCCAGGCTGGTCTGCTTCCACCATCCATCTCCTCGTCCTCACTTGCTCACCAGGCATGAATGGAGGGATTTTCTCAAATGCCCACGTCTCAGGACGAGAGCACATCGTCCTACTGGCTTCCACACAGGGAGACAGTTACCTCGATCTACCTTCTTAAGTTCACACATAATGGGAGGGAACCTGCTTTCCCAAAAGGAAATTTAGATGCTGCTATGCGCTGAATGTTTGTGTCCCCCACCGAACTCATGTGTGGAAACCCCAGTCCCTCGTGTGATGGTCTTGGAGATGGGGCCATAGCAGATACTTAGGGTCACGAGGGTAGAGTCCTGAGAAGAAGAGATGTGAGACCAGAAAGCTTTCTCTCTCTCTTTCTCCACAATATGAGGCCACAGTGAGAAAGGGGCTCCCTACAAACAAGGAGGAAGTCTCACCAGAACCTAGAAGCCCACCCTGCTTCCTCCCTCATCTCGGATACCCCAGCCTCCAGAATGCGCAGATCGTAAGAAGCTAAGATATGGCAGCTGTGCACTGCACATTGCCTTGGCAATATAACAGTGTTAAGACCATCGGTTAATCAAACACCTAGACCAACTGGTGTAGGTCTTCTCCTAGGTGAGCATCACCCTCGAGTAGGGAGAAGCTTCTTTGGCCCAGAGCACACTTACATAAGTAGATAATTACGCTGTGTATATGTCATACTAGTTCTTCTTACATCAAGCGAGCAGCCTAAGTGGGACTGTTTGGGCTATGATTTGTGGGCAGATTGTGCCATTGTCACCTCCTGACGCCAGCTGAAATACAACCAGCTCTTCTTCCTGTTGGCTCAGGGAGCCCTAATAAGATTTAAAAGATAAAATACAGTTTGCCGCTGGTGTGTATTAGTTATTTTGTGCACGTTGCTGAAAATCTAAGTAAATTTCACCTAATCTATTACATGCAATGAATCAGATTACATGTGACACCTCTTCTGGGTGACAAATGGGTTTGTAAGGTGTTACTCACGCGGCATAATGGTAATATGTCTGCCCGAAGGCTGGAACCCAGGCACTCCATTTTCCTGTAACAGTTCTAATTCATCATTTCAAAGCATGGTAATACATGTAAATACTTCATTCTCACCGGGAGATAAATAGAGAATCAGCACTGAAATAACAGTGTTTTCCCCCAAAGCTGTGATGGGGTAGAAGTATCAGTCCACCCTTGCAAAGCTGCTCAGATCTCAGGGATACGAAAATGTTCACAGGAGTTTATGAAATTGGGCGCATGCCAATGTGTAGACTGAGTTTTCTCATCGTGAGTGTTCTACTCAGTGGAGATCTAGGCAGTGGTGGTGTCTCAGACATACACTCCAAAGGGAGCTGGACATTTCTGATCCCCTCATTTTCCCAATCTCTTCCACCAGAACTGCAGTGACAATAGGCTTTTTGTCATATGTCTCCTTCCATTACTTTAGTACAAGTGATATTTTAGTGCTGACAGTAGAAGTGGCAACATTATTTTCCACGTCGATATTCTTATGTTTCTCATCACCGCACTCACCCAAGCCGCATGCACTATTAGTGTCTCCATTTTCAGCCGTCCTTTGCAAACAGGTAAATTCTGGGCAGTTTCATAGATGAGGAGCTTGCAGCTGCACACAAAAACATGGAAGATTATAACATTCTCCCAACGGGCGGCTTTCCCTGTAACTGATGAGATGGTGTTGTTTCAGGAATACATTTAAAAATATTTTGTGCGAAAACGCTACCTTTGTTGGAAAAAGCTGAGCTTTGTGCACCTAAACCATTACAGTCATTTGAACGTAAGGACTTTGTTGAATATGTAAAGGGTTTCTTTGCTGGGTAGAGATACAGAAGAAGGATTTTATTTTATGTGTTGAAATGTCTCTTCCTTACTGTCTCCATCATCTAAGATGAGAGTGAGCAAGGAGGAGAGAGGAGTCATGTCTCTGCCTGGTCATTTCTTTATGGATCAAGTGTAAATACTTAAAGATAAGGCAAGACCCAGTGGAGAGTAAATTCTTCTTCATGCCAAACATTGTTATGAACACACAGTGAGTTTTCCTGTACGTTTTTGGAGCAGAGTGTGTCACCTACACACACACACAGCTTTTAAAAAAAAATTATTGGGGTGACAATGGTTAGTAAAGTTACATAGGTTTACATAAGTTTCAAGTGTACAATTCTGTAATACATCATCTATGTATCCCATTGTGTGTTCACCCCCCAGAGTCAGTTCTTACATCACCATATATTTGACGCCGTTTACCCTCGTCTACCACCCCCCTCCCCACTTACCCTACACATGGCTTTTTCAAGGGCACTTGCTTGTCTTTGGAAGCGGAGAGGTGCTCCTTGATTGGGGGACACAGCACAAGAGAAGACCATGCAAATGAACAGAAAGGTGCATCGTACCTTAGACTCTCGTCCCTCAGGACTGTTTGGAAATGGTCCCTCTTGGGAAAATTCGTCCAGACTACCCCATTAGTATTAACTGGCATTGTTACCCAATGGGACACCCTCTCCCCCCAGTGTATTAGTTGGAGACGGGGAGATTTTCAAACCTGGGTCAACTTTCTACCTACTCTTATTTTACCGAGAACTTTCCAAAGAATGGATCATTGCAGAAGTCACACATGACTTGTATTCATTTTTTGTTATCGGTATATATTGAGTATTACAATTTTAATGTAGTTTTCCTTTCTTAAAATGTGTATTGTTTTGGCACCCTCTGTATATATAGTCACGGGATGTAACAGTTATAGAAGATGTAACAGTCAAGGAATTGTAACAGTTATATAAGATGTCAGAGGGGTAATAGGTCGGGGGGTGTGTGTGTTATCACTTTGTGAGGGGTCTAACTATTATGTTGCTTTGTGTACCTGAAACTAATTTTTAAAAAAGAAGGGTATCAGAGGCTTGGAGATTTCACTAAACACCCAAAACTGAAGGAGACCCTCTTGTCCTATTTTCTCACATTATTTGTGTACATATTTGTTTACACTCAGTTATTTTAAATATGTTTATGTATTTGTGTATAGATATTTATAGGCAAATATATGAATAATATAAATATATCTCTCGGTTGTTCATGTTTTTGATAGTTATATAAATATGGTCCCACTGGATCTTCTTTGAGTTGCTTTTTATATTAAGTTCAGCGTTATGGCTGGTAAGTTTATTCATGTGGATTAAATATATCAGCTACAATGTCTTAGTTTTCGCTACTCCATTATATGAGTCCATTCTATCCATAGGCCGTCTAAGTTTTGATATTCTTTTTCCCTATTATCACAAGTGGGCCATTATTGATTTGTTCTTCAATATCTCGACATGTGCTCCTATGGGAAGGTAGTTTTTCCAGGTTCAACTTCCCGTAACACGTAGATTATTTATATGAAATGTTGGGTTCCACTCTGAAGTTCTTCCTCTAAACCTAATACTCTCTGTCACGAGGTATGAGGGAAGTGAAAGCTGTCTATATGTTGATAATGGAGTGTCTGCTGTAGTTTTCAAAATTGCATCTGACACTCGTATTTCCAAATGGACCCATTTGAGCTGACATGGGCAATTTTCACTCAAGGGTATATTCATAATATTAATGCAGTGTCAATAGCTATATTTTGCTCCTTGTATTATTCAACAGAGTTTAATTGAAAAGCATGAATTATTTGAGTGATTTCAGCATTAGAGTAAAAATTATTCCCGCTAGGATCCATCTTATAATACTGATATACATCACGGGACAATTATGTGTGTGTTTTTTTCCCCCCCAGCATTCTCAAGTTAATCATTACTCACTCTATTCTCAGGTTTAAAAGGAAATAACAATCAATAGTGCAATGGAACAGACGAAACGAATCTAAACGTAGGGACTTCTCAATAGAATGTGCCAAATTGGGGGGTGGGGGAAAGGATTACAGTGCGTCTTTCTAAGGTGGCTGTTGTTTGTGGAATCATGGCTTTGAATACCAGATTTTGCTCGAATTAGACATTGAGCTTTGATATACCAGTAAGAGGGTGATTTGCATTACAGACTCATAGTCTTTTTAAGTCCTACATACGTTCTGGTTTTCTTCAAAATTCAGTCCAGAGGTGCAGTGTTGCCTTTGAATTTTTAGAGCGACTCACGTGATCCCTAATGAACAATTATGATAGAACCCTACAAGGCGATCACATATTTTATCAAGGAGTGTGAAAGGAACTTAATGAGCCAGGTAAGAGGAATGAGGTGTGTGAGGAGCTGAGGAGTCCAGCTTGTGAAATTGCTCTATTACAGGAGGAAAACGTAAGGCTCTTCACAGAAAAATTCTTAATAGAACCAAGCTGACAAATACGTTCATATATCATGTAACTGGCATAGATAGATTTAGGGCTTTTCATTTTTTCCTTATAAATCTCTAATTAATCACCAAGTTTCAGAATAATTGAGTCTGTACACCTGAGCGCTTCCAAAGCTGTATCACTCAGAAGCACATTTGGCCTTTTGCATTCCTACCACCTCTTTCTGCTAGAAAGTTCACAAACGATCATACCCGAACTTCTCTGGGACCGAAGCTCCCATTATCTGAGTCACATACCACCTTGTGCTACACATTCAGGGTCTACACGTTGACCCCTGGAGAAACAAGGAGCACGTTTTGGGATTGCACTAAAATGTTTAATTATCTTTCCCCAAACAGCTGTTGCTTTAGGAGATAGGACTCGCCTGGAGCATCACTGGCTCAATCAATAAATTAGTCCTTCTCAATGTTCACAGGAAGGTTTGTTTTTCCCAAGTCTTGGAGTTCATCACTGAATGAATACAAAATGAGGCGGTGCTTTAAAACAAAACAAAACAACAACAACACTCATGGAATCATAAGGGAAAAGCAGAAACATTTACCGATAAGACTAACCACAGAGATGGAAAAGTGTACACATTCAAGAGATCCATAAATGGACATTCTAATTGTTCTGTCGTTCTTCAGACTTGGCTGGAGTTATGGTATTAGCTGTGATTGGAAAGAATATGCTTCACGCAAGCTATAAAACCCAGATTCTGGCACTATGACATTTTAACATCTGCTGCGGTCTTCTGGAGTTAGGGTCTTACGTCTTTCTTACCAAAAAAAAAAATGTTAGGCAAACAGAGAACATATTGTAGTTATCTACCAGTTTGTAGAAGAAGGAACTGGAAATCAGGCAAGTTGGTAATTTGCCCCATATTTCTATGTGTACTCAATGCCGAGCTGATGATCAGAGCCCAGGACTTCTAAATCTGAGAAGCCAAGTTCTCCATCCCCATGTTCTCTCCATTGTATAGAGCAGGAAAGTTTCCTAAAAATAACACTAGGTCGTTGGAACCTTAAATTAATGTGTTCAGTGTCGAATATTCAGGGATTTCTGATATGCGAGATAGGAGGACGATAATGGAACTGGAGTCTGAACGAAAATGAAGCAAAATGAATGGCAGTAACAAAGAAAAAAAAATCAGGATGTAAACCCAAAGCATCAACAAATTAAGGTGCAGATAATGACATAATGCTTTACGGAGGGTTTCTAATGAAAATACCCTAAGGGATCTCTTTATAAAGATATCTTCTGGATGAGTCGTCACTACTTTTGACTGAAAATTATTCCACGTAAACTCACATGGAAAAAAAAGCACGATACAGTCGTCATGAAATCAGTGAAAAGAAATCCCTTTAACCAGCTTCATATTTAAAGGAAATGTCCATTGTGAACCAGGTCTAGATTTCTTGGCATTGTTGTAAGGCAAGAATACTTAGTAGCACTTTAAGAATATGAACTTCTGTGTTAATGAAAGGGTCTATAGTGTCATATTAATGGTTATAGACGCTTTTCAGGGGGGCACCTGTGTTTATTTGGCTTCTGGGAAGGGGACTGAATGAGCCGAGTTACTACTAGGGTTCCTAACTGCCTCAGATTCAACGTTGTGCAAGCGATTTTCTCACTTTGAAGGTGTCCATATATCATGGAGAAGAAATAAAAACAAAGCCGAACCTTGTAAACCATCCACAAGAATTTCTGTAGGGAAATCTGCAAATGTAACTATTCTGAGAAAAGAGACAGGTTTATCTGAAGGAAGTTTCGCCCATGATTATGGAATTGGTAAGGATGACAGTGATTTATGGATTGAGTCTTTCAATGAAATGGAGACACAGTGACATCTGTTTCTCAGCACAGAGAAAGCTCTGGGAAGGAGAGTATCCCCCGAGAACAGGGTTTCAGCCATGGTAGAGAGTGTCCTGTGTAGTTTATCAGAAGAGGCAAACTTGCAAGCCAGCATGCCAAAGGTTATTTGAACACAGAGATGTAGATAAAAGCACAATAGAGGATTTCTTCCACGCGACAAAACGCCAGCATTGTAAAAGCAACGCTGAAGCCTGCTGGGCTATTTAAGGAGGTTATAATCAAGAATTCATGAGCTAAAGAACGATTGGCTGGTGTTATACATGGTTCTGCAAGTCTACAGGAGATTTCTACCTCACTCTACAGAACTTCAAGGAGGGAGGTAATCGAACACATCTGGGAAACAGCCTCGCTCTCTGAGGACTTAAAAGTTAACCTAGTTCTGTGGTTCTCCAATTCTTGTCCTGGGACCAGCAGCATCTGGGAACTTCTTAGAAATGCACGTTCTGGCGTCCTGCCTTAAACCTACTGGATCAGACCTTTGCAGGTGGGACCCATCGTGTGAATGTCACGCTTTAGTTGAGTGTTGCACCCAACCATGCCTCGCCGGGGGCTTGTGGTTGCCCCAAAACATCAGCACTACAACCTGAATGAAAATGCCATCCTTGGCGTATTTCTAGACTCCAAATCTGTGTTAGGATGCAATGAATTTTTTGTTAACACTTGGCCCATCCTGTAGGTTTCTGTTGTTCATTGACACCACTTTCTATGCACAGCTGCTGACACTTAGTTGTCACTAGAATTATATGCGTAATGGAATTGGGGCTGTGATGAGATGATTTCCCTAATGACACCCTGGAAATGAAATTGCTAAGAAAATTGCCTAAGATTAAAAACATAAGTAATAAATAACACCTGTATGAGTTAACGTCGGCCATCTTGTTTTTCCTAGTAAACTTTTTTTTTTTTTTTAAATCAAAGTACTGAAAACAATGACGGATAGTGTTCAATTATTAGTTAATTTTCAGGTGCAAGAAATAGCATCCTTGCAGAAGAAACAAGATATTCTGCTCATTGAATTCATTCTTTTCCATGATCTCATGCCTTGTGAAGATAGCAAAGCAACAGGATAGATATTAAATCACAATAGGAAATGCTAACAAAGTTTATAACCACAAATTATTTATCTAGAACAAACCCCTTATTTTTCAGAAAAAATATGTTAGTAATATTAACTCAAGGAAGAGAAAAACTAATTAATCAATTTTACAATTATGAGTCAGTCAAGAAATATATTCCCCAAATTGCATGAAATCTGATTTATTTGAAGGGCAAATTCTATGAAATTTTCATGTAACACGTTACTCCCAGGTTCTAGAATCTCTGAGTGTTAAAGAATAACTTTCCTCCAAAATTCCATCAGGCTACGATAACACTGAATTTTATTTTTAATGCAAGGAAAAATGAACCATCGAATAGTTGAACTCTAATTTCCATCAAGCATACATGGGCAACAATAAAAATAAAACAATTTTATTAGCAATTTTAATGTACTGGATGGAAAAATACACAACACTTCCCAATGGAGTTTAGTCCAGCAATGTTGAATATTAGGTGATCTATTAAAATGCTATTAGTACATTGGAAGAGCAAAAGGTCACAGTCATGCACGTGGCAGAGAACGCAACTCAACCTGAAACCACGTCAAATAGGGAAAACACATTTTGTACGTGAAACTTCCAGCAAACATCGTATCGTGACATCGTGCGTTGCCGCAGGAGGATTTGAACCTCCACATGGATGACACAGTATCAGTTTCTCCTTCCCCGTCTCCAGGTGCCTTCCCAGCAGTGCCCCAAATTCGCCTCCAGCAGTGGGACATGGGCCGGCTGACCCAGCCCTAAACAGTGATTCTCTGTAGGGCGCAAGGAGGGAGATGTGGTTAAGAAAAGACATGTCAAGGGAGAGGAGGAGAGAAGGCTGAGGAGGAGATATCCCTGAAATTGTTGCAGGACACCCTTAGTGTTAGAACGAGAAAGTGCGTGGTTGTTGCATCTTCCCGTCGTCACCCCATGGAGAGAAGCCACCCATGTCCTCTGTGCATTAAAAGACAATGAGGGTGCCCACCAGGCTGATACCAACCCCCTAACCTCTCTCTCCCACCCTCTTGGGGGAAGTACTAGAACTTGGAATGGAGTTCGGACTTCTGCGTGGACAACGTGGGTTTTCACTCAGCCTGACTGATCCATTCCAGCCGCTATTGAGCCAGCAAGACCTTCACTGGTAGAGATACTCCAACCGGCAGGAGACACCAAGACTTCCAGAAGCATCCACATGCGGGCAAGTCACGGTGAGCAACCAAGAGATTAACTGTGCTGGGTGGAAATTAATCCTGAGCGTGGCGTAATGAGGTCTAAGGACGGACTGAGAGCTGCAGAAGATGCAAGGAGATAGTCCTACGTTTGGGGAGGGACCCAGAGCGTGGGACGTCTCACCTCACTTGGAAAGACAAGTGAGAGCTGGGTGCACAAGGAAAGGTGGTTTTACTCAGACCTCTGTCACCCCAGTGATGTCACCTGGTACTTTGAAGGGATTTGGTGTCTCAGACCTACTCAGTCAGAATCCCCAGGGACGGGGGCCATTGAGCTGTGCTGGAAGAAGTCTTCCGGGTGGTTCTTACTGTCAAGTGTGAGATC
The DNA here is from genome assembly GCF_057876585.1 of Rhinolophus sinicus. Lineage (NCBI taxonomy): Eukaryota > Metazoa > Chordata > Mammalia > Chiroptera > Rhinolophidae > Rhinolophus > Rhinolophus sinicus. The sequence goes on along the minus strand of NC_142518.1, from coordinate 3,000,091 downwards.
CTCTAGACGATTGGGCCATCGGCTGTGAAACCACCTAAGCATGGGCCAGTGAACCCAGATGCGATGCTTAGGGAACAACCAGAATCCCACATTGAGCCCAGGATGGTATGGTTGTAAAATAATCCCCTTCTTATTGCTGCCATGTGCATCCAGTCTATGCTTTTAAATCAAAGCAAATGAGAGTCCATTAGAATGCAAGTGTCTTCCAAAGCGAGACACACAATCTGAATGCAAGCATTCTCGGTGTTTCCTAATCTTGTGAAGAGAAACGGCACCACCATTAGCTCCCATGCAGTACTGAACGGAACGCACATTGTGACCCTCTGGAGTTTTACTGTCGGGACAAAATGCTACTGTTTTCTCCTTGCCTGAGAGAAAATGCCAGAGGATGGTTTCCGTGAACATTTCATGTCATTATCTTAGTGCTGCAATATTTTAGAAATAGACCCCCAAGGGAAGAGACAAGAGATTTTGATTTTTCCCACTGATACCACAGAACATAACGTATAGCGTGAAAAGAAAAATCATTCTTATAGGAATCTCTCTTACAATTAAGGGTTGAACACACTTGAATTTCCACGCTCTTAAGCCCGTATAGGCCAAGAGGGTGAATGATGGATCTTACTGACCCGAAATATGCTTCAAAAGGACCTCTGCCCCAGTTTCCTGCCACCGGGGGATAAACCCCTGTCATATCACTTTAAATAAATCTGAACCAGTGGTTCAGTAGGCAAAGACTGATACATGAGCTTGAGAGGATTGACGATTACCACATTTTGTTAAACTTCTGTCAAAAACACAGGTTGCTGCTGGTCCAGATGGAGAAGACCAATGGCATTAAAATAAATGCCACTGCGTCAGAGAGGCAAAGAGCTGTGTCTCTCTCCCCACCCAACCCGTATCTATCATCACTAACTGAAAATGAAGGAATCGGCAATGTCCCGGGAAATGCACCAGTCAGTTAAACGTTTGCTTTAGAATATCCAATTCTAAAGTTATGTTTACCATTGTGCGTATATAATAGCACAGGTCTTACCTACGGGCAAGGTGTCCGTGAAAGTCTAGCATGGAAATGAAACGCACAGTAAAACTATCACGATACCGGTAGTTCAGTTGTAAGCAAAGATGAACGCTCCGTCTGAAGGGCCGGCCCAAATGAAATCAGATCTAACATGCTTACATTTTTTTGTCCTTTTATTTAAAACTTGTGCAGTGTCATTTCCAAGATACATTGAAATATAACTTGCTCTTCAAGGAACAAATACAATAAAATGGTGTCTGTGTATATGAGTATGTAATATAAACTATATGAAAGAGATTTTTTTTCCATATGAGCTTAACTTACTCTCTAGCGATGCATATTTCAGGAGGGAAATTCTCTGCCCCGTGAAGTTTTCATGCAGAGCAAATTAGCTGAAGCTGCAGCCTGTCATAGGTTTTAGATCAGAATGATTACATCTGGACACAAGTCGTATCACTTCTGTGGTGAAATAGCAAATGTAATATTTGCTTAGACACTCTTAGTTGGCGCAGGAAAGAGGCAGTGAGCTGATTCTTTTTTTGTCCTTTTCAAAAACGGGTGGCAGAGAACACTCACTTCATTTTCGCCGTTTCTGGTGTAAAATATAGCTGGAAGTCAGCAGGCGTTGGTGAGTTTCCAGTTACTCAACATTTCCTATGCGTTTCATATCGCCCATCTTTCCACATTTCAGCAAAGTAGACATTCTGGTATGTAGTGGCTTTGGTTTTATTTCCCAGAGACTAAGCAAGTTGCACACTGTTGTTTAACACGTATGTTCGAGAAAAACACAACGTGAAGGAAAGTCACTGTGAGCAGAGATATATCAATAACGTGAATATATTGCATATTAATAGATATCATGTATATGATATGTATAGAAAATATAAATCAACACGTATGTGTTATACTCTCAGATGTTTAAAATATAAAAATGTGTGTGTGTGTATGTGTGTGTGTGTGTGTGTGTGTGGCTATTTGGATAGTCTTTGTTTTCTTTTTGGAGTACCTGTCTTAAAGTTTCCATCTTTAAACATCCCAAGGCATCAAATCATCAAATGTTCTCCTTCTGTCTTCTGGCCTTACTCCATGCATTCTTTTCGACCGAAGTATTTATAAATAAAACAGCTTTACAAGGCAGACTGATAAAACAGGGTTAGCCAAGAAAATGTTTTCCTGTTGGAGTTTTCTCTTTGCCCACAAACCACAGTGACCTGTGTAAATCCTGTGCCTTTGAACTGGGAAAGGCTTTCTGTGAGCAGTACCGCACCGTTTTGGGGATAAAGTGCCCATCTTGGCTCTGTCATCTGTTATCTATTCCCGAGCCTCACCCTGGACGCGTTGTTCAATCTCCGCACACCTTATTTCCCTCATCCATAAAATGACCTGGCGGTTTGCTGGAGGATTGAGTGCAGCTCAGTCCGTATTTCTCATAATATGTGTATCTATTTTCTTAGAATAGAATGTCACAAAGAGTGGATGGTCTGTGACATCTTATCACCAGATACCTAGACTTATATGTGCTTTTCTTTAATTAAACCCTGGGTTAACAGACAAAAGTATGAGATTGGAAAGCCCCGTCAATGCGTTTTAAGTCGTTACTTATAGTGCACTCTTTTCATAAATTCTGAGGACAGAAGTGCCCTATACAGCAGTTCTGTCATTTCGTTATAACACTGATGTCGATGGAGCTTAACTCTTGTTGGATGTGTCACTTAGCCCAATTAACACGCTGATAACGTTTCAGGAGGAAAGGCTTCACTAGCGCCGACTCCGGTTTCGAAGACGAGCTGAATTAATAAAGTTTTGGATTTCAGGAAAATGTCAATAACCCCAGTAGCACTTGACAGGATGCTCTTGATTTGTAGATTTGGGGTTTCTCGATGGCCAAGAGAAAGGACCACGGGGCACTGTCCAGGGTCAGAATCAGAGAGCAGGACAAGCTCTGAAGCTGGAATGGAAGGGACAGTTCCACCATCTTGTCTGTTCCTGGAACATTAGGTTCCCTTGTTTGTGCCCTCATTCAATCTGCTGGTAAATGAGAATTATCCCAGAAGACAGAACCATGGAGGGAGTCATCAAAAAAAACCAAAACACAAAACAAAAAAAAACAACAAAAAAACAAAACAAACAAACAAAAAACACACAAAACAAAACAAAACAAAAAAAACACACAACCAAAAACAAAAAAGTATACTTAGTCTCAAAAATATTTTTTCAAACCGCAGACAAGAGAAAACATCTCAAAATGTTAGTACAAAGCAAAGAATCATTCTTTTTCCATTTTCCCCTTGATCTGCTATTTTCAAATGAATTTTTTATGCCAGAATCCAGTTTATTCCTACAAAAGTGAACTTTCTGTAGGTAAAAATGTACCACAATTCCTTTTCAAAAATTAGCTTTTAGGTTCAGGCCAGAGTGATACAAAGCAAACAATTGCCCAGTAAACTTTAAAATACTGCCTAATAGAACCCTCTTAAGGGACGTAGCCCACCTGTCATTTCTGTGTGTGTTTTTCCCCCATGGATGTAAAGAGCATTTTAAGTTTTAATGTAAGACTTTCTTGTAGTCATTCAAGGGCTAAGTTAGACCTTTGCAGTGAGACCTAGTCAATATTGAACAAAGGATATGTGTTATGACTCTACATTTTCTATGTGTTTTGCCTGTTCTGACTGATTCATAATGAACTTGGTTACTGGTGTTATTGAACAGGAGTCAGTTGTCCTTAGTGGACATGGGATGGGAAGAAAGATGCCCCTGCCAGTTCAGCATCGTCCTCTGTTTGGTTGTCGTGTTTCAGCATGAGGTCATTTCACACACTACGAGTCACTTGGTGTGGATGAAAGCAGTCGTCTAGACTTTTGTGTGTTGCACAAAATGACGCCGTATGCCAACCAGGGTTTGACTCCCTACGCGCTTTCCCTGTGTTATCAAATCCTTTTTAACCTCTCCCATTACATCTTGGGCCAAAGGAGGCCGAATGGAGACCTCCATGATGGAGCAGACAAAGGATAAAATGCACTGGCGAGATAAATTATGGACTTTGCATAATGGCTTGTACGGTCAGATAAACATACTCAGTGTGATGGAATCTCACTAGGACGACCAGCTCTGATAGGAGAGGATAGGCCACTTGCCAAATGTGTGAATTTAGTCCAGTCTTTCCACTTCTGCAGACATCAGTTCCATCTATTATTGCACCAGGGTAATAAGCCCTTAGGGAGATGGTGAAGTTAAATAAAGCTATGGTGTGTGAACTGTGACACAATCTACAAACCTCATTGGTCACACAATTTATTCGAACTTCTTGCTCTGATCGCATTTTCTGCATAGCCGCATTTTGCATTCATTACATGGAGCTAGAGTATTTTAATTAATTGCCCCAGGTTTTGGACTTCGACACTTGGAGAAAATGCTTATCTCATTGCTTTATTCCTGGCATTAGATTATGTTCCTTGCCCTCAATAAATGACTGCTGAGTGAACAAGTGAGGGATTGAATGACAAATTATTGCATGATCAAATGGGTAAACGGAGGAATAAACCCTGTATATAGTCTATCAGTGCAGTACGGAAAGCATAGAGTTTGGGGAGAGAAGAGACAGTTATGCTTTACGGCATTTATTTTCAATTGCTTGTTATCTGGACCACTAAACTAAGGCCATGCTGGAACGATAATTGAAATCTTACTGTGTGCTTGTCCAATTATTTCATATGCGTGCGAAGGAAGACCAATCTGCGGGTCTAAATTGCAGTGCTACCTCTACGTTTTCTCCCGACTCACATTTGCACACGTTATTATTTTTCACTGATTTGTATGGCTCTCTCTTTAATGATTGGTCTCTCTCCACTGGGTTTTCAGTTCCGTGGGCGTTTCAGGCATGTTTCTGTTCTATCCCCAGGACGGAGGACACTAATGATTAATTTGTATTCCATATTAGAAAAGTCCATACAGCTTTCATTTTTTTTTTAATTCTCAAAGTTAATAATTCCGAAAGCTCCAATTCCGCATTTAATACGTTCTTTGTTAAAAAGTGAAAATGTGGCATTCTGGTACTTCTACTTGAAACGATTATGGTTTTCCAATTGATTATATTTTATTCAGTTTTTGGATTTCTTCAACACTTCAAACCAGGCCATTGTTTGGGAATCATTATGACTCTTGGCCTTTCTTGAAGCATGAATTCGGTCGTATAAATTTAATATTTCAAAGTCTGCTCCACCTGAAACATTAAAGGAAAAAAATCTTTGGGGGTGTGGCAGAAATGCGCAAATAAAATTCCTGCTGTCATCCTTCCACCGATTCAATTTTCTTGTGTTTAGCTGAATCAGAGATTAGGCTTTGGACCCGTAACAAACATAAGCGAAATTTCCAAAATTGTCAAACTTGGTCAAAATGTGTTGGAGTTTACCTACCCTTTTCCTTAAGTGTAATGAATTTTTTTTATTTAAAAGCCCTAACTAAAAAAATAAATACAACTAATCTTAGGGGAGTAGGAACAAAAACAAAGGCTTTGATTAATGAGTACAATGAGACAAAGGCTAATCTGTTGGCCCCCTGAGGTGAGAAAATGGGGGTGGACTCTCTTGTTCTTTTCCCTGTACCTTTGCTTAGAGGGACTAATGGCTTAGGGGCGGGTGAATTCACCCAAGGCCGTGGAACTCACCCAATGCAATTCACTTCTGAAGAACCCCATCCTAATATCAGAGGGGGTCTCCGCCCAGCGTTGATACCACTTGTGAAGAAGAAATGCCTTGTAATATTATGGACTTTCAAAGTTATTCGCCGTCTCAAAACTGGTTCAACCTATAAAATGCAAGAATGGCCCAATGTTTATTAACGCTATGCACCAAAATAATGAATCACAGGGACGTGAGCCACGGGATCCATAGGTGCCAAAATGAATCTGATAAAATTCAATGTCTACTCTACAATGCCTAATAATAATAATAATTAATAATAATAATAAAAGGCTGGTAATTTTGTTAAAAAAAGCAAGTATTTTCACCCATACACCGACACTTTCATTCATATAGAAACATTAGAAAAATTTCGATTAAGTCCGTGTAACAGAAGGATGCCCACTGTCGCCGTTATGGTTTAACACTGTTCTGAAATTACTAGTCAATTCAGTTAGACCAAAAAAGAGAAATAGGGAATGAAAATCCAGAAGGAATGCAAGAGTTTGCAGTTGTGAGTGTATACCTGTGAAACATTAAGACTGGATCTGAAAACCTGTCAGAAACAAGAAGAGCATTCAGTAATCATATTCAATGTTTCATCCGTAATACATAACATAAAATATATGCTGCTGCATTTCTTAGAGATTTTTTGATCATTTCCACCATTTTTCCATATGAACTTAATATATGTTTAATCTGTGTAGCACAATAGTACAGATCAAAAACAAATTCTAAAAAACAGCAAGAGTATTGAGGCAGATCTACTCACCAGATGTGGACATATGACATCAACCAATTTTAACAAAAGTTTGGTATAGCTGTGTGTTCAGAGAAATCAATAGAAAATGTTGATGAAGCTGCCCCAGCACATATTGGCATTTTATTTTTAATAAAGACAGCAATTCAAACCAACCCAGAGCACACAGAATAACCACCCCATATATGTACTATGTCAAATAGCTAACCATTTGGGAGGGAAAAGCATGTGCTTCCCGTTTCCGACAAAGAAAATTCTACATACATCAAAGATGTAAACATGAAAGGGGAAAAACACTCACACTGGAAGAGACGGGATAATATCTTTAAAGATAATCTTAGAGGACCAGAAACATTTCTAAGCCAAGCCCAAACCCGGATACCATAAGAAAGAGACCGATCTATTTGATAGTATAAATTTTTAAAAACCCAACAATTCCTGCCAAAAATAGCAAGCAAAGGCAAAAGAACAAAATCATGCAAGATAATCACACAGCCTAACAAGATCCCAGCAGAGAGAGTGGGCAGAGGACATGAACAGGTATTTCACCGAAGGATAAATAATATTTGCTTATAAACAAGAAAAACTGCTGAAGCACATTCATAATATTAACAGGAAAATTGAAACAGATTAGATATAGACAGATACAGGTGTAGGTATAGATATAGATACGATATAGATACAGGTATAGCTATCCATATAGATATGTCCATTTTTTTTACCTTTTCTCGACAAAACTTAAAATGTTTGAAAATACATATAGTAACGGCAGAGATATGAGGAAACAGTTTCTCTCATGCACTATTGGTGGAAATGCCAACCAATCAATCCATTCTCTGGAAAGACATTTGACCTAGCAATTCCAAATCTAAATATTTGCATCACCCATATATTCAAATATATGCACAAAGCTAAACAGACAAAAGTGTTCGTTTTCGCATTATTTATAAAACAAAAGACTAGAAGCAACCCAAGTGGCCATAACTGGGGTTTCGTAAGATAAGGTATGATACCTTCACACAAAGGATTACTTTGTTTGTAGGATGGTGTGGAAAGTTTTCAAGATAAACTGTTTAAAGAGAAAAGCAGGCACGGAGAATGTGTATAACATCCTCCATTTGTGGGAAAATAATATACTTACATGTGTTTATATATGTGCGTACATAAATACAAAAACATACACATGTAAACACAGATACGTGTACATAAACCAATGCACAAAATATATGAAAAGGGTGGTTGGTTTGGGTTATGACTGGTTTATTCTTCATTGCATATCCCTTTTTCCTTTTCATATTTTTTCATTGCTTTTAAATTAAGAAGCTAGTTAAACACAAATGAGAGAAGAAAAATTAAATTAACATCCAAACCATCTTACTTTTTGTTATTGTTCTTTTTCTCACAGTTCTACCCAATACTGTTGTCTTTTTAGACCCAAACAAAAGATAACAGTCTCTGGGATTTCCCCCCCCAAATAAACACTGATCTGTTACTGGGTTATAAACTGCAATGAATCTCACTTTTGTCCTGAGTCAATTCGTAATTTCATGTTTCTCTGAGATGTATTAGGGATTTGCTGAGTCTTATCCTTGCTCTTATGACGCTCAATTACATGCACTGAAGTCCAGTTAAAATTTTTAAATAGTGTCCCTTGAAAGAATGCTAGTGAGACTATCACTTCATAATACATATTCTATAGCTTTTTATATTTCCATAGATATCATGTTTTGGCTTTGCCTTCTTACTACATTACCATTCCATTATTATCTCTATCTGTCATCTATCTATCTATCTATCTATCTATCTATCTATCTATCTATCTATCTATCTGTCTATCTATCATCTATTCATCCATCCATCTATCCATCCTCTCTCTCTCTCTCTCTCTCTCTCTCTCTCTCTCTCTCTCTCTCTCTCAATCTATCAACCCAACTGTTCATCCATTCATCCCTATATCTATCTATCATCTAACTATACATTTACCCATCCATCCTTCTATCTACCTATCCATTTATGCTAATCTACACCGTGCAATATCTGTGCATGTAATACACTATAGACATAATATAGGATAAGTCTAAGAATAAAATTCTATGCTCATTTGTCGGAATTTTCCAAGCCACGAAAAGATCACTTCTGACTCCCCGGAATTCTATGAAGAATGATACTGGAGAAACTCAAACTACCATGAGCGTTACTGCAGTAACGGTTGTCAGTCAGGTACCTCTACTTCCCTCATCTTTATACGCCTGTCACGTGCCGACGTCCGCAGCCCGCCTCTTCTCTCTGAATGTGGGCCATTAAGTGTGTGTAGCTGCACAAGAAGACGGGAGGGTGAGAAGTAAAACATTCAACTGCCCTGCATTTCACTGGCGTGGGTGTCAAGCGCAATAAACGTGTGTGGGGCCTTTTGGGCCACACAGGTTCCTATTGTATTGCTTCTCAGAGCTCAGTGGCATCTGTTGATTCCACTAAATAAGTGACAAATGGAAAGACCGAGAATGCAATTGAGTGGGGGATAGGATTGGATTAGGCTGGGTGACAGCTCTGTTCGATTTAGGTCACTTGTCACAAGCATAAATGAGGTCACGTATTTCCCTGGGTTTAGATGACGGCCTGGACCATCGCTCACCCAGGTGCAGCTGGACGTGGAGGCTGTGGAAACAGTGCTGGACAGATCTCTGATGAGGGGGGCAGAGTGGAGGTGGGGGCTGTTGGATGGAGAGCTCACGGCCGGTGAGGGCTTCAGGACTCGAGACTGAGCTGTATGCCCCCGGTTGCGGGGGGAGGGCTGGGCTGGGGCGTTTGCATTTTCCTTCCTCCTGAAGGTCCAGGTGAGAACAGACCAGTTGCCTGGCTTGCTCTGTGCTGACGTTGTTTATTGACTTAACCCCTCTCCTGCACAAACCCCCCAAACTAGCAGGGTGTCTGAGAGTCAACGTGTGGTTCCCCAAAACCATCACCATGTTTGTGTAACATCTCCCAGAGGATGTTGACGTCTCACTCTATTTGAAGTTAAAAAAAATGAACTGTGTATTAAAGACATATTTGCAGGACCTCCAAAGATTGAGAGAAACTAGCTCCATGATTGCACAAATAATAAGAGAGAAAAAAAAATGTTTTTAGACCCTTATCATTGGGTCACTGACTCACTTTGTGACAGCGGGGTCTCCTGTTGCTGTGTGAACTCCCCAAAGTGCCAATCACATGGAAAACCATGACAAGGCACCCTGTGTTTAATTTTGCCAAGCTGCTGAGATCGGTCTCCAACTTGCTTCAGCCACACTAGCTTTTCCACATCGCAAATGAAAACTGGCCTTTTCTTGACTCACTGAGTGTTCACCTTCCATCCTGGGTCCCTCTTTTCTCCTTTTCTATCTGGTACCCTCTTCCCCCTCAAGGTCCACATAATGCACCTACGTCCCCTACGAGTGTTGTGAAGATGCCCACACTCACCCAAGAGACTTTGTCTCTTCCCCTGGCTCCACGCAGCCTGGGACCCCACCCCACCCCCGTTGTTAAATCAGACAACGTTCTAATGTGTGTGGTTACACACTGACTTCCTCTAGGGACTTCACGTGTTGCATGGGCACTTGACATAACTTTGTGCCCTCAGCTCCTGGGATACGACTGAGAAGGCCTTTTAAAAGTTCATGAAAACAAAACCAAAGCAAAAACAGGAAGGGAGGGAGGGAGGGAGGGAGGGAGGGAGGGTGGGAGGGAGGGAGGGAGGGAGGGAGGGAGGGAGGGAGGGAGGGAGGGAGGAAGAAACATGTACAAAAATGCTTTCAACATTCTGGGAATTGCAAGAACATTCTGGGTGTTACATTTGTGACAGTGCCCATGTTTCTCCAGGGTTATGTCAATTCTGTTGTGCTGCCTCCTCCTCTGAAGTCAGAATTAGGAGTGTGGAGTCCAGCAGAGTGTGTCAGGCTTGGTACTAGAGCTTGGATCACCCTTGGTGGTGGGCAGGCCACCCTGTGATTTGTATGAGGTTGATCATCAGGTCTCTCCCTCCCCGAGACACCGGTAGTAACGCGTCGCCCCCCCAGTTGTGACAACCAAAAATGTCTCCAGACAGTGCCAAGTGTCCCGTGGGGGACAGAGTCACCTCAAGGTCACTGGAGTGACCTACACTTTCTTCTTTCCTAAAGAGTACCTGGAGCGGGGTCATTGAGGAAAGGAAACCATCAGCAGCTATGGGGAAAGAGGAAAGTGGCTGCCGTTTACTTGTTGCCCATAATCGAAACCACACGAAGCTAATGTGTCTTCTCCAAGGAGGAGAGACAAAAGCCTAGCACACGCAGAAGTGATGGAGGCATTCCCATCCTAAGGGGCCTTGTCTGGGGAGCAGTTTCAGGACAGGTACGCACGTGATAAGAAAGTGTGGTTTGGGGTGACCAGCTGGGAAGTGGGTGGTGTAGCTGCCGTTTGTGTTTCAACAGGCCCTCCTGGGTGACCCTGTAATGGTGTGGGGTCTGCGTCCTAATACAAATCATAGATCAGGGTCTTGGACATGAACGGAATCCACAGCGTGTCCCTCTTCACAGCCGAATTTAGTCTCCTTCGAATTAAACATGTTGATACCAGACAACCCCCAAATCTTTATTCTCAGAAATCACCCCTCACATGCTGCCCACTTTTGTGTTGGTGGTTGACGATTCATGACATGCCCTGAGCGACTCAGATAATGTCAGTATTAACTCTTAAGTCAGCAATAGGAAAAAAGGAAAGAAATGCAGAGTTTTGTCTCCACCTCTACCAAAAGACTACGTTACTATGCTTAAGCATTTCAAATTGTTTCAGAGATAGAAAGGAAAGGTCACTGCATTAGGCTGGGCTCTCCAGAGAAACAGAAACGATAGGATGGATATAGATATAGACATAGCTAGATGCAAATATAGACTGACATATGACATCATACATATCTACCGTGTTTCCCCAAAAAGAAGACCCAGCTGGACCCTCAGCTCTAATGCGTCTTCTGGAGCAAACATTAATGTAAGACCCGGTCTCATATAACAGTAAAATAAGACAGGGTATTATATTATATTATATTATATTATATTATATTATATTATATTATATTATATTATATTATATTATGACTTGGTCTTATAGTAAAATAAGACCGGGTCTTATATTAATTTTTCCTCCAAAAGACGCATTAGAGCTGATGGTCCAGCTAGGTCTTATTTTTGGGGAAACACGATAGTATGGAACTGTATGACGTATATCTGAAAAGTGAAATAACTGAAATTGAAAGGGTTTTCTGTGAGTTCCTTGGCAATAACTGCAACGTGCTAATTCAACATATATTTTTTTAAGTACAAGGTAGGATTAATGTTTACATTTGACTAACAAAATCCCCGAATCCTAATTATTTTCCATGTGTGGGATGAGAGGAATTGGTCTCAATATGTTGCTCTCTACCTGCCCCCCACCCCGACCTTGTACTCACCAAGTATATTTTGAATTAATGGAGAGTTAATTAATGGAGATGAATGCCCGTCTCATCAAATATTGGAAATTTAGCTGAAGGAATGATAGACTTCTGCTGGTATTTTACTGAAATTTTACAAAATATTCAGATCAAGTCATTTGAAAATGTCAGACAAAAAACACCCACTAAACATTTGAAATATTTCTCTGTGACAGCCTTCAGTGTCCTTGGATGAGAGACAATTCTATTTGCAATGGAATCTTCAATTAACTTATTTTTTTTCTCCAGGGACATCATTTTTATTGGTTATGAATATTTACTGTTATGTGTTACCTCACATAACTTAGATACATCCCGTTTGAAATCGTGGTGTTTAAAGGATCCTTTCAGGCCATCGGATAATAATGCATATTCCATGAAAGGGATTGCTGGGAGAATGTAAGTTGGACCAGTTTTCAGAGTGAATTTGGAGTAATAAAGAGCTTTTCATGACTGGCCTCCCAGTTCCTATTTGTTCTCCCTTCACGCTTTTCTTAGAGAAGGGTTGCTTTGACTGCTCAGACTCTTTGTGGTTCCATGTGGATTTTAGGATTTATTTTTTTTTATTTCTGTAAAGAAGTCCATTGAAATTTTGACAAAGATGATTGCATTGAGTTTGTCGGTGACTGGGAAGTATAGGCATTTTAACAATATTAATGCCTCCGATCCATAAACGTAAATGTGTTTTTGCTTTTCTGTAGCTTCTTTAACGTTCTTCATATATGTTTTATAACTTTCTGTGTACAGATTTTTCACCTCATTGGCTTATTTATTCCTAAGTATTTTATTGTTTCTGTTGTGGTTTTCAATGAGATTGCTTTCTTAATTTTCTTTAGTTCTAAGAGATTTGTTGTTGTTGTTGAGTCTTTAGGGTTTTCTACAGACATGGTCATGTCACCTGCAAACAGAAATCTTACTTCTTCCTTTCCAATTTGGATGCCTTTTTTTTTTTTTTCTTGTCTAGTTGCTGTGGCCAGGACTTGCACTGCTGTGTTGAACAGAAGTGGTGAAAGTGGACTTCCTTGTCTTGTTCCTGACCTTAGAGGGAAAGCGTTCCGTTTTTCATTGTTGAATATGATGTTAGCTGTGGGGTTTTCATAAATAGCATTTATTGTGGTAGTTGAATTCTAAGAGTAGATACAATCTTTTCTGTTTGCTTCTAAAAGATGCATACAGAATTCAAGAGGTAGGAATATCCACATCTTTAGGAAGCCATACCCAATCTATGAAGAAGGGCCGAGATCTCACTGTGTCCACTTTCGCTGTTCCTCTATCAACTGGTGTAGCACCTTCTGACCGGGAAACAGGTCTAGAATATTCCAGGGATTCCCCAGAGACCAACAGGACATTGCAGTTTTGCTTAAGATACAGTTACAATTCATAATCCTGAAACACTCATCCTGGGAATTGTTTTACTTTCTAAAATCATTATTCTCTCTCTCTAAAGCATTTTATCTCACTGCTCCTTGAAACCACATTCTAGGAGAGGATAGCATCTCTTATTTTTTTTTTTTTATTGTGTTTTAATATACATTTTAAAATTCTTCACCACCTCTCAAATTACACAGTTTTATTATTTTTAATCTCACTGGAAATATTCTCATTTTGATTGCAAATTTGAAGAGTGTATAATGTTGCATACATGTAATTTATTTCCAGTTTATATCCTTTTTCAGAAAAAGACTATCAAGAATGGTCAAAATGACATGTATTACATTATAAATACCACCCTCAGAGCAATACTTCTTGTTGTTTGTATGTATATAAATCAAAGAGATGGTGTGTTTAACAGAGAGAAAGAGACAGAGAGAGCTGCATCTAGGCTATAGAATTCAAGAAAATATGATTTTATTACTTTTTAAAAACTGAAACCGAATGCTAAGATTTCCAAGGTTCCCCTCATTTTGCCTTATATCATAATTAAGTCAAAGAAAAGATTTCACTTTTGAATTTCAGTTAACCTGGAATTTCCCTAACACTTTCCTGCATATTCCCTCTCACACTCTGAAAAGTAAATCTAACTTCCATTTGCCTGCTGTTCTATCATGGCCCGGTTTCAAAGAACTCTCTGAACACGCATATGCAACATTCTACAGGATTTCCATGTGGGCAAACTAGGGAGACAGCTCTGCTGAAGGTAGCCTTATTTGGCACAACCAGAGGAGAAAACAAATTTCCTTCTCTGATTGCAATCCTATCATTATCAAAGAAATAATTTAATTTCACGTGCCTGCTTTTTGACTAGCGCTATGCCTGTCATCAGTAATAAACCCAACCGGTTTAATGTAACACACACAGCTGGGTCTGCGAAGCATTTATGAAACCCAAAGGAGATTGTGAAATTGGGCATGGAGGCTACTGGTATCACTCTTTCCCGCCGATCAAAACAGAAAGGAGAAGACACTTTTCAGTGTTTCTCTGGAATCTTCTGTTCCCCTGCAGCCATGAAGATATCCAGTGAGAAAGTTCTGCAGCTCTCAAGATGAGGCTCTAAGAGCAAGTTGGTACCTTCCTCTGGGGCAGTAGTGACCTTTCCTGGAGAGCAGACAGTTAAGGTCAAGCCTGCTCCATTTGCTTCTGGCTGTGGCAGCCATCAGACCGATTCCAGGTCCTCCACTGGGCAGCCCCCAGCAGGGAGACCTGCATGCTTATATTGGCCAGATTAAGTTCACCAGCTGCCCGAGTGCATGGCCAGCCTCATCTGGGGGTCAAAAAATAATTTTCCTCCCATGTTTCTAAATTCTTATGCCTGGGCTAATAATCGTATTAACGTGAAACAGATTAACAGGAGGAAATGCCCAAATTTTATTACGGATGTACATGGGGGGTGTGCCATAAGAATATTCAACCCTCGATCGTGGGCAGTTGAGGTTTATATGAGTTTTATAGTCTGGACCAGGTTGGTGAGGCAGGAGTCTGAGATTTGAAAGGCAAAGCAGCTTGTTCACAGGTAGACCAGAAAGAGTAAACACGGGGGAAACAAATTCTTACTCGGCCCAGAAACCATGGGACCCGGAGGGGAGGCCAACAAAAGAGCCTTTGCTAGATTTCTCCCGTCTGCCACATTCAGTTTACATTATGGTGCTAAGAGACGCTCCCTTCCTTTAAGCAGGTTTTCCTACCTGAATCCCTTTAGGCAGGTGGTGGTGGAGGTGTCAGTGGTTCTTTCTGAAACTTTGTTTTCTTAATAACCAGCTTAAAATCATTATTCCAAGAGGCATATTTTGGGATGGCAAAATGTTGGTCCCCCTTACAAACCACAGTTCCAGAATGTATTTCTCACATTTTACATAATTATATTCAAAGTATCAACGAGTTTTATATTTTGGGCTCCAGATTCATAATGATTCATTCCATTAAGACGTTCTTAAGTTTTTATTGTTTAATTATCCGCACCTTGGCATTTTAAAATATTTTAACGCTGGCTCAGGTAACCGGGGATTCGAGAAAGACTAAAACCAGTGTCGGCTTCTCCTGAGGTTCCCATTGCTCCCATTATGTCTCCTTAGAATTTAATATTCGTGGTTATTTCTCCCTTTATTGAAATTGATTTTAAAATCTCTCTTACCTTGTTTGGAAATAAACTAGGAATATCTATCAGCTTATTGATACTAGAGGCACCTGTAAAGTTTAATCACTCCTGGGAAGACTGATAACCAGCTCACCATTAACGATGCTTATTAACTTCGGGATGGGGCAGGCTGGGCAGGTGGGTGTCCCAGCGCCCCTAAATACTGGCATCTCCGGTGTGCTGAGAAGGGCTCATTTTTCCCAACAAAATCTCCCCCACCTGGAGGGTGGCAGCTGAATTTCCACCCTTCATTGGATGACTGAATCTTTTATTAAGGAACTGGAACTAAAGGTTAAAATGTAAGTACCCCTGAAAAAGGTGAGATATTGAGTAAAAGATGTGAAGTATACTACAGGACTGTAGTAATTTCCTAGGGTTGCCCTAACAAATTATCCAGATGGCTGGTGTGGTGGGGGCGGGGAAGCTGAAAACTGCAGGAATCCATCCTCCCCCAGCCCTGGAGACCAGGCATCTGCCATCAAGGTGTCCCAGGGCCTCGCTCCCTCCAGAGGCCCCAGGGGACGGTCCCTCCTGCCCCTTCCAGCTCCTGGGGGCTCCAGGCGTCCCTGGGCTGGTGGCCGCCTCCCTCCCATCTCTGCCTCTGTGTCGTCTCTTCTAAGGGCCATTATAATTAGAACTAGGGCCCATTTTAACCCAGGTGCTCTCCCTGCTTGCTGGCACCGAGCGTCTAAAACCCTGTAATTTCCTGAGAAGAGTGTGAGGGGTGAGAAGAGTGTCTTTTGTGATTCCTAACAAGCCTCTTTCAGCCACACCTGAGTTTATGCTAATGAGGTGACCCCTTGGAGAGTGGGGGGCTGGAGTGGTTGCCAGAGGAACCAACCCAGTGATAAACAGTTGCAACTTTCAGGCCCACCCCCAACCTCCAGGGAGGGGCTAGGGCCTGGAGACTGAGTTCATCATTACCAACCAGTGATTTAATCCTTTACGCCTAAGGGGACGTCCAGGAAAACCGTAAATAAAGGGGCTCAGAGGGCTTCCGGGTTGGAGGACGCACCCACCAGTCAGGACGGTGGTGCACCCACACTCCGTGGGGCAGAGGTCACCCTGTGGACCTCTCCATCTGGCTGTTCATCTGTGTCCTTGCTGATACACGGCTAATAGTAACTAAAGTGCTTCCTGAGTGTTTGAGCCATTCTAGCAAATTTTTGAAATGGAGGAGGGGCCATGGGAACCTCCAGTTTGTGGCCAAGTCGGACAGAAGTGGGGGTAACCTGGGAATCTGCCACTTGTGATTGGTGTCTGAAGTGGGGACAGTCTGGCGGGACTGAACCCTTAACCCTTAACCCCTGTGACCTCTGCACTAACTCAGAGTAGCCTCAGAATTGAATTAAATGGTGGGACACCCCTTTGGCGTCCACAGAGAACTGGAGAATTGCTTCGGTGTAGAAAACCCACACATGTGGTGTCAGAGTCTTGTGACTAGAGAGTCAGCGATGAAGCATAGCTGCCTTGTCCCGCAGCATCAAACTCTGGGTACCCAGACGACTTTTCACATACGCGTGAGTCCTGCTTTTTCCTGGACAGTAGCCCCAGCCGTCTTCACTGATGGCAAAGCGTGTGATATGAGTCATGTGTGGTTTCCAGGACCTCACACAGTCCCTTGGGTGTGATAGTTGTTCCCAAAGTTTATGAAATGAGTTGAATGGATTCTCCTTTGGAAACTATTCTAGCTGTTTGTGTTCTCTCCTGTTCATCTGCAGTGTCCATTTAGACAAAAAAAAAAAAAAAAAAAGAAAGTCTGCATCTGATCAAACTGCTTTGTTTAAAGGGTTTGGTCAAACTGAAGAAATGAAACTGTTGTGTCTTAGATATTCGTTGGAATGCACATTGGTACGTGTTAAAGAAACATTTGCTTTTTAAAAAACTAGTTCTGCGTCGTTTGCCAAATGTCCCAATCCCCTTTGTTTTCGCCCATCTGGTTTGTTTCTTATGACTGTGGTGGAACGTCTCATAGCCTCTGCTCTGCTAAGCCTGGAAGTCTAACCAGTTAGGCCTGGGTGGGGTTTCTGGGCTTCTGACCTTGACATACAACATTTTTGACCTGTTTGAATTTTCTTTCCATTTTTTAAAAACACTTTAAGACAAAAGTAGGTCACATGTTGTTATGCAAGAAATGTTTACTCTGAAGCCATTTCAGCAGGAGACGGGTAGGCACTGGACTTGGTCAGCTCTAGTTTCCATCAGCCTGCCAGACTCTGGGTCGGACGAGGCCGTCAGCGAGGTCCCGTTTTAGCTCCCAGGAAGCCCAGGAGAGAGGTGGACTCCAGGTTAGAGAGTCAGGTCACCCTGGGAGGTCCCTGACAATCCAGGTGTTGTGCTTCTACCTGCTGTGGCTGTCTGCAGCTGGGTGGCTAGGTTTCTGTGCACGTCTGGACTGCAACTCAGGACAGAAGTGTGACGTGAAGGCAGAGAGACCAATCCCTTCCTGTGCATCTCTACCGCTTCACAGGACACTTCCCAAAAGCCTTCTGAAAGACATCCCTCCCCATCTTATTAGCAAGAATCAGATCCAGCCCAACTTCTGAGCAGGACGCTAGCAAGATGACCGGGGTGGCCTTGGGTGCAGTCAGATAGCCCCAGGGCCAAAGATGGCGTCAGCTTTTCTGTGGACGTTGGGCTGCAGGGGGAAGGAGTGAGGAGATAAAGACAAGCAAAATTATACCTCTCACTGGAAGTGTAGATGGGAAAATTCAACCTGAGAGGCAACTGCTGGGTTCCAATGCACATGTCTCCAAGGGTTGGTTTGCTTTGGCTTTTGTTGTTGATAGAATGACATTTCTGACGGTATAAGATTATGACTGCCTGCCTCTGTTTACGTCAAATCGAGCAGAAGTTAGAAAGGGTCAGAGGGGGGAAAAAAGCATGACAAAGTCGATGCCTTCATTGGATTTTATTTTCATTGCTGAACATGACGGAATGAAAAAAACAACAACAGCGCTTTCCATAAGGCCACGTTGTTGTCAGAGAAAGAATGGAAACAAAGCTGAAATAACACCCAGTGACTTCTCATCCTGAAAATGCACTGGACATTGTAATTATCTCATAAAAGACACCGACTCAATTTGAAAAGTCTTTACACAAACTCCACGGTGATGTAGAGCTTGTCACAGATGGTCCATTTGATTTGAGGATAAATAAAGCAGTATGATTCAAGCAAAAGAGTCGCAGGGTGGTTCTGGTTTCTCCAGTCCAAACCTCCCGATGTTTCCAGTGTAAATGGCTTCTGATTTTATTTGCATTGTAGGGCTGGGCAGAACCGCGACCATGCTCACACATCAAGCAAACAAAATACATTAGGTTACGAGCCAGGGGTGAATGCCTCCAATCCCTTGTACTAATATGTTCAGATAATGATAGCTTGAAAGGGCTATTCTGAACTAATTACCAAGAGACATGGAAATCTAGTTTTCATTAACTATATTTTTCACTAATTTTCTGTATTTGACTTTACCTACCTACACACAAAGACTGTCCTTTCTGCGAAATAGTTAGTGAAATTATGATGAGCGATGACAAACCTTGGGAAGGAAGCTTCCCTGGAGATTTTGATGGGGCGACCGAGCAAAGTTTTATTTTTATTTCTCTTTATGTGCAAATTCCCTTCCAAAGTCACTGCTTCGTCAGTGCCTCCTCAGTGAAATTGTTGGCTCCCTTTTTTCTTCAGTCCCCATCTGGCCTCAACGGGAACAGTGTCTGGTTTACCATGGATTTGTGACCTGTCCTGTAACTTTGCCGCCCTCCAGGTCGAAGGTGCCTCACGGTGCTTTAGGAAACCCCAATGGTCAAGTAACCACTACGTTTCCTTGAATCTAGGAGACCTTTGATTGTGCAGCAAGCACACCCCTATAATATGGGGTCTCTAAAAGAGACCAAACCAACATTGCCAAGGAAACTGGTGGTGTAATGTTTTCTTATCACGTAGATGTGTATTTTTTGAATGATCACAAATGGTGGGTGCATCTCCCTGGACAAAACGTTGACCCTGGCGAGAAGATTCTCCCAACCCCTAACCCCCATGTCCACACCCACACCTCCTTCCCATCATGACTTTTCACCCCATAGCTTATTGTAGGCTCCTTTTGATATTTATCAAAATAGAATCATTAGAATATTAATTTTCTTGCCTCTGGCGTCTTTTGCTTAGTACATATTTGTGAGATTCACCGGTGCTGCTCTTGACAGAAGTAGTTAGTTCATTTTCCTTTCTACGTGGTATTCCACTGTATCAAACAATGTTACCATTTTTTGATGGACTCTACCACTGCTGGGCGTCTGGTGTGTTTCCTATTTTTGGCTGCTGTCAATGATGCCGGTGAACACAGTTTTTGTACATATGCCTAAAGTGAAATCAGTGGATCTTAGCGGATGTGTGTGTGTGTTAAAGTGCGATAGCCAACAACGTATACTTTCCAAAGAGCTGGTGTTAATTTACATTCCCACCCACAGTGTGTGCACATTCTCCTAGAGGCTCTCTATCTGTGTTATTCAACATGGTAGTCACCAATCCATGTGGTCATTTAAATGTACTGACAATGGAATAAAAATAACAGTTTGAGTTCCTCAGTCCTAATAGCCAAATGCCATGTACCTGGTGGCCTCATGCAGCCAATGGCTGCCATATTGGACAGCACAGACTACACCTAATGACCATAAAATGTTCCATTGGGAAGTGCCATGCCTTACCCTTGCACCATTCAGTGTTGTGTTTGGAAATTCAAGTGAGTGTGTGCGCATATCACTTTGTGGACTTAATTGGCATTTACCTAGTTGCTAATAAGCCTGGATAACTTTTCTTATGTTTCCTAAGCATTTAAAGATTCTCTTTTGTGAAGCACCGCCGAGAGTCTCTTGCTTGTATTTTTATACGGTTGTCTGTTTTTTTTTCCCCTGATGGATTTGAAGCAGACCATTTTATATTCTGCTATATCGAGCACTTTCTCAGCTTTAGTTGCAGATATTGCTTCCCACATACTGCTTTTCCCTTGCACTCACTTACCAGTAACCACTGTTAAACAGAGGTTGTTTGTTATAAGCCAGCAAAATTTTACAATCCTTCGCTTTAAGTTTAGTGCTTTCTGTGTACTGCTTACAAAAGGTTGGCTTACCTCAAGGGTGCCAACCGTGAGGTGTTTGTTTCTAGAGAAAGATACAGTAATGGGTGTTATCCAAAAAGGGAATGCCATCAGCTTTTAGTGGGAATAAGAAAGGTAGGTATAGATAAAGCTCTTCTAAAAGGACCTCCGATACTATGTCACCTTGGGGGAGGGAGAATGCTTCCATTAACATTCTAGAAATAGTCGAAAAGTACAGACATGTCATTTCCATTGTAGTCATATGTTCACCCTGAGTACCCATGTCATCTATTAAAGCCCAGTTGTCATTCTATGATATACCTTTGCATTTTTATAATTCACGTTATAGGCCTGATTTCCATTCGTAACTCAATTCCTTTTTGTTTGACATTATTTTATAAGCACGTGAGGCCAAAATATGTATTAGAAGCTAATATCTCATAACGCCGTCTTTTAGTATCAACAGGGCACGTTACTCATGCGATGGGAAAACATCACCCCTAGCACGAACACCCCGTAGATAACTGGATCCCTACCTCACACACTACACCAAATGAAGTTCAGACTGATGAAAGGTGGAGAAAGAAATAGCAAGACGTGTGTTGTAAAATCTAGACAACTATTAATAGAACTTTGGGACATAGAAAGGCTTTCTAAGCTCAACTCTAAGTATGGCTGTCAGAAAGGAAGGTACTCACTGTGCTAGCTGGACCCATCCTGTCCTGCTGTCCACCTGTCCTTCCACCCACAGGCCCCACCTCTCCCTGCCACCTACACAGCCATCCTTCAGATACTAGCTCAAACATCACGTCTTACCTACCTACACCCCCTTCATCGGTCAGCTCTCCATGGGAAAAACATGGGTCCTGACCTCTCATATCCCTTCATACCATGTATCAAAACTGGTAAGTGCATATTCATTGCTGTGTTTTTGTAAATTAACATGTTTTTTTTTCCCCCTCCAATACATGAAGACCCCCAGGAGAGAGACAAGGTGTATTTTACTCATCGTTAGTAGTCCCGTGCTAGTGACTCTTTCCTGTACGTGAGACTCAAAAATATTTTTAAAATGAAAATATTATAGATTTTACTATACAAAAGAAAAGCTCCTGTAATATATAAAGGAAATGTACATGACAAATACACAGAGATTAGCTTTTAACCCATATTCATATATAGCCAATATAATATAAAGAACTATAAACATTGATAGGAAAATATTAGTAAAATAAAATGCTAAAGTTAAAAGAAAAACTGTTTACAATAGCATTTACAGAGCCCAGAAACATATAAAAATGTTTAAATTCACTAATAAACAAAAAATGCTTATATTTAAACACTGCATATAATTACTGTGATGCGATTGAGAGATATAATAATGAATAATAGAAAATGTAGGTGAAGATACGTGACAAAGAGCACCCTTGGACATTGTGAATAAATTTGTATAAGTTTTCTGGTAGGCCGTATAGAAGTATAATAAAAGTCTTTAAAATGTCTTAAATTTATCAGCATAAACATCATTTTAAGATTTTAACACAAAGTAAAATAGCACAAATGAGGAAATATACATTCCTGAAGAAGCTTACAATACCAAAATAACAGGATTAATGTACTTCACTAGGATAAACATTGGTTAATTAATCACGACACATCTACATAAAAGAATACTGTATTTGATTGAGCACAGATATAATCAGACATATTATTTCATGACTGGAGAAGAACAGAGCCTGAAATATGGTTGGCAGTTCTTACCTCTACTGTGGTAGAATAATGGCTGATTTTTTTTTTTTGAAAATTGGTTAATCAGGATTTTTCTAATTTTTCTCCAATAAAACATTTTATACATATATATGTGTCTGTATATGTATACATATAATGTA
This sequence comes from Rhinolophus sinicus, assembly GCF_057876585.1. NCBI lineage: Eukaryota > Metazoa > Chordata > Mammalia > Chiroptera > Rhinolophidae > Rhinolophus > Rhinolophus sinicus. The sequence continues at coordinate 2,977,602 of NC_142518.1, read as the reverse complement.
TATATGTATATATTCAGTCACAATAAGTCCCTCCTTTTATTATTCAAACTTCTTTCAAATGTTTTACCCATTATTTTTTATGAGATTACAATATATATTTACATATATAATCTCTCTATATGTTTTATGTACCAGGGGTGCCAAAAACATGTACACAAGTGGACACTTTGGTCAATGTTGCTCAAGCAGTGGTTTGTCGTCATCAGAAGTGTCTGGACGCTGATGGGAACCACTTTGAGCACCTCTTGTCATTGCAGAAGTCACACGTGACTTGTATTCATCTTTTGCTATCGGTATAGATTGAGTACTACAATTTTAATACAGTTTTCCTTTTTTAAAATGTGTATTTTTTTGGCACCTTCTATATAATATGATCTATATGTATTTATAACTTAATATTATATATTATAATTTTATATATTATAGATATATACAGGCAGACAATTCCTGTGTATCTTGAAGGCCAGAATAAAATAGGAAAATCCTGCTTTGAATTCTAGGATTGTGGCGAATCAGTCTTAAATTTTTTTCTTTTTTTGGTAAACAGTAGGCATTTAAATACATTTGTAAATTGTTTACTTACATTTCTCCCTTCTGTGTTTACTGGCACAGAGGAATGAACAAAAATACCGGAGTTGCTGCAATCATGGTAATAACTATATTTCCAGTTAATTTTCTCTGCATTGGATCTCGTAATGAAATAATGTATGTGAAATGGTTTTGAGACTTCTGAAACGGTGGGAAAATGTGAGTGTTTATTTAGAACCCTCTTACCCTAGCAAAGACATTTATGCAACTTTCCATTTCACTAGAAATTATTCCAACTAACTGTGAGAAATTGAAACCTTTCCTCTCTTACTGCAGTAGCAGAAAAGAGAAATGGGGAAATGATTTCCCTAAGTGCACATACTGAATGCCACAACTGAGTAGACGTGGGGCCCAGAACCAGCAAAATGAGCAGTCTTGTGGGATGAGAAATCAGGGCACCTCACCAGGATTAAACATTTGATGAAGTGAAATACTTTGAGACCACTGAGCAAACCATGCTTTCATTTTCAACACCCTTTTTTTTTTTTTACACTGTATTCTAAAATACTTTTATTTTCCATGGCTGCCAGTGGACTATTGTGTACCTCGTGTAATATGAACTTACTGAGTGAATTTATTTAAATTCGGTATTGATTTTTTTTTAAATTTCTAAACCTACTTCTCAATAAAATGAAATCTTTGAAAGCATTGTGAATTACGTCATGGCATTTTTAGGTAAAAGTGTATCAGCTGTAATTCCCAGAATCAGTCTCCCCCCAACTTTTATTTCCTGCATACATTTCAGAAATCCTAAATGTTTATTGAGTCTCCAGCAAATTTAATTCACAAGAATGTACAGATATGGAAACAAGTCTCAACATTCCTCCACTCTCCATGAATTGGTATCTTAAAAACAACAAAAACAATTAAATGGCTATTCACAATGAACGCCTTAAAAAAACTTACTGCTTTACATTCAACTATATTGTGCAGTGTTTTCTTTTCTTTTTTTAATTAAAGTTTATTGGGTTGCAATGGTTAGTAAAGTTACATAGATTTCAGATGTACAATTCTGTAATACATCATCTATAAATCGCATTGTGTGTTCACCACCCAGAGTCAGTTCTCCTTCCATCACCATATATTTGATCCTCTTTACCCTCATCTCCCACCTCCCACCCCCCTTACCCTCTGGTAACCACTAAACTATTGTCTGTGTCTATGAGTTTCTGTTTCTCATTTGTTTGTCTTCTTCCTTTGTAGTTTTCAGTTTTATATCCCACATATCAGTGAAATCATGTGGTTCTTGACTTTTTCTGTCTGACTTATTTCGCTCAGCATTACTCTCTCAAGATCCATCCATGTTGTCACAAATGTTCCTATATCATCTTTTCTTACCGCCGAATAGTATTCCATTGTGTATATATACCACAACTTCTTCATCCATTCATCTATCGAAGGACATTTTGGTTGTTTCCATGTCTGGGCCACCGTAAACAAAGCTGCATTGAACATCGGAGCACATATATCTTTACGGATAAATGTTCTCAGATATTTTGGGTAGATACCCAGGAGAGGGATTGCTGGGTCATATGGTAATTCTAGTCTAAATTTTTGAGGAACCTCCACACTGTGCAGTGTTTTCTTAACAGAAGAAAATCAGTGTGTACCCCAAGACACCAATCAGTGTGTACCCCAATATTCCAGAATATTGCATCATTTTGTCAGATCATCCCTTGCCTTCTGGGTTAGCTGGCTCCATAACCCATAAATGGAGGTCTCTGTATAGGAATTGCAGGGTAAACATGCTTGATAGCCCTTTACATTATGTTTTATAATTACTCAACATTCTGAACTGTCTGCCATGTTGCATTAAGAACGGCGCACCGTACGGGAAGCCCCAGCCTAGTGTACCACCCTTAGTTCTCCCACACGCCCTAATCACAGGCTGTATTTCTGCTGAACCGGACTGAAGTGCACAGAAGACAATTTCCTATCCAGGACTAGAGCCTTGAGCAAAGAAATCGGACCCTATCCCTGTCCTCTGAGTTGCATCGCTTTTCAAAGAGAAGTCATGAATCTGACCAAGTAAAAATGTGAATAACTGCTTATGAGTTGAGCAGCCTTATATATGAAAAAATAAAAACCCTTCAAAGTTTTCAAAAATATACCCAGTAAAAATATCTTTGAGAAACCCAGTAATGATGGGGTTTTCATGCAATCTTGTTTCCCACCAAATTTCACATGCCTAAGTCTAATGATGTATGCAACCTGGATCAGATAAATGTGGGTTAGTGAGGACAGAATAATACAGGGCAGGGAAATATGTCTTCTACTTGCAACATAGGTTTCACTGTATCATCTCCCCCCCTTATTGGTGTCATTTTCTAATGATTTACCCTTTTGCCCGTTGGGCACTCTGTTTGCCATTGTCCCTGTAGTTTTGGGACGTCTGCTTTGTTTTCCAAATCTTCTTCCTCTTAGTTCATTGAGGACCGTGAGATCCTTTGAGAAGACTTCTTGTCCCTTGCATACTCACCATTTGGGGCGAGAGGCAGACAAATTCACAGATGCTACAATGGAACCCAGTTAGTGCAGCGCCAAACTGGTGGTTCAAATGCGCAAGTCAGCACTGGCTTATCAAAGAGTGGCATGGTCGACTTATTGGGAGTGATTAGGGAAGAGCTGGAGAATATACTGAATATTGGGAAGCTGGGAAAGATGATTGGGGCACGTGAGCACCTTACAAAGTGTGAGCTAGATCATGAAGGCAAGACAGAGTCACCAGAAGACGGTAGGAAGGAGTGATCCAACAAAGACAGATGGCAGATTTTTTTACTCATCTGCTCAAAATGGCAGAAGCCTTCCCAGGCTTGCAGCCACCATACTTTTCCTGGACAGCGGGCGCATTCTTACTTCCTAGTGTGGTCTTTCTCTTTTCTCTGTCTTTCACGATCATCCTGTGAATCGTTACCGAAAAGACACCTTTTCCGTGAACCTTCCAAGGATATCTCTCCTCGCAGACCCACCTCCCCTACCCAACACATCACAGCCACTTACCGTCGAGCTCTAGCTCATTTATCCTCATGACTTTGTCTAACTCTACATGGTACCTAGTTTTTGCTCTTTCCCTCTTTGGTTGGTCTCCCTCGGCAAGGTCGGTGAGATGAGATGCCTGCCTCAAGCACTCAGAGCTGGTCTACAGCGTTTATAGAATCTGCTCTCTTAGACTTGAGGGAACAGCAGCGTGTGTTTTGCAACAGCTTGGTTTTGTCTTACGTTACACAAACAATGTGGTTTTCCTACAAAACTTTTGGAAAAATGTCAAAAAGTGACAAAGGAATAAGTTAGACTCTGATATTTCTGCTTCCCAAAGAGGATCACTCTCCATATTTTGGCAAAGGTTTCAATTATTTATATAATGGACATTTTATATAAGACACGTGGCATATACATTTCCTGAAATGTTTACAAAATTAGGATCACACTGTGCATATACTTTTGCAGTCAGCTTTAAAAATATAACGTTTTGTTTTCAAAAATGTCCAGTGTGCTGTCTGAGTTGATCTGAATTTCAGTGGGTAAAGAGCACAACAACGTGTATTCAACAAATTTAATATTATTGAGCATTTGCGCTTGTTTCTGGTTTTCACTTCCATGCACAACATTGTAAACATCCTCATACATAAATCTTTCTGTAACTCTCATTATTTCTTCTAAACGATGGAATTGTGATGGAGTTTAAATTGCACCGTTTTCCTTTCCTGAATTTATGCCAGACTCAACTCGGCTCTAATACCAACATGCTATTTTGTTTTCTCGGTATTTTTAGCTATGCCTGAGGAATTTAGAGTGTAACTAGGCATTTTCTTCAGTTAGAATGTTTTCTTTCCATTTACAAACTCAAATTCATCATTTATTCAATTTTCCAAAAATACAATGTGTTTAAATCTGCATTATGCAAGCATCATTTATCAGTAGACAAGGTTCCAGTTTAAATGATTAGGCACATTGATGAAATATTTAGATCTCTTCCCCTTGGAAATAAGCATTTATATTGTCATCCGTAATGATCAATAATCATCACAATTGCTTAATTTTCTAACAGAAGACATCGGTGCTTACATGACTATTAAGTAACTCAAATCAATCTCATTATTTTATTCCAGACAAGTCATGTCAGTTGTTCAGACCTTACATTGGGGGGGAGGGGGCGTTGGGGAATATGTCTGGAAGGTAACTCTGTCCTTGTCCCGAATTGGACATAGAGACTTCACCAAAACTATATAACGTTTAGCAGAATTGATTGATTATCTCATGCATTTTGAGCTCGATGCTAAATTCTAAGCAAGCTTTAACACTAACATTAATTCTACATATTCAGGGAAAATATGACATATATAAATGAAGAACTCCATTCAATAGAATCAACTACATATGGAAATGATTTGACAATGATATATGTTAGACCTCAGAAGAGAAAAGAACAGTGCCTTGAAAATGAGTCTGACATGGGCTGGGTAGACAGAAGGGCATCCAACATAGCCAGCGTGCCTCAAATATAGATTTCTTACTTCACGTCAAGCAGGAATCAGTTCTGCTTTAAACAAAGAAAGGTATTCTGTGCCCAGAAAGGCGATTTGGCTGACAAAGCTAATTCTGCTAGAAATAAGGGATATCGGAATGTGTGGAGACGATGCCGATGAAATTAAGCTTGTAAGCTCTACGTTTGTAATGGCTGTGGTCTTGTATTCATGGATACATATTCAAGACGATCCCAGCCTTGTCAGAGGTACCCATGAGTATTTCCAGTAGAAATGTTTGACATACTTTAAAATGATCCCCAGGGGTGAAAAGTGAAGCTTTTCCAGGATTTCTTCTCGGATGAATAATTTAAATTAAAAATATCCAGCATTCCTATTAAATATGATAAAGGCTTTTTTTTCCCCCTTCAATCTCTTTCTCAAAAATTGAGTGGAAGAAAAGTTTGTGTTCAATGAAAGCAGGGATTGATGACAACTTCAGACCCTAACCAAGCTGCTTCCTGGCTCACTGAAATCTCCCCAAGGACAGACGGTTACTGACAGCCCATCCTCCATCAGAGTAGATGCCACAAAAAAGTATCCAAGATCTGCAAGGCATATCCAGTAATTAGAAAGAAATGCAAATAAATGTGTGTAAATCCTTCCTCTTGACAAAGCCTGTCTGTGAAGACTGTCCTGCTTGCTCCCAAATCAGATTTTCAGTGTTGAAACCTATAAACCTGCCTCCACCTCGTTCTAGCTGAGAGATGCATAGGACTGGCTCAGGAGACCGTCATCTTGATGGGAATAAAAAACGAGGAAAGCATTTGAATGTTTCTTTATGCTGTCACCCCCATTGTTTTCATGTAACGTAGCTTCCTGCCTCTGTGAAGCTGCCTGAGATGAAGCAAGTTCAAGCCGCAGAGGCAGCCCTCAAGCGTATCCACAGAGAACCTGGCATAAGGGGTTTCACTGTCATCTGTGCTGAGTCCCAGAACTCTTGTGTGTGACAACAGACATGGTGACTGGGCCAAAGAATAACTGATGTGCCCAGAGGGACTCAAACCTGCAGAGAACATTGCTTCCATGTCAAGCGTGGTGCTCTGCCAATTGTTGATTCTAAATAAAGATGAAAAAGGAGCCAACAGAAAATTGTTGCCTGTACTGCAAAGAAAGCAGGCAGGGTGAGGTGGAACACAGAACATAACCCCCCCCAAAAAAAAAAAAAAAAAAAAAAACTGATAAACTTCCTATAATGAAATGATGGTTTCAGGTAATTAATTCATCATAGTCCACAGAAAATTTTCAACACATGATTTCTCTTTTTAAATGAGTTCAAGGAAATAAAATGTCTCAAAAGAGATTACAAAATAACAGAGGGATATGTAAATCAAATTGGAAAAGCTAATGAAAGAGAAAAAAAAATGAGGATTGTAAAGGGTGAAAATGCCATTTGGAGTACCTTAAAGTAGATTTTAAAAGAAAGAAATATTGCCAGAAACACAGGGGATACTGAGGGATTTTTGAAGAAATCACTCACAATGAAATGAAGAAGAAGGAAGGTATTTCTAGCCAGGAAGACACGAGGAATAAAGGAGAGGATAACATGTTTGCATAAGTACCATTCCTGGAAAGGAGAACAGAAGGAAAACACAACTCAAAGATACAACAGAAGAGAAATTTCGTGAGATGAAGCAAGGCTTGACCCTGGTGGTCAACTGTTGGTTCTGGGGAAAGCTGCTATTCAATGAACCGCTCATCAAAACCTAGCCCAGTGATGTCACCAAATGGGAAAGATAAACCGATCATCCTAGAAGCCTTTGGAGAGAAAAGCAAGTCCAATGTAACACAGAGGAAAACACATGCTGGCCTTTGGCATTTATCAGACATGCTCAGTGTCAGAACACAATGGATCACTGGTTCTAGTTTGAAAGAACGTGTTCTTTAAAATTGTCCTCGGCTTTAAAGACACTTGACAGCAACCATGGTTCTTTCTTATTAAAGGTCTACTTAAGGATGAAACCATTCAAAAAAATGAGGGGAAAATAACTCTGAAGTTGACAAGACTTCATCCAAAGCCAGGCTGGGGAGCGCTGACTCCTTTCCAATATAGTTCTCAGATAAAATGATGGACAAAATTTTGGAAACCGACTGAATTGAATGATTCTAAGATTTGCACTTTTCCAAATGACACTATATAACTAACAAAATGGGGAAAATCAGGAGCAAGAAGGTGTCGGGAAAGTCTCTGTAAAATGTCTTTCCTCTTTCATAGCACAGTCAGTTGAAGCCATATACCTAAAATACGCTATTAACAAAAATGTAATAGCCTCAATTTTTTTAAGATTTTTTTTTCTATGAGGGGACGCTACAGAAGTAATATCTTTCTGAATATCCGTAGTATTTTGAACTTAACATCATTGTAACTTTTTCCTGTTAAAGTAGGTCATATATCTTTTATCTTAAGCACACGTGACACAACCTCATTGAAAAATGAATTGTATGCCTTTAGGCTACTTTTCTACATTCGCTTGTGTCTATGTATACAGAGAGGCCAGAGAGAGTATTGACTAAATGTTGATTCTCTTTATTTTGGGTGACTTTTCGGAATCTTCTTTATACTAATCTGTACTATCTGAATTTATTTAACTAAAATATTTTGACTTAAAAAAACAACAACACACACCCCAGAAAATGCATTGGCAAAAAGAGTCACAAATTAATGGAAACGAAATCCATCCTCAGCTTCAGAGTTTGGATTGCCTGTGCCTGTCTCGTGAACCACAGTTTTGAACCTCCTTGCCCACCTATGCTGGCTTTTCCCAGACACTCAACTGTTGCTTCACTTTGAGTTAAAAAGGATTTGATCCCTTCCTCATCTTCACACACAACCGAGGACCAGAAAGTCCTGTATTCAATCCAGAACATGAAACTAACTCCTTCACGTTTTCCCCTTTATCTTAAAAAATAAATGGACATAAATCAAACTACGTGAATAAATGTCATTTAACTTCTCCTTCCTCGACTCCAAATACTGTACATTCATCTAAGAGAGGTATTTTCTTTTTTTAATCCCTAAGTTCTGACACGTTTACTACCACGAACAAACATCTTTTGCTCCATCACACTGAGCTCTGCCTACTCTTCTATGTCTCTCTGTGGGGTTGTTGCCATCGCTTTGACAATTTCTGTGTTTATTAAGCAAAAACCAAAGCAGACCATCTTAGTTGTCGTTACTTCATACGGAGAATGATGGCCTAACTCCCAGAAAATCAACGGCAAACAGCTTTTGAGACCATCTGGTTCACAAGAGCTGAATTTGCACCTCGGAGACCATTCTGATCAAAGGTCTAAGTAAATAAGGGCAAAATATGGGTCCACAGAGTTTCCATCATCACCCAGAACTACTCAATGAACACACCTGGCGCCAGAACTGGCTCTTTCTACCAGCTGGACCTTTGAGAATTCAGATGTTCTCTGTACCATTCACACTCTAGAGAGTGGCATGGTGGTGTACTGGGAATAAAACGGAATTCATTCAAAACCAAGCTTATCTGGGTAGAAATCACTTTCTCTTTCCAAATACCAACATACGTTCTTAGGAATATTCCATTTTTTCCCCCTCATTCTTTCTTTTCTCCTACCCTCTGCCCCCCAACCCCACCCTAATACAGGAAGAGATTATCACCTATCTTAACAGGTGGGTGACTTTTTTCTTTAACGCCTGGCTTTATTTTTCATTGTTAGAGAACACTGGGCCTGAAATTTATGTATATTCATAAGTATTCAGTCTCCCTGTATGGGTGTTCATTAAGGTAAAATGAATGCTGTATAAATTAATTAAATCCAAGCCAAGGCTGCATATTTTCATTTGACACGGGCGTTTTAAGGGGCCATGATTGATACATCATTAAAAGAATTAGGTTTGAGGTTAAATTAGTTATTGAACCACCTCCAGGCTGAGGCTGTCTATTGTGTGTGAGGCCGGACTGGGCAACCAACCGCTCTGCATAAATCAGCGTATCACACCATGGCTGTTTAACTTCCAGCGTCCGGAGAGTGTTACTCCAGTAAAGAGATTAGAGAGGTTTGGGGGTGAACTGTTCATTTTTATAAAATTGCAAGTACGTTCGTTTCCACGACGAGGGAACTGCTCCAACAGCATCAGGAAATGCGTGGCCCCAATACCTCCACACCCAGGAGGGGAAACTATCATGAGCTTTGCCCCTTTGAACGCTTGGATCTCTGCATTATTAAGCCATCTAGGGTCTGCTTCCACAGTGCAGGGCCAAAGAACACCCTATCAGTAAAGGGTTTTATTCTCATTCAGCATTGTGCTGCGTTTTCAAGAAGCTGGTTTTGAAGTACAGTTCTCCTCTTGGGGACCATTGCAAAATTAGATTAAATTAGTTATTAATACATGTTAGCTGTGCTGTGATTTAAGCTACACTATGCGAATGGTTCAGTGAAGATCCTACTTAATATGAGAACACCGGGGGGCCAAACAGCATTTCCCCACATCCCTTAGGTATCAGTGCTGTCTCAGCAACCAATGGATTTATCAGTCTGATCGTCTTGTTTTGTATGTTGGTTTAAATAAATGCATCATGCACATGCATTAAATACAGACAATTCAGTTCATACCAGAGCATGCCTGCCGTGTTCCAGGTGTCCCTGTAGGTAATGCGGTAGAATGATTACCAAACAGATGGGTGTCGGCTTCCATACAGCTCGTCCGAGAACAGACAATTAAGTTTGAGAACTTGTCGCAATGATGTTGCTAACCTTCTTTTGCTATCAGAGGGATTATTCGTGATGAATTTGTACCAACTGCACAAGCAGTTAGCCAAGTTTACTATGTGGAAGTGCTGAAAAGGCTGCGTGAAAACGTTAGACGACCTGAACTTTTCACCAACAATTCACGGCTCTTGCATCACGACAATGCACCAGCTCACACGGCACTGTCTGTGAGGGAGTTTTTAGCCAGTAAACAAATAACTGTATTGGAACACCCTCCCTACTCACCTGATCTGGCCCCCAGTGACTTCTTTCTTTACCCAAAGATAAAGTAAATATTGCAAGGAAGACATTTGGATGACATTCAGGATATCAATGGTAATATGATGACAGTTCTGATGGCCACTCCAGAAAAAGAGTTCCAAAATTGCTTTGAAGGGTGGACTAGGCACTGACGTCGGTGCATAGCTTACCAAGGGGAGTGCTTTGAAGGTGACCATAGTGATATTCAGCAGTGAGGTGTGTAGCACTTCTGGATGTGTTCGCGAACTTACTTGTTCAGACCTCATACATGGGAAGGACTGCTGTATTAAAAGCCAGAAAAGTGAGCATGAAGGGGCAACAAAGAGACCTGGGATCCTTTAAGAGGAATATCTGAGTACAGGTGATGACGGGTGCCTGCTCGGGTCAACTCTAAAAACGAATCTATTCCAGGGAGATGAGTACCACGGACCAGGGCTGGAGTGTTGTGACAGATCCTAAATCATCACCTGGTTATGCTGAGGACCTCAGATGGATCAGAAGGAGGACCCTTCTAGCCACTATGGGAAATTCACAGTTCTAGGAAGTCAAGGCAAGACTCCAGATTCAGTTGTTACCTGTAACCACTTGGGCACCAACCATGTACCCTCAGAGGCTGTGGCTTCGGGATGCTTGGCACTGCAATTCAGGATATGGGTATGGTAGTCTGGCTCGTGTAAAGGGCTCTTCGTACACAAAGACACATTGGCTGAAGACTGCGTGTCTAGAATTCCAGTCGCTTTTCAAACAAAGGTGTTAGCTGTGTCTGCCTAGAAACTCAAGTTGACTGAGATACCTACATTCCACAGCCCAGCAGCGCGAAAAAAGCCACACGTTCTGCTCTGTGCCTAAACCCTGAGTCAGGGATCCAATGCTAAGAGAACGCGTTCTCAAATACAGATATTCACTAGAGTGTGTAATTATCAAGAGGCATTTATAAACATGGGGGCAGGTGTCAGAGAACCAACTGGGTTAGTGTATTATGCCAAGGACGTACTGGTGCCATCTCCACATCCAAAGGGTGAGAGGGTTTCGAAGACACTAGAATGAAAGTCCTGCTCATTCAGACAAGCAATGGCAGTTAATGTCTTAGTTAGTAGGCATGCCCATTTAGGGGCATGGATTCATGTTCTAGGGTTTCCGTACCAAAGTAGCACAGACCGGGGGACTTGTACAACAGACGTTTATTGCCTCACAGGTCTGGTGGCTGGAGGTCCAAGATCAAGGGGTCGGCAGGCTGGGTTTCTTCTGAGGCCTCTCTTCTTGGTGTGTAGACAGCCATGTTGTCCGTGTGTGTGTGTGTGTGTCCCCTCACCCCCTCTTATTATTAGGACACCAGTCGTATTGGATCAGAGCCACCTTAATAACCTCACTTTACCATAATCACCTCTTTAAAAACCCTATATCCAAATGCGGTCACATTCTGAGGCCCCGGGAGTTAGGGCTCTTTTCCCTCTCTCCTCTCCCAAGGCACAGGAAGGACAACAACCCCCACAAGTCAATGCCCCAAAGAGAAAGCAGGCAGGCACTGGCAAAGAATGGATCTGGAGGGAGACATTCTGGCCAGAGTTAGAGAAAAACCCAGCAGGCACTGAGACTACCCCAGGTAGCTCTTCTTCATCTGCTTTGTGTTCGAACAAAGAGCATAACTGCTCCGATATGAACACAGGTGAGATAGAAACTTCTGGAAAAGCAGAGTCGTGATACGCCCCCGGCCATGTTGTAGGCTTCACCTCAGTACTTGCCACGATGGGAGCTCTTTAAGGAGTCAGAGGGGATGTGCAGAGGCAAGGGAACCAGTGCTAGGAGTCCACACTTCCGGCCTTCAGTTCTAGACTCCAGGACTATGTCTCCGGAAAAACTCTGCTAGCATTAGTTCATGGAATTAACTAAAAGCAAACCAATGTGAAGAGACTCTGTATGCTTACGTACACACTACCGTGGCATACATTTATGTATAGGACACGTAATTTTTCAAATTGAAACCCCACGCTGGCTAGCAATATCACGTATTGCTCATAAAACAAGTCTCTGTCCCCAAATTGTCACCAGGGGAAGGTGGACTGAGAAAGAGCTGCAGTCCCCAAAAAGGGCTATGTCCCTAAGGCATAGCTTAGATACGGGCATACTGTCTAGTAGAAAATGGGGTACCCACAGGAGAAGGATGGAGGCAACAAAGTTAAATGGCCAAATATTCTGCCAAGGTAGGCGGTCCTTAGTGTGATCAATTAGGGTGGAACATGTACCACGGGCTGCTGTCTTATTCTCTCCTTTTCTAAGGAAGAAACTTCGTATGTTTGTTTCATTTTAGTAGCTGCACGCTTCCTGGTTTCAGCCCACAGCTCTGTCCTGGGCGTGTGTGCAGGGGTTGGATTTCTCATTACCATATAGTGCCCTGGGTTACGTGAACTCGGATTATTAACACGCCCTCATATCCTGGTCATCAGGGCTCACATGTGCTTTTCCCTTGGATAGGTGTACTTTCCCCCAACACCAGCCATCCGACTCCCCTCCTTCTTTCGTGGCTGTCATGTTCACCTGCCGTCATGCCTCAGAGTCCCTTTCCTGCACATGGCCTTGGGGGCAGTCTTGCGTGCATCCACAGGAAGTTGTTTGTATGTACCCATTACACCGCGATCCTGTTTGGTCGTAACAGCTGGGTTACCTCTCTGTGCGTTCTCCCGGCCTGTGGACCCCCCCAGACTGCCTTAGAGGAGGAATCCAGCTCGGTGCCTGCCTTCCCATAAACATTTGATGACTAAATGAAGATACATTATTCACCACCTTGAAAAAGTACAGCTACCTTTTTGCACGGAATGAAATTATGATCTCTTTATCTTTTCCTTTTCATGTACTCTGTTGATTTGTAGAAAACAAAATCGCAAAGTAAAAGAAATGTTGGACCTTAGCTGTTCTTCATTTCCCCTTAATGACAGTACCTTTAGCAATGAAAGACCATATAAAGGTCCAAAGAATGGAAAAAAACAATTTGAAAATTCATTAACTGTGTGCATATGCTTTTAGTCTCAAGGATAATTAGTTGTCTCACATAAAGACCTCAGCGTGGATTCATGCCTTCTGTGTGGACTCAGCCTGTGTGTCACAAGTATTTTTGCAAAATATATTATAATTGAGTGAATGCAATAACATCGTCCATCCAGCAGAATCCTCATTGGTGCAGCCGAATTTGCGTGCAGGGGTGGAAATAGAAATGCATCCATTTGCTACTGTTTGCATTTCTGCCGTGGTGGTCTGCAGTATCCAATTTCATCTTTGGAGAGAGAGATGTTGCATAGTGATAACAGAAACTCTTTGTGATGTAGACATTTTCAATTATTTATATGGTCTGACAGTATTCGAGAAACTTGGTAATAATTACTGGTTGATCCAAATTTATATTTGAGGATTCATTGAGGCAAATTATTAATTCATTAAGCAGCTATTTGTCTTTGCACGCACTGTATGCAGAACTCCGTCCTGGGAGTTTGGAAGTGAAAAATGGAATAGGGTGGTGTAATTCATGTTAGAAAGCAAACGCAAATAAATACAATTCATGCTAAAGTAGGAGACATATGACTTTAATGGAAATAGCAGAATGTTGGATTTTGTTTAATTTTTAATTGGATTTATTGGGGTGACATTGGTTAATACATCATTTGTAGATTGCATTGTGTGCTCACCATCCACACAGAGTCAGTTCTCCTTCCATCACCATATGGTTGACCCCTTTACCCTCATCTCCCACCCCCCACCCCCCTTACCCTCTGGTAACCACTAAACTGTTGTCTGCGTCTGTGAGTTTTTGTTTGTTTGTTTCATTTGTACATGTGTTGCTTTTTGTTTTATATCCCATATATGGGTGATGTCATATGGTTTTTGTCCTTTAGAGGAAAAAAAACAGTTTACTTCCAGATGGGAAAATCGTAAATGAGGTGACACTGCACTTGATCTCTGGAAAAACAGGACTATTTGGGTACAGAAACATGTGACTGTGAGGGGGGCAAAAATGAGTCTCATTTATTCCTAAACTGAAGCTATTTCTAAATGAGCCCATGGAATAAGAAAAAGGCAGGAATTCGCCTCACAGACAAATTGCTTTAAAACCTATGTCATCCAAGAAAATAGCTTATCAAATCTGATTTTGTGTAGGCAAAAAAATAAATACAAATATTATTGACTATATTCCGTATGCTCTACTTTACTCCATAACCCACGTCACCTGTTTGACCAGGTGATATCAATTTAGCACTCTGGGCTGGATTTTGGGGAAATGGTTATGTTTCTGTACGATGTCCATCTCCTCTGAGTTTGAATTCATACTGTGTCAGAGCTGTATGATTTTTCCATCCAACAATGTCATTTAACAATGGCAGATGACTGAGACCTGACTGAGCTTTGATGCAATTCCCAGAATGTGCATCTCAGCAGCAAAGTATGACTTTGATACTTTGGATTGTGTAGGAAATACGTCTTTGGGACCCCGGCATGGTCAGCATCATCACTCAGATGGAATCTACGGCTGGTGACATTGCCATCCATTCCTGTAAAATCTAGGATGAAAGGGCTATTTTTCAAGTGTAAACTTGGACCATTCACTTCGAGTGCAGACTTTACTGTGGAGATTGAGCAGGGACCGCTATGACCACCAGCCAAGTCTAGTACCTATGGCTGTGACTGCAAACAAGATGAGTTATAAATGAATGGCTGTCTGATTTTTACACCACAGCAATGCTTTATGGGAAGCGGGCATCTTTCCCTTGCATCATTAAGGGCACTTTCAACCTGAGAGACTTAAGCACATTTGCATGGCCTGTCAGAGAATAAGGGACCTCAGGAAACAGACCGAGTTACAGTGACAGCTGATGATGTAATGAGACGCTATTTCTTTTATTGTTCAGAAAAGGACAGAATTGGGTAGAATGACCCACGGTCTGCCTCTCGTGGAAAGTGGTATATTTATATATCTATTATCCACTGCAATCCAGGGTGGGTGTCTCGTAGGAAAGCAGGCCTATTATACGGTGTGAATTAAGTGGGAGCAATATGGCTGTCCTCATGATTTCTCACTGATAGCCTTTGAGACAAAGGACATTAGATAAAATAGAGGGTTTCATTACAGCCGAAAGTAACCTCTGCAGCAGGGGTTGACAGAGCACCAAATTTTGCAATTAGCATTGACTTCTCTTATCTCTTTTATGGACTGGCTCCCTAGTTGGGATCACCAACACCATATATCCTTACCATGAAGGTAGCTATTACTGTGTGAAAGACCATGCTGAGTTTCAAATGCAAAATCCCCTTTTGTGTCCTGTTCCCTAGCACTTCCCCACCCCAGGATGGGCAACGCTAACATTCAGGAACAACAGATTCATATTCTAATGCGTTCCGTCAGAGAAGGCAAGAGTAAAGGAGAAAATGCATGGAAATATACCAATTTTGGGTAGGAAAAAAGCCTTGTTTAGCTGTATGATTATCTCTGTCAAAGTTACAAGGATCAGGAGACGTTCTTTTATTACCGTTCAGGAAGATATTCAGAAGTGGTCGTTTGTTTGGTACAGTATTATTCTCCTTCAAGGAAATACAGCATAGTTTTCCAAAGAGAGCCACATTTTTGATGGTCTCTCTGCTTTAGTCTAGTATTTTTAGAATCAGGAGGACATTATCACTCTTTGGTTGACCGAAACCAGGCAATCTGTTATTTCTACTTTTCATCTTCTTTAAATGGTGTACAGTGAGTGTCGTGTTTATTCAATGAACTTTTAAAAAACAGATTAATATTGTAAAATCTCTTCCCAGCCATTTCAGATGGATATTTTACACAGGAAATCACTGGAAACTCACTGCCTGCAATGTCTCGAATAGGGAACCAATGGTGTTTGTTAATCACTCATGATTTATACAGTGTGGACTTTCTGGTTGCAAACATGTAGTCAGTCGGAAGGAATAGTAAAGGTAGTTTTCACTTGTGCATAGGAAAAGAACCCTAGAAGTAATCCAATTCTAGTGTATCCAGACAACATGTAGCTGATCATAAAAATACGGATGCTTTCGAGAATGAAAAAGGATGCTGTTTAAAACTGTGTCATCAACTGGCATCAGGTATCAACTGGAAAGTGTGGTGTTGTCCAAATATCCATTTTACCCTGAGGGAGCTCTGGTTTAGATAACTGACTTCATTCACTAGGAGAAACAGGGACTGTTCCAAAGATCTGCTCAAGATTAAAACATGTTAGGGCCACCTTTGGAGCTCTAATATATCTGTCTCACGGTAAATAACATATCACACAGTACCGAGTTGCACAGGAGATCTTGTTCAGGGACGTGTAGCATATCCCTTCTTCCAGCTGTAATATACCTCTTTCTCTCTTCCCTTCTTGTGATGTTCTAGAAATACAGACAAATCCTGGTTACCCTGGTAACTGTGACCAGGAACTGCATTGTGTTGAATTAGCAGCCAACACATACGCTGTCCCTTGAAAAAACAGCACCATGCCCAGGCAGTTTTACAGGTGAATCTTAATAAAATTTCAATAAAGAGAATACCCTTAGTTTTCATAAATGCTTTTTAAAACTACAGCAAGGGTGAAAGCTTCCCAACTCACTTTTAAATGCTAGTAGAGGTGAGTTACAAAATTAGTCGATGTATATTTCATTTCTGAAATATTTCTTCGTATTTCAAATAATCATCTTGTAAAATATCCTAATGCAACCATAAACTAATACAGATTGCTATTAGCTCATTCCGTATTTAGGAGAAAACTTTCATCCTATACAACCATAGCAAGGACCCATTATTATAAAATTGTATAGGTGTCAATATAAGACATTTCCTTACTTGTATGTATATCCAAAATAACCCCACGAGCCTACCTGTGAGGACACAATTTATCAGGTGGATCCCATGGGGAAATCATGCAGCTATCTGGGAGGTGACACTCCAGGTAGAAAGACGCCGAGCTCAAATGCAGGGAGAGGGAGTATGTGGTTAGTATATTTGCAGGACAGCCTGGGGGATGTCATGGCTGGGATAGAATGAGCAAAGTAAGTGGCTAGAGATAAAACCAGAACAATATCCAAATTCCATGTGAAGCAGGGCTTTCCAGGCCATGGTAAGGAATTTAACCTTTGAGTGAGCAGGGAAACCCATTCAAGGAATTTAAGAAGAGAAGTGATACCGTCTGGGCCTACATTTTGAAAGAACTAACCTGGCTGCTGAGTTGCGAATAGACTATCAGGTGACAGGTGTATACAGGGATACTTGTTAGGGAGGTGACTGAAATAACTTGGAGAAGATATGATGGAGGCTAGGACCGGGTTGCCCACCACCGTGGAGAAGGTGGTGAGAAGTCATCAGATTCTAGATATGTTATGACCGTGGCTAAAAAGAGTACAAGAAAGAAAAGGAGGTAAGGATGACCGCATCGATTTTAGGTCTCAGAATGTTACTAGTGGAGTGGTTCTTTGCTGTTATGGGGGAAGACTGAGAGGAATAGATGGGGCAGCATGAGAGGCTGAGAGGATGGCCAAGAGGGAAATCTATTGCACATACTGTGTCTTGGGGTAGACAGAGACTTTGGCGTTTTCAGGATACTTTGAATTCTATTACATAGGCATGAAGCTCCCTCCTATAAGAGCAGTATTTCCCCCCTCTCTGCCTTCACAGGACACTTTTTCAGGATAACCTAATCTCTTGCTTTCGGATCTCACTCAGAGCTTCAGGAAGGACCTAATTTACTCCAACATCCTGAATTTTCCTCCAGGCTCCCCGAAGCCTTGATGGGCACAGACTCTGAGTCCTAAGAAATAATCGGCAACAATTTAACTAGTGTTTTTCAACTGCACATTGTTGCTCATTCGCTCCCCAGCCCAACGTTCTCATCTGTGTCCATCCTTCTCATTGGCTCAGCCCACCCAGCATCTCAGATGTGCCAATTGTGACACACAGCTTCCTGAGACGTTATTTCCTGGTTACACGACTTTGGATGGCAAGATAAATTGAAAAGTTATTCCAGCGGGCTTTCACATGTATATTAGTGCATATAACTTGAATTGTGATGTAGGGCAATTTTCAGGGCTGGCTTACTCAGTAGCTCCTGTTCCATTCTTGATGAGATGCCTTTGGCTTTGTGGATGTGTGAAGACTCGCTTCATTTTCAGGCTGTTCCCCTTTATAGTGCCGAAGTAGCTGTGGCTTTCCAGCCATCACACCAAACACCACTCTGTCCATCGAAAAGAGGAAGTATTTTT
Source organism: Rhinolophus sinicus (assembly GCF_057876585.1). Taxonomy (NCBI): domain Eukaryota; kingdom Metazoa; phylum Chordata; class Mammalia; order Chiroptera; family Rhinolophidae; genus Rhinolophus; species Rhinolophus sinicus. Next base: position 2,959,267 of record NC_142518.1, on the reverse strand, counting down.
GTCTAAGCACAACAAGCTAGAGCCCCAAGATGAACTCTGATTGGACCATTTGGGTCACGTGCCTACCATGTGCTGATTGGTTCAAGCTGATTAACCATAGCATTACGGGATAGTAAGTTCATCCTCCATTGGGGTAGATGGGCTATATAGATAAGAGGTAGATACCGAAATAAAAATACTGGTGATGTTTAGAAGGGTGATTAAATGCATGTGGAGAGGCAGCCTATATGCCTTTTACAGTCATTTGTCAGTACATATTATACACACACACATTTATTTAGCTGCTTCCATTTCTAAAAAAATCACATGGGCACATAAATACGTATTTACAAATATACATTAGCTGTTTTGGTAGCCAGTATCTACGATGGCCCCAAATGATCCCCACCTTTGATAATCAAACCCTCATGTTGTCCCCTCCCTTCAGTGTGGGCTGCATTACGTAACTTCTGATAAACAGAGTACAGCAAAATATGGGGATGTCACTTCCAAGACCAGAATTCCATCTTGGGCATCGTCTCTCCTTTGCTTGCTCTGAGGAAAGCCAGCTGCAAACTTTGGAGTTGTCCTCTGGAGAGGACCACATCTAAAAGAAATGCCATCTCTGGCCAACAGCCAGCGAGGCCCTAACCCCTGCTAAAGCCACGTCAGCAAGATTGGAGGTGGACCCTTCCCCAGTCGAGTTTTCAGATAGGACCTCAGGCCCAGCTGACATTCAGTTGCAACCTTGGAAGAATTTCTATGCTGGGGGTCCCAGTAAAGCTGCTTGTAGGTATATTCCTGCCTCACAGAATTTATGAGAGCAATTATTGTTTATTTTAAATTGCTAAATTTTTTAATCCGATTTTATGCACCATGACACAACAAATGCAGTTATACTGTGTCAACATTGGGAGCCAATTAAATTTCCAACACCAACCAAATGAGAGTATACCCCTACAGAAAGTGGAGTCAGACCCCTTCAATGAGAATCCCACTGACCTACTTACTGCATCAACTGTGGACAGAAATCTTCACCTTTCCTGTGATCCTCAGTTGTCTGGAAATAATGCCAAGCATTTCATAAGGTTATTGCAAAGAATAAATGACATAATCCACTCACTACTCAGCAGAGTGGCAGAAAGCAAATCATCAAGAAAAAGGGTTTTGTTGTTTTCCTTAAGTGACTGTGTACCTATTATGAAGCATGCACCTGAGGAATATTTATTGGCATGAGAAACACTCGCAACGTATTAAGTGCAAATTCAAGTTATCCAAATGGGTGTTAATGTGCAGACAAAAAGGCTAGGGGGCTGTATGTTAAAATGTTAATTGAATAAAACTGATTGTGATGATGGTGGCATAACTCTGCGAATACACTAAAAACCACCAAAGGTACACTTTATGTGGGTGAATTGTACGGCATGTGAATTATAGCTCAATAAAGCTGTTAAAAAATGTTGGCAGGTTTTTGTTTTTTCTTTGGTGTTGCAGACTTTTGTTTGCCTCATGTAACATTTTGATATTTTCTATTATAACCATGTATCATTTTAATAATCAGAAAGTCTCATTAAAAATCTAGTAACTCCAACTTAAAAATACATGCAGTAAACAATTGTATCGTAGATATGCTCGTCCATCTTTCATTATTGGAACTTATCTCTAAGGATACACAGTTTGATATGGCATTACCATTCCTATGAACTAAACGCACGAAGAAAATTTCTGCTCCATTTTGTTTCTGTTTCCTATTAAGGCCAAAACTTTGTAAGTAGGTGTAAGTGACTCTAATTGCCATGGTGTGCATTACATCATTTGAAAGGACAAACTAAGCACTGGAAATAATTTCCCAATATATTTTCTTATTACTTTGCTTTCAATCTACTCTGAAACACGGAGAAAGAAATGTTAAAAACTGTGAAGGCTATGGGTCCAGCATAGAGTAATAATTGATGGATTGTTACCTACCTAGCACTGTGCTAAGGTGTTATAACCTGTAACACCCTGTCACTCCCCCAAGGCAGGTCTATGTGTTGCTTGTTTCAAGGTATCTGCTGACTATTCATGCACTTATGGGCGTGGGACATAATGAATCACTAAAAGTGATGAGGTATCACTTCTTTTTTTTTCTTTTTTAATTAAAGTTTATTGGGATGACAATTGTTTGTGAACTTACATAGATTTCAGGCGTACCATTTCAGATGATGTAATACATCATCTATATATCTCACGTTGTGTGTTCACCACCCAGAGTCAGTTCTCCTTCCATCACCATATATTTGATCCCCTTTGCCCTCATCTCCCACCCTTTCCCCCTTTACCCTCTGGTAACCACTAAACTATCCTTTGTGTCTATGAGTTTTTGTTTCTTTGTTTTCTCTTGTTCTTTTGTTTTATTTTTACATTTGTCTTGTTTTCTGTTTTATATTCCACATATAAATAAGATCATATGGTTCTCGACTTTTTCTGTCTGACTTATTTCGCTCAGCATAATAATCTCAAGATCCATCCATGTTGTTGCAAATGGCACTATTTCATCTTTTCTTATGGCAGAATAGTATTCCATTGTGTGTATATACCACACCTTTGTTATCCATTCATCTACTAAAGGACACTTTGGTTGTTTTCATGTCTCGGCCACCGTAAATAAAGCTGCAGTGAACATTGGAGCACATATATCTTTACGGATAAATGTTTTCAGATTTTTTGGGTAGATATCCAGGAGAAGAATGCTGGGTTATATGATAAATCTATTCGTAATTTTTTGAGGAACCTCCACACTGCCTTCCATAGCGGCTGCACCAGTCTGCATTCCCACCAACAGTGTATGAGGGTTCCTTTTTCTCCACAGCCTCTCCAACACTTGTTACTATTTGTCTTGTTGATGATAGCCATTCTGACTGGGGTGAGGTGATATCTCATTGTGGTTTTGATTTGCATTTCTCTGATGATTAGTGATGTTGAATATTTTTTCATATGTCTATTGGCCATTTGTATGTCCTCTTTGGAGAAACGTCTATTCAGGTCCTCTGCCCATTTTTTAATTGGATTTTTTTTGTTGTTGTTGTTAAGTTGCATGAGTTCCTTGTATATTTTGGATATTAGCCCCTTATCGGAGGCACTGTTTGCAGAAATCTTCTCCCTTTCGGTTGGTTGCCTGTTTTTTGTTTGTTTGTTTGTTTGTTTGTTTTTTAACTTTTTAATTTATTTTAAGTGTGTTTTTCAGGGACCCATCAGCTCCAAGTCAAGTAGTTGTTTCAATCTACTTGTGGAGGGCGCAGCTCACAGGGCCCATGTGGGGATCGAACTGGCAACCTTGTTGTTAAGTGCACTGTGCTCTAACCACCTGGGCTAACTGGCTGCCACAGGTTGGTGGCCTCTTTATTTTGTTGATGGTTTCTTTTGCTGTGCAGAAGCTTTTAAGTTTCATATAGTCTCATTCATTTATTTTAGCTTTTACTTCCCTTGCCTTTGGAGTCAAATTCATAAAATGCTCTTTGAACCCAAGGTCTATAAGTTTAGTTCCTATGTTTTCTTCTATGCATTTTATTGTTTCAGGTCTTATGTTTAGGTCTTTGATCCATTTTGAGTTCATTTTGGTACATGGTGACAGATAGAAGTCTAGTTTCATTCTTTTGCATGTGGCTTTCCAATTCTCCCAGCACCATTTATTGAAGCGGCTGTCTTTTCTCCATTGTATGTTTTTGGCTTCTTTGTCGAAAATTATTTGTCCATGTTTATGTGGGTTTATTTCTTGGTTCTCAATTCTATTCTGTTGGTCTGTGTGTCTGTTTTTCTGCCAATGAGGTGTCACTTCTATGACGTCATGAAAGAGTTTGACCTCCATCTTGTCAGTAGACTACTTGGATCGCCTTCTTGACTTGAAAACTTTGATGATGCAAGTGGACATGTGTGGAAGATCCATTGGGCAATGAATGGAGGGAAACCTCTACTCAACAGCCCTAAAAGAACAGAGTCTCTCAGTCCAATAAAATGCAAGGAATTGAATCCTGCCAACCAACCAGCGTGTTGGTCTGGGAAGTGAATCCTTCAGATGGCTCGTGGTCAGAGCCCCAGCAAAGCTGTGCCATAATGTCTGTGAGTTCTTGTAAGTCACCACACTATGGAAAAATTTGTCAGGCAATACCAGATGAATAATGCACTGTGTTATTACGTTCACCACGTGGAAAAGACACCATGGTGGCACAACAAAACGAGGTATCAGTTTTCAGATAAGTAGGTAGAGCTATGCAATTCCTCACATTAGGAGGTGTTCCCGCCAGGCAGAAAAATAGGAGATTTCAAGAAAGATTAAGATTTTGGTAATTTGTGGTTGATAGATCATTTATAAATGGGTGGTTGATAGGAACTGAGTTTGGGGCTCTCTCTTACCCTTTGGAAAGCAAACTTGCTTCCTCATACCATGTGTCAAGGTAGCTTCGTCTGACAGAAACCCAGCCCTGTGATGTCATCCCCCCCAAAAAAAACACACACACACACTCCATGTTATATTAAGGAGAACAGCCTACAAATCTTCTTTTCTACACGGCCGTGTTTTACTGTGCTGAACACCTCTTAGTTCTCGGGAACTATGGGGCTGGGGGGATTTGAAGCCCGTGCACAGACTCATTTATGGCCACAGTGTAAGACAGGACTGCATGTGCTCTCTGAACGGACCCTTCCGATGACCTCAGTAACGACCACTTCTTTGTGGTGATGACAGGTTTACATGAGAGCAGCTCCCGTAGTGCTGCAAGGTGACAGCCAGTTCCCACAGCTGCGTGACCAGGTGTCTCATGCCCCAGTTCTGATGACAGTGCCATGTAGACATACGGGGTGTTTTCTGGGGAAATGTTGTGAGTCCTACTTAAGTCCACACAAAGTAAAGTGAGACTGGAACTTTTCTCTGTGTGCATGGCTGTTCAGACACGAGTTTCCTCTCCTCCCATCGATTTTATTCCCAAGGACTCGAGGGTATGTCTTCCTGCTCAGCCCACCATTTCCCAGCTTCCAGGTCTGTGAAATGTGGAGGACCGTTCACAGCCAGTTTGTTTGTTTGTTTGTGTCTGACGTGTATTTTGTCCCATGGTACTCCTAATCTGTGAGGCAGGTGGTGCAGATATTATTACCTACACTGTACAAAAGAAGACATGGTATTTCAGTGTCACTCATTTAATCCGTGAATGTTGTGAAGAAGCATGGAACGTGAGTGAAATCTTGTGACTTTGAGTTGTGTGCTCTTCCCGGGATATTGCACCATGGCTGCTGTGTGGATTCTATGTCCTGTAATAAGGTGATGGTACCCAGCGACCAGAGGAGGACAAATGGCATAATTCAGAAGAGCAGCTCCCTTCGCTTTCTCAGCAGCACTCTCCCTGGCCATGCCTGCTTCAGAAATTGAGCCATAAAAATCTCTATAAGACTTTTTTCTTTTTTTCTGCTTGCCTTATTGCTCGTCTCTCCTAATACTATTAAATAAGTACTCTGCTTGCTTGGTGCACCAGCAGATGGATATTCGCTTCATATTTTGTGGCAATACTCTTGGTATTAACATTTGAAGTGTTTACTCTCTTCCTGGGTGAAAACATAAGGTAATAATTTGAAATATCTTTTGCTTAAAATAGTTTGTCATTTTTCTTGGTTCTTCTCTCCCTGAAAACCTCTTTTCACACTAAAGTTTGGGATGATTTAGAAACTCTAAACCTCATGGAGCACCTTCATGTCGAAAGTGGAAACTTAGCTGATATTCATTTTCAGGGCAGTCTGATTCCCACATGCCATTCAGCATTGTTTCAATCTTGCTCTGTTTTCCAGTCTTCAAAGAGACTGCATTTCTAGGCAAGTGTGTTCTTCTCTGGATAAACTTAAATGGGGCTAATAAAAAGTGTTAGCGTTGTTTCTGAGATTATTTCTGTTTAGTTTACTCATTTATTCTGTTCTTTAGATTCCACATATAAGTGAGATCATATGGTATTTGTCTTTCTCTGTCTGACTTATTTCACTTAACATAATGTTCTCTAGGTCCATCCATGTTGTTGCAAATGGTAAGATTTCTTTCTTCTTTATGGCTGCGTAATACTCCATTGTATAAATGTACCACAGTTTCTTAATCCAGTCATCCACTGATTGGTAGTTCGGTTGTTTCGGTCTTGGGTATTGTGAATAGCATTGTAACAAACAAAGGAGTGCATATATTTTTTCGAATTAGTGTTTTTGATTTATCTGGATAGATACCCAGGAGCGGAAGTGCTGGGTCATAAGTAGTTCCATTTCCAGTTTTTTGAGATACCTCCATACTGATTTCCATAGTGGCTGCACCAATCTGCAATCCCACCAACAGTGCACAAGGCTTCCCGTTTCTCCACAGCCTCACCAACACTTGTTTGTTGATTTATTGATGATAGCCATTCTGACCAGAGTGAGGTGGTATCTCATCGTGGTTTTTATTTGCATTTCTCTAATGATTATTGAGGGGTATAAATGTCTAACTATTACATTGTTTTGTACACCTGAAACTAATGGGAAAAAAAAGTGTTCGCTATGTCTAATATTTTAACATATGTGAGTTATAAGAAAAAGTTAAACATACAAAGACAGTGTAAATTTCTACAGAATATCAAGTGTCCAATTGGTAGTTCACGTTTACCTAGTATAATAAAAATTTTAATCACAATACCGTAGCTAGAAAATGTAAAAATATTGCAGGGTATTAAACATTTTTATTAGTCATAGTCATATTAATATATATGCCAATGAGAGAGAAAGTGAGGTCGTCTCACGGGGATCCTATATTAAGTGGCAACGAGTTAAAAAATGAATTCAAAGTGAAATGAAAAAATAAACAGAATCTGATTTTCTCTTCCACATATATCAACATGCAAAATCTAGTCTAAAAGGCAGTGTACAGTTGCCATGGACACGTAGCTATTTTTATAAGAAAGATGAAACCAACATTATTGCTTCATAATGCTGTTCAGAGACTATTGTGACTGCTATTGAACTATCCACTCTTTGAAAGCAATGAAGTTATTAACTAAAGATGGTCAATTAAGGAAGAACTGGTAAAGTTCAAAAGGATGCTTTATTTGGATTAATGAAGACAGGGAAAAACTCATTTTCTGGAAACTACACAATATCTGAAGCTTTGGTGAGTTGATCTATAATATTTCAGGAAAGTACACACCCAAGATATGGGCACAGGCTGGCTGGCCCAAAGCTGCAATGACTGCCCATGTGTTCAGTGTGTTGTTGTTTCAAAAATAATCTAAATACCCTTGTCAGTGAATAGCTTCGTGTGTTAATCAAAATATCGGAGATTCATGTCATCAGGGACACAATGTGTGGGCCGGTGGCTAGACGGGCGTTGCAGTGCACAGCTGTCTAATATTAGATAAGTCATTATGGGAAAGCCAGTTATCCTCCCGGAAACTCAATGTACTCAACCAACAGTCAAATGAGAGGGAATAGATAGGAACGTCCACGACGTGGATGGTATGAGCAGAGAAGGTGATACATGGAAGACACTTAGGGTCATGGCTGGTGTGTCCGTCATCACTAACGAAAGGTCTAATTGTCATCGTGGGTGCATGACAAGAGTTGGCCAGTGAACAGCATTGTTCCATGAAGTACAACCTGCTTCAAAGATGTTCCTCCTCCAGGTAGAGGAAGAACCAGGGAGCCTGGAAGAGCAGCTGGGACACATTGTTGTGGGTGGAGGTGCTAAGTCTGGAAATGTTCATGGAAGATCTGGCACAGAGGAGATTGAACTACGGGGGCAACTTTTATCATTTGCTCTATACAATGCGTGTGTGTGTGTGTGTGTGTGTGTGTGTGTGTGTGTGAACGCAATGTAGTCCAGCTGAGTCTCCAACAATCGTATCAAATTGCAGTGATAGGGAAATATTTAGGCCAGGGGAGCAAAGTGGTCTTATATCGAGAGGAAGGACCTTGAACATTTACAGGCAGGACGTGGAGCCTGGTTATAACCAGGTGTGGAGGAACCACAGAAATGTCATCACATTTTGTCTTCGTTTGAGCTGCTAGAATGAAATACCATAGAAAAACATGTATTCCTCACTGTTCTGAAGGTTGACGTCCAAGACCAACTCCCCAACAGATCGATGGCTGGTGAGAGCCGTCTTCCTGCTTCCTACCTGGACGTCTTTTTCCTGTGTCCTCAACTGGTGGAAGGGGTGAGGGCTCTTGCTAGGGTCTCTTTTATAAGGGCACTAATCTCATTTATGAGGGCTCCACCCTCATGTCCAATCACGTCCCAAAGGCTTGACTTTTAAATAAAGTCACATTAGGGATTAGGTTTCCACCTAGGGATTTGGGGAGGACAGAAACATTCAGTGTAGAGCAGACGTGGAGACCGAGGTCCTCATTTCGTTGTACACAGAACACAGACAGGACCTCTTTCACCACTTCAATCAGCCACTATTCATGTTCAAAAGTCAGTTAGCTTGGAGATGCATCCATCATTGAAAAAACAAACAAAAGCAAGCAAACAAACAAAAATACCAGCTGTATAGGACAGGTACTTGTTCACTTCCAGGACTCATCACAATAATGTGATGGCTGTGGGGGGATACAAAGGAAAGCCGGTACCATTTATGCTTTCAGGTTTTTATTGGAAGCCACTTCTTTGGTTGGTGATTTTAATTGTGGGCAATGGGTTTCTTTCTTTCTTTTTTTTTTTAATAAATTATGGACTTACTAATATTTCCCTATGATCCAATCCGCAACAGCAACAGCCTTCCATTAATAGCTTTAGTAATGTTTAAAGGAAATCATTATTTGAAATTTGACAAAGGAATATTGCAATTGGTGAGTGGGTTGATGGTTCAACTGTGATAATCATTTGGGGGAAAAAATCTTGACATATAAATTTGCAAAACAAGACCACATGTTTTTCAAAATGTTCCAGGCTCAAGGTCTAACCCACAGTGGAAAGTAACATAATGTGAAGCAGCAAAATACCGTTTATGGTTGAACTCAGAGGCATAAATAGTGTTGCAAGTGTTGTATAAGATGGCTGAGAAACAAACGAGAAAAAACTGTAAAGCCGTAGGAAAACCGTTCTTGTACAGGGCTGTGGGGAATGGATACAGAACACATCAGTGTGTGCCTTTCACAGGGAAAATAAAAGCATGAAACTGAACTTAGAACTCCTTACAGGCAGTCGGCCTTTGCAAATATGACCCTGTCTTTGGTGGTTGCAAAGAATAAATCATGATGCATAGTTCTGCTTGGGACAACATGCTTGTAACCCCTCTTCCTGTGGGGTCACTTAGCTTTGTATGAACACAGACAACCACTCAGTTGGCAATGATCAGGATAAGCTTCTCACGGAAAAAACACAACTTGGTTCCCAGATTATGGGAAACTTGAAAGTGTCTGGATTTTAGTGAGATGGTGAGATGTAATCGTAACTCAAAGAGAAGTCCCCATCTGTGCTATCTCCAGTCTTCCCAGAGTTTCGGGAGCCACACATTTCAGAGAAAACTGGGTTTGTGGTGCTCTCTCCTCCAACAAATGTTACTTTTGGTTTCTAATACTGGGATTATTAATTTAAATGTGTATTAATATTACATATATATATGCCGAGAATGCCAAAAAATGTATGCACATTTTAAGAGATGTTATGTATGTATTACTTTGCAAAGTTGAATTGAATTATGGTAGCAGTGTATAATAGGACAGTCGCTCAAAAGATGGCGTTAATCAAATGAATGCTAGCGTCATTGTATTACGATTTTAATACAGTTGTTCCTTTCTTAAAAATGTGTATACATGTTTTTGGCACCCTGTATGTATATAGATAAGTAGATAGATGACAGATAGCTAGCTAGCTAGCTAGATAGATAGATAGATAGATAGATAAAGATAGATAAGATGGATAGATTAGATAGATTTCCAATCTATCTAATCTATCTATCTATATACATTGAGGGTGTCTATCTATCTATCTAGATAGATAAAGATAGATAAGATGGATAGATTAGATAGATTTCCAATCTATCTAATCTATCTATCTATATACATTGAGGGTGTCTATCTATCTATCTATCTATCTATCTATCTATCTATCTATCTATCTATCTGTCTATCTATCTAAATGTTTTAAATTAAGTCCAAAGCAGAACGTTTTATGGAAATGTTGATGGTATTTTTATATCAACAATGTATCTCTACCTAAATTACGAATTGATAATAGTAATAATTGTCTAGTTCTAGCATAGGCTAAAGCCCCTTATTAACATCAGTGCACACTTACCAAGAATCTAGTGAATACGGGGTGCTATGTACTAGAAAAACCCAGCAAAACCCAACACTGTCTTTTCCTCTTTAGATTGGTTTACCTCTTCAAGAGGCCCCCCTTAGAGAGATGCATAACAACAGATTAGCAAATTCTTTGTCCCAGAGTGTGATGGTGTCCCAGGATGGAGCGTAAAGGCAAATGACAGAATTTTAGGGAAGGAAGCAGAATGTTGAAGGAAAGCTTCAAACAGTGGAAGTGGAACTTGAGCTCAGCCCTCCCCCCCCCCCCCCCCGCCCCACCTCCATCGCTATTCTTCTGTTTCTTCTGATCAGGACGACATGGGCTTCCTATTAGAATGTTAGCTGGAGTGTTCATTGCGACATGCACTTAGGCTAAAATATGCAAGAATGGAGGTGTCAACTCTGATTTGCTTGTTGCAAGTGTCAGATCCTTTCCACAATCAGCTTGCTTTCATTTACGCTCCACTGCCTTGAGGCAGGTGATGGGTATATGTTGCTTTGAATTTGGTCTTGTTATCTGGACATTTACTGTTGTTTTCGTGGGGTCTTAATTGGTCACACAGAAGTGAAAGTTTGGAGCTGGGCTTCGAAGGGATTTGAAAGTAGATAAAGGAGAAGCAGAGGGGAAACATTGACATACAAGAGAAAGGTGTCTATGAGAGACTCTGGCCAAGACAGTGTGTTCCATGTGCATTGAAAGAAATCTGGTGGTCTCCTTCGGTTTAATGGAATGGAGCAGCTAGATGTTAAGACTAGACGTAGACCAGGCTCTTACGAAGTCGGATGAGAATGGCTGGGTTGGATCTGGGCCCGTGGCTATAAAAAAGAGGTAAAGGTTCATCTACACAACCACATGTTATGGTCTTGGATGGCAAACCCTGAAATTGTGCCAGAGAGAGGGGAGCCACAGGGATTGAGAGAGAACTGGGATACAACATCTTTTTTTTGTAACAAAGATGAGATTGTATATTGAGGTACACTCTGAAAATGGAGTGAAAGACCATCAGCTGATGAATGGATACATAAAGTATAGTATGTGTATAAAATGGAATATTATTTGGCACCAAAAAGGAAAAATGTACATCGTGAATGAAGCTTAAGACATTACGCTAAGTGAAACAGACAGTCACAAACTGCCAAAAACTGTAAAGTCCAATGACATAAAATGGGCCGCATCGGCCAGTAGGTTCATCTCCACTTTCTTGCACAAAGACGTTTCACCGGATAAAATCCTTGCATGTTTACTCTCGTCTTAGCATCTGCTTCTCAGAGGATGTAACATAACAAACGTCCATTCAAGCAACTGAAGTTCTCAAACCAGCCAACGCGTTGCCAACTCTTCTTCCTCGTGCCATCGTGACACACCATCATCCTTCATTGATTTGTCTTATTAGATTTCAAGATCATTGGAACCAGGAACCTTTTCTTTTCCCACAAGCCTGGTACTCTGCCTGGCACGACACTGACCCTTAACAATCGTTGAGTGAGTAAACAAACACATTATTGCAGCTCAGTCTCTCACGCTTGTATGAGAATAAATTTTAATAATGTCTGGTTAATTTCAGACCATCCTGCCCCCTCAATAGAAATAGTTGTGATCGCTCCTAACAACTCAGTTTCTAGATTGTGTGTGTGTGTATTTGTGTGTGTGTGTGTGTGATTTGTAAAATTTCCACGGAATGTCCCCTGCAGATACTGAAGTGATTCTCAGCTTCTTGGCACAGACTGCTTTGTTGTGTGTGGACATTTAAGCCACTCAGGCCTTTGTTATGTGATTTGGGTTGAAAAATGATTCATCAGATTCACTATTCCGCTGTTCCCACGTAGGGAATGGTTTAATAAAATAAGCCATTCGTGCTGAGTGGGTGATATCTTTAGGAATGCCACAAATGTAGTAAAATTAGTAATTTAGGAACTAAATTGCTGTTGCGATTCTAGTCACTTTCTTCCAAATGTTGATGTACATACAGTCTCCGTGGAAATATGTGTTAGAAGAAATACCAGCTAAAACACCCGCCATCAGTGTCATAATTTCATACATGAGCACTGACTGATTGATTTTTGTCATGACGAGTATATCATAGTATACGATCATATCTGGGTAACTCTTGAGTAATTTGAAGGAAAGGCCATTTCTGCTGACTCTGTTAGGTCTGTTACCCTCAACTCCTTGTACAGTCATGTGCTGTGTAATGAGGCTTCAGTCATCAATGCACCACATACAATGATGGCCCATCAGATTATCATGGAGCTGAAAAATCCCTATGGCCTCGTGATGTCATAGCACAAAGCATCCCTCACGTGCCTGTGATGACGATGGTGTAAACCAATGTACCGTGCTGCCGGTCGGATAAAAGCCTAGCACACACCATTATGGACATCGCATAGTCCCTGATCACGATAATACACAACCACGTCACCGGTTTATTTACCATACTTTTATTGATGTTTTAGAGTGTACGCTATCGACTTATAAAAAGCATTTGCTGTGAAACAGTATGAGTGTTGCACCGTTATCTCATGTTTGCCGCGTCTGTTGGCCGCCATCATTTTGTCTTGTGCTTCATCTAATTTTGTGTTGTTTTATAAGTTGCGTGTACCCTGAGTGTCCAGTAGGAGAAAGTCTGCAGTAGTGTCTGCTCGTGTTCTGGGCTTTCACAGTCACTCACCACTCACTGACTCACACACACCAGCTTCCAGTACAGGCTGGTCATAGTCACAGCCATTATACGAAATTCATTTTCTCCTTTAGGTAATAGCTTTACGTTTTTGGGGGGTGGGGGGCCTATCTAAAATCCTTTTTAATTCAGTAGTATAAAGTGCCAGCATTAAACTATATTCCCAATATCCGTATTTTAATCACGAAGGTGGTGAACATCATACTGTTTCAGAAGAACGGGTTTCCAGATTTGCAACTCAATACAGAGAAAGTCAAGGGGAGTATTTTATCTGTCGTTCGTTCCGTAAGGAAAATGTTCCTTCAGTTGGAGCCATCACTTTAAATGTTTATGCAAACTCCATGTAAATATAGTTAAAGAGGCATTTCCTCACCAGCAAATAAAACGTCGATTCCTGAGAAAGGCATCAGCATATTCACCGTGGACATAAAGTGTTGCCTTCGATCCGTGTGTGCCTTCAGAAGCTGGTCTATTCACTTCTCCTTCCCTGTCTGGGGCATGCAGATGGACATATTTCCAAGGCACCATTCATGAAAACCTTTACCTTGGAATATTGTTGAAGATGCGACGAGTATCTCTGAAAATGCGACCAGTAACTGTCAGCACTTATTAACACAGACCAAATCCACAGAGGAGGTGTAATAGCATTTATTTTTCAATATAAAAATCTGCACAACCAGCACCGTACAATTTACTCCCGTTGAATAGCAACTGATTAAGTGCCTGGAGCCTCCTCAGGATAACTCATGTCTAATGGACGTAGCCCGCAAATTTTAAATTGAACAGCAGACAAAAACCCAGGACCTTCTTAGGGAAGACGATTTATATGCATGATTATTTCACTGTAAAAAGCTTGTTGAAAAATATTTGATATTGAGAGGAGAAAGTTAGTCCAAGTTACACAGAGGATAAAAGATTGATTTCAACGTGGCGAGCAAACAATGCTACTACTGTGTTTCCCCCAAAATAAGACCTAGCCAGACCATCAGCTCTAATACGTCTTTTGGAGCAAAAATTAATGTACGACCCGGTCTTATTTTAATATAAGACAGGGTATAATATGATATAATATAATATAATATAATATAATATAATATAATATAATATAAAAGACTGGATCTTATATTAATTTTTGCTTCTAAAGACTCATTAGATCTGATGGTCTGGCTAGGTCTTATTTTCGTGGAAACACGGTATTGGCTGAATGAATAACTTAAATCTCCAAGCCTCATTCTGAGAAAAGAAGAATCTACTTTGAAATCGAACATTCCAACAGATTTCAAGGAATATGCCTGACACACTTGTTTAGATGATTTAAGCTTCTTTTTTCCCCAATAAATTGAATTATTTGGAGAAGCATTACCTGTCACTTTTAGAAAATAGCTAAATGGGTTAGACTTGTTCAGAGACCCATTTGGCATACAAAATCGGAGACATGTGATGGTCCTTTTCAAAGCGATGCTGGCCCTTAACAAGAAATTATCTCGTCTATTTCCTGAGTTCATTCATCTTTATTTGATTAGAAATGTAATTGCTTTCCCCACTAACTCAGGGTAAACTGTTTCTGCGCCTGCTGAAAAAATAAATGAGTGTATGCACCTGCAAGGAGCTGAAGGAACATAGCAGGGAGCAAACTCTGAGTTAGTGGGGGTAAGAGAGAGGACGGGTCACGTGGTCATCACGGCACCCCAGTCACATGCATTTCCCTGTGGCACAAAATCCACCGGAGTCAGCTGGATTAAGACACTCATTTCCCCCCCTCACGCCTTTGTCACTAAAAATATTAATAATAACCAAAATCAAATTTTGATTTTTTTTTTTTTTTTTGCTTTGCCTCTTCACGAAAGGCAATAAAACACCAAGCTTTTGTAATGTACCAAGGCCAATGGCACCCCGTTTTGACGGGCAATTCCGGAGTTAAATTTCACCTTGACTTTATAACGGGACAGGGGGACTGGAGAGGGGCCAGAATGTGTATATATATATATATATTTTTTTTTTAAATAGAAAGCATTTGCTTCAATGATGTTCTTTGCTTTTCCTTCCTAGCCAATTGCAGTGACACCTGCAGACGTTGTGTTCTAGCCGATGTGTGTGCTTTGGAGCGACCTTCATCCTGGAAGTAAGTATACACATATTTTGGGTGAGCCAGAATGACCCCACCTCCATAACTTCTCCATCTCAGCACGTTCCATTTCGTTGACCTCTGCCGAGTTCACTGGCATTCCTAAATCATGTTTCTTAGTAGCCAGTGGCTGTGCTGTGTGAATATCAGATTAAAGTCATTTCTCTTCCGTCCGTCTTAGAAAGAAGACTTAGAAAGAGTCTTAGAAAGAAGTGGCTCACCCTCAGTTGCTCTTGCCAACCCCTACGCACAGTCGGGTAAGCGACTGCACCCAAAGAGAAGGGTACTGGGCAAGCTCAGGCTGACTCACCGCGGCTTCCCTCCAGAACAGCTAGCACAGCAGAGCGCATTTCAGACCTGTATGTTTTATCCTCCGTGGCACAGCCCATTCATCATCCCGAAAGAAATTTGGCCCCCTCCGAGCATGCACAAGAAAAAGGCAGTGAGGGCTCGATCCTCAGGCCCTGATTAGCTGGCACCCATAAGTAACTCCCGCTGCAGAATCAAAGCACCATTTGTCAGCACAGAGAATCCATTAGTCTGTTATTTGTGGTTCAATATATTCTTTCTAAGAGTGTTTCTCTGCAATTGGGTTGTAAGTCTTGGCCATGCTTTGTAGATAAGTAGATTCTGCAGCATTTGACATCTTGGTAAGATGCCTTTTTATGACTGATACGACAGAAAAAGAGGGGAACGAACCTATGTGTGTCTTTGGACCTCCTGTAAACATTTCCAATACCACATGCTGTGCACAAACTTGCTCAGTTTTTCTAAGTCCCCAACAGGCAGCTTTATCACAGAGACAAAGAGTCGTGCTTCTGCACACGAGTGGACTGAGAGACAACCCCCAAATGTCAGCCATATTGTCTTTGCAGGAGAGCTCCAAAGAGGGTGACGAAAGGGACAATGGGAGCCATGACATTTTGACTTTGATATAGGACAAGCTGGGTCCTTTGTTCAAGGAGCTGATCACAGACGTGAGGCAGCATCAGAGAAACGCAAAGCAGCTTTACGTCCCAGAGCTGCCCCAGCCAAGCAGGGGAGGCCACAGGTAAGGCACAATGTGTGAGAGCTACCCCAACTCTTGGTGCCTCTGTCTTGACTGAAAAAAGGAATATGGTTGCTGTTTCACATCTGTTCCCAACCCCCACATCATGACCAGACGGCTACCATGCGAGTGAGCCAGAAAGACATGGGTAAGGAAGTTCTGGGAAAAATCATTTAGTCTAACCAGGTGGACACATTATAAAAATCACAAGACTGAAATATCCTCCTTCTATGAGTAATTTGATGTTAGCCAACGTCTTCAAAACCTGTCCCTTTCTTTGAAGGATGACTTCACATGCGTATTCTGTATGTAGCAGAATGATGGCAGTTGTAAACTGGACTTAATCACTGAAACAAACAAAAAAAAATTGTTATGTCCGGAATTCAACTTGCAGGTGAGGTTCTCTTTCCAATATTGATGTGGGAAATGGTTGTTCTACATCGATTTTCTGTGACAGCAGCTTCTGATGACCCCAAGGATGTATGTCAGTGCCCAGAAATGCTAGGCAGTCGTGGGAAGACAAGAGACAGGTCCTGAAAAAGCTCAGTCCCACCTCATCCTTCAATACCCAGCTCTCATACCTCTGTCAGTGTCTCTGGGAAGCAGAGTTGACTACTCCTGCCTGTCACCATAATGTCACCTTATTCGTAGCTACACAATCATCTAGAGCAGGGTTGCCACTGGTTCTGCCAAGGGGCAGCTGGTACAAATGCTCCCCTGTGCAGGCTCCCATGTGCTCTCTGTCTCAGACACTTGGGGCAGCATCAGTAGCCTGAAAGCAGCCACAGGCAGCGTGTAAACAATCACTGTGACTCTATTACAATTAAACGTTATTTACAGGCACTGATAGTTGAGTTTCATATAATTTTGATGGACTCCTGTGTAGACCATTTTTGGGTTTACAGCAAAACTGAATGGAAGGTACACATTTCCCATACACCCTCCTGCCCCCCCACCCCCACAGGTGCAGCCTCCCCGGCTAACAGCATCCCACCAGAGTGGGACGTTTGTCACATGTAACGAACCTACACTGGCACATCATTATCAGCCAAGGTCCACAGTTGACATTAGGGTTCACTCTTGGTGTTGTACGTTCTGTGGGTTCAGGCAAATGGATAACGTGTACGTGTGGTTATGGTATCACACAGAGTAGTTTCACAGCCCTCAACATCCTCTGTGCTCCGTTTCTTCATCTCTCCATCCTCCAACCCCCTGGCAACTCTTGATCCTGTTACTGTCTCCATAGTTTTGCCTTTTCCGGAATGTCCTGGAGTTGGAATCTTACAGTACGTAGCCTTTTCAGATGGGCGTCTTTCACTTAGCAGTATGCCTTTAAGGTTCCTCCCTGTCTTTTCATCGCTGGCTCATTTCTTTGCTGAACAATATTTCATTGTCTGGGTAGACCATAGTTTATCCATTTACCCGCTGAAGGACGTCTTGGTTCCTTCCAACTTTTGGCAGTGATGAAGAAAGCTGCTGCAAACATCCACGTGCTGGTTTGCACACCCTGGCTGCACCCTTGGGTTTGTGACGTGCAGCTGGTGCAGGTCCCCAGGCCGCATTCCCCCCTCTCCCAGGCGCTGTGCTCTCAGTCACCTGCTGCTGATATTCCTGAACCCTACTCTGCTCCAGGCCTTCCTTCTGTGCCCTGCTAGTCAGGCAGCTGGGTCTGCCCCTGCACGGTGCTCCCAGGTGGGGAGCGTCTAGCCCTCCATCTTAGCTCTCACCTCCATGCCTTGGTCAACTGCCAAGAACGAGACCATCCAGCCCTGAGCTAGGATCCCATCCACGTGTTGATACAGTGGGGTTTGCGGTTCTGGATGCAGGGGTTCATGTTTATACTATCCATGCATATTTTCTCCGAACGTTGTCTCAGCTGGCGATCACCTGGTATACTGGGTTGAGTTGTGTCCCTCAGATGTTCCAGTCCTAACTTCTGCAACCTGTGAATATGTCCTTTTTTGGAAGCAGGGTCTTTGCAGATGTAATGATGGTGAAGTCGTACAGATTGGTGGTGAGAAGGGGGGTCCTTAATCTAAGGACTGGTGTCTCCATAAGAGATGTTAGAGGGAGACTTGGATAGAGACACGTTTGGTAAGAGATTGGCAACACTCATGCTTCCTCTGTGTGCCCCCAAAATGTGCATTTCAGCATTAGTCAGTGTTACTAAGCAGCAGAGTTGTGTACCGGGTTCAGCGTTGGGGTCTTGACTCAGAACCCCTCAGCACTTCCGCCAGCCGCCTCTCCCTCCTCAGAAAGAGGTGGACCCTCCTGATGTCTCATCTGTGTTCTGTAAGGTGGAGGTATACTTTGTGTCTGCCTCATAATGTTGGGAAGATTAGACATCTGGCAAGTATCAGAAACATAATAGCCATTATGATTATCATCTTCGTTGGGAGGGTAGTCATACAAATCATCGTAATTATTCTTCTCAAGGAATAATTGTTTTCCGTGTGCTGTGTGCAGCACATGTGCCATATCTGTGGAGATAGAACAGTCCAGGATTTAGTCTTCATTGAAAATCATAATCAAGGTCCACAGAACCTCCATGTGGACCTCACGGAAGGCAAAGCCAGCCTTACCTGTTTGTTCACGTGTGGTCCACGGCAGCTTTCTCAGTAGGACTGCAGAGGTGAGTAGCCACAACCAAAATCAGATGGCCCACAAAACCTAAAATATTTACAGTCTGGTGCTCTCCAGGGAATGTGTACCCACCTCAGCTGTGGATCCCTGTGTGTTGTGAGCACAATGACCACCAACCCCTACTGTTGATCACATATGTTCTGAGCATAACGACCGCCGATCTCTCCTATTGATTATTGAATGTCCTGAGCATGAGGCGTAGGTGCTTTATACACATTGTCTTTAGCGTTTCCGTCTACCTGATTGACAGGTGTTTGTATTTGTAGTTTGACCAGAATAGTTCAATGATTTGCTGCACACCAGAGCAACAGAGAGGCAGTTGTGTTAGGATTTGATGTCCTGGATCCTCATTTTGAAGCTTTGGTCTTGTGCGCCTCTGAGCACAGAAGGTCAACGTGGTTGGGCTTCAATCTGTAGAGTCAGGGAACCCTTGGTGTTGGTTGGATACATTTCAGGGCTTCACAGAATTTGGAGGTGGTGAGGTGCTTTGATGCTATCATTGTCTAATAAATGGACACAGCAGAACACGAATGAACCAGGTCTCCCATTCAAACGGAGCAGAAGACCCTTATACACCAGTTCTGTACACATAGGGCTTGAAATATGCCCGTACATTTGGACGGTACTTTATAAATACCAACAGCCCATTTAACCAGACCTCCAGTACCTGTATTTACCGGGCCATGCGGTGCCAGCACTACACAGATCAATACAACCAGTCTCCCCTCCAGAGCTTTAGCTTCTCTTTCTGTACAAGTAATTCTAATTTCTAGGTCCATAAATTAGCAGCAGGACTTATACAAAGATGTCATTTGCTTCAGAGAGCTGTCCAACTTTAAAAATTGGTCTAAAACCTCTGTTGAGTATGCGAATTGAAACAAAATGTATTTAAGCATTTAGTGGTGTCCATAAATAAATGAAATGAAGGACTTTTATGGCGGTTCACAGCTCTTGGCTGCCTAGTAAAATGCATAAAACCCCAAGGATGTGCTAATGAACTCTGAATGGAAGTTTTTTTCTCTTAATCAAAAGCAGTGGTTGTGTCTTTATCAGAAGGTAATTTTTACAGCCCCCCTTCCCGTCCCCCTCACCCATTCTTACTTGAACTTTGTTTTTAAAGGAAGATCAAGTCTGAAAACCCTTGGAAACCACGAGTATGGGTGTCCACTGGGTGTAATCCAGCATCAACAATAAAAGTCGGCATTACATTTCTGGAAATCTGTCAGTACGTCGAACCAAATGCGTGGGGCAGACAGATATTTCCTCTGGCAATTACATTTCCTTGTTGGTTGACTTCCTTAGTATACATGGTAGATTTTATTTCTTTAGTCCTGTGTTTAATAGATAATTATTCTTTTGTAGAAATTAATCATCGTAAATATTAACTTAATAAGAAGTCAATATCAAGCTTGTAATACCTACTTAATCGGGTTACCTAATCTTGAGGGAATCACATCATGAAAAAAGCCGTAATGTTTCTGTCTAGACTCATGCTGCCCAACGGGACTTCCTGTGGTGATGGAAACATTCTCCTGCCCAGTAGCAAAGCCACTAGCCCCATGTGGTGATGGGAGACCGGAAAGGTGGCTAGTACGTCTAGGAATTGAGTTGTAAGTTTTGTGTAATTATAGTTAATCCCAATTTTAGCTTAAGCCGTTCTCCATGTAACTGATGCTGCTGTGTTGGGCTCATGGATCTCTCCCCCAGATGGTATTCACTTGAATAATAAGGTGAAGCTTATGTTATTTACAAGTAAAAATACTGTTGTTTCCCCCTGAACTTGCACATAAGAGGCCAAGCCAGCTAGCACCTTGGTTTCAGCCTGACTGTTAGCCAAGGACCCAGTTAAACTGCCTGGAGTTCTCATCTACAGAACCATAAGATAAGAAATGGGATTTGCTTTTAAGCCCTGACATTTGGGATGATCTGTTACAGCATCCATAGAAATCAAGCATACGCCTAATATAATCCTTGTACTTCGATAATCGTCATGACACCTGGTCCGCACAGTTTATGGAGCCCTGAAATTAACTCATTCGTGGGCAAACTCTTGAGGGAAATGAGACTCTCCTCCTTGTCCTCTGAGCAGATAGAAAGGTGACCAGAAGCCAGCCTACAGAGAAGATGCAAAGGTACTTACAATGATTTTGTGCAATAAGCACCTCTTCTGTATAAAATACTACGTGTGCCAAGGACCTCACTGAGAAGGACCTAAGGTGACTCCTCAGAGACTTCCCCACACTTGATTTACCCACACAGCCTTCATGGTCCAGTGTGTTGTAAATCTGTTCAATTCTCAAAGGTCTAAGGCTTCAGAGGCAATAGCCTTTATTCTTGGCATTGTCACTGTAAGTCATTGTATTAGTTACAGCAAATTATCTGCAACTCTACTGAGGGAGTGTTGATTTTATTTCCCCCTGGGGTCTTCGTGTGGCTTCCTCGGCAATTCTCTCCTGCCTGTTTAGGCTTAGCGCATTACCACACCGTAAATATTTAAATGTAATTGTATCTTTCTGCTGTCGTTATCAACGTTGTTTATCCATAAAACAACGTGTGACCCTTTTGGTTCATTATGCAACCACTAAAGATATAACATAATAATTATGCACCCATTACAACCAACATCAAACAACATGGTTTGTCACCCACCTGTTAGCTAATTTATAATAACACTTCATTCTACAAATATTGATTTAGTGACTCCCTCCCGTATCTTGGGAACCACTGAAAATCTATATGGAAATAAAGACAAAAGAGCTACAGTCTGGTTGGGGAGATAGGCATACAAAAGGGGTAATGTGTACTACGTGGGTGGCCCCCAACCTGGTGACATTGCAGAGCGTGGGGCAAATGCCGCCTGCAGAGAACCAGCAAAGGTGCCTTGGGAAGGGGACTCTGCTCTTGAAGATTTCATTAGAGATTCCCAGGAACATCCCAGGAGAAAAAAAACAACCCAGGTTGAGAGAACAGCAAATAATAATGCATGGTCTAAAAACATATAGCATGGCTTGAGGTCTCATACTGTGTTTCCCCAAAAATAAGACCTAGCCGGACAATCAACTCTAACGCATCTTTTGGAGCAAAAATTAATATAAGACCCGGTATTATATTATATTATATTATATTATATTATATTATATTATATTATATTATATTATATTATATTTATTATATTGTATTTATTATATTGTATTTATTATATTTATTATAGTATACATATTATATTATATTATATTATATTATATTATATTATATTATACCCAGTCTTATACTAAAATAAGACTGGATCTTTTATTAATTTTTGCTCCAAAAGACACATTAAAGCTGATTGTCTGGCTAGGTCTTATTTTTGGAGAAACACAGCCGCTCTATAAGAGCTGAACAGTGGGCGGTGTAGGTGCAACCACTGTCTCAACCCACTTTCTGGCTCTTAAGAGAGGCTATGAATCTGAATTTCTTCTTCTCCATCTGACGTGGCTTAATTGTCCTCAGTGACATACTCCAGCTGGGTTGTGGCCTCCGCTAGCATTCCATTGATGGCTTCCTTTTGGCTTTAGCGTGTCCCTGGACATGGCTTCATATTACTGTCCCCAAGAGTCGCGTCCCTTGTTTATTCACTGAGACACTCATCTTAGTATTGTCGTGATGGGACCTTACAGATGGCGGTAAGCTTTAATCAGCTGACCTGAAGGTGGGATAGCTTGCATTATGCAGGTGATCCCAAGGTAATCACGTGAGCCCTTAAAAAGTAGAAGAGGCACTCGGCGAGATGTGTGGGAGACGGAGGTAGAGGAAGGATGAGACAGAGATGAAGAGCATGAGATGGACTGGCCCTACCATGGCTGGCATCAAAGGGGACCACAGACCAGGGAATGGGAACACCCCTAAAGCCGAGAGCCCTGCAGGGAAATGGGATCCCCAGTCCTACAACCATTTCCTTCCAACTGCCTGAATGGGTCAGGATCCGGACACTCTTTGTGAGCTCCCAGAAGAACACACAGCCCTATCTCCACTTTGATTTCATTCTTGTGACACTCAATGAGGAGACCCAGCTGAGCTGCACTGTGCCGGGACATCTCATCCACAGGTACTGCCAGCTAATAAAGGATTGTCATGTCAAGTTTCCTGCGTGGTATCAATGGGTTAGGCGGCACAGAAACGGAGCACCCCATCTCCATGAGATCCCTGGTGACATTGAATGAAAGAGGTTTCCCATGTCAGCACAACACCAAGCAGAGAAATGTCAGGCAGGTGCGGTATTTTGATACTTGACCTCCCTTTGTAACACGAGGAATCTCAGAGCAGTTCAATCGCCTTGAGTGTGACGTTATGCTTGTGCCGACACGTGCCTTGCTCTCTCATCGCAATGACACCCAACTGATGTGAACGTTGCCACGCCCTCAGCTCTGGGATGGCTCTGTGTCTACACCTGTCACCTGCACAGGTGCGGACTGCGTTCATACTCTAAGTGCAAACCAAAGGGGATGCAGGTAATACCAGCCTCCCATCACTGGTCATGGGTCTTTCAGATATAACGGCATGCAAACTCTCCTTTCGGAAAGATCAATTTAAAGGACAAGCTACATAACAAGGATCTGATGGGTGTGGTGCCCGTGCAGTCAGAACACTGGAAATATAATTGGAGCTGGATTGGGGAGGTCCCTGGAGATAAAGAATGAGAAACTGAGGAAGAGCCGTCAGCACACAGGTGATTCGATGAAGCATGTGTGGTTACGGAAGGTAAGATGGGCTGTATGCGGCAAGCTTGAAAGTGAGAGGACGATTTAGGAGTCCATTGTCTCACTTTAGAAATCACACAGACACAACCTGAGTGCTGGGAGTCAAAGCAGAAGGAGGACGGAAGCTCAAATGGGAGAAAACTCGTTTGGTTTTGAATCTACCGGCAGCATGCTGTATTTCAAGTTGTGTGTGTGGAGAAGGCAGGATTCAGAGATTTTGCAAAATTCTGACCAACGAGGAACATCACACAGAAATGTGGTGTGTGTGTAGAGAGAGATTCAGGGGGTGGGTAATTCACGTGGTCCAATTAAACATGACTAGTGGCTTCGTTCTAGTTTTGTGAGTCAGTCCACTTTCTGTAGCAAAATGCCACAGCTACATACAATGAGGAAGAATGCAATTACTGATCGCAGAGAATCGTGTTGTGTAAGATTTTCTGGTATCACACACTTCGTGGTCAAACGGTATATTCCTGAGAGGTGAACTAAAAAATATATACACGTATGTAATATATTTATATACACACATGTGGTATGTTTATATATGTAATTTCATCCCTGAGGAATATACCCTTTGGCTATATAATGTATATAGAACTGGCATTTGAAAACCAGGTTAGCACACCAGAAGCAGACTCATTTTAAAGACAGAGAAACTGAAATTCAGTTTCTTAACATTAAACGGTGAAGGAACTCCTTAGAACAGCGTGCTTCCAGCTTGTTTCCGAGAACTCTCGTTTTACGAAGATATTTCCCGTGTCTTCAAAGCATTTGATTCAAATTTCTGAGAGCTCATGTTGAAATAAGACTGCACCTGCCACCTATTATTCAAACATCGAACTTTTACGTTTGTCAAAAACAAAAAACCCCTATCACTTTTCACTGACTGGTTTTATCAAGCAGCCGTTGTAAACTGAAGCAAAAAAAGGAATACATTGACACAATACTGTATTTACTACTTTACGTATTGGGCATATGCAGATGGATTCATGTGGCAGCACGTACCAAATCAGTGAAGACACACCAGGGAGAAATGCAGCTCTCCCTGGGCAGACCTGCTCTGGTTCTCGTGTGACCTGATCCTACACCATAAATGGTGGTGTTCAGCTCTGCGTGGGGTGGTTGTTAGTGCGTGGGTTACCCCAGTCCCCACAAAGCAGTGGCTGTTTATGCCCTGCCATAAACACCTTTTATAATCCTTGCAGGTGTATTTCTGTCGCAGGTGTTAGCATACCAGACTGTTGGCTGCAAAAAAAAAAAAAAAAAATCAGGGTCCGAGCAATGTCACCAATGCCTACTTCCAGTGTTCCACTTACATTGTCTCAATGCCTGCTTTCAACAATTTTTTGTGGTAACAACTTTATCAAAATAAAAGTCACAAATCATACAAGTCACCCATGCGTTCAAACTGTGCTACCTAAGGCTTTTTAGAATATATATGGACTTGTGTATCCACCATTGCAATCCATGTTAGAATATTTCCATCGCCCCCAAAGAGAAACGTTGTTCTTCCTGTGTCTTCTCCCCAAATCTCCCTCATGCACCCCCAACCCTAGGCCACTACCGACCAACTTTCTGTGGCTACAATTTGCCACTTCTGGACATCTCACGTAAATGGAACCGTGCCCTGTGTGGCCTTTTGTGACTGGCTTCTTTCACTTGGAATCACGTTTTCACAGTCCGTCCATGGCTGTGAATACCGTGTGTTGCTCCTTCGTTCCTTCTTACGACCAAATCATACTTCATCACGTAGACACACTGTGTTGCTTATCTGTTCATCAGTTGATTTCTCTGCTTGCAGGAATAAGCCATCCCCACTTTTCCTGCTCTGTGCCCCATCAGTCCTCAGAGACACCCAGAGGGACTTTGGGTGGATGACCTGAAAGCTACAAAGAGTTGCAGGTCAGCTTCCCATTATGAGCTGTTCATGCAGATCTGTGGGCTCTCACTCAGTGAAGGTCCCGCTGTGGAAAATGGGAGTACTCTGGACGGGGTTGGTTAAAACACCCAAACCCTGAGCACAGAACCTGGTGCATGTTGCATACAGGAGTCAGAAATGGGGTGAAGTAAAATATGACAGAAGGGGAAAGTTAATAGAATATAAACTCCTGCTTCATACGTGTTAATGGGCTATGGGGTGAATGCGGGAGGGTGATTTTTTAAAATAATGTGAGCTAGAAGTTAGAAAGAATGTGACAGAGTTTCATCACTTCTCTTCCTATCAGGAAAATAACTGTTAATTCATAGGTTTCCTGTGAGTCAGGATAGAGGTAGTGTTGATGATTGTGGAAAAAATGACCCTCAGAAAAGCAACTCACAAGTGAAAGTTGTATGACCATCCTAAAGGTGGTTTTTCTATGAGGTTCTTAGTTGCATAGCCTGGCAATGCTCCCAATAATTCCCATGTGCTAATATTCTGTTTAAAATCCCCTCATCTGCCCAAATCTATCCACTAAAAATTGCATTATTGTTCCCCATATAGCAAATCAGTATTTGTTCTTATTTTCACACCACGTCACTGCATGAACACCCCAATTCTTAGCATATTCTAGGAAATCATTAGAAGGTTTTATCAGTGGGAACATAAGTGCACGTGTACCTACAAACGTAATTCTATGTAAATGCATGTCGATCACTTTAATGCAACTGCTTTAAACACTGGACCCGACTTACGAATCCAAGTGTTGTCATTACGCCACTATTTTTGAAATCTCTTTGGTATAAATGGTTTTAAAAAGATTGCATGAGCAAACAGTCAATTTTATTGCTTTAAAAATTTTCTAGATTTGAACAAAGACAGTATTTCCCAGTTTGCTAATATTTTTTTTATACTGATCATCTCTATTGAAATTATGAACCCCATTTTTTTCTATTAAAGTTTACCAGTTTAACGCACTTTTACATGCATTGTGTTAACTCACTAACAGGCGTATCATAAAACTGTGGGACAAAGATTCAGTTGCTTGGTCAATGTCATGTGATGAGTCTCTTGAGTTAGAGCGGTACGCACAGGTTTTGCTTCATTTTCCAACTCTCTTTCCCTTCTCTCACTGCTGCCTCATGCTGCCATATTGCTATTACCCGTCATACTCATGGGAGTTGCCTTTTAATAAATGTGGCTCTTTCCCAGACTGGAAGCCATAGTCAGAGGCTAAAAAAATAGTATAATGGAAGATAGAAAAATAAGGAATTGCTACCTCTGAAAACCATCACAATTGTATAAAAATGTATAGTCTAAACAATGTCATGAAAATACAGAGTTTAGCTGGACAGAGCAATGCTGCTATAGGAAGTCCTAAAAACTTTTATTATGCTTTTCTCCGTAAGAGTCAGATCTGCACTGTATTCCCTCCACACGTTTCTACTGTGAAACATTTCAAACGGAAAAGTTGAAATGATAATAGAGTGAACTGTTGTATGCCCTTCCTTGAGAATCTATTAGTATGTACCATTTCCCCACATTTGCTTTCTCGCTACCATTCCTGCTTATGAACGCTGTCATACCTATATATAAAATATACATAAAATACATATATAATACACATCTATGAATACATATACAGAGGGTGCCCAAAAAAGCATACACATTTTAAGAAAGGAGAAAACTGTATTAAAATTGTAACACCAATAACAAAAGATGAATACAAGTCATGTGTACACATTTTTTTTGGTACCCCAGGTATTATAGTTCTATCCTTCTGAATCCTTTGAAAGTAACAACATTTTACTGATAAATCCTTCAGTGTGCCCCTTCTGAGAGAAAAGGCATTCTCGTACATAAGCTACCATGATATTTAAAATTGCTACAATAATATCTCATGTACCACCCCATGTGAAAAATTTCCAATTGTCACAAAATGTCTTATATTTGCGATTTGTATATACCCATCTATAGGAAAGCTGGAGACAGAGGTATAAATATTCCAGTTAATTATATACTTGTCATATGGTGGTCATTTGACCTCTACCCTCTATAAATCTAGAAGTGTACCTTGGCCTTTCTGATTTGTTTGTTTCCAAAAATGTAGATTTATTTATTTGTTCATTTTTAAGAGTCCATGCTGCTTGTTTCGTAGACCTGCCCCTCAGTCTGGATTTGTCTAATTCTTCCCCATCACGATTAGATTCAGGTTAAGCTTTTCGGCAAGAATATTGCGTATGTAATCACATCAGGAGTCACAGAAGGTCAGTGTCTGCCTTTGTTCTAAGCGATTCTCTTTGATATGAAGTACGTATAGACTACCATACGGAAAGAGGCACTGGGGGAAGTTAGGCTCCAATGTAATTACTTGTTCTTATGATTTATCTTCCAAAAAATAATAGTTAAGAAGAGACAGACCAGACTATCTTAATTAAAGAACACATTGGCTCAATCTAGGTTAATAACTGACTAACTCTGGAACAAGT
This sequence comes from Rhinolophus sinicus, assembly GCF_057876585.1. Taxonomy (NCBI): domain Eukaryota; kingdom Metazoa; phylum Chordata; class Mammalia; order Chiroptera; family Rhinolophidae; genus Rhinolophus; species Rhinolophus sinicus. The sequence goes on along the minus strand of NC_142518.1, from coordinate 2,931,367 downwards.
TCCAACATTTTCTAACTGAAATCTAAAAAATACGAACCCATCAACTTCTCCCTGACATGGAGATCCAGTATTAGAAATCTCAAGGTGTCTAGGTGACTGTAATTGCCCCAAATTGCTACGATTTTCTGTAAGACCTAAATGTCACTTGATCACCCCTCTTAAGACGTTTCCAAAACACATAATACAAGGCAAAATGGGACTTTTTTCATAGACCAGCATGAAATCAGTCACGTTTCTTTGAAAATTGCTGACTCGACTAAGCTTTCAGGATAGCTATTAAGGGTTTAATAATAAATAAATGGACATCGTGTGCTTAGCCCAGGATACGGCTAAAAACGTGGATGCCATTCGTGCCCGTCTCTTTCACATCCCTGAGTATGTATTCTGGAACATTTTAGAATCTGTAGCACTCATGGAGAGTACACGTGTTACGTTGAAAGGAGTGGAGGTGAAAAAGAGAAAAGGGACATGTTTGATTTTGGTGATCTAGCGCTAAAGTTCAGACCCTCATATCCTCAAGTCAGTGGTGATCCACGAATGCATGTAATAATGTGTCCATACATCCGTCACAGCCCTTGAATGTTGGACTCACAAAATCTGGGGATTCAGTCACAATATTCGTATAACAAAGATATCAGAAAAGTTACGTATTGCGCAGGTAAACAAAGTGCATTTGTTTGTTTTGGCTAACAGTCAATATTGTAGCTTTGTTACGCGAGCAAATATGTCAAATTCCAATAATTGCAAGTATAACTTCTGTAGCGCTCTGTTTTTTTGTGTGTGTGTTTTTTTTTAAGTTTCACATTGCATTGTGTGTAGACTTGCCCATAAATACATACTAAAAATGCAGAAGTTCCTGCAAGCCTAAAGTTACAAAAATGTGTGTGGTATGATAAATCCCTCCTAAATACTTACCATCACACATTTATTTTCACAACCAATTTTTGACTCAGAGAAATTGTTGAGTGTTCATTTAAGTCACACATTAAAACAACCTCTAGACTGCTGGTAGCGTTGGTTGAATTATTAAAGAGATCGGGGAAGAGAAAATACATTCGCTCTGAAGTTCATTTCTCGTGTCATAGCCTTGTGCGTGTCATCATTTTAAGTCTCCTTTTATGATTTCCTCCCAGTAAAAATGTAGACTGTTTGGCCACCATGAGCTCTGCAGCCCTTGTTAAATCATCTCTCTTCTTCAGGCAATATCGTCTGTGATTCATTTTTCTTTATTATTTGATTTTCCAGTGGCGCTCAGGTACCGGGGTTTTGCATTCCTCGTTGAAGGTCACCTTTGTTCGAGAATGAAATAGCCAAAGGAGGTCTCAGCATCTTCATATTTTCATGAAGAACACTATTTCTTAAGTGACAAGATTGGAATTAGCTTTTGATCTCTAAGCCATGGGTCTTCATGCTATATCAACAATGACAGATGATGGAGTTACCTTCTAGGATGGAATCTTTTCCTGAGGAAAAAAAGCCCTTGTGGTTTCTTTGTGTTTGCTCTTGGCAATAAAATCTCTTACTTTGGATAAGCCCTTTGATTCCTGCCATGAGTTTCCACATTGGAAATGTTTCGATATGTGTATATTGAGACATGAATTTTCTTCATTTACGCTCCATGTGGGTCTAGCTTAGATTTTTTTCTTCAAATGCAAAGGCACCTGAGACTTTTTCATCTGCGGATTATAAGAATTAGACTTTACAGAACGGATTTTTCTCCGTCCACGCCAATCACTAAGGGGTAGTTTTGCACAAAAGTAAAATTTTCTGTGAGCTCAAAGATACCTTTTAAAGAGCTTAAGGAGGTAATGTTAAAGGGTGTGATTTTGATCATTTCTCCCAATACTATATTTATCTAACACCCAGGCTCCTTTACGCTTAAGATTCAGGTACCTCTCCCCTTCCAGTCTTACCTCTGATTGCATCACAACACAGAGCTCGGCTCCAACCAACTGGTCCGTTTCTCAAAGCGTCAGGGTTCTTTACGTGTTCCTGTCCCAAGCAGTAGCAACACCAAACCATAATGTCCCACTTCTCATAACTTAGGGAGACTGATTTCTGTGCTGGTCCCTTCTTGTGCTGACGCCCTGAGAGCGAACTGAAATAGGAAGAGTGCCACAGCCCACCTGGCTGACAGTGGGTCTCTTGCGCTTGGTATCCATGTGTGTGTGTGTGTCTGTGCCCTGTATGTGTACACTGCATGTGTACACTCACACAAACACACACATGCATTTTCCTTTCCACCTTGAAGCCCCGTGATGTCATCCAAAGTGGACAGGTTCTGAAGCCCAGCAAGCCAGATTCTGAATCATAACTCAGCCATGTGGAGATGTGGCCTCGTCCCTCTCCATTGTCTCAGCGCTAAAAAGCAGATCACTGCCCCAACTTTAGGAGATGGCTGTGGATACAAGTCAATACGATGTGTAAAGAGACTCTTGTGTGTCAAACACCGTCCCCATTCCTCCATAGAAGATTCATTGCACCCACCTTTCCATTTGCACAATGCTGAAGGTCGAACGAGGTCCTCACCCACATGTCCTTGCAGGACTTGATTTGTAAACGCGATGAAGCATCAACCCCGTAATGGATGCCTCATCAGTTTTCAAATGGCATTAAAAGAAATGTCAACCGGCCATCTCCTTTCTCACTCCTAAGACCCCGGTTCTTGTGTCAAAACACAGTAGAGCAGCCACGCTCTCTTTGGATGATTTCCTTTAAGAAATTCTTAAATCATTGCAAGTCAAGACATGTATCCCTTGTCTTCTTCTACCCAGGCCTCAAATTGCTCAGTAGTTCTGAGGATGTTGGAGACAATACAGGTTTAAGTCTTATTCCTAAATAAACCACCCCCTCCTCCCACACACACGCATTTGCCCTTGAGCCACATTGTTCCTTTAAGTGAAAACCAGTCAAGTGAGGCCGACAGACTCTGGATCCTGTGGGAAAGAAACCCTGGGATGGGAGAGTGACTGTCAGATTCTCCAGTGTGTGCAAATGAATTAATTCACTTTGCTATTTCAGAAATGGTCTGGGAGGCTTGTTTTTTTCACCAGCTAGAAGAGGCAGTTAATTTTAGCCCATTGAATTGACTATTGGATCTTGCTAAGTGGTGGAACACAGCTCAACCTGCCCGCCTTTCTAAACACCTAATTCTTGAACAGAAACGTCAGGCAATTGAGTTAGCATAGATGGGGTATAAAGTCGGCACTGCCCGAGTTCAGGTATCCACTTCATTTTCCCCAAAGTGGGCTCTAAATGATGAAATGCCTACGTGTCCATCCTGGTCGCGAGTACCCTGCCGTCCATTGTCAGGACAGTTGTAAACAGAATTACTTCTGTTCCCGTCTGTTATTTTGTTGTTGTTCTGAATGCAAGGAGGGGACTCTTAAATTGTTTTTCCTTACAAAATTGCTTTACAAAAGAAAAAGAGGTAGCCTTGCTAGCATTCTTACAGTATGCTGACATGTCTAGAGATCTGAGTCCAAATTCCAATCCTCCCTAATACCAATGGGTTTTTTTTTTAATTAGTCACTTCTCCAGTGACTATATACACTTCTCCAGTGTATAATATGAGCACAGTAATACCCGCTACTATTACTGACCAGTAACGTTATGAAATGCGTATGTTTAAAATAAAGAATAAACATTGTTCTGCAACCAGCTCAATTAAAGAATGTCCCATTCGAGTGTTAACCTAAAAAGCAGGCAGGGAAGCCCATGAAAGAAAGATGTCTTCTTCAAACACTAGAGATTTTCTTGAAAACCATCATGAACAGCCTTTCCTTTCTTTACAGATACTTTTTTTAAGAGTTAGACTCAGTCATGGATATTTGCAGATATGCCAGGATGTGGACATGCATTTAATCAATGGCAGGTTGAGTGGAGGTCTTCAAACTGTGGCCCTTAGCCTGTTTTTGTAAATGAAATTTTACTGGAGCAGAGCCACACTCATTCCTCTGTGTATCACCTATGACGACTGCTTTCGCACCGTAAGAGCACAGCTGAGTAAGTCTAAGGCCGACTCTATGTGCTGCCAAGCAGCAAATATTTACTATCTGGCCCTTTCCAGAAAAGTTTGCCAACCCCTGAACAAGAACGCAGACAGGTTTTTCTTCCTAAGATGCTTTCCACTTGATAGAATAATGTGGAACCCTCTGAGTTGTTCAGATAAGGAAAACAGACAGCATGCAACCAAGCCAAAATATTACGATCGTTACTTGAAAAAAAATAGATCTCCTCCTGCTAGACAAATTACAGAGACCAAAATGCCACAGCATAGATTCAGCCTGAGCTTAAGCAACTGGACACGTTGAAAGAGAGGCAGATAAAAACACAACCAGAGTGCTTATTTATCTGGTTCATCTTCAGCTCGTGTTTTTGTTTTTTCCTGTAGTGGAATGAATGACATTTGACCGTGAACTAAGACCAGAGGCATGTGCAGGGAAAGGAAAGAGTAAACATTTTAGGTGGCGAATTCATCTCGGATTGAAAATTGTCCTCAGGGCAGGAGTGTTGAGATGCTGGCTTTTCTGGGTCCTGGAGAGGGAGTCAAATAAAACACGTCTATAGGTGCTTTTCATTTCCTTTTCCATATTGAAATATTTCTAAATCGATGTCAGGAAGGGCACAAAGCTCAGCACTGTCTAGAATCCTTTTTCTCATTTTGTCCCGTCTCTCTGACTTGGTCTAGGAACCAGGTCACAGGCTTCCCGCTGGGTCACACCAAGAGACTGGCTGACGGGCAAGGGAATGCAGAGTATCTCATCACCTCCGTGGCTCAAAATCCTGTCCCTCCTGGTGGCAGCCTCCTCCTAGGACTGCTGACTTTACACTCTGCCTCTGACCCTCCAGCCTTGGGGTGGTGGCTACTTTCTGAGATCCCTCACCACCCATCAAGATCACTTATATTACGAATCTCTTCCCTTCTGTTTCCTCTGCAATGCATTGTTCCTGGTTGGCTCCTGACTAATTCGGCACCTCCCTGTTAGGATGGTCATTTGGGTGCATTTCCTGGTTTTCTCCCCATCAGTATCTTAGAATCGTTGCCCACCCTCACCCATAAGCATCTGAAGAACAGATACGTACTTTAAATTAGACTTGGAACCTGGGTCCATATTTCTATGTCCGACCATCTTTGTGGATTCTGCAGTTTTTAACACACAGCTTGGCACATAGGAGCTGTGCAATAATTACTGGTTGAATTGAGTTTGGTTGAAATGCTTACTTTGCTCAAAGACACCAGGTGGTAAGCTGGCTCGCCGTCTAGTTTAGCGTGTTATGTTCCAACGCATAGACTGATAGAGGCCACCACCGTCCTCGAAACGTGGGTTTTACTTCCCTCGTATAGAAAGGATTGTGACTGCAAAGCCAAGAGTTTGAGGGGCTGACAGATCCCGCTGAGACTCATTCAACACAGTCATCAAAAATGGATGAGTGTTTTCAGTTTGGGTGCACAATTTGTAACGCAAGCACAGAGACACTCTTCGTGTTGGCTAGTCACCTGAAGAACGTCATTCTCTGATAGCCTAGGTCAGGCGGCTGGAGCTCTTGGTTGAATAACTCTGTCTGAATATGTTGTGCCTACATCTCACCATTATGTTGCAAACATCTCCCCATGCTTCCTTCATTTAAAAGGAACCTTTGATCTGTGGGGTCCTCAGAGCTGTAGCTTACGAGGGCCATTTGTCTGAGCAATGCTGAGCGTTGGGCTTCTTTAAGCAGACACATGTAAGCAGTTTTGTCACTCTTAAAAGTTTGGAAGAGGAGAACATGAATTATCGCTGTACCATGAAAAAGACCTTGTTTGTCAGATAGGAAGGTTTCAATCCCGGAGTCACCATGTCCCAGCTCTGTGACCTTCAGGCAGTGCGGTCAAGGTCAGTATCTTCATCTGTATTCTGAGTGTGCTGGAAACGACCTCAGGCTGGTAGGTTGTGGTTTAAGTGAGTTGGCACATGTGAAAACAGCACAGGGTCTGGCTCGTTGGTGTCATAGAGGACACACGGTGGCATATGGTGGCCTCACTAGGCACAGGCTGCAATCATTTCTGGGAAACTTGCAACTGCAGAGACCTACCATTAAGAAACTCATACCTTCCCTGGCTTCTGCTTCAAAATTCTCCCATTTCTCTCTGGTGAGCAAGGCATATCCCAGAGGAACTGTCCCCACGGGAATTACTTTCCTCGCCTTAAAAAACAAATTTAGACTTTTAACCTGCATCCATAGACATCATGGAATTAGAGTCTCCTTGTTGTGTTACTTTGTGTGTATGTGGCTGTTTCCGTTGAAGGGCATGCAGTCATTCATTCATTAAATTCATCAAAAGGGTCCATGTCACCAAAAATGTTTAGAAGCCGGGTTGTGATTCTCTGCTCTTACTAAATACAATTATGGGCAATTGCCAAACTATTCCATCATCTTAATGTGGGTTTCAGTGAGAGGTCACTTTGAAGAACTAAGTTGTAAATATTCCCCCTTTTTTTTTCTTTGACCTCATTGAGGGGCAGATTGATTAACCAGCATGGCTTCTGACTCTTCAGAGTCTGCACGCCCTCACAGAGCTGTCACAATCCTCTGCCATCTGGTTGCCCCGTCAGCCTCAGATTCCTTGACTTTGTCTCACATAGTCTACGTTTCAAAGAAACAATACTTAGGGTTTCGAGAATAGGCTACAAAACATCCAGTGTCTTTGACTTTTCACATGACCTTCTCCTGGAAACCATGACTTCCCCCAATATAACGGCTGAGCTCATCCCTCTTCTTGGAGACCAGATCCCATGTCTTCCCATCCCAACAGACTTTCCCATCTCCTGGAGTCAGAATACAGACTACCTCTCTCCAACCTTCTGTAAAGCATTTGTTGATTTGTTTGTCTTCCCGTTTGACCATTCAGTGCATGAAAATAAGGTCCTTCTCTTCTTATTGTTGAGATATTTTTGTTTCAACCTGAGATAACTGGAGTCCAAGAATGAGTACAGTGATGGTCCTTAATTCTTAGAGCACGAGGTTCTGTCAAACACAACATCCTAGGGTTTCTTTTGGGGAAGATGACCTGATGTTGAGGGAAGAATCTTTCTTCCAATCCAGGTTCAGAGCCTCGTGAACTAAGACGGGGTCCTCTGGGGATTCAGGCTCTAGTGGTCCATCCTGGACTAGATATAGCCTTTGGCTCAGCTTGACCATCTTCATCTGTTTTAACTCCAGCCCGGGTGCAGAACTTACTGGCGTTCTTCAGCCCCGGTAGTAGGGCTCCGTCCTACACCATTCCCTCTAAAACGCGTCGACACAATTAAATTCAGGTGTGCAAGTAAAACTATTTCTAGGAGTGGATGGAAATGTGAAGGAGGGACTACCCACAGTCCCGGACCGTTCACGGTACCGCCCCAAAGGTTTCTCTCCTGGGTGGGCCGTTTTTTCTGCCTGCCGCTGTGGCAAGTAGGTACCGTTTTCACCATTAACTTGCCATTCCGGGTCCATCACTCACCCAGGGGACGGGTGAAGCCTAAAATAGCCTCTTTCAATGTATTATGAATGGGTGGACAACAGTCTACTGTCACGCATTCATCCAGCTCAGTGGTGTGGCTCGAGGTCTTCAGTTTTCTCCCCACCTGTACCTTCAGAGGCTGGAGGGGGAAGCAGCCGTCACTGTAATACTAGCATCTGCGTGGCTGATGCAAGGCCCAGCCTCTCCCCCTCACCAGGGAGAGAAATGCCGCAGTTCTTCGTTGGTTAGTCTTCTACTTTTTCAACTCTTTTAAGGCAGACGATTCATAACATCAAGCAGAGACGAGGGAAGGGGTGCTCTGCTGTTCGTTTTACTGATGGACCTGACAAATAGACAGTAGCCACTTATGTTTGTTGAAGACCTCGAAGGTATCGTCTATTCCCTGTACTATAGGTATTTGCCTAAGACATTTATTTCTTCGACAAAAATGTTGAGCTCATTGAATACAGGGACCGTTTTAGTTACACGTTTCTGAAAGGGTGCCTTGGGTATAGCAGGCATGCGTTGTGTGCTTATAAATGGGCACCCTATTTCTAAAGATCACCTGCCCCCCATGTGAGAATGGATCATAACTCTGTTCTGTCCCATTTCTGGGGCAGCCGAGCTGTTATAATTTACCATTCCTGAGACGCTCCATTATTTGAGAAGATAACAGCTGTTCAGAGGAATGCAAATGGAGGCAACACTGAGAGGAAGCTTTTTATATAGTTGTACAACTACCTGCATTTCCTTCTTAAGGATTCCCCAGATGAAATTTTTCTGTGAAAAATAAAGACCTAGAAAGTATACTTCATTCAGCTACATTGATTTTTTTTTTCCTAGCCTACATCTGTAGGTCTACCGTGATGCTGGTAGGAACAGCTGAAATAAAATGTCTGTTACAGATTGCCATCGTTCCCCAGAACGGAATTACATAATAGGATCCCAAATCATGGGCCTGTACATCTTGAGGAATGTAAGTAATGAATCCTGGTACGCTTTACATCCCTACCTCTAGCAAAAAAAAAAAAAATAATAATAATCCCACACATATATGCCCACCTAACGGTATCCAGAAGGGTAACTGGATACGGAAGGAATGCAATCCTTTCAAACGTTGGCACACTCCCTTGGTAGGATGTACCTTAAAAACTACAATGCTCACACATGATTGGAAAAACTGCAGGAGCAAATCCATCCTAGATGATAGATACAATGATACTAAAATTTAATAAAGCCATAGAAGCACATTTCATGCCCCCTAGTTCCACTCTGGAAACAAAGGCTATTGAGCAAATAGATAATCCAGTCAGTGCATGAGAGTCATGAGTCGGTTGAAAAGCCACTTCACGGGGAATCAGATGTGTGTCTGGTTCCACAGGTGTTGACATAGTTGTGGGGACTTAAGCAATTCACTGTCGGTCTCTGGCTCTGCTTCTCTTCTTTGGAGTAAGAGGCCTGTAGGGCTAGTTGTGCTTCTGGTAGAAAATAAAGGCAGATGTGGATGTAAGCGACAGAAGGGACAGCCGGGATAGCTCTTGACTTCCATTTTCTCGTTTGCACCATTGAGAAATTCTATGAGGTGAGACTCGTCCCCCCATTCTGGAAATGCAGACTATAGTGCCAAAGCAGGAGGGGGCGAGGCCACATGGTCTTGTGGAGACGACTCAACTCTACTTCTGTGCGAAAGGAGCCATAGATGATATGAAAAGACTGGGCGTGTCTCTGTTTCGCCAAAACTATTTCTAACAAAAACTGTTTCTGGGATTTGCCCCATGGGTCATAATGTGAAGACCCCCTTCCTACAGGATGCATAAGTCATACTTTAGTTGGGTTGCTGAGCAAAGCGTTGAACACATCCTGAGTGTGTCTTCTTATACAGTACGCAAGATCCACTGTGAAAGCATTGGACGTGTATAGAAAATTCTAGAACATGCCAATCATGCATCTTCTGGAGACAGTCACTAATAACTCGGTAATTTCTCTCTTGTCTTGTTTCAACACCTTTCTGTGCATGGCTGAGATTGGACTGTTGGTCGATTTCTACATACTGTCTGGTTTACGTCGCATGCATTGTAACCATTTTTCTTTGCCATTAAAATCCTTCACAGTCATCTCAATGTGGAGGTTTGAACAGCCTACCTGTTTGAGCGATATAATGATAGACAGGATACTAAGTGTCACCTGGTGCCCGCAGCCAAGGACAGGCTGAGCGTGGAACACAGAGGCTCTCCCTTGTAGAACCACCTGCCCCAAAGTGCTGCTATAAACTGGATGTTGGTGTCGCCCCATAATTCATATGCTGACACCATACCCTCAATGGATGGTATTAGGAGGTGGGGCCTTTGAGAAGTGATTAGGTCACGAGGATGGAGCCCTCATGAATAGGATTAGTGCCCTTATGAAAGGGACCCCAGAGAGCTCCCTCCCCCCTCCCCCAGGTGAGGACACAGTGAGTAGATGTCACTTATGAACCAGGAAGTGGGTTCATCACTAGATCCTGAATCTGCAGGTGTCTTGACCGTGGAGGCTCCAGAATTATTGGAAGTAAATTTCTGTTTTTCATGAACTCCCCAGTATGCTGTTCTAGAAGCCCAGGTAGACTAAGAGAAGGGTACTGTCTGAGGGGCAGGTGATTCTCCAGACCTGCCTGTGGGGTCAGGTGAGGTGCACACCCATCTGTGACCACGTCCACCTGGCCTCCCACCCCAACCCTATCCTGCTGCTCTGCCCTTCTCCTGGGAGCTCCCTCCAAAATTCTCATGCTCAAGAATCCTCGCAGGCCCTTCTTCCAGAAAACCTAACCTGACTCACTAGTGATATCATTTTAAAACATCTCTTTGGGTCTTGGTCTTAGAGATCTAATTTTAAGAGGTCCTAGATCTAAAATTGTTTCTAATTTTTAATTCCCATCATTTCATATCATATGAAAATGAATGGGGGAAAAAAGCCTCTTATGATTTCTTAAGAAAAGGCTAACAAGTTGCTCAAAAAGTTTATAGGCCTAATCACTTGTCCCGGGTGTGAAAAAAAATCCATTGGCTAAGTAAACGCCTTCATGGATGGGAAAATAAGCTCAGAGGATTCAAATAAATATACTAACCAGAGACCAAGTTTATTTAAAAGGACCCTGTGGGAGGGACGTATAAGTAAAATGTTCAGTCCTTGATCGTCAGTGCAGAATACAAAGAACGTTACATGTGTGGGAAGGGAAGAAAACATTTCTACCATTAAAAAAAAGAATCATTCTACAGTACAGTCCCAATGCAGTCAACTGTCAGCCTCCATTGTCCCCCAACTCAAAATGATTACTTCTTAAAAGTGGAATTATCACCGCGGTTACCTCAACTCAACCATGCTGCGTCTTTGTTATTATTGTGTGTTCATTTTAATGTCCCCAAGTACAATTTATTTATCCAAACCGCCATTTTCACCAACATTTTAAACAAAATGAAGGGATAATCTAACTCACTGACATCTTAAAGATTTTTTTTATATAAGTCACCTGAAAATACAGTCGAAGTAATAGAACCATGTTTGTTTTCCTTTCCCACAGCAAACAGTAATGCTTATCTTGAGGCTGATTCCTTTTTCCCCTCAAGGATAAAAACTGGAAGTGTTTCAATTCTGTTCGTTTTCCCTGGATGCCCTGATCTGTTTCGTGAAACCTCAGTCGGGTGTACTCTAGTGCATAAATTATCTCTGTTGCCTCTGTGTAGCTCTAATTTTGGTAGACTGACAAGGCTGTCAGTATTTCCACAATCTTTTCATTCTCTTCATTTGCATGCCTGCAAGTGCCATCTACTTCTTGGCATGAAAAACGCTGTAAATCTCATGTGAAGCAGTGCTTTTGGGTATATACTATCAGACTGCAAACCTAGCAGCATGATTCTATGCTGGGTGAGATTTTTTCTTTTTAAAGACATCCAATGTAGGGCCTCACAATTATAACTTTAGTGGACTGAGCATGTAAAGTATGGAGGCTTGAAAGGTTTCCACACCTCTTAGAATTAGCCTTACTGACAGGTCCTGTTTATAGTGAGTTCAGTCAATGATGTCTGGTATTGCTTCACATTCAGTGCTTCATATGGGTTATGCTTATATTGAATGAAGATACAAGGTCTGACAACTTAGTTCATGAACTTGTTTCAATGATGTTGCTAACCTTTTTTGATATCAGAGGGATTATGCATTATGAATTTGTACCAACTGGGCAAACAGGTAACCAAGCTTACTATTTGGAAGTGCTGAAAAGGCTGCATGAAAAAGTGAGACGACTTGAACTTTTTGCCAACAATTCATGGCTCTTGCATCACGACGATGCACTAGCTCACACGGCTCTGTCTGTGAGGGAGTTTTTAGCCAGTAAAGAAATAACTGTATTGGAACACCTTCCCTACTCACCTGATCTGGCCCCCAGTGACTTCTTTCTTTACCTGAAGATAAAGGAAATATTGAAAGGAACACATTTAGATGACATTCAGGACACCAAGGGTAATACGACAGAATCACGGAAGCTTTAGGTTGGTATGGACAAAAGTTTCCCTTTGAAGTGTGTGTGTGTGTGTGTGTGTGTGTGTGTGTGTGTGTGTGTGTGTATTCACGGAGTGACACAAAACTAATGGGATTATAGACCAAGGAAGGTCCTACATGTTTTGAGTGCTGAGCTGACCAGTCTCGCATTCGCAGGCAAGGTTACCCTGTGTATTAGTTCTTTGCATCTGCTGAAACACACTGCCACACGTGGTGGTTTCACATACCAAACATCCATTATCTTACAGCCTTGGAGGCTAGAGTCGGGCATGGATCTCAGTGGGCTGATAACAAGGTGTGGACAGCACTTCCTTTTTTCTGGAATCTCTGTGAAAAAACCTGTTTTCTTGCCCTTCCCATCTTCTAGAGGCTGCCTACAGTCTTTGATTTGTGGAAACTTCCTTCACCTTCAAAGCCCGTGATAACCACTGGGGTCCTCTTATCTCCCCACTCGAACCTCCTCTGCCTCTCTTGTCCACTTGTGAAGACCCTTATGATTCCAATGAGCCCCCCTGGACCATCTAGGACCACCTCCCCATTTGAAGGTCAAATGATTAGCAACTTACATGCCATTTGCAACCTGAGTTGTCCTTTGCAAAATAGCAGTCAGAGGCTCAGCAGTTAGTAGGTGCGCACCTTTGGGGTGGGGCCTTGTTCTGCCTCCCACATTTTACAACCACACGCTTTGTCTCCATCCGTTTCACCAGAGAGAACTTATTTCTAATAAACCTTGTGATAAATAAGCAACCTCTGTTGTAGATTTCAAAATGAATGCTTGGCATATAACCTTTTGGGAGACTTCCCGATTTCTAATTAGGGAGTCGACATGCTACCTTTCCATACTAGGTGTCAAGTGAAGTTAATTTTCGTGCAGGCAAACATCATTCAGTTTATACCGAGGTGTTTTAAAACTAATTATCAAAAAACAATGTAACTCTATGCATTCAATGTGATCTGTACTGTGAAGTGAGCTGAGTTTTACCTCTTCAGTTTTATTTAGCAAACACTTCCTGAATTAACAATGTCCAAAATATAGGCTTAAAAAGAGTTCGGAGTAGGAACACCTCATACACGGCTTTAGTCCAATTCCTGTATCTTAAAGAGGAGAAATGTAAATTGAGATAATTTCACTGACCTGCTGTATGTCACAGGTACACTTAATGGCAGACAGAGGTGGGATCGAAATTCAAGTCTAGTTTTATTACCTGAAGGAAAAGCCTACCCCTCATCTGGTAGAAATCCTCAAGGCGTTTCCACTTGCAATTATTAAAATCTCAATTTAGAATTGTTAGAAAGTAGTTGAATTTGCAGTAAAATTTTTTTTAATTATTTATTTTTTTCAGTGACAGTTGACATTCAATATTATTTTATGTAAGTTTCAGGTGTACAGTATAGTGGTTAGATATTTATATAACTTACGAATTGACTCCCCCGGTAAGTCTAGTCCCTACTTGGCACCATCCATAGTTATTGCCACATTGTTGACTGTATTCTCTCTGCTGAACTTTACAAGCAAGGAGCTGAGGAACTGTGGTCTAACTCACGTGTCAGCCAGGCTTCACTGATTTTATTTATGTCCAGGTACCCAAAAGATGCTCCTTTCCCATGGAGAAGCTATGAAAAGGCACATTTGGAATTGTGGTGGGAAAGATCCAAATAGACCTGCTTTATTCCACAGGAGACACTGTGCATTCAGAGGCATGGGAGGTGCTTAACTGCATGGAAACATGAAATGACACTTGGATCTCCACGGAGACCATGTTGTGCTCTGTTATGATGGATGAGGGTGTCAGACAGTGAGAAACGGAGAACACGGAAGTGGTTTTAAATGTCTGTTTGTTACCGGAACTAGCCGAAGAGATTCTGAAATGATGTGATTGCATGAAACATAGAAGTCAATACCTGTGGTTATTGAGATAACCAAAATTGAGTATGGCTTTCATTTACTCAAATGTGAAACAACAACAAAAAGACAAACATTTCCGTTTGTCCCAGCAGAGATTTGTGTCTGGCGAGGTATCCATTCAAACCACACTACGATTTTAGGTACGGATCCACCACAGCACGTCCCTTTGTGTGCTTTCTCGTTTCCTCTTCCCAGCACCACGCGGCACGGTTCCTGTCATTTTACTGAAGACAAAAGTGAGCATCAGAAAGGTTACACAGCTTATCTGGGTTCACACAGCTTGCAGATGCCTGACCAGCGTTCTGCTTAGTCCAGTGACTCATTGTCTTCTGTACTGTAGAACAGTTATTGCCTTCTGGCTACGTCGCATTTGCTCACATTTTGCCTACTCCCAGGTGCGTATTTGATTTTGTACAGAGCACACACCAGAAGCATACGGCCTTTATCATGTAGGAACAGTGCCGTAGGCTTTCACTGTAGAAACTTTGTTGGAAGGTCTCTCTGTGGTGCAGGAACTGCCCCCATTTTACTATCACTGTGTCTCGTTGACCTTCTAGACATCTATAAATGCCATCATTCACTCTCCAGCCAAGTGATGTCAAGAAAATGGTCTAAATTCAACCACGGGAAGGGGTGTTCTGCTCCCGTAGAAAACCTGCTATTGAAGACAGTCTCAGAAACTCATCCATGTATTCATGAAAAAGTTGTTTATTCAATAATGGCTGTGTTCAAAACATACGTGTGGGTCACTACAGAAGTGGTGTGCTTCTCCTCATGGGTCTCCCGGCCAAGTGAGGAATGCAGTCCTAAATGTGCTCTGAGAGAACGGTGTTACATATCTCAACTGGAAAGCCTACCCCAAAGATGCTGAGGAGAAGAAAAAAAAAAAAGAAGGAATGGAAAAAAATGCATTTACCATCAAACTGCTCAACTCAATAGGTTTTTAAAAATCCGGGTACAACGCAGTAGTTCGTAAATTATAAAGTGTATATCCTTAATCTTAGGGACCATTACGTGATCAACAGGATGCTATGGAAGGGACCGAGACATCAAATAAATCCATTGCAGGGAGTTGAGTCTCTTCCATTCAAATATCAATTTTCCCCTCTTTGAGGCGGAACACGAATGCATCAACTTTCTTTCAATGGACATAGAATGACGCTACAAAGTGGAATCTTAAATATTCAAGTGGTTTTTAAAAGGGCTAACCAAAGATTTTAAAAGTTGAGAGCTACGAATGAAGGCAGATAACTTAATGAACCCTTGTTAAATTTTTAAAATTTCAACAAAAATTTCTAAGACAACTCTAAAAGTTTTTTACTGAAGTGTAATTGGCAGACAATATTATATAATTTCAGGTATACAACATAGTGACTGGACATTTATATACCTTATGATGTGATCGTGTGATAACTCTAGTCAGCATCTGTCATTGTTCAAAGTTATTATGATATTATTGACTATATTCCCTGTGCTGTACACTATATTCCTGTGGCTTATTTATCTTATAATGAGAAGTTTGTGCCTCTTATTCCCCTTTACCTTTTTCATCCATCTCTCAAACCCCCCTTCCCTCTGGCAACCATCAGCTTGTTCTCTGACTGTGAATCTGTTTCTGTTTTGTTTGTTCATTTGTTTTGTTTCGTTTTAGATTCCACATATAAGTGAAATCACACAATAGTTGTCTTTCTCTGTCTGACTTATCTCACTCAGCATAATACCCTCAACGTCTATACATGTTGTCGCAAATGGTAAGATGTCATTCTTTTTATGGCCAAATAATACTCCATTGTCTGTATGTACCACCTCTTCTTTATCCATTCCTCTATCGATGGGCACTTAGGTTGCTGCCATATCTTGGCTATTGTAAATAATGCTGCAGTGAACATAGAGACGCGTATATCTTTTTGAATTAGTGCTTTTGTGTTTGGATAAATACCCAAAAGTGGAATTGGTGGGCCTTATGGTAGTTCTATTTTTAATTTTTTGAGGAACTTCCCATACTATTTTATAATGGAGTGTTATTCAGTATTAAAAAATAAGGAAAGCCTGCCATTGGTGACAACATGGGTGACCCTGGAGGACATTATTCTAAGTGACGTAAACCAGCCCAGCAGGAGAAATACTACACGGCTGTAATTATATGAGGTATATGAAGTAGTCAAATGCATAGACGCAGAGAGCAGATGGTAGTTTCCGGGGAGTAGAGCGAGGGGAGCTGGGTAGTCGTTTGAATGGTGTAATGTTTCAGTTATACAAGATGAACAGTTTTAGGGATCTATGGTATTATATAGTGCCTGCAGGTATCAATGCCAGTTTGGACATGTGGTTTTGTTTAAATACACACAGTTGGAATGTGTGCTCTGGTCGCTGGGTGGCGAAAGGTAGGTGATCAACAGTTGAGAAACGTGAGAAGAAGCGGGGTGGGGAAGGGATGGGAGAGGATAGGCAAATGAGTAGCTGGACAGGGGAAATCCAGAGTGACTGTGAACCGAGAGAGGAAGAACATATCACCGTGGCCATGCCATTGAATATGCCAATTGCATGGAAGCAAAAACATGTTTTGGTGTCGATCGCTTGTTTTTCATAGGTTTTGCTTTCTACCACTTAGTTTCCAGTGCCTAAAACATCAGGACATTGGAATAAGTTTATTTTCATCCAGCCAGTCCTTAGTGAAATGCATAGCCCAAGGGTGGTGCCAAATAAATGTTAGGTATACAGATAGACGGTTGGGAGCAGGTTGGATGGACAACTGGATGGACGCATGAATGAATGAGAACAAAATTAGCAAAGGGTGTGTCAGAGAGAGAGAGATTTGAAGGGGAATGGAAGGGCTACTGATTAGGGGAGGAGGAATTTAAATTATCCTAACTCTTGAGGTCATGACACAGTCACGAAGAGTACATTGGCGCCTTGAAGATTGAGAAGACATTTTTGATGATATAGATTCTAATAATGTTACTACTATCTCTAATACTCACCACTGCATGGTATTTAACACAAAGCATATTTCCTTTGCTTCAAACAGTGGGTACTTGAGACAGTTGGTCTGTCCCCACTTTTATAACACTTAAGACTGTGTATTTTTCCTGTCTTCTGCGCTGCTTTATATCACTTCCATGAACAAGGAACTATTTTCTTTAACTATATTTTTCCACATAATAAATCCTACATATCAACTCAACTATGCTGAGCAAACGATATGCATATTCAGTGGATTCAAATGAATGGTAAAATAGTAGAGGCTTATGAGTGATTTGAGAATCTTCGCAGTCAACAATTTCAGTAATAGTCTGTAATCTTAATTATGTTCTCCAGAAAATGGAATACTAAATTCCAGGCATTTTCCATGATAGGTGATCATTTCGTACAAAACAAATTTGCTGTCCTGATATTGGAAACCTCTGCGAGTTGAGCACTGGTTTAAAGTTATAGAGGAATTAGGAAGATAGTAGATTTCAGTTTCCTATATCAACATGTCAGTAAAAAGCATTAGAAACATCAAAGCACTCTTGAGTTTCCACTTAACCTTGAACACAGTGAGCCTGTTCTTTGAGAAACAAATGGAAAACAGTTTTAAAATCCAGGTTCTCCTGGAAAGGGTAAAGCGTTAGGGCAGTTAAGAAGGCAGGCAATTCCAGTGTTCTGCAGGGTTTGTTGGGTTTTTTTCCTTCAGTTACAGTTGACATTCAATATTACTTTATATTAGTTTCAGGTGTACAGCATAGTGGTGAGACATTTATATAATTGCAGGGTTCTTAACACAGCACTTGAAAGAGGCAGCCCACTCCTATCTCCTGCTGGCAGTGGTCCAAGGTGAACAGACACAAACGATCATTGTCCGTCCTGGGCTGAGCCTCCCAGAACCATTTCAGATTTTCTGTTTTGGTTCTTATGAACACAGAAACAAGTTAACATCCCTTAACTTGCTTGCATAGACCTTACACATAGAAAAAAAGGAGTCTTTCTGTCAAAATTTTCCTACACGTTACAGAAAGGGCTCTACTCTCTCTCCACCTTATTCCGTCACCCACCTGTACACACACCACACTCACCTGCCAGTGGATAGCCTGCTTAAGTCCTATGACTAATATTTATTTTCACCCGTGGTTTCTGAATGGCGAGCTGTTATTTCATCTGGAAGGCTTTTGTGGAGAGTCAGTTTTGTGGATTTTCAGAATGAGATGTTTCCATTCAATAATTTCAAGCTTGGCCAGTTCTGAGCATTATTCTGTCAGGTAAATACGACTTTGAGGACAGAAGACCTGTGGACTCATTACGGGCAAAGAGAAGTTAAAAGGATTTTCTCTTTCAGAGCTTATCCAGCTGGATTTATCGTTGATCCGATAATTGCTGTAATAGTGGGACATGATTCAGAGCTCGCCTCCAAGCATCTCTCTCCCTCTGATCGGTCCCTGGAACTCAGGAATTAACTATCAATTTGAGTTATAATCACAAGGGCTGACTAAATGGGCAGAGGGTATGCTGGAGACTTTTGTGACCGTGACTTAACAAGCAAGGTGTCAGCATTGCTGTGACCATTCTCATGGCATCCTCTAATTTTCAGTGACATTCAACAATAGTTTGAAAGGCCAGTTTTTTAGGGAATGCATTTTTAAGGGCAAGTGCATCCACTGGATGAAAGAAAGCTGCCAGCGCCCATTCATGTTCTTGGCCGTTACTTCCCAGAGGAACCAATGGCTTCATGGGGTGAAGGAAGCCACTGTACTTAGTTCAAATCCTTGCAGATCATTTTCAGAGCAAGTGTGGGAGGTCTGGCCTGCCTTCAAGCAGCATTTACAGGGTGTTCTCAGGATTGCCAGTCCTGTAGAGTGTTAGCGGTTGTTTGTTATGAATGGGCTGAATTTTGTCCCTCGCAAATTCATGTGTTGAAGTTCTAAGCCCACGTACTTCGTTTGGAAGTAGGGCTTTTAAAGAGGGGACTAAGGTAACACGAGGTCACTAGGGTGGGCCCTGATCCAATAGGACTGTGTCCTTATAAGAAGAGGAGATGAGGACACAGACACACACAGAGGGACAGCCATGTGAGGACACGGGGAGCAGACGGCCGTCTACATGCCCAGAAGTGAGGCTTCAGGAAATCCAACCTTCAGCTTGGACTTCCAGCCTCCAGAAGTGTGGGGAAATAAATTTCTGTTGTTTAGCTACCCAATTAGCTAATACTACATAAAAAGTAATCCCTGTTCCCACACATAGTTGGGGGGATGGAGTCCAACACAGTTAAACACTTACGTTTTTCATGGTAGTTCTTTGTACAGCCTTGTGTTATGACTCCATGATACCACAGGAAACAATGATTACATGCAATGTTTTTGAAACTTATTTGGCCATAGATCCTTTTACCTCAGATAATTTTGAGAAACTTCGGTTCTAATAAATATCCTTTTGGATGCATCACCCTGCATCACGGAGCTCTAAGTAATAGAAACATCACTTAACCCCAAGTACCCTCTGTTTGCATAGCAAATTTTCCCAGCATCCCATTTTGTTTTTCTGGGTGGAATTATCAACCAGGAAGAGGACTCTGAATAGAGGTCCTATCCTGTCTTTCGTGTAAGACACATCTTCTAATATAAATGAAAAAATAATGCCTGTAAGTTGAAAATAACAGTTGAAACACCTCATATTGTTATAGCGGTTTGAAGTTTACCATCTGTTAGTAAATATTTCTTGGTCCACAAAACTCTGTGAGAGAAAGCAGAAATTTTTTTATTTTTTTTATTTTATTGTTTTTACGAAGAAGGTAAATAAGCACAGCAATTTCAGGCAACTTAGTGGAACAGTTAAGAGTATGACTTTGGGGTCAGTTCCAGCTCCCTATGCAGAATACTCTAAGCAAGTCAAGTTAATCATCTAAATCTTAAGTTTCTTCAACCACAGAATGAGGGAAAAATACAGGACACAGTTTTTGCCTTTCAGGATTGAAGAGGGAATTAAATGAGCCGATAAAAGTGGGAAATAAAGAGCCTGGTATAGTAAATAGTGTTAGGTATTCATCTTCATCGCATTTACCTTAATCCAGGAATGGGGAGGTACAGCGGGCTCCCAAATGTTTTGTCTGATAGCCCATCCCTGTGCTTTTTACTGTATACGAACCACATTTTGAGGCTGGCTGATAGGAACCAAGTGTCCAGAGCTTCCTTAGAGCTAAGTGAACTAATAAAATTGCTGTTCGCCTCCTACAAATAATGAGATGTACCACCAGAGTCCAAACTATCAAAAGTGTGGACACCCCCGACCCCCTCACATATTTATGAATAAACTTCGAATTTCAAAGACGTAAGTCAAAAAGTAGTCATGTGCAGAAGTTCAGAGAGTCCAATGAAATTTATCAAATGTGTCTTGGTGAAAAACACCTAAACACCACAGAAAACAAAGTTTATATTTGGCATGGTTGATTCCCAAATTCTGCTTTACGACCCTCAAAGTCTACAACTCAAATATGTTAGATTTTAAAAATCTGCTTTGTTTTACCGTTAGTTTTAGACCTGAATTCATTTCCATAGTCCATGGTCCTTGAAGAGACTATTACAGCCTGTCAAAGAATATGCCTCCTTGAAACCAGTGGGGAACTTCCGATGCTCACACAGCGTGTCATTCAAGGAAGTGTACGTGTACTTTACAGATCTGCTTCTCTTTGCCCACCTTGAAGTGCAGACCTTTCAGAGGTCACGTCATTTTCTAGAGTAAATGCATGTCAATAGTAGCCACAAACAAGAGAACAATCGTATTGCAGCCACAGCTACCATTTCAGAACTCAGACGTAGGTAGTAGAATGCCCAGCTCGGTCTTGAATTGTGTTGTATTTTTGTCTGATTTCACATTTTTGCTCTGAAATAATCACACAGTTGCAAGAAGGAGGAGAGACAGCTTTCCTGTACCCCTCACCCATTTTTTTCCCCTCTGATGTCACTGCCATCTTTTCAAATGGGATCCGTTGAGCAATAAAAATGAGTTAGGTTTTGATTTTAGAATTTGATTTTCTGTTTCCTTTAAAAATGGAAGACAGAGCAATACAGGACCTGTGTTTTCCCCTGGCAAACACTGTCTGATGCTGTGTGATTCAAAATCAAATAGCCACGGGGATTTGTAAGATTTTTCAACAAGACGTAATCTGGTTTCTATGTAATCACTAATCTCATGCAGACAGCTTACTAGAAGGGTCATCACTCATAGCTCAGTATTCCTATTCTTTTTCTGCCAAAATTCAGGGGCTGCTCATCTCTGTGCTGGATCCATTGATTTTTTTTTCTTTTCTTTTTTTTTTGGACACCCAGCTTGTTTTCAGATCAGTGTCTGCCTTCAGACCCCAGCGGCATTGAAATCCAAGTCTCCTGGCTCAGGGTTACACCGAGGTGTCTCAGAACAAAGCTAAATTTGTTATATGTCTGAGAAGTAGAGCAAAATATCCAGACTATTGAAAATGTGAGTTGGAAGAAGCTTATTGTCATCATGGAACTAAAAGTCGATCGTGAAATCAAAAGCATGTGAAAATGATGACTGTTTCACATTTTTTTACGATAGGAATCACCCATCCTTAGGGACTGAAGGGGCTTGTACAGCAAATGAAAAGTGCTGATGTTGCGCAAATGACAAAAAATGAGTGAAGGAAAGTCACTGAAGATTTTGAAAATTCCCTTTCAGGATAAGAGCAGATCTGTGTTTGTGTTGAATGGCTGTGGCTCTGGTTGGTCTAAGTTCTGTGGATGCCACAGGTCTTCTAAGAGTTGACTCTTCAAGCCTACTCAATAACAAAAAGAGTGTCACAGTAGCCAATATAATGTCACAAATATTGGCAAAGACTCCATGGAAAATTCTAACCTGCCTCAACAGAAAGAGAATGTTGATGAAATTGGCATGCTTTGGTCATGGGCTAAGATAGGACACGTGACAACAAGTTGGGCATGGATGCCTGGTTCTGATGTTTAAGGACTGGAACACAGTCTTTTCTGTTGTTGTTTTTTAATTGTAGTTTATTGGTGTGACAATGGTTGGTAAAGTTACATAGATTTCAGGTGTATAATTCTGTAATACGTCATCTATGTATCACATTGTGTGCTCACCACCCAGAGTCAGTTCTCCTTCCATCACCATATATTTGATCCCCTTTACCTGCATCTCCCACCACCCACCCCCCTTACCCTCTGGTAACCACTAAACTATTGTCTGTGTTTATGACGTAGTGCTATTTGCAACATGGATGGCTCTTGAGATTATTGTGCTAAATGAAATAAGTCAGACAGAAAAAGTTGAGAACCATATGATTTCACTGGTATGTGGGATATAGAACGAAAAGCAACAAAGGAACAACACAAACAAACACAGTCTTTTCTGATGGAGATAACTATGGGAACAGGGGCTAAAATTCCGTCCGATCACTGTGGATTTATGCGTCACAGACATACAAACAACAGACCTATGAGGAGCCTTCCTGCATGTAGCCCACTTGAGTGGCTCAGGGCTGCGCCTTCAGTCCCCAGTGTCGGAGGCACCCATGTCCATCAGCTGGAATCCACAGGAGTCCAGTGCGTCACACTGATACATATTTCTCTATTCTGTCTCTTTCCTTTGTCTATACTAGCAGCCAACCTTACAGAGCTGTCCATCTTACCCATGTTCTATGTAGCAAGGAGGTTTTTGCGGGCTTGAAATTTCCTGGTGTCACAGAGAGCGTCTTTCTGTAACCCTGGATGTCATGCTGTATGGAACCCCTCTTTCAACCTTGATAGTTGTCAGTAATCCATGTTATGTGCATGCTGGTGTTGGCGGGTATGTGTCGTCCATTAGACGGTAAGGTCAGACTGAACACATTCAGCTCCGTCGTACCATATTTCACCTATTTTGAGGTTTAGCGCAGTGCTGGTAATGGCTTTTAGTATCTACCTTTCTAAGACTCAATTTGGCAAAATGCTAAGTAAGGCTCTTTGAAGTGGTAGGTTAAAGACATGTTGTATTTCTGTGGACAGATAATCTTACAACATGTATGATTGAATTCCTTTGGGCCCGTTAAAAGAAAAAAAGTGTTAGTGTTCTCAAAATAGAAATAGACTAATAATCAATCCTAAATAAAGAAGAAAAGCGTAAAAGTACAATATTTTTTTCCCCGACACTGATGTTTATATTTGTAATTGAAAAACTAATCCATCTTTAGATTTCCCAAGGGAATTACAAGAAGCTTAGCTACTTTAAATAATTTTAACAAGTGCTCAGAGTAATTACAAATAGACAGGAATAGTAATCAATCTTTCTGAACTTTTTAGTTATTGAGATTCATGATCTTTAATTAATTGGCTGATATTATACAATGATAATTCCATTTCATTGGCTCTTCAAGGAAAGAATCTACATGAAAGATGGAGCCCCAAATCCGTAATCACTTCAACTTCCGTGATTTTACTTTTTGTATGACTCAACATTTTCTATGACGTAAGAAGTCCCCTTCTTTTTATTTTGACCTATTCATTATTTGTTGGTGGTAGAAAACTAGATTTTAACCTTTCAATTTACCCCATTTCATATCCGGATGTGGCGGTGTCCTTACTGTTTTAACAATTACTTATTTCTAGAAAGAACATGTGTGACTTTCCTAGGTTATTTTTCTTAACACTAAGTACATGTCAAATTAATGATAATAGCAAATCTAGGCATCATAGGTAAATCCCATTACCCGAATTTGTATGATCACTTTGTGAACTTTTGAGAAAAATGATCATGTTTTCCAGAATAATCTACTTTTATTATATCTGCTTAGTAATTTTTCAGTCAGTACAAATTTATTAATCATTTGCTATGTTTCTCTTATAAAATACCTTAAACTGATTTAATATGAAAATGTATGCAGAGGAAATCTTGTAAGACAATGAATGTCATTTAAAAATATTATATGTACACTTTTTTATGCACTTCTGCTCCCCGTTAGCTTTCACTAACTATGGTGGTTAGTTTATTTTATCTCAGGGTAGATACCGTGTTTCCCCAAAAATAAGACCTAGCCGGACCATCAGCTCTAATGTGTCTTTTGGAGCAAAAATTAATATAAGACCGAGTCTTATTTTACTATAAGACCCAGTATAATATATAACATAATGTAATGTAATATAATATAATATAATATAATATAATATAATATAATATAATATAGTATAATATATAATACCGGGTCTTATATTAATTTTTGCTCCAAAAGATGCATTAGAGCTGATGGTCCTGCTAGGTCTTATTTTCAGGGAAACATGGTATGTTTGGGTAGGAATCTACTAATCTAGAATTTACTGTGTTCTGCATCACAGTTTCTTTAAATTATTAAATTTATTGGAGTGACAGTGGTTAGTAAAATTACATAGGTTTCAAGTGTAAATTTCTATACTACATCATCTGTTTATCACATTGTGTGCTCCTTGCATCATAGTTCAAAATCCATTTGGGCATTTCTAACTCCACAGTGATGGTGGTTATGTACATTTTCTAGAGTCCAGATGTGTGTTTTCTTGAAATAATGTGTGCTGGCCTTGTCCCCAGAGTCTTGTAGTTGCATGACCTGTCTGGTAACCGAGGTTTCTACTGCAGCTGGTTTGGGTGTGTTTTTTTCAGGACAAAGAACAGATAAGAGCACAATTAGATGATTGTGCTAAGCAAAATAAGTCAGACAGAAAACGTTGAGAACCATATGAATGCAATGATCCCTTGACTACTACAAGCCATGTGTCTCTTGGAAATCTTTGGGATTGCGGACCATTGCATGTCTGGGTGGTTTTCAGTAGTTACTGAGCTTCCTGAGTTTAGTCCACATGTGCAATAACTAGACAAACAATTCTGTTTCTGTTATCTTGAACAAGAGTTAACAGGTTCTCTACTAATAGATAATCAAACTTGAGTTTACACGTAATGAGAAAAAATACAGTCCATGCTAAAATAATGGATGAAGTTTAGTTATAAAAGTACGTTTTTAGTTATTATTAATAATAGCATTTTAAATTGCGGGCTTACGTTAACAAGATTGGTTGCAATCGTGCCAGATCTTTTTTCTTTATCATTTCACATGGTCTCTCTGATACTTTACCTGGAAATAAAAATTACATTTTATTGGATGTAAACGCTTGCGCGCACGTGCACACACACACACACACACACACACACACACACACTAAAATGATAGAAAGCATTGATTTTTAATTTTTTTTATTTTTCAATAACGCATTTATAATACATGATGGATGAGTACGTGTTAGAGGAAGTGAGTGTGGGTGGACGAAAGCATAAAAGGTAGAGACAGATGTCATCTTCTATGAAGGGTGGCACAGGAGGGATGTGTGGATCCCTGATAGATTTCATATTAATTCTATTTGCTGTGATTTTCTTAAATGAGCATTTTTCATTTTAACCACGTAAGGGAAATAGGAGCAGCATATTTTGGGGTGAAACTGTTTACGGGGAGGTTATGCATCACACACGTGGGCATACCATGCGACAGGCTTGGAGGACTGGTGAAAGCAAAACTTAGCTGTTGGGTGTTCTTGTGTCTTTGTGGGCCACTCCTTCAGCACTGAGGTTTTGCTAAATATGAATGCTCCAAGTGGTTTCCCTTCTGCTGAAGGGCATGTTTCGTTGCATAGCCTCCAGGTAGATTTCTAGAATGAGAGATGCTCACAAAGGAAGTATAGCTCTTTCATGGGGGTGGCTGCTGAAAGTCTGGTTCTCTCCTTGAGACTAGTTGGGCGGAGCACCATTGAGCTATTTATAATGAAAGAAAACAAGAAAATTCCTGTACCTCCTTTCTCTGCTCCTCGAGTAAAAGTATGTCTGTAGTGTGTGAGGTAGGGATCGAGATGGCGGGAGGCGGAGCTGAGCAGAGTCTGAAAGCATGACCCCTACAGATGAGAAAGAATATATTTTAATTTCTGGATGGAATGACGTGTACATCCGCAAGCCAGTTCTCAGGTGTGACTGTAGCAACACTAAATATCAGAATGGCATAAGACCCAGGAACTGAGATACTAGGTTTATGACACCATAATAATCATACGTGAGTTCAGAACCCTATATTCTCCTCAAGAAAAAAGCAAAATAATGAATCAAACTTCATTATTTAAAAGAATGACTCTTTGGCAAGATAGGGTCAACTCTGTAGAAATAAGGATCGCTGAATGCATTTATGAAATGCAGGAATATGTGTCAGAAAATGGAAGAAGTTGCACATAGCTGAGTTTAGGGACAAAGCAACTATTTGGGGGAAGGGTGGTTTTGTAAGGTGGATGCATGCTTTTAGGCAAGTATATCTCAGGGTGAAGGGTGACAGTGGCCACCACCTGTTTACCTGTGTGAAGTAACTAAGAAGAGATGCAAATACAGACAGTTTCCATAGCAGGAGAAATGAATCTGCCTGCCAAGGCAATGAAGCAACAGTTTGAAAGAGGATTCTTTTCCATCTTCACCTTGAGCTTGACATTTGATGGCTAAATTTGCTGCTTATTTCTAAATTCCTCAAAACAGTTGCCAGATATGAGGTGTGTAAGGTAAATCCCATACTGTAGAATTATGCATAAAGAATAACACATACATTAAAAAAAATTGTTGCATCTGACTGGTCAGCGCACGTATCATATGCTTGTCAAAGGCAGACGGATGTGACACTGTCCCTGCCACCTAGTAGAGCAGAAAAATAAACTTGGGAAAAAAGCTACTAATACTGGAACCTTACACTTGGCAACACAGTAGCGGACATTTGGGGTGACATACTTCTGTCCTAGGCACTGTAGGACGTTTAGCAGCATCCCTGGTCTCTTCTCACTAGAAGCCAGTAGCAACATTCTCAGTCAGGACAATGAAAACTTTCCAAATGATGTGACAATCCCGTGGGGCCCAGTTGTCACTGGTTCCCCCTTAGCAGCTGGGCACTGCGAGACACCTGCCGTTTGTATGAAAGAGGGAAAGAATCAGCTATTTTCCTAATAATGCTGCCTCTGAGCTTTCAGTGCTAGTGTTTCCGCCCTCTCTGCTTCGTGAACAGAGAGAACCTGGAAAACATCCAGGCATTACATTTTTCTATTAGGAGACCTCGGTGCTGCAAGAAAAGCTACCGGCCCTCTCCATCCTTGTTTAAGGAAGTAAAATTGCCAAGGACAGGTGTGTATGCAGATAGCCACTCATGTCCCTTCTAAACGCCATTTTGCAGAACAGTGGTAAGTCTCTGACGTGACTGCTTTCGTCATCCTGTAAGATTTCGGGGTAAAAGATGCCTTTTGAAGGTGGACTGTTTTGGGTGGAAAGTTTTCACCGTGACACAGTGTCAGCCCCATGACACGGCAGCTCGGGAATGCTGTAACCACGCAGGGCCCCCAGAGACCCAGCCTCTCTTGCTGACACCGAGGTGCCTAAGACAGAGCAGCTCCCCTCCCCCCACCAGGCCATCCTGGGTTGAAGGGAAGCCAGGAATGAGCCGGGTGAGGTACAGTGATTCATGTGAGGGCATTCTGCAAAAACAGGCCCTTCCAAGGATTCAGGGGCTCGGGGGGAGGGGGCATTCCTTCCCCGGAAAAGCAAGGAGGTAGGAGACATCATCCTGCTTCATTTAATAGGGAGGCCTGCGCAGCTTCGCGCCCCCCTCCCGCATAAACGAAGGTATTCAGCATCCTTCCCACGCCAGGCAGCGAATGACTTCGCCACACGCGGTGTGTGAAGTCCCGGCCACACAGCCCCCAAGGATGTCCCACTGTGTCAGCTCATGAATGGAGGACACACCGGGTTTACCGAGCTCCCCGTGAGCCGCACCGACGCTGTGAGCAAGGATTAGGCGCCGAGTGTTTGCTCTGTGCTCGGCCTGCAGGAAAACGTTTCTGAACCTGCGGTCATTTGCGTAGTGTTAGGCTGGTGCACAAGTAATTGCGGTTTTTGCAATTATTTTTTTAACCTTTTAAATAGCAATTACTTGTGCACCAGCCCAATAGAATCAATGAATGTGGTTTAAAGGGTTTTGGTTTACCATTTCGGATGAGCAATTCCTGTCTCTTTCCGAGATAATGAGCTGTGAGGTCCGCAGACCTCCCCTCCGAAGAAGATGATTGGGGGTGACGCCCTCCGTCCTCTGGGTGCCAGGGATGCTTCTTAGATTTTGGTAAAGGCTGAGTCGGGGACCCTCCCCACTTCCCCAACCCCAAAGCTGGATGCACACGTCTGGCCCCTCAGTCACCGCTGACTGACCTTGCTTCTGTCACCCCTTGAATCCCTGAGCCCTTAACGGGCTGCAGTGAGATGGACAGCATTCACACCTCTCATTTCGTCTTGGGGCTCCCTCCCCCAGAGGTGTCCCCTCCCCCCTAATTCCTTGGAAGGCCTCTCACATTCCATGGGACACCTGGAATATCAGCCTTGGGTGAACAAGTTCCCGTTTGCGCGTACGAGCAATTGGACTTCGCGGAGAGAGCTGAAAACTGGACACTGTCACCAGACAATTCCTCTCCTGCCAACAGGACAAGGACCCCAGAGCGGGCACGGCACCCCATTGTGACGTGCGGACAGCCACACGGTTTCCATGGGAACGGCAGCCACACGTGAGCAGAGGAAACCATTGGCCGATGGGATTGGGCCTTGAGATCAATAGTAGCGCCACCCAGCGAAGCTGGAGTCGCCACACTTGAAACTCTGCTTGTATTTGAACAGTGCAAATGGCCCTGGACAAAACCTAATAAGGTTGGTGCAAAAGTAATTGCAGTTTAGGGCCAGCCCGGTGGCTCAGGCGGTTAGAGCTCCATGCTCCTAACTCCAAAGGCTGCTGGTTGGATTCCCACATGGGCCAGTGGGCTCTCAACCACAAGGTTGCCAGTTCAATCCCTCGACACCCGCAAGGGATGGTGGGCTCTGCCCCCTGCAACTAAGATTGAACACAGCACCTTGAGCTGAGCTGCCTCCCGGATGGCTCAGTTGTTGGTTGGAGCGCGGGCTCTCAACCACAAGGTTGCCAAGTCAATTCCTCGACTCCCGCAAGGGATGGTGGGCAGCGCCCCCTGCAACTAAAATTGAACACGGCACCTTGAGCTGAGCTGCCGCTGAGCTCCCGGAAGGCTCAGTTGGTTGGAATGCGTCCTCTCAACCACAGGGTTGCCGGTTCGGACTACCGCAAGGGATGATGGGCTATGCCCCCTGAAACTAGAAAACGGCAACTGGACCTGGAGCTGAGCTGCGCCCTCCACAACTAAGACTGAAAGGACAACAACTTGAAGCTGAATGGAACCCTCCACAACTAAGATTGAAAGGACAACAACTTGACTTGGAGAAAAGTCCTGGAAGTGCACACTGTTCCCCAATAAAGTCCTGTTCCCCTTCCCCAATAAAATCTTTAAAAAAAAAAAAATGGTTAAAATGGTACATTTGAAAAAAAAAAAGTAATTGCTGTTTAAAAGGTTAAAAAAAAATGCAAAAACCACAATTGCTTTTGCACCAACCTAATACTACTTCTTGTCCCCGAAAGCACTTCGTCTAGTCTACTGAGACTGTTATTTGTAGGAAACCCAGAGGACATAGTCTGTGGACATCACAGAAACCTAAAGAAAGCTGTTATTTTTAGAGACTCTGGGAGGGCGGGGGGTGCCGGTGAATAGCATGCAGCTGCAGACCTGTGGCGTCCTTTTTCATACGTTCTACGTGGTTGCACACCTGCTGTACCCCAGTCCTGCAGGAGAGGGAAGGAGCAGCCCTCCACGCAGCCTGCTCCTAGGAAAATCAGCATGCCTCCAGAAACACCCAGGGACCGCAGGATGAAAGTGACCAATCTGAATCCTGCTTCTGCAGTCTTTTATACCTGGATTATTCGCATGTCAGATAAAGTTAGTTATTTGCAGGTTGCTTATTTTATTTTATTTTATTTTTTATAGCAAGACAACTATGAAACCAATACGGGCCTGCTAGCTCAATAACTGCCTCTCATCAACACCAGTTCCCAGATCGATATCTCCACGCGATCATTTCTTAAATGTCAGGTGAGCAGACAGTTTCCCTGAACAACTTACTCTGAAGTGTCAGGAAACCCCCTTTGCACACAGCCTCTCACTGCAACAGCTCTGCACAAAATTCACGAGACCACGTTGTCCCATGATTTCTTACAGCCTGTGCTCTGGTGAGGTTTGGTCTGTGCCAGGCAATCTTTCCAGAAAGCCTGGAGCAATTAAGTGGAGAGAGCCTGTTTTGTGAACTGGTGCCAAGAAAAAGATAAGATAAGAAAAGGTCACCATGGGTAGGAGGCATAAGTATTTGCTTAATTTTTAACAAACACTGCACACTGTGTATCGTAGGTAGCTATTTTCCACCACTGCGTCATTTCTTGAACATTAATTGAATAAAGGGGAGATTGAAGCAAAGCAAAGTATGACACCCAAAAGAAGGTTCCTTTCGTTATTACTGACAGTAGCTTCCCAGTTACAGAATGATGGAGGTTTCCAAAGGACAGAGAGAAAAACAACTGACTTTATGTTCATTTAGACCCAATCTCTGGGTATCTGGTGAGATATTAAAATATGTATTTTTTTAATGTGTCTGCTCAGGCACCCTTTTTCAGTGGGCATTTCTTTGGAAGATGGAATGTACAGGAAATCTTAAGGAGTAACTGCTATACCCAGAATATGTGTGGGGTAGGAAGTGGGGGCTTGAAAGCAAATACTGTAATCGTTCTATTACAAACCATTACGTCCTCCTTTCTCACTTCCACCATTATCTAAAACGGCCAATCACCCATCATTAAAAACTGGAATGGTTAAAGATACAACAGGTAGATAAATATAGAGTGTAACGTTGCCCACGTTGCATACTGTTTAATGAGTAAGCAGAGGCTACCGGAATTAGGACTGCGGGTGTAAGTAAAATCATGATACACACCGCCATGTGTAGCGCCTCATACATGTGTGTGATCTCTTTCCAAAATAATTAATGTTATTAAAAAGAGAGCAATACCAGTCACAGGAAGAACATGGGAACATCATCGAATAAAACATTCTGAAGCGAGATGACCAAATGTAATCTGTGAATCCTGGTGGGATCCTGGAAAGAAAGAGGCAGAGAAGACAAAAAGGAAGGCTGTTGACGTCATCGTTCCCAGAACGAATGGGGACAGCTGACCCAGCACCGCAGAGCAGGTGATGTGATTGGATTATTTTTCACGTGGGAACAGGAAGTAGAATGAAGTCCGTATTCCTCCGAGTCGCCCACTGCAAGACGGTGAGACTCAGAGCGAAAAGGTCAACATGTTAAAAAGCAAAGTCATAACATTTCCATCACTGCTATCCTGAGTGGAGCACCTCGTGTAGGTCAGTTGTTGAGCGCGGTGAGGGGGCTATGTGACAAGCGCAGCATTGATCCACTTCGAAGGTTCAAGCCTAATGGACAAGGTCATAGATGTCAACAAGGACGCAGGTGTAGGGCGACACTCCGAAGGATGCAGACACAGGTCCAAAAGCAGTGTAGAAAGAGACAGAAGGACCCACTTGTGTTGCTCTGACCACCAGGCACACATTGAAAGTGCTGACCGACCACCCACTCAGGTAGTCCCATAGCTCTTGCTTCAATTCTCCCTGCCCTAAAATGGAAATCACGATCCCATCCAGGGTAGAGATCCCCCAGACCTTGGAGGACAAGTACCAAGACCTGAGAGCACAGGCTTTATTGAAAAGCATGCCGCTGAAACCAAATCATCATTTGCAGCGCACTCTCTGCCCCTCGTGCCCTGAGATTGGGTGGCCCTGCCTTAGGGAGCTAGCCACACCAACTCACAAAAGATGCCATTTAGAGAAATATTTCCACCAGGGGTGAAATCCATGGGTTCCGCTGACTGGTTATGATTCCCGAATGACCTTCCAGAAGACGATGGGGTCAGAGTGATTTACAACCAGGGAGTGATTTCAGGCCATTACTCCAGTCGACAAACATAGCTGTGGAACTCTTGTTTCGGAAGGTGCTGCAGAAATGGGGGAGGGGCATTGAGAAAGTGAAACCCACAGGAATTCACGTGAGGATACGGGGATGAGATGCACACACACAGAGACTCAAGGACGATGGGTGTAAACGTTCCAGTCCTGTATTGCGTGTTGCAGATAAAAATCCCTGAGTTATTCTTTATAACAGCCTTTCTGCAGACTGACGGCAGACCTCTCCTGCTGGGGGGGTGGGGACAAGGGGGCAGCTGTCATTCGAGGATGGGAGCCCTTCCTCTGTGTGAAGGCAGAGGCTTGACTTTCCTCACTGGAGTGAGAAAAAGTAGAGTAGGAGATGCAGGGGTGACATGTGCAAGGACAGAGATGGAGGTGATAAGCCTGGGGCACCTTTGGGGAAAGGACAGTGAGTGGGTGACAAGTCGGGTGTGCAGCGGACGTTACCATGGATATTACACTGGGAACCCATTCAGAAGGGCTGAAATGCTAAACCAAACTTCCTGTATGCAGATGTCAAGGACTCCTTAGTCAAAGGAGTAATGGGAAATGGAACGGCAGGCATCATCTTCAAATGCAAGGCAGAGAAACGTGTCTGTGTTAAGCCTCCTGTAGTGAGTCGAGTTGGAAGACGCAAGCAGGAGAAGCTAATGGTATAGAATCCAGTCCCCATCCGAAGGCCACGGAACCGGGAGCCCTGACGGTGGTAGAAATTCAACCTCCGTACGCCTTTTTTATTTTTCCCAAGCATTATTTTTGTAAATTTAAGTTTATTGGGGTGACAGTGGTTAGTAAAGTTACATAGATTTCAGGTGTACGATTCTGTATTACATCATCTATAAATCCCATTGTGTGTTCACCTCCCGGAGTCAGTTCTCCTTCCATCACCATATATTTGATCCCATTTACCCTCCACCTTTATGTTCTACTCAGACCCTCAACAGATTGGGTGAGGCCCCCTCCCCACATTGGGCAGGGCCCTCTGCTTTACTCCGTCTCCCAGTTCAATTGCTGGTCTCATCCGCAAACGGAGACGCACCCAGAAATGAGACGTAGTCAGCTGTGTGGGCGTCCTGGGTCCCGTCAGGGTGACACAGCAAATTTACCGTCACAGTCTCTGGTCCCTGCCTGGCTGGGTTTCAACTGTACCTTCCAAGGGAAACTGAGACCACACCCCCCAGCACACCCTCTGTGTATGTCTTCAGACCCCTGTTCACTTCCTGTTACCCCACCTTCAAAGCTTTCCTGGATATCATTGTATTTCATTCTCATGACACTCATCCAACCTTAAACCTGGTGATATTTTTACTACCACGGCCACGTGTTCCTAGTTCTCTCCTTTACAGATGGGAAAGCTAGAGGAACACAGATGGTAAGAGACAAAACCAGAATTTTCTCTTGCTGATGCCTTATCCTCGCTAGGATACCACACTCAGCATATCATAGGGTCCCCGTGAAGCTTAAAATCGTGTGTGTGTGTGTTTACAACGCAGAGCTGAGACACAGCGTCCCCTGGACACACCGTCGCTATAGTAACAATTAGCCACTCAGATCCACACGCTATTCAGTTAATAAAAGAACAGTTCCATAAAAATGAGAAGCACAAAGAATGGCCATGTCCACGCAGGTTTCATGCCCAACTGGCCAGATGTGTTATACAGAAGCTGCCCATGCAAATTGCCGAACGTGTAGAAACAGGTCCCTCGCTTAGATCCTTTGGTGTCTGCACATGTGCTTGTTCTGGGGTGAAAGTGTAGAGGGCAAGGCGTGTGTCAGCAGACACAAGTGAGTAGTTGAAAATTGGCTGCCCTGAGGTGTAGGGAAGTTTCTCTACCAAGCATGGCCCTGCTTTTAAGTTCTCGGGAACCTCCAGTGCTCCTGAGTCTAATTACAAATTGTCCCCACCACCCTTTTTCAGAAGTGCTTAGGTGGGTCCCTTAATGAGAGCTGTGTTACCTAGCAGTGGGAGAGTGACTTATAATTGCTTCTTAGTCAGAAAACTAACTCCTGTGTAACTAAACTGCTTTACTTGTAATTATGTAAGAGGGAAATTATCCCCAGAACAGAACAAAAGTGAGATTCTTTAAGTGACAGAATGCTTTTCATAGACTCTAGGCGATAGAAATGCACATTCACACACCTAGGGATTTCTTTTAAAATCACTCAGTGCCATCGGCCGTACTGTAAATGCTCAGACTCGTTTTAAAACCGTCTTTGATCTGGGAGCAGTATCCACCCCAATCCTCAAGGGTCTTTAGAAAATCCTGTGAGGCCCATTTTGAATTAAATGTATTATTTATAAACTCAAAGTTGTAAGGTGGCCTTCTGCCCACTTCTTAAAGGACGAGATAGTAAATATTTAGAACTTGGGGCTTTATGGACCAAGAAGCAAGTTGAAGAGATTACGTGGATGTGTCTATAACTCTTTCAAATGTAACCATTTGGAAATGTCCAGCCCGTTCTTCATTCACTAGCCAGTAAAAAAACAAAACAAAACCAACAACAACAAAAAACACGAAAATAACACAGACACCTGATAGAAGTATCTTCTGTCCTAAAGGATCAAAACTGGTCCAAATCATCTTCATAGTAGTGGTTTGCATATTAATAATACCATCGGCCATCACAATCACTGTTATTTACATGTCAAAGCCGATGAAATAATTTCACGGCCATCACCTGTTTGATTTCACCGAGTTTCTGCCTCCCAACTCTCATCTGAAGTGCTAGTCCCATTGGGAGTTGTGGGAATGCCGGGAGCTTGATTTAATCCAATGAGGACAGAACCATCTTTTGTCTGAGATGTTCATAAAAGGGCCATGATGTGTGGGAACAGCTGGCCCATGAAGGATAGCCAAACAGCTGTATGCACTGTTTTATTGACATTGCTCTCAACAAGACAGGATTTAGAGAAAAACAATAGGTGACGCACAACACCACTTAATTCTCAGAAGGATTTTCTAGGATAAAAGACGTGTGACTGGGTTTCCAGTACACGCTTTGGACTATCTTGTTGCATCTGTGGTCCTCTGCTGGGTAGCCTGTTTCAACATCTTCCAAACAAATGCAGTTTCCATTGTAGACATGTCTTATCCATTTTTTTTGGAAGCCCAAACAATGCAAATGCCAACTCATCTTGCAGAAATAATCTTTATGGGTGAGACAGTGGGTATGGTCTAATTAAGTATTAAGTGCCAAAGATAGAAAAAGTAGGTCAGGGGAACACTTGCCCTGCTTAACGTCATAATTGACGTTCTGGAGAAAACAATGGATGTGATGTCCAGTGTCTTCTCGACAACGTACCAGAAGACAGGAAATCAGTAAAAATCATGGTGGAAGATGCATGACTAGTTTCTAGATAACGTTGGAGAGGGGAGTTCTAACCCCGAGTTCGGAAGTCCAGCTTTCTAGCTTCCTCACTGCCCAGTGATCATCTCGTGGTTATTAACCTCTGTTTTCCTCTACTCCCCCCCACACAGGAGTTTGAAATTGAACTGGGAGAGTTCTAAGATGTCAGCCAGCTATAAACAGCTCTATAACGCCCTTTGTCTAACCCTTAGTTTTAGAAATTAGCTCACGAACTGCTTGATTCATACTCGGTGGTCTGTGCTTCTTGAAATACCTCCACTCTCCCTTGCATAGACTATCTTTGTACTATGAAGATGCATGGATTAGTTTTAAATTAAAGGGGGGGGGGGTCACAGTTTTTTATTCATTGTTGTAAAATACACATCACATAAAATTTGCCATGTGTACCATTTTTAAGTGCACAGTTCAGTGGTGTGAAGTCCATTCACAGAGTTGTAAGCCATCACCACCATCGGTCTACGGAACCACTCATCCTGAGAAACTAAAACTCTGTCTCCATGAAACACTAACTCCCGACCCACCTCCCCCAGCCCCTGGGCAACCGCCATCTACTTTCTGTCTCTGAATTTAAGTCCTGTAGGTGCCTCATATACGTGCAGTCATCCAAATGTGTCCTTTTGTGAATGTCTTATTACATACACTCTAGGATAATGTCCTCAGGGTTAGCAGAGGGAGTATTTTTAAAGCTTGTTTCATAAGACATACAATTATAGAATAAAATAACCCCGGTTTCGGAACCTTTACAACAAGCTTGGGTAGAATTTATTTTTCTAAGAGCCAATGATGTGCTCCTACTTGTACAAAGGTGAACAACATAATTAAAATGCATGTATTCCCTCTTTCAAATGGTGTCCACTTCCTATAAAAAGATGGGGGCAGGTTTCATAGTTTAGTCTGGGGATTTAATTAGAAACTTAGTACTGAGAGAGAATGTCTTCCAATTAAAAAAAAGTAGGGCACAGGATAATAACGAATAAAAATGATTTAAAAGTCCATTGGAAACACACCCTGACATCTGTACAACGTGATAATAGTGACTTCTTAGTGTTTATGGGCAATTGTTTTCGATAATAGCCAAATATGCTCAATCCAGACCAACAATGTAACATGCTTTTAATATCGGCTATCTTCTTAAATGGTTGTCCTGTTTTTGTCATTATGTAATAGGAAAAGCTTTCTTCGGCACGCTGTTTAAGACAAATAGGAAACAGCTACCGCTTTCCAACATCGTGAAGAAACATTCTTTCCCACGTGTTTTTTACCTCTTCTAGTTTCATAGCTTTTTAGCTGATTATCGATTTTAAAGGAACAGTAATGAGTGTCACACTCGAAATACCAGGAAAGTATTATCTGCGAAGGTAATGCATCCCGTGGTTCTTTACCTGCAGGAATAACGGGTTTGCTTTGCCTACATGAGGCAGGGAGGACTCCCACTTAAGTGTGAAAGGGACTGATGGGCAATCAACCATGTCACCTGATTTCAATTACAGCTCGTTCAGCAGTTCAGTAACCTCCGATGAGGTATGTGGCTTTTCTGCATAACGTGAAATCAGGCCCTTGGGTGGACCAGAAATCTTCAGATGAAATTGTAGCTGAAACTGCAGTCCATTAAATTACAATTTTTTGAAAAAATGGAAATTGAGCATCCATAGAACAACCAGAAAGCATGACTGTCATTCACGGCCTCCCCTCTGCACTCCTGGTGAGCTTAGTAGGACCCTGGGTTGGGTTGAGGGGTATCATCAGAACATAACTTGAAAAACACTGGGTTAGGTAGTTTTTAAAGCACAACCCAGCTCGGATGAAAGACATAAAAAAGAGCAATTATTTTAAAATAATGTAAAAATTAGTTTGAATGCACAGATGATGAATATTTCTAAAAATGAAAGATACCATCCACAAAAAGCCAACAATGTGTGAAGACTCTTTGGAACACATTTGACCCCAAATGTTTATAGTTAACACCAAGAATATAAGAATGGATTATATTATAATACATTCACACATATCCATTTATATATGTAAATGGAGAATTTAAGACTGTATAAGAGTACACGCACAAATTCACACTAATCAATAAAAAGGGGGAAAACCCACACAAAATAGGCAAGAAAACAGATAGCACTTAGAACAAAAAACAAAACGCTGAATGTCCAAAAACACATGAGGAGTTGCCTTTTAATCATGGACGGGAAAATTGGAGTTCAAACATCTAGGAAACTCTCTTAAATGGGCAAAACATTGAGTCTGACAGGATCAAGTAATGAGTAGACACGAAGCAAAAAGGGATCCCCTTGCACTATGGGAGGGAGTTTGAACCAATGCAACCCCTTTTGGAACCTTCTGGAAGCCTCAGTAGAGAGAAGATGTACTCAGTCTTTCTGGCCAGCTCTGCTCCATAGATACTTCTCTATATATGCACACAATTATGTATATGATATAAAAGGATGTTTCATAGTAGCATAGATCAATGAATAGATTATTAATTAATATGCTAATTACAATTCTCGTTAATATATTAACTAATAATATTGAACACACCATTGTTTGGAGTGTCTTATGTAAGGTAGCTTTCTAAATACACTACATTTTATTAACTTCACAACGTAATCTTCACAACAGCCATGAGCTAGAAGGTCTTATTATTTTACAGGGTCCTGATGCTCAGAGAAGCAGATTGCCTAAGGCCTCCAGACAAGCAAGACGTGGCCAGTCGGTGCACGGATTGGATTCCAGGCAGTCTGGAGGTCATTTCCCAATGAGCATGCCCTCTTGGAAGTTGCCATTGGTTTCCACTTTTCCCCAAGTGCATGATGGTACCTTAAGAGGATATGAATATCCACAGAAATCTGCCGTGTTGCATGTGCACCGCCGGGCCATGAAAAGGAGATGAAGGATGCTCCGTAGATTGTGCTTGTCTTGTTAGGGACACAGTGCTGCAAAGGAAAAGTTTGGGTGCATCTAAGTTAATCCCCAAAGAGAGTCACTAAATAGCCTTGGACTCTTGCTTAAGTAGCTCCTGTCTGGAACGTTCCTTACATGTGGAATATTCTAAGTGTCATTATTGCCATCATCATCCATTACTACGTTCGTCGTCATCTGCAAGTAATGGAAAACGTTTCGCGAGCTCTCAAAGGGCTGTTGTGCTCATTTCAGAACGCCCTGTACTCTTAATGCATTTCTCAACGATGGTTCCAAGTTGCGTTGGGGAACAGGGGTCTGGAATTCAGAAAGACGGTAACCCACTGCAGCCTCTTCTTTAGGTGGAGGCGTCTCTGCCATTTTTTAGACACCGATACATCCAGCTCAAGTTACCAAGCCATCACTTCAGTTACTGAAAACAAATGAAACATCAGTTACTGAAAACAAATGAAACAATGTCCTTTCTAAGATAACCATTGCACATACAAAGTCACCTCTGATTTTTGTAGGTGTGAATACAAAATGGAAACACGAGACCCTACGGTGGATGCGTTCAGACCTTGAGACTGACGAAGCAGTGTCACGCTAAAAGAAATGAATTCGTTGTGATTTTAAAGGAGACTCTGCTTGTCTTAAATGGGAAGTTGGCAACCCAAAGGGAGTAGAATGGCTATATGTGTGTGAGGAATTGTTAGAAAGAGGGAGAGCCTTTGGTTGGGTTACTTAGAAGCAAAACCTGACACGAGGATTTGGGTGCAACTGATTCATTGACAGGGGAAAAAAAGCATCAAGGAAAATGTGGGAGTGGGCTATAAGGAAAGGGAAGACATGGGAAAGAACCAGCCTCTGGGGAAATCTAAGCTTGGTCTCATACCATAGTCCTGGGGGTGGCTTTCCAGGCATGGCAGCTGCTTGTGATCCAAGGGCAATGCTCTGGAGAGGAGACGGCTGTAAACTGTCAGTAGCACCAATTTGACAATGGAAAGATACGTGGATTGGGCCCAGGGAGAGGTCTTGGGCAGGGTACCAACAAAGCATCCATCACACCTATTAACTCCCGCAAGAAGAAATCTCTTCAAGCATTCATTTAAGATAATATTCCTCGTCATGCTGTGACTTTTAAGAGGGGCGACTCAGAAACTTTAACGTGTTAAATTCTGATTAGGTAATGGCTTAGTACACTGGCCGTAATTGTACAGATTTAAGGTCACAGTTTCTAAATCTTTCACTCATATGCCAAGTGTAAGGTAAGGCTTTGTAAATAAGAGGTTTTCTTTTTTAAAACAAGATTTATTGGTATGACTTCAAAATCTGTGGTTCGTTTCGTACACACATTTCTCTGCCTTATAAATTGTCCTACTTAGCTAGAGCTGTCGTTTAGAATAATGATTTCTCAATGAGAACTTGAACTGGATTTATTAGCAGGTTTTATAAATCAAGTGCAAAGTATATAGTTTAAAATTCTAAAAGCACAGATTTGTGTATCCTTGCAATAAATCATGGGAGTAATATCCACAAAGTCCTATATTTTGTTGCTAATCTGGTCAATTGCTGGGTAAATACCTCATGTCTTTTAATCCATTTCATATTCATAATTAGAAGTCATTATTTTAGTAAATACCTGTCAGTTTATGGGTATCCTAAATGCATGTGTTTGGATGAGTTTGGAAGTCTGCCTGCATATTAAGTTGTAAGGATCACTAATTCTAACACCATGACAATGAATGAAAAATGTACAATAATATTGAATCCCATACGTAAAGGGTAAGGCAGAATTTAAACTAACTCAGTTTCCATTCTCAAAAAGGCACCATTCAATAATAATTACCACGCGGCAGTCATTCAACTTTATAACTGGATGTTTTATAATGAGCTTACACTTTCATGCCTACTTCTTTATTATAGTCCGACACTAGAAAATAGGCAGGGTACATAGAATTCTTCTTTTCAAACGAGTTGACGAAACCACGGCTCGATGCATTCATGACCCGGTTTCCTTGAGATACGCTGGAGATGGACCCGAATGATGATTTCACGTGGGAAACGCTCCCTGTGGCAACTTTGATCTCCCTGTTCACAGTTTTCCTGCATGAGAACCATGCGAAAGATTACAACTCTGAAATTTCATTCCTTTCTGCCTTCGTCCATCATCAAAGAAGGGGACACCATTTCAACAACCCGCCATCAGCACGGACCACGTTTTCGGCCGTTCCTGCGACTTTTCTCTCAACATTCTGTGCATTACCAGTCGTCAGAGGACATTGGCTGGGATTTGTTCATTATAGTTTCACAGCTGTGCTCACTCAGGAACCCCATTAGCCCAGCAACTGGGGAGCTGCCTCAGTAGCTGTCAGAGAGTCATAAAAAAAAGAAATATGGATTTAATTTTCAAGAAGGGATTAAATACTTTGTTAATATTATTAAACATTAAAGCAACACTTTACAGTTTTAATCAGTGATTAATGCCATTACAGAAAAGCCTCATGCAAGGGGACTGTCAAGGAAAACGGGTTGAGCAGTCTATATAAATGACTGACTAACCATGTAAAATGTTAGTTCTGGAGTTGCTGGAGTTATACGTTAGTTCCGTTAAAATGTATTTCTCCATATACAGCCACACTCATCATGAAAAACAATGTTTCTTGCATTCTGGTTCTGGATAAGATGGTATATTAGTCTGCTTGAGTTGCCATAACAAACAAAGTACCACTGATTTGGTAGCTTAAAAACAGAACTTTATTCACTTCAGGGATGCTATAGATGCCTGATCACTGCACTGTACACCTGAAGCTGAATAATAATGAATGTCAACTACAATTATATATGTATTCACAAGAAGTGGACTACAGCACAAGGAATAAAGACAGTGGAAATGTATTGGCTGTATGCGATGTCAGAGGGGTAGTAGATTAGGGGAAGGGGGTTATCACTGTGTGAGGGATATAAATGATAAATGTCTAACTATTACATTGTTTTGTACACATAATAAAAAAAAGACAAAACCAAACAAGCAGAACTTTATTTTAGCACATCCCTGGAGGCTGGAGTTTGAGACCCAGGTGTCCCAGGGCTGGTCCCCCTGAGGCCTCTCTCCTGGGTGTGTGGACGGCCGTCTGCTCCCCGTGTCCTCACACAGCCGTCTCTCTGTGTGTGTCTGTGTCCTCATCTCCTCTTCTTATAAGGACACAGCCCTATTGGATCAGGGCCCACCCTAGTGACCTCATGTCACCTTAGTCCCCTCTTTACAGACCCATCTCCAAGTACAGCCTCATTGTGAGGTCCTGGGGGTCAGGGCTTCAACACATGAATTTTGAGGACGTACAACTCAGTCTATTACTAACAATACATCGTACCCTGGTTCTCCCACCAAATGCAGCTACACAACCTGGACTGCATGCATGGCGTGCTGTTTGTAAACTCTGAAGATGAAATGGCCGTTCCACAACTACTTGAACAGACAACTTCCACCACCAGAAGCTGGCGAGGTTGTGGGGCAAAAGGAACTCTCATGCCTGCTGGTGAGAACGCACAAGTGTATGGCCACTTTGGAAGCCAGTTTGTCAGTTCCTTACAGAATTAAACACATGCTTTCCATGCGACCTGGTAATCCTTCTCTTTGATGTTCGTCCAGGGAGGTTGAAAATGTACGTCCACGCGGATGTTTATAGCCGCTTGATTCACCAAAACCACATTTGCTGATAACGTCATCAATCCCACCTGAAAAGATATTAGGTCCAGGAAGCTCTCCGTAGCAGACGAAAGTTAGAGTTTTCTTTGAAGTGAAAGGCTCACTTTGTTCATTTTTTGAATTGCCGCCGCCATTCTTTCAAGTGCATTTGTCTTTCCAGGAAAACAGCAGCTACGTCAGTTTCCCACTCAAGCAACTGCACATGGGCTTTTGTACAAATAGCCACTGTACCTCTGTCTGCAGAAATGCTTCACGCGCATTCTGCATTTCATCACGCAGCTTGTCAGCAAGGCTTCTACTGAGCGGTTGAGACGTCATACAAGGTTTCGTTGTGTCGTGAAAGTCATTCTTGAGTGAAGCTGCCTTTTCCCACCTGTGTCCCTGAGAATGTGTGACACCGAATGACACAATGACTAGTGGTCTACGTTAATGCCACCGCTTTCTCTTGTTCTGAGGCACCAGTAGTTTGTGTCACTGTGATTTTGCACCTTAAGTACAAATGTCAATTGTGAGAAAAAGGCACCCAGCATTATGTTTCCAAAATTGTCTTCATCTCCTGTGTTGAGCATCCTTGTAGGCTCTCGGGAACCCCAAAGTTTTGAAAAGCACTCTGATAATTGTTCCTCTAATACATACATTGTAACTGTGGGCAGCAATTGCTTTGATTTGAAGACATTTTGATCAAACAGCTATTGTGATTATAAATGATTTCTGGACCCCATTTAGTCCCAAGTACATGCCGGCCCCACTGGTTTCTCAACTTACTAAGAACATAATTTTGCCCAAGAGGTGTGCTTCATTCAAGTCTGTATTCATATCAAGACTACAAAACAAATAATTTCATCTTCCATGTGGAAAGAAACACTCAAAGTAAGTCTTTCAAAAGGTCTACTTTTATTCCATGAATTGGTAGGAGAAAAATGAGCCATTTTATAAGTTATAGATATTCTATTCCAGTCATTTGATGATGCAAATGTAAAACAGATGTCATTCATTGGTTTGGAAGTTGACGTTTTTCTACTGAAAGAGCTAACATCCCAACAGCCTTCATTGCTAATACCTACACAAGAAAATGTGGACTTAAAAAGAATAATTTCAAATAGGCATTGCTCTAAATCAGGGGTGTCCAAACTGCGGCCCGCAATCCATTTTTTATTGGCCCGTAGGGCCAACTGTGGTCCGCAATCCATTTTTTATTGGCCCGTAGCAAATTCCAAAAATATATTTAGTTTACTTAAATAAACCAAGTGAGGCAATACATACTTCACCTTGAATGAGTGGCCCGGCTGTTTGTGTATTTTACCACTTATGGCCCTTGGTAAAAAACGTTGAAAAAAGTTTGGACACCCCTGTTCTAACTGAAAGGTCGTGCTTCCCAAAATGGCATGCAAGATCATTTCCTGCGACTCCATGTGTTAAATTATTGTCTGTGGTCATGGGCTTGCTACTAATTTTTGAAATAAAATGCTACTGATTTTTGAAATAAAGCATGTTACTTCTCCAGATTTGCATCTTCTGCTTTTCACCATGACTTGTGAATATCGCAACAGCATTTGTGCTGAACTACAAAAGTTGACAGACTTTTCAAGGCAGGTTGCATTTCCTCTTCAGCTTTCTCAAGAAATGGAAGCTGAACTCTTAGTGTTTGATTAAGCATTCTCTCTCTCTCTCTCTCTCTCTCTCTCTCTCTCTCTCTCTCTCTCTCTCTCAGCTCAATCTTGCCAAAAGGGTTGGTCGCAAATCCCATGTTTCCTCTAATGCAAACATAAATAATTGTAGATTTATACTACAACATTAAAATAACTCTACTACGATAAGATAGTCAAACAACTATTTATATGCACTGAGGCAGGACTAAGCGTTTTTTTCTTCAGTACACATTTACCATACACCTAACCAATAATGTCCTATTGCTACACTGACCCTTGCCCTGACGCCATCATATATATTTGGGTAGTGGCACCAGCTATGACTCAACTGACTGCTTCATCAAATGGCTGGTACAACTGGCCACTACCATCCGAGACCAGAAAGAATCAGCGGTACCAGTTTCTTCTGCCCCAACACAATTTGCATTGT
Organism: Rhinolophus sinicus; assembly: GCF_057876585.1. NCBI lineage: Eukaryota > Metazoa > Chordata > Mammalia > Chiroptera > Rhinolophidae > Rhinolophus > Rhinolophus sinicus. Next base: position 2,887,457 of record NC_142518.1, on the reverse strand, counting down.
CAGTGAGCACCCTACATACTGCCCGGGAAGGGTGGTGGTCCTTACTTTGTACCTGGAAACGGTTGGGGAGAGAAATTATGCTGCTCGTGTGTCACATGTAACCACACATTTAAGCCACAACTCTTAAGACCAGCTCTCATTACATATACCACCAGACATTATCACAGCAGGTTCTGGAACTTCTGATTGGCTCTCTACTCAACCTGTCTTGGCTTGTTTTAGTGCCACTATGAGCAACAGCATAGTTAACTAAAAATTTAAAAAAATAATAATAATCTCTGATGAATGCTACATTGAAAAAATGCTGAGGCTGCAGGAGAAACCATGTAAGTTTTGGCTGTGAAAGAAGAGTCCCATAAAAGCCAAAAAGAGTGGTTACAAAATTTAAAAAAAAAACAAAAAAAGATCAGGAAAAAAAAAAGATCTCGAATTATCTAGAAGGTCATGGAATACCCAAGATCAACAGTGCTTACATTTGGGGGGAATGGATGATAATCCTGATTTGAGGATTTGTTGAATGTTACTAGCAGCTTTCTCCAGGAGAACGCACCTGTTCTCAACATTTTGCCCAGAATTTCAGAGTTTAAGGATACCCCGAATCCTATCTATCTATAGATTCCTCAGAATACTAACCCTTCCATGATGATTATGGGATTTCATTGTTATTACGTTACTGTTATTATAATATGTTAGTGTCATGACTGTCATTTAGTGGGCAGGAGCCAGGAAGGATAAAATCATCAGTAGTGTACACAAGATGGAAACAAAACAGAATAAAACAAACAAGCAACTAAAAAAGAGTTATACCATTTCCCACACAACTTTGAAAAGTTCCCTGAGGTACCCATTTATACGTCAAAACTCTCAATAATTATCTGAATCTAGACCCAAACTCCATTTTATATCTAAACTCAAGGAGTTTTGTTTTGTTTACGCACAGTTTTAATAGACCCCGAATTTTCCAGGAACAGAGCTGCCAAGCAATTAGAGGGAAATTTGTGATTCATTTGTTTGGAAATTTACCAAGAGTTGTTAAAAATGTCAGAAAAATTCCAACACTGGTGCTGAGTATTCAAGCCACTCACTGGCACAAGCAATTCACCCCCTGAAGCTTTGGACCACTTCACTGTGTCGTGTGGTGAAAATACATATATATTATTGCATGTTGCTTTCCATTTATTTATTCTTTGTATTCAGTTAGGAAATGAGCATTGTTATTACTAGTAATTTGTGTATAGGTATGTTATGGCCTAATGGGTAAGAAAACTGGATTTATATTTTATCCTTTATCAGATATATGGTCTCAGGTAGAGAAACGGTGCCTCAGTTTCTGCTTATGCAGAATAGCAATGAAAACTACTTACTAACAGAGCATTTGAGAATTAAGTGAGTCATTGTTTTGAGTGTAAAGTGTTTGTGCCTCACACCTAATAGACACTGTATAAAGTTAGCTGTCATTACCGTGATCGTTAGTTGTTGATATACCTGTGTGAGAACAATGGGCATATTTTAAATACTTCACATAAAAATGATATATGAAAAATATATAAAATATTATTATATGGTTAGGAATTTGCATCTCTTAACGTTTAGAACAAGTGTTCCAGACATGTATGTAAGTCCATGTTGAGCGGTTTCAAGAAAATTGCCTTCTGGTGAGAAATTTAATTTTTAGATCTACCATGAAAAAGATGGGCCTGTTTTACTCCCCTTTCCTGAAATTGGTTCTGTTCTGGACACCACTGAAATGTTTCCCAACCCTACAGAAATCCTTATTATACCTATAACATTAGATAAATTAATCATTTTTGTATTTCACTCAGGACATGAGACTCTGTTTCCTGTTCGCTCATGTTTACTAAGTGTCGATTTCAAGGATTGTTATTTAGCGATGTCTTTTGCATCCAACGTTTGCTCCAATGAAAGCGACTCTGTGGAGTCGCACCCACTGCAAACAGTGGCCATGCCCCCTGACTTCATGGAGCCTTTGGTTACCATGTCTGCTTACCGCACATCCCACTGGGATTGCAAGCTCGCCCATCAACGACCCCTCCTAACTAACTGTTTTCTCCCTCTGTGCTCTCCTAGGGGCCCCGATGCATGCAACCCCACAGAATCGGTGATATTTCTGCATGCTGTTGCTGCCGAGGCTGTCTTGCTGTGAAGGATGATGGTGTCTGCTGTAAAAGTCTGCAACGGTAAGACCAAAGACATTCTGAGAAATGGCATACATTTAATAACTTCTTGTACTACAAGTCAGATCATGCATTGTTTTCTTGGCGTTTTTAAGGAGGAGAACGAGGGAACGATAGTAGTTATGTATATCTACCTTCCTGAAGGAATATAGATTGCTTACCTTCTCTTCATTTTCTGGTTCTCCGTAGCAGTTGGCTTATTTGCTCCTCATACTCTTCAAATTTATCTCTGCTAGAATCCATAACTTGCAATACAGGATGTGGACTATTCTTATTTCGTGATCTTTACAGTATGTGGATTCACAGTCTTTCCATATCAGACAAAGGGAAATAGTAATTCTTATCAGAAAGGAAAAAAATCCCACTGTAGTTACGACCCAAACTCTCATCCAATGCGGTCTGAACAATTAACTTAATGAGGATAAATTGAGCAGGTAATTCACCCATCTTCTAGATTTCTAAAACACCAGGAACGTGTGTACTCTGCTTATTTGGACATTTCCTTGGCTAGTACCAAACGTCGGTCAAGTTTAGCTTCAATGTTATAGCATCGGATTGTGTTGAGGACACAGCACAAAAATGTCCTTACAGCTGCAGTTCCATTAAGTGTGAGGACAGTGTGGTAAATGTTGACCACTCCACCTTTTCACATCACTTTATTAAAACCCATCGAAGCGAACAAAAAAATCCAGCGTCATGTTCCAGCAATCTTTGCTTCCCCTAACGAGTCAATGGACTTTAGTTTTGAATGGGAAGTCAGATGTGGCGCCTCTTTTAATTCATGTATAGACAATATTATTTATTCTCCTATAATTCTGATTTCTATCGATACATGTTTTTATGTTTTATATGTGCTGTAACAGGTATAAGAAGTGACATCGATCATTGATGCTATTATTTTCACAGCACCCCCTTCAATCTCCTCTGTAGTGTCTTTCTTGATGCTGGAGGTGTGTTCCCTAAGTTTGGGTGTGCCTGTCTCTCTGCTGGTGATGCTCCAATGCAGACAGTGCCTAGGAGTTCTTCTCACTTCCTTCCAACCTCAGGCAAAGCCATGAGTATCCCCCTGGGGGTTCTGTTATGAGCCCCCCCGCCACATCCATGTTGGCTTGAGACCATTTTAAAGAAGTCGGTGCCTAAGATGGCAGCCTCTACTCAGCCTCCCTCCCTGCCCCTTACCTCCAGGAGCAGAAGCTGAGGAGATGGCAGAGTTTCCATCTGAACGAGAGACACACACTGCCTTTGTCAGCAGGAAAGGGAGGTAGCCAAGAACCCACAAATACAAGGTTTAACAAGTTTGCGAACTCATCCTAGAAAAAGTGCTACATGCCTCACTGCTGAATATCACTACGGTCACCTTCTAAGGACTCCCCTTGGGAAGCTGTGCACCAACGCCAGCACCTAGTCCACCCTTCAAAGCAATTCTGGAACTCTTTTTCTGGAATGGCCATCAGAGCTGTCGTATTACCCAGAGCTGTCCTGAATGTCATCCAAATGTCTTCCTTTCCATATTTCCTTTATCTTTGGGTAAAGAAGGAAGTCACTGGGGGCCAGATCAGGTGAGTAGGGAGGGTGTTCCAATCCAGTTATTTGTTTCCTGGCTAAAAACTCCCTCACAGACAGTGCCGTGTGAACTGGTGCATTGTCGTGATGCAAGGGCCATGAATTGGAGAAAAGTTCAGGTCGTCTAACTTTTTCACGCAGCCTTTTCAGTACTTCCAAATAGTAAACTTAGTTACCTGTTTCTCCAGTTGGTACAAATGCATAATCAATAATCCCTCTGATATAAAAAAAGTTTAGCAACATCGTTGCAACAAATTTATGAACTTAATTGTCAGACCTTGAACATCCACAAGAAAAACTGTGAGCCTTAAAATCAGCTAATTCCGGAGAGCAAAAAAATCTATATAACGGTACCTGACAAGTAAAGACATCCGACCACCTTATTTCTCCTCCCTCCCTGTAGACCCAGCACAAAACAAAGAAATGCATCAAGAATCAGAAGAGGAGAAAGGACACAAAATAGAAATACCATCACCCCCCTGTAGTTCACTTGGCCCTATCCTTTAGTCTTCAGCAAGGTCCAGGGGGAAAAGAGACGTTTTGAATTCAAGTCAAGTTTCTTGGTAGTTTTCTTTTTTGGTTGATTTTTGTCTGTAACTGAATATTTAAACTACTGACTCAAAAGGGGATTGTGTCACCAAAACCAGTGAAGAGGAGATACTGCCCTCACTGAAGGTGTTCAAAGGGGCAGAAAGCGTGACATCAGGATGGATTCTGGTTGTGTGTCACGAGTCCTAGCTGGAGACACCTCAGTCATACGCTCCATGGGATATTCGTCAACCTCTGACTAAAGCTACAGATGATGCTGAGAAACCAAGATAAATAAAACATGGTGCAGGGCCGGCCCGGTGGCTCAGGTGGTTAGAGCTGCGTGCTCCTAACTCCAAAGGCTGCCGGTTCGATTCCCACATGGGCCAGTGGGCTCTCAACCACAAGGTTGCCAGTTCAATTCCTTGACTCCCGCAAGGGATGGTGGGCTGCGCCCCCTGCAACTAACAACGGCAACTGGACCTGGAGCTGAGCTGCACCCTCCACAACTAAGATTGAAAGGACAACAACTTGACTTGGAAAAATTCCTGGAAGTACACACTGTTCCCCAATAAAGTCCTGTTCCCCTTCCCCCCTCCAAAAAAAAAAACAACAAAACATGGTGCAGCTACGGGATGAGCTCACGGTCTTAGAGGAAAGTACAGATAGAGAGACCTTGGAGCATGGAGAGTGCTTTCCCCCTCCATTCTGCGTGTCAGGTGCTGGGTCTGCCATAAACTCAGTTTTCTCCAGTCCTAGCAGGCAGTGTCCTAAGTACGATAATTGAAAGAATGATGCCGTGCTCTCCGTTCTTGGAAAAAAAGATGATTAAATGAACATTCGATTATGGTTACTTAAAATAGACCATCCTCAAAGCGTTCCTAATGTGGCTGTTCTAGAAAGTCTGCTGAACATTGTGCCAGCCATTGTGGGTCATTTTCTAAAATCTTTGTTGCAGTTAAAACTAATCAAGGAAGCAGCACAAAAGCCCCTAAAACAGTGAACAATAAAAATCTGAGTGTATTTACTTGTTACTTCAAAGCAATTACCATACATACTTTGGGGTTTTATTAGGATCAGAACTACCTTGATTAGTGAAAAAGCCTCATGAACAAGGTGGGACTTGCCGAATGATTAAGATTTACCCCAAAGTAAGGAGGAAGAGAAGTCATTCCACAGGAGAAAAGGCTAAAATGAGCAAAGGCACTGAGAGTTAGAGGATGTGTTTTGAGAGACCTTGCTTAAATCAGACTCATGGAAGTAGAGTTTGCTCGTTGGGGAATAGTCAACATGAGTCTGTACAAATAGAAAAGTACAAAACTAGAAGAAACGCTAGAAATCCTGCAAGTTAGATCTATAATCGAACCATGGAAGAGCATAGTAAGGCTCAGAGCCTTACTATGAACTGAGATGTAAATAACACACTTAAATAAAATTAAACTCATACGAGTCATTGCCAATAGACAGAAATATGGGAGAGTCTCCAGTCACTGAAGTTACTTGAGAGGTTGCTGGCATCATGTAGTCAACAAGGTGAGCAGGAAAAGCAAAGGCAGGATGAACGGAAAGGAAGATGGGCAGGGTTTTTGTGTAATTTTTATTAAATTTGTTGGGGTGACATTGGTTATAAAATTGCATAGGTTTCAGGTGTACAATTCTGTATTACATCATCTATAAATCCCATTGTGTGTTCACCACCCAGAGTCAGTTCTCCTTCCATCACCATATATTTGATCCCCCTTACCCTCATCTCCCACCCCCCACCCCCCGCCCCCCTTACCCTCTGGTAACCACTAAACTATTGTCTGTGTCTATGAGTTTTTGTTTGTCATTTGTATGTCTTGTTCTTTTGTGTTTTTGGTTTATATACCACATATCAGTGAAAGCATATGGTTCTCTGCTTTTTCTGTCTGACTTATTTCGCTCAGCATTACACTCTCAAGATCCATCCATGGTGTCACAAATGTTCCTATATCATCTTTTCTTACCGCCGAATAGTATTCCATTGTGTACATATACCACAACTTCTTTATTCATTCATCTATTGAAGGACATTTTGGTTGTTTCCATGTCTTGTCCACCGTAAACAAAGCTGCAATGAACATTGGAGCACACGTCTTTATGGATAAATGTTTTCAGATATTTTGGGTAGATACCCAGGAGAGGGATTGCTGGGTCATATGGTAATTCTATTTGTAATTTTTGAGGAACCTCCACACTGCCTTCCATAACGGCTGCACCAGTCTGCATTCCCACCAACAGTGTATGAGGGTTCCTTTTTCTCCACAGCCTCTCCAACACTTGTTACTATTTGTCTTGTTGATGATAGCCATTCTGACTGGACTGAGGTGATATCTCATTGTGGTTTTGATTTGCATTTCTCTGATGATTAGTGATGTTGAGTATTTTTTCATATATCTATTGGCTATCTGTATATCCTTTTGGAGATGTCTAGTCAGGTCCTCTGCCCATTGTTTAATTGGATTGTTTTGTTGTTGTTGTGAGTTGTATGATTTCTTTATATATTTTGGATATTAGCCCCTGATCGGAGGCACTGTTTACAAATATCTTCTCCCATTCAGTTGGTGGCCTCTTTGTTTTGTTGATGGTTTCTTTTGCTGTGCAGAAGCTTTTTAGTTTGGTATAGTCCCATTCATTTAGTTTTGCTTTTACTTCCCTTGCCTTTGAGGTCAAATTCATAAAATCCTCTTTGAACTTGGCTAGACTCACTGAGGAAAAAAGAGAAAAGACACAAACAAAATCAGAAATGAAAGGGGAGAAGTTATGACGGGTACCACAGAAATAAAAAGGATCATCCAAGAATACTATGCAGAACTATATGCCACCAAATTCAATAACCTACAGGAAATGGACAAGTTCTTAGAAATATGTAACCTTCCTAGATTGAATCACGAAGAACTGGAAAATTTAAATAGACTGATCAACAGTAAGGAAATGGAATCAGTCATCCAAAACCTTTCCAAAAGCAAAAGTCCAGGACAAGATGGCTTCACTAGTGAATTCCACTGAGCATTCAAAAATGATTTAATACCTGTTGTACTCAAACTCTTGCCAAAAATTGAAGAAGAGGCAGTACATTCTAATTCATTTTATGAAGCCAACATCACACTGATACCAAAACGTGGTAAGGACAACACACACACACACACACACACACACACACACACACACACAGAAAGAAAAAAGAAAAATAGCTATGTCTGTCTGTCTATCTATCTATCTATCTATCTATCTATCTATCTATCTATCTAGAGAGAAAGCCAAAAATTATATACACATTTTAAGAAAGGAAAGAACTATTAAAATTGTAATAATATATAGCAATAAAAAAGATGAATACAAGTCACATTTGACTTCTGCAATTACAAGAGGTGCTCAAAGTGGTTCCCATCAGCGTCCAGACACTTCTGGTGATGGTGACCTACTGCTTGAGCAATATTGACCAAAGTGTCCACTTGTGTACATTTTAAGAGATGTTACCTATGTATTACCTTTCGGAGTTGAATTGAATTACATAGCAATGTGTACTATGATGTTCGCTCAAAAGATGGCGTTAATCAAATGAATGCTGACGTTATTCATTGTATTACCATTTTCATAGTTTTTCCCTTCTTAAAATGTATCTACATTTTTTTGGCACCCTCTGTATATATCCACCTGCTAATACAAGGAAATAATGAAACAATGTAGCCTTTTGATCTGGAATCCAGGTTGGAAAATGTCTCCCCTAAGAATTTGCACAGAACCATTGTTGCAAAGTTTCGGGGATTCGACTTTGTATTAGCTGCGTGATTTAAGAAGACCCAAGACAATGAATGATTCCCTTTAAATTCTCTGGTGTTGGTAGCACACAAAATGCTTGGCATATAGAAGGAGGTTCTTCCTTGGAACAATGCACCTTCAAAATGAGCAGAAGTATTCTCATAGAGAAAGCGTACGTAAATGTAAATACACAAACTCAAATCCAAAACACGCAGGGCAACAAGCCTCTAACAACAAGAGTTAGCAAACAGCAAGTTAGATCTTTAAGGAATAAATATTCACACCACATCCATCACGCCATCCGTAATACACTGTAACAACCACCTTCATCCCATCCCCAATAAACTATATCAGCTTCCTTCATCCTTTGCACGTAAGATATTGACACCAACATCCCTTATTATGTCCCCCATTAGTATATCAACTTCTTCCGTTATCTTATTCTAAAAAGCTGTTTTCACCCATTTTCATCATCCTATGCTATACTCACTCAACTCTTCATACCACCCTCTATCGTTTTATCCCCAGTAAACGATTTCTCCTGGGAATAACTCTATGTGTAGGGGAGCTGTACCTTCTGAGACCACGTGCCATCCTACAAGCTCATTGCATTCATCACCTCCCTACCTTGATCCAACCGTAGTTACTCGCGACTCCAAGTTTGGCCATGTCAGAGATGAGCTCTTTATGTAGCTATTCCCAACAGGCCAGGGAAAGCCATGGTCCTGGTGCAATGATTGGAACAAAGGGACCTCCAGAGCCTTGAGTGGAGATGTGGACCTTGGATGAGAACCTACCCCATGCAGCAGTGATACACGCCACTACACAGGACCTCTGGTGCTTCACCTTTGCAGTTGTGCAAAGACTCTTGCTTACGTGAACCAATCACTCTGCACAATGTAGGAATTTAGATCAGACGTCACTAATGTTGGGTTTCCGTTCTGAATGCATCATCTCTGAGTTTGTCATGATCCTTTTGTATGTACTTATGTTCTCCAAGCATTGTCGCCCCTTCCAGAAATGAGTCCTACCTGACATGGAAGAAATGAATGTTTTATTTGTCATAAAACTATCCACTTCTATTGTAAAATACATTGACGACTCTGTGTGTCTGTGTGTGTGTGTGTGTGTTTTACATGCGCCATACTTTTCATCAATGTCAGTCATGACTTCTTGCTTCCCTAAACTTTCCAGAACAATCAATACTTACCCAACAGCTGCCTAATAATGTTTACTTTTTCAATTTTATACTGAATCAGAAGTACATCAGTCTTCAGTTACCGTATTATCCTTCTCAGGGAGAAATTGGTGAAAAAGCAGTTGAGTATTCTTGAGTTCGTTGATTTCAGAGCTTGACATACTCGTAAATTGTGGCTTGTGGTTCTTTAACATCCAAAGAACCTTGAAATCATATTGTTTTTTATTGTTTGGCATACGTTTTAGATTTGAGACTACTATCAGGTGATGTGTAAGGTTGGTGTTTAAGTGCTGATGGAGTTTTGAATCCGTAGCTCTCACAAAACTTGCTGAAGGTAGTAAGAGGCAATGCATAGCCTAGTTTCATTGGGTTTTAAGGGTAATGCAATCTGTTTGGGTAAAGGAAATGCAAAGTAAATTCCCTAGAGAGGGAAATCCACTACTCAACATATTTCTGGCGGTGATGGAACAATTGATTGAAACAATAGCATTTTGGAGGTGGGCACCATTCAAACACTCTTGGAGGGATCCTGATACTCATAAAGGGAGACTTTGGATGTGCCCACTTCGTTTTAGGCAAACTACTTATTGACATATACGTTTCCATGGCTTGAGATTCTCCATGGAAAAATTATTCAAGCAGAACAGATATTCTCAAAAAGTGACAATTTATAGGTAAAATAGAAACGAATCTGAGGATCGGGGAGGTTTCTGACTCCAGAATGTTCAAAGAAAACCTGCAGATTGTCTGACAAGCCCTCAGGGGGAAATACAAACCTAGAGTCACACACTGGAAGTTGAGTGTCAAGAAAACTCAGCTTCAGAATAAGTTAGCCCTTAAAAAAATGCCAGGTACAACAGAAAACATTTATAACTTTAGAGTTGCCATTAGAGTAACATGACCTATTGCTTGCTATCGAAGACATGCCTTTCATTGCTGATGAGCAGAAAAAAGCTCACTGGTCTTCTATTTTCCTTCAGTGAGATTAATCGTGAAGCTAGACAGGACCCAACAAGGATGGTTGTTGACAGCAGCGGAAGTCTGGGAGAAGAGAACATTACCTGCCCATTGTTCATTGTCCTTTCTTTAAAACTGAGTGACAATGTATCCCCCTAGCAGAGGACATCACGGTCCTCCCCTGAAGCTGGGTGATATCATCTGACATGGGTCTAGTCAATGGAATTCAAGTGGAAATCATCGTTTTGGCTTCCACATAGGTGCCTTGACATGCGGTGGGTTTGCCCAGTGTATCCCTTTTATTCGCCACTATTTCCATCTTTCTGCTTGTAATGGAGACAGGCTAGCTTGAGGGATAGCTGTCATTTGGGGACCACCATGGAGAGAAAGACCAAGAGAATGGCACCAAAGGTAGCCTTGACAGTCCTGAACCCCTGAGTAAAAGTAGCCAACTGTCTTCCCTCAGAATGCTTGTTAAATGACAACAGACAAAAGAATTTATTTAATAATCGTATTACCAAGTGCTAATATTTCTTCATCATCCACTGTGTGTCAGGTTCTTCTCCAGAACCCCTGTACTAACATATTTAATCCTTCCAACATCGCTCTGAAGTAAATCATACAATTATTCACCAGAAGTAATGCTATGGTAACCCCCATTCCCACAGATACTAAGAAGCAGACGGGGGGACTTAAGGCTCAGGAATTCAGTTCTAGAGGTCACTTACTTCACTAGGCTAAATGGCAACAGCACAGCACTGAGTCAGGCCCTGTGAGAGTCACATTTCGGTGCAATCCAAATAGACCTGGTCCACAGGCCTAAAATGCTAGTAAGGGAGCATCTGAAGCATTCTGAATATGCTAGAAACTTGCACCCCAACAATTACCACCTGAGACATTGAGAGACTGTCACAGATATCACAGAATATTGTTACACAGCTTTGAAGAGTCTTGGTCACTGGGAGAGTTGATAACATATAAAGATGAGGGCAGATGTAACACTTCTTTTGTTTGGACCCCAGTTCCAAAAAAACACATTAAACATGAGCCTTGACTCATGACATACTTTCATCATTAGTCCACGAATGGTCCGTGTGTTTATAAACATCTAATACACACCCTCATGAAAACGAGACCTTAAAAATACACGGTGACAGACTATTATTAGGGGAAGCAGAGTGATCACATTGTAAGGTACGAAAATGTAGAATCACTGTATTGTACACCTGAAACTAATATAACCAATATCAGGTTGTATACCAACTATACTTAATAAAAAAATTTTTAATAAAAATAAAAACAACGTTTATATTGCTATCTCGTTCCCCCATCTCATCTCCTTGCATTTCTGTGTCCAGGAAAGTGGTCATTCTAAATCCGGTACTCATCATTTTCTTGTTTTCTTTTGTATCCAGTCCTACTGCCTAAATATGTATTTCTAATGCACACCTGCACACACACACACACACACACATTCACACTCACACTCACACACACCTGGAATGACAGACATGGAAAAGTACAATAAATATCAATGCAGTGGCCACAATAGCACAAGGACAAAATGTGTGAACCGAAACTAAGAAGCGCGTAGCCATCCCTGGCACGGGTCAATAAGGTTTCAACCAAGAGGTAACATTTAACACGAGGCTTAAAAAGTGGACTCCGGAGGAAACAAATGGGGCACGGAATGGACGGAGGGCTGCAAAAGGTGCGTAAGTTAGAGGGCAAATTACAACGGGGAGGGTGTGGACTTATAAAGTAAGTTGGTATGTATGGAAACCAGAAATTTTATTTTTTTTCCTGTAAGAAATATAGAAGTAGGAACGGAAGGACCAGGGTAGTTTTCTGGCATTACCCTCGCATACTCATGACATTTTTTATTTTATTTTATTGACTCACACAGGGATTTATTGACCCTTATTCTTGCTCTGAGCAAAGCGAATCACTGAATTAAATACCTATTTCACCTTCATCTGCAGGCTAGTTAAGACAAATTACTACTTGGAGAAAAACAGCTTCTTTCTTCTCTCAGGAACAGTAGGCTTGCCATTATTTAAATCATTGGTTTACATGGACACTCCACTTTCCCCCAAATCATTTGTTTATCCCCACGTCTATAACATAGCTGGGTATGGACAATTAACCCTGGGGGCGGGGGGCTTACAGATTATTAAAATCATCTTAAAACATAATGAGCTTTGATTGACTTAAGCAAACAAAATACTTTCTGTGCCCTATGGAAATTATTTTGTTGAGGAGGTGGTGGATATGCTTGGAGAGCCGATAGTTTGGGAGAATAATTTTCCCAGCCTCTGTGAAGCATGACTGCTAGAAACACGGAGAGGTCGTAAGGATCTTTCAGATGAACTCCCTCCTGCAGAGTAAGTGTAGTTGTGGCTTAGAGTGAATGGTCGTTTCTGCAATGTCTGCATCTGCCATATTTATCTTCCTGAAAGCCCTAGATTGTCTCCTGGGGGAGTTAACAAATGCAACCATGCGTCTCTGAGTTTGGCCTCCTGGGGCAAAGCAGGCATCCATACAAAATACCATCTAACAGAGTGGTTTAGGGCTCATCCATTCAGTCATATTTGGTCCTCGAAGAGGTCTATATAAAGAGAGAGATGCAAGGAGAGGAACTTGTGTTGTTTTCTTGAATACTATCCCAGTACTTGTTATTGATCGAGGTGCTACCGATTGGCTGTGCTGGGTACAATATTTATTATGGATGTCAAGTCTCCAGCGGTTAGTGATTTTACTACAGAAGACTTTTCATGCGGGAACTAGGAAAGCATTTTGGGATTCAGATACATGGAGATCCGGTTTGAGTGGGCGAGGCAGATGGGGGCCGGGCGAATCAGTAAGTGAGGTTTATGAAGTGGTCTTGATAAGGCAGGACCATTGATCTGTGTGTCACTTATCGGATGAGACTTTAAGACAACAAGCCACACTGCTTCAAGTTGTTACCTTCAGATCAATTCTCTGTGACTTTGTTCTTTAACGTAACATACAGTGAACTTCAGGGTTGATAAACGTTTGGCTGTCTGCTCAGAAAACACCAAAACGTATTTGTAATTTGTGGGGTGGGGGAGGGAAGCATAAAATTTCAGCAGTGTATCATGACAACAGCTTATTCTAGCTTTATAGGGAACTGCTTTGGCAGTTGTCAAAATATTGGTACCCAAACATCACTGGAATGTTTCACTCGAAAAACACTAATGCTGCACTTGTCATATTATGCTGCGTACTTTATTTCACTGTCATAGCTGTGGAGTTAGTTGCTCTTTCTCTGAAGTCACTTCTGTTTCACTTGTTTTTTTCTACGTGCCTTCCTCACCTTTCTCAAAGAGTGGGTGGTAATAAATCGTTCTGATTTTATTCCTTTATGTATTTCTTTCCATTCCTAGCGAAGCCACACTATTGCACCCTAATAATCTCATGCCAGTGAAGTTGCTGATATTTTTTTGAATCAAAAATGAATTTTATTTATCCAAGCATTATAATCCACTGGGTTCCACTTTCATTTAAATGAGAGATTTTATCGTTGACTCTTAAGGGGGAAAAAAAATTACAATTTTGTTATCAAAGAATTTGGTATTTGAGCATATTACTTTTACTCCCGTAAACTTCTTCATTATATAACATTGATTGGGAACATTGAAATTTAAGTGATGAAAATTTCATTCTTCTATGAACAACATATAAATTATAAAGATTTTCTGTAAACATAAACATTACACAAAGTGTGAGCACCAAAATACTGAGTATGAATCTTGGTGGCTCAGAAAGAGGTAAGGCTTCAACGTGAGGGGGACAAGGGGAGAAAGAATCAGAATAATGTCCCCTCAGAGACGTGGCCATGTAGGGAAGGAAGGAAACGAGGGAAAGTAAAGATTGCCCAACCACCAGCATCACAATCATCCATTGAAAAGACTCCACTTTACTACAGCAACGGCAGATGGTATTGAACTCAAAGCCCTGTCCACCAGGGAGAAAAAAAAGAAACCGAACAAAGCTACTGTGGAAAGAACACAGGAAATGCAAACCAGCTGACGAAAATGCTCACTCCACACAGGAGAGCAAAAGGAGCAGCCCTCCCCAGCTTCGCCTCGTCCCTTGAAGCACTGAGACAGCCGTGTTTCTACAGAACCCAAAGGTGGTAACTGACCTACAATGGTCCGTGGGAAGCGCACGTAGCATCGCACGTCTCTGGTTTCTTGACAATGTCTAAGAGTGAGGATGTACTTTCTGGTGTCCAGCTGTTTGCAGTTCTGTTAGTTGGCCTTTCAATCTCTCTGCTTTCGAAGGATGGCACGTCTCCCAACACAGACCATGTCGGGAGAATAGCCAAATAGGTTAACCTCAAAGTGTCCCCCATGCTTTTAGCTAAAAAGTATAAAAATAGGCAACAGGCAACCTCGCTCTTCCCCTAATATTTATCACAGAAGGAACGTCACAGCTGCAGAAGTTGCAAAAAGGAGATGCCAGGTATTTCCGAAATTGTATTTGATAAGAGAGAGGTTAAGAAATGAGACAGTGAGACAATTATTTCATCCACTTCAAATAGACTTATGATGATAAGTGATTGATAGAGTGGTCCCCCTCTTTCCTGGGGAATACAGTGTAACACCCTTGTAGATACGCGAAACGGTGGATAGTACCAAACCCTGTACTTCCTGTGTGTTTTTCCTATACGTACACACCTATGATACAGTGTAACTCATAAATTTGGCACAGTGAGATATTAACAATCACTAACACTAAAATAGAACAGTTGTAACGATGTACTGTAATCAAAGTTATGTGAATGTGCCATCGTGAAGGAAAATAAAGGTGAACACAAGTCACTTGTACACTGCAATACCATAGCAGTATATCTGATCACCAAGACGTCTGCCGCGTGACTAGCAGGTAGGAACCGTGTACAATGTGGAAACACTAGACAAAGAGAAGAGTCAAGCTACTCAAAATAGTGTGGGATTTTAAAACTTATAAATTGTTTGGTTCTGGGATTTTCCACTTAGTATTTTCAGACTATGGTTGATCTTGGGTAACTGAAACCACAGAAAGTGAAACTGAGGGACGAGGGGATTACTGTAATTATAGAACTGGGCCTAATTCCAGATTCTCTCTCTCTCTCTCTCTCTCTCTCTCTCTCTCTCTCTCTCTCTCTCTCTCTCTCTCTCTCCCTCCCTCCCTCCCTCCCTCGCCCTCTGTCTCTTCCTCCCTTTTGTTCCACGATCCAGCTCTCTCCTTCCCTCTGTTTAGAAAGTCTCAGTATTCCCCACTGACCCTCCAATTCTTTTCACCGTGTATCTCTGGGTCTACCACGCATTTAGAAGTTACTGGCCAGCTGGGTGATGTTTAATCATGGTGTCACTTTATCGTATTTTACTAGTGATGATGGTAAAAGGGAAAGAGAGAACCCAGTGGAAGGTTAGCTGCAGTGACATGCAAAGCCTCTGACAATTACCAAGTAAGAACGTAAAATAGGACACTACCCCATAATGGTGACCGTCACGTGTGAGGCAGCATTTCTATACCTGGTGTGATGTGTGTCCCTGTGACTGACACTGATTACTGCACCCCACATACGAGGCTGATGCAGAACTCAGCAAAGTCACATGCAGCCACAGTCACCCGTCACTGCTGGACCTGGACTCCCCTGCAGACACTGAGAGGTCAACGCAGGGAGCCCAAGGATGGCGTGCCTTTGATTCATGTTAGTCTGACAACATGCAAATAGAGCTTCCTTTACAAAGAGGAACTTTAAAAAATAATTAAATGGTAACGTCTTGTTGAGGGTGAGTTTATGTTAGGACATGCATACTTCCAATTAAGTTTACACAAATTGAATATAAATGTTTAAATTCTATATAAATGTGATCTGTTTTAAAACACGGACTTATTTAAGAATCACTCACTAAGCATGTGCTCTGTGCTAAAAACAAGCTATTCCTGAGGAAGCTATGTTTTTAAAAAAAAAGCTTCCCTTTTTTTTTGTAGCTTAAAGATTGTTTTTTTAAGTAAAATTTTGTATGAAAGTGATTTCAAGCTTACAGAAATGTTGCAATGATACTACAAGCAGGATACCTTTTATTCAGCTTTATCTAGTGTAAGTATTTTGCCCCATTTATTTTATTTTTGCTTTATCCATATCTGTCAATTGACAGACATATGATATCTAGATAGATGATAGATAGATACCTAGATACATGATAAATGGATGGATAGATGATAGATAGATGATAGATAGATAGATAGATAGATAGATAGATAGATAGATAGATAATAGACAGACAGACAACTTTCATCAACTGTTTATACGTATCATAGCCCATTACCCCTTTGTATTTCAGTCTGTATTTCCTACAAAACAGACTCCCCCTTCCATAACCATAGAAGAGTTTTCAACTTCCGTATATTTACCCATGACTGTTATCTATTGTACCATCTGAATTCCCCCTTTTTGTATTCAGTCAAACAATGTGTTGTAGCACTTTCTCCTCCAGGGCAGGACCCCATGTAGGATCCCGGATTGCCCTACCTGTCATGTGTCTTCAGCCCTTTAATCTGAAGACTTCCTCAACTTTCTTTGTCGTTAGTAACTGCCATTTTCATGAATACAGGACCTTTTTGTACGGAACATTCCTCATTGTGTGTTTTTCTGGCATTCCCGCCACGTTTCAATCTTGTTCCTCGGTGGAATGTGTCCTAAGTGTCGTGTGCTGCTCCAGGTACATCCAAATCCACGGGGTCTCCATCTGGGTGTGCCCGGTGCCAATAATGTTGATGATCTGCTCAAGTGTTGTTCGATTTCTCTGTTCACGCTGCAGTCTCAGTAGCCACCTCTGCCGCAATAATTAACGTGAGGCCAATGGTTTCGGCCGTGCAAATATCCCTGTGCTCATCGAACCGCCTCACCGCAGCCACAGCCGTGCTGTTCATGGATGATTCCTGCTCAAAGGAATCTCTGCCATGACGACAGCAACCCAGTGACTTTCCAAGGCCAGCAGTCCGTCCACACTTGCATGCCACAGGCTACTGGAAACAAGATCTCGCCCTTCTTCCCCGTTTCTTTCCTTGTCTATTTATTATAGGTGTGGATGCATGGGCTGATAAAGATGTGTCGTTCCGTACTGTACTTATTTTAGTACCCAAACGGTGTCTCAGTATGGGATGGTAGAATCCACTGTCCGTCTGCCTTGGAGATAAGCCCGAGGTTATTTTGAGCTCTTCCCTGACTTCTGGCACAAGATGGGGGTCCAGCATCTTCTGAGAGCTCCCCTGTTCCTGGCTTCCTGTGGTGAACCATTTCTCTAAGACACCTGAGTTCCCCTTCACAGGGAAGGGATGAGAGACTTTATGTCGTTTACTGCTGTTTCCACTGATGTTTTCTTGAATGTGCCTTTGTGCACCCATGGGGACACACAGGTCCATATTCACAGAGTAGGTCCCCCTGACCCACGGTTTCGCTGTCTGCGGTCCCTGTGATCTGCAGTCAACCATGGCAGGAAAAGACCAGATGGGAAATTCCAGAAGGAAACAATTTACAAGTTTTGAATTGCGTGCCATTCTGAGCAGCGTGAGGAAATCTCACGCCGTGCCACTCTGTCCCACCGGGCATGTGACTTCTCCTTTTCTCCCCGTCTGGTAACCATCTCAGTGATCAGATCAGCTGTCACAGTATCACAGAGCTTGGGTTCAAATCGCTCTTTCCCTGAATAATGACTTTCCCCACATACCTTTCATGACAGTATAGTGTGGTACTTCTTCTATTTTATTCTTAGTGAGTGTCGTTAATCTCTCACTATGCCAAATTTCTAAGGGAAACTTTATCATAGGTATGTATGTATAGAAAAATTGTGGTATATAGACAGTTCACTACTGTCCGCAGTTACAGGCATCTGCTAGGCAGTCTTGGGATGTAGCCCCTGTGAATAAGGGGGGTTGGGGGGGTTCACTGTATTTGCATTGCAAAAATGGACAGGGCCTCCTTGATTTTTCATTACTGATGACACGGGCTGTTAAATTATCTCCTCTCTAATTGAACATAATGAGCACTAGGGTTTCAAACCGAAATGCTTTAGTGTTGTCTTTTATATACAAATGAAAACCCGATGGAGAGTTATAAGGCGTGCTGATATTATATTTCACTCTCAAACAAAGGTAATTTAATGTTCAGTGAATCTCAGGAAGAGGGGCAAGCTGAGTCACCCACTCCCTCCTGTTGCCAATTTATATGTATTGTTGGATTAAGTAATAACCTGACCACAACTGTAATAAAGAACTCTATTTTTAGCCAAATCTCGTATCTCCAAGTAGCCCATGTGTTTCGTCCAGGTTTTCATTAAGATGTTTAAATGCAGATAATGTTTCTCACTGTAAAATACAGTCTCTTAAAAGCTCTCATCAGTTTGTTACCATAAGTATGATTGACTTGTTAATAAATCATTTTCAAAATTACCTTGCAATTAAAACATTTTAATTATTTTTAACTGTCCCGATCAATGCATCCTGAAAAACTCTCTGATGAATTTTCTGTTGACAACGATTAGGAAAGCACACAGTAAAATCCTGATGAATGGAATGTCACTGATCAAATCCCCATTTTCTATTTTTATTACTTGCAGAGCTCTGCAAGGAAGAGGCAAATATTTTAGGATTTAAAAAAAAAATCAGATCCTAAAAAAATCAGAATGCATATTCTATCGTTGTTCCTAGTCATCTCAATTTTCTTGACTATAGAAAGTAATTAAAAATTAATTTTACTCTGAAAATATCAAAATGGATATAAATTGTTAACGAATTGTCAGTGCATGTAGAAATGCCATAACATATCTTCATTTTATAAATGTATCTTCATTTCTTTTTTAAAGTGATATTAAGTATATGTGGCCTGGACACATTGTTTTAAAATATATTAGTGACATGTCGCCTAATGAAGACAAATACATTTACAAAAACAAGTTAATCTTCTTAAGCTTATGTCTTATAAAATTAGAAAATCACATAGATGGTATAACAAAGCAATAAGAATATATAAAAGCCCATTTTTTATTATGTATTTTTTTCAGGTAAAATATGATTAAAATTCTTAGTTTGTTAAAGATGCTCTTAGGTCATAAATATCTTGTCAACAGATTTAAATACAGATCAATAAAAGTACCCTATGGTACAAGCATAATTGTAGACAATGTGGCTCGTTACTTCTAGGTGTACTTAATCTCACACCTTTTCCAACTCATTTATTCTATCCTCTGGCCTGTCACGTAGAGGACTCTGGATTGGAATGAAGTGACGTGTTTCTTGTTCTGAATCAGCCCTCCGTCACTCCAATTGCCACTGCCTGGCGTTCTCACCTGTAAAGTGAAATGTGGGATGGTCACCATCCAAGATGGCCCGTTGGGTTTGTGGTCAGTGAGACGTGGCTGCATCGTATTCTTTGTTGAGGAGGAATGACGTAAGCTTAGCTAGAAACAGCGTTGATCATTTACTCTGCATGGAAGCTGAAAGATGGTCGAGTGTCATGTGTCCCAATACCGGCTCCCGAGGACCCTCAAATGTCAACTGACCCTCAAATGAGTGTGTGCGTGTGTGTGTGTCTGTGAGTGAAGTGTGCGGTATATGTGTGGATATATTGCTTAAGTCCCTGTTCTGTTGATCTCTTTGTCTATCTTGATGTGGGTATTATACTATTTTGACTATTTTAAGATATAGCTTGACTATATCTTAAAATCACCTAGGGGGGCACCACCAAATTTGTTCTTCTTTTTCAAAGGTTTTCTTTCTCTGTCTCTCTCTCTCTGTCTCTCTCTCTCTGTCTCTCTCTCTCTCTCTCTCTCTCTCTCTCTCTCTCTCTCTCTCTCTCTATATATATATATATATATATATATATATATATATATATATATTCTAGGTTCTTTATTTTTGTTAATTTTTCAGTTACAGTTGACAGTCCATGTGATTTTATATTAGTTTCAGCGGTACAGCATAGTGGTTAGACATTGACATAAATTACAAAATGATGTCCCCAAGTAGTCTAGTCCCCACCTGGCACCATACATGGCTATTACCATATTATTGACTATATTCTTTATGCTGTGCTTTCTATCCCCATGACTATTTTGTAACTGCCAATTTGTATTTCTTAATCCCTTCGCCTTTTTCACCCAGCCCCCCAACCTTCTTCCCATCTGGCAACCATCAATTTGTTCTCTGTCTCTAGGTCCTTTAAATTTACATGTGAATTTTAGAGTACATTTATCAATTTTGACAAAAAAATCAGCCTGCTGAGATTTTGACTGGTATTGTGTTGAATCAGTAGATTGATTTGGGGGCATCTTGGCAATACAACGTCTTCCAACCCAAGGACAAAGTATACCTCTCCATGTAGGTCTTCAAATTCTCTCAGCAATTTGCGTATATCTGTGTGTGTGATTTTCGGTGTACAGGTCTTGCACATCTCTTGTCAGCATTATCCCCAAATAGTTCATACATTTGATATTATTGTCATTGAAATTGGTTCTCAATTTCACGTTTTGAATGTTCATTGCTAGTATGTGGAAATTCAATGTATTTGTGTAGAGTGATCTTTTTTGTCTTGCAACCTGGCTGAATGCAGTTACTAGTCCCAGACGTTGTTTTGTATTTTCCACTGGATTTTCCAGATGGATGATCATGTCATCTGCAAATACAGTTTTAATTTGCCCTTTCCAATTTGAAGACTTTAAAAAAAATCCCTTGTTTCACTAGCTAGAATCTCCATTACAATGGTGAATAGATGTTGTGAAAGTGGACATATTTGTCTCATTTATTATTTTAGGGGGAAGAACTCACCAGTAAGGGGGGTATTAGCTATAGGGTTTATGTAGGTGCCTTTTATCCGATGGGGCAGTGCCTTTCTTTTATTTTCCTGAGCATGTTTTTGAAATCAGGAATGATGCTGAATTTCAACAAATTTTTTCTTCAAATATTGAGGTGGTCATTTTTTTTTTAATTCTTTATGTTAACATGTCATTGATTCTGAATGTTAAAACAACTTTACATTCTTGGAATGACCCCCACCCCCTCGCCACCATCCCCGCCCCCATTATGGTGTTGTATTCTTTGTATACAGTCTGCTAAGCATGCTTTCAGAAATTTTGACTGTTTATTAGGGATATTGGTCTACTTTTCTGTTCTTGTGCTGTCTTTGTCCAGTTTTGTACAACAGTATACGTCCACTTTCCCCATCTCAACATGTACTATTGTTGTCATGCGTTTGAATTTTGCATATACAGTATTATGAACTCCAAAATACACGCTTACTATGTTTGTTTAAACTGTCAGTTTTCTTTTAAACATATGTAAGTAGTGAGAAAAAGATCTTACCAGTTTATCAAGGAGCTACCATTTCTCTGCTCACCCTTTTGTGTAAATGTAGATGTCCATCTAATAGTATTATCTTCTGCATGAAGGAGTTCTTTGGACCCTTATGTAATACACGTCTGGTGGTCATATTTCTTTCAGGTTTTCTATGTCTGAAAATGTCTTTGCTCGAAACTTTGTTTGATTCAAAGATATTTTTGCTGAGTATAAAACTCTAGGTGACAGATTTTTTTCTTAATACCTTAAATGCTTTGTCACCGTCTTGCCTCCATTGTTACAAATTTAGTTATTCTTATCTCTGTGTCTCTATACAAAACAAAAATTACCACCCCCCCGCGCCCCATGTTTAAGATTTTGTATTTATCATGGTGTTGAGCAATTAGCTTATGACGTGCCTTGGTAAAATTGTTCTCACATTTCTTGTTTTGGGATATTGTGGCGATTCTGAGATCTCTAGGCTTATCACTTTTTTTAAGTTTAGAAAATTTGGGGCCACTATTAATTCTTTTTTTTTTTTTTCTTTCTATCCTCTTCTTTAGTTATTCCAGTCAGTCACATATTAGGACACGTCATGTTATATACTACTGTTCATTTATGCTCCTTTCATTTTTTTATTACTTTTTTTCTCCGTATGTTTCATTTTGGATACTTCTATTGCTGTGTTTCAAATTCTCTAATGTTTGCGTGTAGAACATTGTGAATATTACCACCTTGGGACTAGGTCATTTTTATCCCTGTAAAAGTCATAGGAGATGGATCTCTTCTTGTAGATGAGTTTTAGTAGGCAAGACCAGAACGATTTCCTCATCATTGTGGCTGCCCTGAGGCAGCATACTCCGTGACCTTCTGATATGTGAGATGTCCCCCTTGTGGCTGGGGAACAGGCCCTGCCTCCAGCCCTCTGTGAGCACCGAGCAGCGCTCTGTCTAACCCGCTGGATGGTTCTACCACCATCCCTGGGGAATGTGCATACACTGCATTAGCCACGGGCATGAGTTGGCTAGTGACCTGCTGAGAGCACTGGGGGACACACCACAAGGTTTGGGATTCCCTCTGCAGCTCTTCTCCTGCAAGCTCTGTCCTGGAAACTCTACCTGCCTCGTTCTCTCTGAAATCCCAGGTCCATCATCTCAAACCAGGATGTCTGCTGGGTTGGTGCTGCGGGCTTTCCCTCCGCGCATCATTACCGAGAATCTCTCTCAATGCAGCAGCTGTGCAATCCTAGTCCTCAGGCCATTCCTTACCCATCTTTCTAGAATCAATGGCATCCACAATATGTATCCAAGATCTGGAAAAGCATCATCTTACTTTTTTGTTTCTCTATTGGGAAGGCTGTTACCTATTGTTCCTTCTTAGCCAGAAGTAGAAGTCTGAACTTTCTGCTTCGAAAGTTCTGTAATTCCTTGGTATGAATCAATCTTTGTAATGTTTGATCTGGCTAGGCGATGAGAAATATTGACCCGATATTTGAGACCATTTTCTTTTCTTTTTTCTTTTTTTTTTTTTTTATACCAATGATTTTGTCACCTGGCTGCTTCCCAGATGCAAAGGTGCATTTGTCAGTGTCTTCATCTTGAGTTCTCGTTAGTTTTCCTGTAATGGAGAAGCAGTCTGGAAGCAGTGGTTAGTGGGGTACACAGAGGACTCAGGATTTATGGGTTTGCTTTGTGCTTCGTTGGGGAAGTCACCCAAACTTTCCATGCCTCCATTTTCTTATGCATAATATTGTCTTGTATGGTCGTTGTGAGGACTGAATGAACTAGTATTTGTAAGACCCCTGAAACAGTGGCTGGCACGTAACAAGCACCATATGTGGTTCTTAAAGGAAAAAAAAAAAAAGTAACTCCAAAAAGGAATTATAAATGTTGCAGTGGAGTAATGGGAAAGTACTATCTGTGATTTCAGAAACCATTATGCAGACAGATAGCTCTCTCATCCCAGTTGTAATGGCTTTATCAATAAATTATGCTTAAATCTTTTATAGCATTATATCACATCAGTATTTTTTTGTTAAATGGGTCATCCTGAAAAGATTGAAATTAAACCATAAATCTTATTTTTAATTCAAAATTCTGAAGATACTTGCCACTAACTACATACACAGTAATTATCACCCTCCAGCTACTAACAAAAGAAAAAGCTTCATTTTTTTTTGAGAGGAAAGGGATAAACAGGCACTTAAAAAGGAGATGTTACATGATTGGGTGGATGAAATCGGTTAGTGCTCAGAAACTCAAAGGTTTATGGTTTCAGAGGAGCATGTTTCCTAAGACCCCCTTCGGAAATTGGATATATGTCATTGTTTCCCAGGAGGGTAGGACAGAGGGACAGGTTTTCCAGCCATGATGGTACAATCCCCAGGTGGGAAGAGTGGGGGGCAGCGTTTTGTTTACGCAATCACTTTGTGTCTTAAACCATGTTGCATGTAAACCTTCACGTTGCCACCGCCATCCCTTCTTTCTAATGCTAACTCAACAGTGATAAAATCATCCAGATGTAGACGACTTGTGGGTTGGGAGGAGACGTACGTTTTAATACACTCTGAGCTAATCAGAACTGGATCCGCGAGTGGGGAAAACATGGTGCTATAATGGCATACTTACTTGAGCATTTCTCGTTGTTTGTCTTCTGAAAGGTCAGTGGACTGGGGGCCAGGCAGTTTGGGTTGTATTAAATTCTGATTCAGCAATCTCAGGTGGTGAGATCCTGGGCATTAAACGCTGCAGGAACCCGGGGAGGCGGAGGCAGGAGGGCAGGTGTGCTTTTGTAATGTGTCACCTTGGCGTTGCTGATTTACATTTCTCAGAAATCCCTCTCTGTAGGAATCTCCACAGAGGAGATCTTTGCAGGGGGAGGCTTGGGAGAGTGAAAGGGAAGCAGCCGCCATTTTGCAGGTGACCATGTCTCTGAGCTGCTGACTCACTTTGTCTGCATGAAGCAGCAGCCGTGCCGGCACACGGAACTCCATCCATTTCTCCAACATGCCAGTTAGGTGTGTGTGTCCATTAGGTCCATGAGGAAGGGCCCTGGGTCCCCCATGATGTCCTCTCTCCAAGGGTAGAGGCTACACCAATGGATGCAAGTTTCAGCCCGTCCTCACGGGGCTCCAGCTCACACTGTGGACTCCAGCCTGCTTCCCATCCTGTGCACTAACGTCCCTCTCGCCTCCCTGACCGCCCGCCCTTTGCACTTGCAGCTCCAGCATCAGACACAAAGACAGCGGCCGCAGGAAACCTGCTCAGCCAGCTCCACCACTGTGTAAAGTGAAATCCTTGTGACAAACATGTACATCCTCTAGGCATTCTGCGTCTGTAATAGCTCCCTGATTGATTTGCAGGAATAAAAAAGGTGGGAGGCACAATAAACAGGCCCAACCGTGTGAATAAATACCCTCCTTTCATTGCACTGGGACTTGAGCCTTTGGCTACCCCCATCCGTGCAATAAAAGTGTTCACCAGGGTGCGTTTAATCTTCCACAATTTGGAAAGAGAAACCATCAGCAGTGGAGGTATCAGCTGGACTACTTTAGCTTAATAATTAACATAGGGAGAAACGCTTTGAAGTGTCTGAAAAATAAATCCATTTTTCATGTGACATCGTATCCCTTAGTTATGAAACGATAAAGCAGGCATGGGATTTTCTCCCTACTCCTTTGGAAGGAAACACCTAGTAAAACTAATGCAATAATGGATTATAAATTTGTTGAAAAGAGCCAGGCATCCACGGGAATGACTGTGTTTGAAGAGTTTCTTCTTTCCGAATCTCTTACAAACAAACAAGGAGGCCCCTGTCTTTTGAACAGAAAGTCGCTAAGGGAGGAAGATGACAGCACAGCTCTCTCCACAGCGCAAGGCATTTCCAACAAGGGCAGTCACCTGGCTGGGTTCAGGAAGGCAAATGCCTTTGTTTGGTTGTCGTTACAGCTTTGTCACCAAAGTTCCTGGCCATGCTTCACACACAGCTCCTGTGTCCACACGCCAAAGATGGGTGGTGGTTTAATATGCAGGAGACTAACTACCCTAGCAGCATAGCAAATAGGACGACGTGTAAGAATGGGATTCCCCAAACCTTCAGTGTTTTAGGGACTAGTTTTCCTTAAATTGGCGCTTCTCAAATTCTTATGCGTCTGTGAGTCACCTGGGAGGTTTTTGCAAATGCAGATTCGACAATAGGTGCGGGTTGGGTCCTGAGCTGCCACTTCTCAGTACAAGCTCCCAGGCCATGAGAATGGTACTGGTCCAAGAATGTTACAGTCGTCCCTCCTTATCTGCTCTTGTGCTTTCTGTAGTTTCAGTTATCCACGGTCAACAAAGGCCTGGAAATAAAAAAATGGAAAATTCCAGGAATACACAATGCATGCGTTTTAAACTGAATGCCATGCTAAGCAGCGTGATGACATCTCATTCCATCCTGCTCCGTTCCATCCAGACTGTGACCTCTCCCTTTTTCCCGAGTCAACATGCTATAGACACTCCCCACCCCTTAGTCACCAAGGGGCCCTCTCTGTTATCAGATATCCAGCGTTTGTGTTCAGGTCACCTTTATTTTACTTAATTATGGCCCCAAAGCCCAACAGTAGTGATGCTGGCCATTCCTACATGCCAAACAGAAACTGAATTTCATCATAGACATATATATATATATACACACACACAGGGAAAACATGGCGTAGATAGGGTTCGGTCTTACCATTGGGGGTCTTGGAATGTATCCCCCACAGATAAGGGGGTAACAACTAAACTTCCATCAGCAAGGCTTTAAAGACCATGGACTCTTCAATGTATTTCTTTTTAAGTGAGGAGTATGGCAACTAAATTCTATCAATAATACCGTCGTATCGTCAGAGCCTGTTTATCTGCCAACGTGGGGTGTCAATATCTTTCTGAATGCGTTTTATTTTTCTCACTGACTTCACAATAAAGGACGTGTGACTGTGATACACAGCCTGAGTGTCCTTCACTTCTTTCCTGTCCCGACGTAGATGTGCTCTGCGAAGCTTAATTTGCAATTGATGGTAAAACGTGCACCTGTGTTCTTCAAATAAGGGCCCGATTTATCTACCTATCACAAGCAGAATATTCAAGACAAGGGTTTACAAGGACTGGTCACACAACGTGTTGGATTCTGAAACACTCTTTAGGTACATCCTGACACCCCAAAGTGAAATGGAAATTTAGCAATTATCTTATTAATTCAAAGCCAAAGCCACTTTGAGATCTGAATTATGTGGTAAGGTTATTTTGACACGAAACAAATTAACAGCAGCAAGCTTTTTAAAAAGAAGCAACAGATTGACCAAGGAAAAGCAACGGGGAAGAAAGCTAATGTGGTTTATAAAAAAAACAAAAACCATAAGATAAAAATTCAAAAACATTAGTGACATTTAGAAACAAGATAACAGATGAAGAATAAAAGCGTGTCAAGCCCAGACGGGCTTCCCTAATCTGCGGGTGACTTACATTTCACCACAAAACACAAGTGAATCCTAATGTTCCTTTGTAAATGTGAATATTCCTCACCAATTTTTTTTCTTTGAAAATACAGGAATGCTTATGTGAGCCCTGTCGTTTCTATAATACATTGCACGCAGCTAGTAGCAGACATAAGATAGAAGAAAAATGGTATTTTTGTTTAAAAAGTGGGGACGGTATTTAAATCTGTGAAGCGATCGTTGGATTGATAATGTAATTAAGTATTTTTTATTTCTCATAAAGAATAAGAAAACAAATAACCTATGATGTATACGTTATATATGTTTATAGACATGTATACATATATGTACATATTCTTTTTAAAGGACAAAGAGAAAGGAGATCCCAGTATGGTGTCCATTTTGGGGACATAGATGGAGTGTAAGACTTGACAATCAAAGACCCACACGCCTTTCCACTTTACTGGCACGACGCACCCCCAAACCACGGATGAGTGTTTGAATGTCATCTTTGAAGCAATCACACTGTTTCCCTCTATTTCTTCTGTGGCTTCTATTCAGTGAGTCTGGGATGGGATCTGAGAATTGGCTTTTTTAACAAGTTCCCAGGATATCTCCATCTTGCAGATCGA
This sequence comes from Rhinolophus sinicus, assembly GCF_057876585.1. Classification (NCBI taxonomy): domain Eukaryota; kingdom Metazoa; phylum Chordata; class Mammalia; order Chiroptera; family Rhinolophidae; genus Rhinolophus; species Rhinolophus sinicus. Next base: position 2,859,800 of record NC_142518.1, on the reverse strand, counting down.
GAGACCGTTTAAAACCTACTGTTTTATTCAATAGTCTCTCCAATTGGTTGTTTGGTTTCCTTTCTTTCCTTTTCTTTCTTCTGTGCAGGAGTTAATCACACATTAGAAGTTCTCAATTTTCCTCTTCTCTGCTCTGTACAATACAAGCCATAAATGCATATACACATTTGTGCATTATAGATAAACAGTAAATGAAAAAGGAAAAGCAATAACCAGTAAAAAGAGAAACCTCCCCTTGCTTTAGAAATACATAAATTTGCATCTTTCTTGAAGAAAGCATGAAGGAAAATTTACAAACATCTGTAACCATTTAAGAAAAAAAGTGCTCAAGATTTGATGACATCTTGAAGTTAACTGATGTTGCACCTTGCAACATACCACTTTTGGTTTTAAGATATTTCATTAATCAAAAATCTGGTGTGATTCAAGGTGCTATCAAGGACGTGAATTCTTCCCCCTGTTTGCCTCAGGGATCACAGGGAGGGTTTGTACCCCAGAAATTCCCCATAGGACATCTGGTCAGGCCATCCGCAGTGCCATTCATCTGGATATATGGACATATCCATCCTTATCGAAACTGATATTCTAGAGTTTGGCCCTTTTTGGGACATGACAGTCTTCCCACTGGGGGACAGAGACAGTTCATCGGATAATTAAATTCCACTCATTTCTCATTGCTTCTGTAACTGATTACGGCGGTTACTGGCTTAAAAGAACACACATGGCTCGCCTTTGTAGAGGTCCAGATTCTGTGATGGATCTCACGGGGCTAAAATGCAGGGGCTTCCCCAGGCTGAAAATACAGAACTGTTTTCCACCGCAAAGGAAGAAACATGCCCTGGAACAGTTAAGGTAATGCTGGCCGATGAAACAAGCCCCCATGTGTTATAAAATGGCTCAAACACAGCAGAAGCTTTTCCCACATAACATCCACACCAGGTTATTCTGACACAGGATTCCCCACTGAGGAATAGTTCCATCGCTCTGTTCATGCCTTCCTGCCACAATGTTTGTTCCATGGCTAAATTCTCTACTGACTGTGCTTTTCTTCATTCTCGTCAGCTGAGAAAGAGCATGAAGCATGGCAATCTCTAAACCCGGTCTCCACTGCATTCAGCAGTATCAGTTGTTCATTCCAGTTTGCTCCTGAGGTGGCTTTCGTATCCGTGGTTGTTTTAGTTCCTTATTCCTTTCTCACCAGCGTCTTCCTGGCAGCAAGATGCCTGATGAATTCTCTTGCCAACAATATGACTTTGGAAAAGTTACTTAGTTTTCCTGTGTTTCACCTGTTCTTAGAAGTCACATGGCGTAATCCTGTGACACTAATTAGACGCTGAAACCAAACCTTCCAGTGACCGGGCTCTGACTCTGCACACTTTCTGCCAACACGAGACTTGTACAGCTCTTGCCTCACTCAAGCTCTTTCTTCACCCCAAGGGAACATTCTTAAATAATTAATGGGTGCAAGAGAAATGTGGACTCATTATTGTTTGGTCTGCATTGAGATAACGTGCTGTGCGATGAAGACACTGGTGAACATGACATATTTCCCCTGCCTTTCCAGAGCTTAAAATATATTGGGGAGTTTTGTTGAGTAAACTGCGGGGATCGGGGATGCATTTGAGGACCACCTACCCCAGAGCTCTGGGGACGTCCCCAGGACAACAGGAAAGGTTTTGTGCACGTGTGTGTGTGTGTGTGTGTGTGTGTGTGTGATGATGCTCTATTGGAAAGGGAAAGGAGAAAGATGGGCCTGGAGATGTGGGTATAAAAGGAAAAATGACCCAGGAAGCAGTGTGTTCCAAACCAGTGAGAAGGAAAAAGATCCTGCTGTACTTTTTTTTGTTTTTCTCCCACTTTTTCTTTTTTTCTTTGAACAATACATACTTATTTTCTTGGGATTCTGGAAACAATGTCCAAGATCAAGGTGTCAAATAGTTGTTGTTGTTTGTTTCTTCAGCTGTAATTGACATATAACATTGTATTAGTTTCAGGTACAAAGCACAATGATTCAGTATCAGTATATACTGCAAAATAATCACAGTCAGTCTAGTTAACATCCATCACCACACGTAGTTCTCATTTGTCTTTCTTGCCCTACGAACTTTTACTACCTGCTCTTTTAGCAGTTTTCAGGTATACAACATGCAGTCGTTAACTGCAGTCGCCGTGCTATGCTTGGTACACTTTCTAATTACATGAGTTAAAAAAGTCTAAAGTGTGAGTTGGGAGGGAAAGGGGTTACCGGAGGTGACGCTGCAGTGATACTCTGTTGAATGAGTCAATAGTTGGGGTCGGAGCAAAACACAGGGATTAGGACGAAACTCTGCAATATTTCGGAAGGGTGGCAATTCTGAGAGGGCATTCTTTATGAATGGATTGGAGTGATATAAAGAGAAATCACTGGAAAATTACTGCTCCCAGTTATTAAATATAGAACTAGATGGATTATATGGGGGGAAAAAAACATACACAGACAACAAAGTAGTTAGCTGAGGTGGATGAACAATGGACAAAAGTAGAGAAAGATTTTGTAGAATTCAGAAAGGCCACACCAAAAGGAAAATCTGCTTTGTATTTCGCAAAAGAAAGCGCAAAACGTGAAGAAATCAACACAGTAAAATGGAGGACAATTTGAGATGGTGGGCACAACATGCAAAGAAAAGGGATGCCTTTTTAAAAAAAAAAAAATGATGAGAGAATTCATTAGATTTCTTGACACCAAAGGATCTTCCAGAACTTACTTTAAACTCCTATTAATACTTGGAACTTTGGGAAATAAATAACAATGAAGGAGAGAACATTACTGAAAACATCATTGAAAAAAGTTTACTAAGGCAGGAGAATAGTAGCATCTGGTGACCAAGAGAAACTCCCCAAGAATTTCATGGAAAAGGAAAGAATCATATATATACATACGTGCAGGAAAGAGAAGTGACCTAAAAATGGAAGGAAAACAAAAATAGATCATCCTCAGGGTTTTTTCCACAACAAATACCAAAAGATGCTTTAAAAATAATGCAGAGACTTTAAGGAAAATGGTTGTGGGTGGTGTCATTTGTAGATTCAGTTCATCTGTGGAATGAAAACAAAGTCAGGAATAGTGCAAAAGGGTCAGTCATTTAAATATCTCCTATTGGTCAATGTTCAAATAAGTCAAATCACATCAATTCAATGGACTATTGTAAATAGGAAAGACCATAGAAAGCATAATTAAATTTAGAAAATACAGTGTACTATATTAAGTAGTAATAAATAAATTAAATGTGATATAAATATGGTTACAGTACATCAAAATGCACTTGAAAAACCTGGGATGAAATATAGGCATATAGGCACATGTTAATAATGATTGTCTTTGGGGAGACTTACTATGATGCTGGTTTGTTTTTTATCCTCTTAATTATCTGAAATATAAAGCTTTCTATGTTTTAGCCTGAATAATTTAATCCAGAGAAAGCAAACTGTAATATTTGATGTTGTTTTATTTTATTTGTCAGCAGTTCACAGATACGTACTCAAATAACCTTAAGAATACAGATCATTCGCTTTCTTTTTTTAAAATTAAAATTTCTTGGGGTGACAATGGTTAGTAAAGTGACATAGGTTTCAAGTGTACAGTTCTGTAATACCTCATCTATATCTCACATTGTGTGTTCACCACCCAGTTCAACTTTCAAGGTTTTTACGGACAAGAAGACCCAGACCGCAGGTGGTCCCTGGGTAAGTTCACGGACACCTACTCCTCCTTTGAGATTTAGACTGCGAGCCCTTACTCTTCCATCTCAGGCCTTTCCTCTCTGCTTTCCAGCTCCTTTGTCTTCCCCCATCCTTCCTCCTCCTCTCCACCTCACATCTGCTGCTAACGCCTAAGTCTGAGCTTTCTCTTAGTCTCCCCTGCCACCGTCCCTCTGGGTTCCCTTCCTCCTTCCTCGCCCTCCTGCATCTTGGCAGACTCAGCTGCCACTCTTTCCGACCTCATTTTGTAGTTATCACCTAGTTGAGATCTCTGAAAGGAGCACATCGCTCTCCGGTTTCTTCCCTCCACACCAGAGCACATCTGAAGGGTCCAGGCTTTCCACGCCCCTTCGGGCAGATTACCTCCACTGGTCCAATCAACAGTATTCAGAGCATCACAACAAGACGCTCCATAGCAATTCATTCAAAAGGAGCTGCGGACAGGACAATCAATAGATAAAACCACTGACCCCTTTAATAACAGACATATAGTTAGTTCATTGGTGGCACTGTTTAAGGAATTGCACTGCGGGGGATAAAAAACGAATCCTTGCTTCCAGTCACACCTCATTCTTTTCTCCCACCGGGTGTCCTTCCAAACACTACTGGATGGCTTTTAAAAACCCATGTTTACTAGACTCGTGAGTTACTGAAAATAACTCTAATAGTACTCTACTGAGTACCACGGCATGTGCTTGTTGCTGTGTAATTACTCTAGCCATCGTAGGAGGCTGGTATTATCACAACCACCATGGCTACGTCATGGCTAGAACCCAACCTTGGTGAACTTTTGAACGGCAGCTGAATTGGCCACCCCACAATATACCTCTTGGGCATATTGTCAGAGCTGGTTATTTTTTAAGAAATAGTAGACACAGGAAAGACTCCGAAACCCTGAGTAAATGGTACCCTTTGGGGAGGGATGTTTATGTTTCTACGGGAAATCTCCATTGTAAGGGTGTCTCCCTCTGTACCAGGAAGGGAAGGATGATTGTACGTCTGTAGAAATGCTTCTCAGTGGAGAAGACAAGTCTTAAATCTGCATTAACAACCTGACCCCTGTTCACTGTGCTTTTCCTGTCCCTCCCATAGCTGACTCCCCCCTCCCCTCCCCCATCACCTAACATTTTCCTCTGTCTTTAGCTGGAGAGGGTATTGAAGGTGGTGGCTTGGGCCATTTGGGGGAGTTACTCAGTTTTCCTGGGTCCTCCCATGTATACAGGAGGGATACATGTTATTAACCTCTTGTTTGTTTTTCTCCTGTTCATCCGTCTATTATTACAAGGGTGTCTGATTACAGAGCCTACAAGGGAGAGGGGAAGCAGTTTTTCCTGGCCTGCACTTGCTAGAGTAAGGAGTGGCTCTCCCCCACGTCCTGCCCCGCCGATTCAGGTGAGACAGTGGCATGGCTCAGCTCTCCTCGAGGGGTCCTGTCTATTTCATAGGGCTCAAGGCAAGTTAACATTTTTGTAGGTTATCCATCTCCTTCTCTTGGCCACAGTAGGAGTGACATCCATGAGGGGAAAAGAAGTTGTTGAATGTTTTGGTTGTTAAGCCACACACACCAGCTTTGTTATGGAGGTGTAGGAGGTAGGGAGTTAGGTGGGTTCCCCCCCGACATCCCCTTGGCTGACATACTGCATGGACAGCCCTGGAGCAGAAGCCATAGGCAGATCCTAGCAGACTAGATATGTCAGAATTTAACTCTTAGTTACAACTATGAAGCAGCCCTTCTTCCGAGTCGTAGCTGCATGGGATGTAGTCATGTCCTGGGGGTCTGTAGCCCGCCTGTAAAGCAGCTTTCGAAGGTATTTTCTGCTTAGGATGCTGGAAGAACGTAGCCTCTTGAGCGTGAAATGTCCAGCTCTGTTCTTTCCTTTCTGCTCATAAGAAAACGTCACTGACTCACAATCACAACCCCCAGAGGTCTTACAGACCTCCGCTGTTCAACGACGTCTGGCCTGTCACATAGACCCAGACAGAATGTCACTGGGAACTGAGTGAAACAGACTGCTGAAGCTTGCGTAAGAACCGACCCATCCCCACAGCCCACGACCCTGAACCCCTAACTCATGATTACGCGTCACTGTTGATCTATAAAACCCCTTGTCTGGAGCCCATAGAGACCTAGCATTTCCCAGGGCAAGCTGTCCGTTCTCCATTGTGTAGCGTTATACACTAAATGCCACTTTTTTTTCACAGTACCCCAGTGTCAGCATAATTGACTATCGCGTGGGTGGGCTTTAATTGGAATTCCCTAATTACATGCTTCTTCCTCTCTTTGGTAGTATATGTATTATTAACCTCAGACAGAGCCTTTTTTTTTTTTTTTTTTTTTTGTATTTTGTTTTTTTTGTTTTTTTTGTTTTTTTTTTTTTAGTAATTGCCAATGGTTTGGGACAAGTGTTAATTGCACTTGATTATTCTCACTGTAAATTTTCAGGACGAAAAATAAAATCAGCAGTACTGTAAGGAATAAAATAAGTGAAAATAAACAAACCCTGAATGTCTGCAAGAACCGTTTAGGGGGTCCTCGGGGCAACATACTTTTGAAAATAATGCTCAGACCCTGTTGCCTCCCACCCCAGCCTTGTTCCCCCATGAGTTTCCAGTAAAGTTATGCAGAGACGGCATGACATGTGATATTATAACAGATTGGATGCAGAGCCAATATGAGAACACAGCTGTCTTTTTTCAAGCTCACTAAGGAGATTTGCACAGATACAAGACAATAAGGCCCTAATCACTATTTTTAATGTAATTATTTGTATTAAACATGTTATTTATATTGGCATGGAAAGGGCTTATTGTGAGTCATAAGGAAAGACTTTCAATGTTTCTAGGTTTTCATTTCTACTTTGGTAAATACTGATAAATAGAACCCACATTAAAAATGCCCTCGATTGTTTTTAAGAGGATAACGTGGTCCCCAGACCAAGAGTTTTGAAGACTGGTGAGGTAGGGCATGTGGTTGCCTTCCTGCTCCCTAAAATAAAAATTTGAAAGAGGTTAAACCGTCTCTCAGTGAGCTGATTTGTGTTGACTGGGGATTGTGGATCAACCCTGGGATGACCTTGACAAAGGATGGTGCCGTTATTTGCTGCCGGTTCCCCATCATTTCTCAACCTCAGAGACACATATGCCATGGTGTAGAGCTTTCAGAATAGTTAATGGTTTCTCTTCTAGAAAAGGTGGGTAGGGATGACAGTCAAACATCAAGAGATAGTACCAGGTGAACTGAAATGTGTGAATACCATGGGAAAGGGGACAGGATTTTGCGTGCGCATAAATCTGTGTTTTTCTGCACACATCGGTGGAATAGCAAAATGATTACGGCTACAGTAATTCATCACTGAACATTGTCAATAGATTCTTGGAACTGTGCAAAACGACGTCTAATGAAACCTATTTCCTAGGTAGGCTAATTGGTATAAACACGATTTAAGTTCCTAAGGCATTTCATCAACATTATAACGAAAGGACATTGCACATAAATGACGTTGTTCGACGACCTGCTGTATAGAATGGGTAAGTCATATGACAACAGTGCTTTCATTGAGTGTGAGTATGATTAATACTGCTTGTTCTATCAGAAAACTCCACGTCTCAGTGATCAACCCAACATATGTTTCCTTCTTCTTTACGCAAAGATGTTTCTGGCCAAGTGGCTCTGGGTGACTTTTCTGTACAACAGGACTTCTTGTGTATTAATATGCGTGAATCGCAGTGGGGGCGGGACATGTTGCAATGAAGACTCTGATTGGGCAAGTCTCCGAAAAGACTGAACTTGTGCATTTGTAAACAAGCTCCCAGATGCTAGTGATCACAGGCCATGGACCAGGGTTTCAGCATCAAGGCTACGAACACAACTGTGTGGGTGTCTACTACTCGTGTTCCTCCTCGCTCCCAAGGAAAAGAAAATAGAGTCGGGGACCAGCTCACCAGTGTCTGCCGTATGCAGAAATGTACATATTGAGATTTATTGGGGGATCTTTCTTTCAGCTTAGGTTCATTTGGTGCATTTAGCTCTGAAAAGACTCTGTCTAACTAGGAAAGCTTTCTGCGTTTTCGTATTGCTGGGTAAGGAAAAGAGAGTAAAATACTGCTATTCATACTTAAAATTGTTAAGACCTGCCTCGTAGGGATTCACTCAAAGCCCATAATATTTTTCATAGTTTTCAACTATGTCCAGAAAATTCCCTCTAAAAAAGTCCATATTTTGTCTCAGTGTCTAGAACTAGGGGTTGAGGTGTCTGTAATGGAAAATAAATGAGGCAAATGAATTTCAGTCACCACACAAGGCAGTTGTTTTAATCTATGTTTGTATGACTGATTTAAAACATGGTTCTGTTTTAAAAAACATAAAAATTAAAGATGGATGTTCTCTAAAGAGACCAGTTTACAGCTAAATTTTCAACTAAATTGTTAAATGATTTACATTTTATTTTCTTATCTAAGCACCAAAAGATTTGGTTCAAATTTTATCTACTTTCCTGTCTGCCATTTTAGGCAACGACTAGCCCCTTGGTTAGTTTTCCCTTTTTGTTAGTTATTAAGAAAAACTGCAAAGAGAATGCCTGGATAAAGTTGAAGGATTTTACAACCAGGCAATGTTCCTGGTTTTATAACTCAACACTTTTACAAAATTTCAAGTTAGAAAATTGAAAGCTGAGTTTTCAAGGAGGAATGTTAGGTGTTGCTGGTTTTTGATAACTAGTTTGAAGGATCTATAGAATCACACACATACATACTTCTGGTAAAGGAATGGTTTCAGAGTGGCTGACTCCACTGAGGATTTCCATAGTTCCTTGATATATTGATTCTAAAGTGGAAACCGCATGGCTGACAATGGCAGGACAGAGTACACTGTTCCTGTATCTCTATGAGATTATTATGGAACCCCTTGTAGATCATATGGGATGAGGAATCATGTGGTACGGGATCCTTCAGTAGCCACTGAATTTGACACCAGTCTACGTATCCCAAGAAGACAGTGCTTGTCTGAGCAAAGCCTTCAGCTGTGCAGGAACTCAGCCTCATGGCAAAAAACCTGCTGGACTTGAAAGAGGTAAAACATGGCTTCCAAATCTTGAGATGTACGAGGTTGGACAATTAAGTTTGCGAACTCCTTCTAGAAAAAGTGCTCCATACCTCGTCGCTGAATATCATTGTGATCACCTTCGAAGGACTCCTCTTGGGAAGCTATGCGCTGACACCAGTGCCTAGTCCACCCTTCAAAGCCATTTTGGAACTCTTTTTCTGGAATGGCCATCAGAGCTGTCATCATATTACCCTTGATGTCCTGAATGTCATCAAAATGTCTTGCTTTCAATATTTCCTTTATCTTCAGGTAAAGAAAGAAGTCATTGGGGGCCAGATCAGGTGAGTAGGGAGGGAGTTCCAATACAGTTATCTGTTTACTGGCTAAAAACTCCCTCACAGACAGTGCCGTGTGAGCTGGTGCATTGTCGTGATGCAAGAGCCATGAATTGTTGGCGAAAAATTCAGGTCGTCTCACTCTTTCATGCAGCCTTTTCAATACTTCCAAATAGTCAACTTGGTTAACTGTCCAGTTGGTACAAATTCATAAAGTATAATCCCTCTGATATCAGAAAAGTTTAGCAACATCATTGCAACAAGTTCGTGAATTTCATTGTCCAACTTCATATGGAGAAGTATCACTGAAAAGTCTGTGGGACTGGAGGACACCCATTTGCTCCTGCAATAGAAGGGCTTTCTTTACCTGAGGAGCCTGAGGGTGGCAATACTGGTGAAAAGGGAGGTATTTTAGGGAACTTTTATAGAAAAGCCAATGTTAAATGTTAAGTCACTTAACAGGAATACGCTTAACAAGGGGAAGCTCATGTTGAACTTAACGTTAAATGGAAGACAATTCAGGGATGAAATGTGTCCAACCCAAAATGAGTTTCCCAATGTGACAAGCATTAGACAGGAGAAGGAGAAGAGGAAGAGGAAGAGGAAAAAGAAGAGTTCCCTGATCTTATCCTAAAGAGGAGCGTTTTATTCCCTGATAATACCTCACGACAACAAAGTAAAAAGGAACCAAATGTTGTGACAAAGAATTAAAGAGAACTCAGACCATTCAGTCTGCTTTGAAGAAAATAAATAGGAAGAGGGGGGAAATGCTGCTGTTTTTAATAATACATCCAAGCGTCCCACATAGAAATACTTTAGGTTCCATTCTTGCCCAGGATTTTTTTTTTTTTTTTTTTTGGTAAGGTATGGACATCACAAAATGTATTCTCTTAAAATCCCAAGAATGTTCTTGTAGATGAGCAGAATATACACAATATGAATGTGCTTTTAACTCACATAGGTAGACATTATTTTCTTACACAAAATGTTCCTAAAAATTAATACAACATTTGAATATGAGACAATCAAATAACAATCTCCAAGCTAAAAAGAGAACTTGCGGTCCATAAAACAAAATAAAATAATAATAATGGTAAAATATTGCATTTAGACAAAATCATCAATGACACTGGCCCAGCATTTCATGCTTATTTATCCTTTTTCTTTCTCTTTCGAATCGCAACCTTAAACCTAATAAGCTGGAGAGTCACTTTTTCACCTGACTGAATGATTTTCACAGTTGTCTTTAATCTCATCAAGTTTTTGAAATGTACATTTCAAATTATAGCATGAACACATTCATTGTTCCATTTTCTAGCCTTTTAAAAATAAAGCGAAAATCAGTAAGATATTCAAATAACCGTATCACATCACTGTGCAGAGATGGTGAGTCCATCAAAAACTAACTATCGACTGACAGACATTTCTTCTCTTCATGGTTCCCGATGGTCAGATGATACAGGAGAACATATGAATGAATATGTTTATATAGATACTTATAAATACATAAATAATATACATATGTGATAGCTATATGCGGTTGGACAATTACGTTCGCTTCCACAGTGGAAAATTCGCGAACATAATTGTCCGATCTCATACGATACATGCATAAATATAAACATCATATAAAAGCACATATGGATATATCCATGTGTGGATATTTAAATAATAATATGCACATATTTAAAAATTATTTTCCGATGAAACAGCAAACTGTTAATAGTCTGGTTACTAGTCACGTCGAGGGCTCTAGCTAGTCAAATTCTCATTGAGTCTTTTTGACTTTGGGTCATGATGATTCCTGAACCAATGTCTGTGCTCAGGACTCAGGTCTATCAGAAAGGCTGAGCTGAAAGTGAAGAAATAGTTGGTCCCCCAGGTGGAAATCATGGTAGTTACCATGACAAGAGTAAACGAAGTAGGTAGAACCAAAACAGGGGTTCACTACAGGTAACTAATCAGTGACCGACCGGATAACGATATAAAATTTCCATGTCGGATTTTTTTCTCCTGGACCAGGTAGACTATGCAGTGGATGCTCCATCCTGCTCAGGTCAAGTGTTATAAATTGTATCAGAGCACAGGATGCTTGAGGTATCTCTTTGCCTACATCTCTCTTTGATTCCTCTACCTCATTGAGAAGGTCATATGACCCCAGAATGACTCACAGACATGTTTTGAAGGTCTACAAACTCTGATTGGAGAGAAATGGGAAAGTTTTGTGAATGCATCCTGCAGCCATTGGGTGGACACAGTGGGAAGGGCGTTAAGGGTTGAAGAGCCCAGGGAAAAGAACAAAGCCAAGAGATGAAATGACACAGGATGGGAGTCAGAAACAAGTATTTCAGCCACTCTGCGAGCTTGGCAATGTAGATAAAGGCTGGATGGTGCAAACTGAAACCCGAGTTTGGGAGGTTCAGTGTAGGTGAGAGCATTGTCTTTACAAACTGTGTTTTAGGAACTTTAATCCGTTGTCGTGAGGAAAGCAGGTCCTTTGAAATCAACTGTGTCTCACCTGGGAATAGCAGTCCCTTGTCTCTTTCGGAGATGATTCCAAGATACCCTTTCCTCCCCCTCAAAACATTACCTTGTAAGAGAATAGTGGGTCAGATCGCTGAGCACCTTGTGTGTTATGTGCCATTGAGTCAGCTCCGACTCCTGGCCACCTGTGAGTGAGTGACGTCCACACATCCTGTCCTCACAGCCCTGCTCAGCTCCTGGAGACTCAGCCTGTTGTTCCTTTTGTGGGGTCCCTCCATCTCATATTTTCTTCTTCTTTTCCTGCTGTCTTCTGCTTTTCCACCATTACTGTCTTTTCCAGAGAACCCTGCCTTCTCACGATGGGCCGGCCCCAAGTAGGTCAGCTTCAGTGTTGTGGTTTTTGCTTCAATGGTGTTTCCGGCTTCATTTGCTCCAAGACCCATCTGTTCATCTTCCTGGTGGTCCTGGGTGTCTTCAGAGCCCCCCTCCAAGGTCATATTTCAAATGAACCAATTGTTTTTCTAATCCACTTTCTTCACTGTCCAACCTTCACATCTGCACATAGTAATTGGTAAGATGAGGGTGAGCATGACTTTAGCCTTGGTCTCTAATGACACAGCTTTGCTCTGGGTGACTTTTGCTAATTCTTCCATTGCAGCCCTTCCGAGTCTCAGCTTCCTCTTGATTTCTTGGCTGCAGACTGCATTTCAATTGATGGCTGAACCAAGGTAGGCTAAACCTTTAACAATTTAAATCCTGACATCTTGAATGAATGAGTGGAAAAATGAGGAAAGACGCGACAAGCCGTGGATTGTAAATAAATGGCTTTGCTTTCCTGGTGCTGAGTATTTTCTGATTAGGGACCGATGTGTCTAAATAATTCTAGCATGAGCTAATAACTCATGTTCACTCAACAGATAATCTGCAAAGACGTAACAACCCTGGGGGGCCTCTAGTTGTAGTTTCACCGGCATATTTTAGTTCCATAAATAACTAAAGTCCCCACTACAAGGTGCTTTTGAATATATTTGAATGGCAATTTGAGATTCCATTGTTGTAACAAGATACATGTGAGTACTTTCCTCTCATTAAAATGGAAAGGAAAACTTTTTGGAACAAAATGGCGACGGGAGGCAGATAGTACCCTTGACTTCCAAGCAGTCCAGTGATCCCAAATTCTGGATTTAATACCAGTTGGTTTCAAAGACTAGATTTCAAGGATGTTAGTTTATCCAAAGTTCGCCAAGTCCTTCAGCATGGGGGTTTTCAGCAGCAATCTGTCTTATTCTCGGAGCCTAGCTTGCTCTATCCCTTCCCACAAAACTATGAACTCCCGCCCCTCCGCCCTCTCCTCTCTCTCTCTCTCTGTCTCCTTCTCTCTGTTTACTTTCTTGGAGAATCTGGGCTGTCAACACGCAGTAAAAACCGTTTACATCTCACTGTTAGAGCACTACACGTTGAAACACTCGTTTTACAACTCAGTCCACTGCTTCAATAGCATTGCCAAGATGCCAGAGATTAAATCATACCTCTCAAGAGCGTTGATGGTCTAGAACTTAATGAAGGAGAAAGGCCCACTGAGGTAGATATCTTCAGCTTCCAGCCGAAATAGCTCACGGTAGATTTGTCTAGAAGTTTGAAAGAAAAAAACAGAAAGAAAAGAAAGAGTATACTGGCAAAGGGAGTTACATAATTCTGAGGGTTATATTTAGAGTCATTTCCACAGTGTGAAAAATAACAGAGGGAAGAATTCCATTAATAATGTGCGTCTAGCTTCCTGGTAACACAGCTTTCCAAGCAGTGAGGCGGTGCTATCCCCATACCTACGAGGAAATCCTTGCACATAACAATGCTGACTTTAATATGTCATGTCTGACCGTGCACAGCCAATGTCATGTTGTTTTCATCTTTTATTATTTGTAAGCCTGGGACTCATTGCAAAAAGGAGGGAGGCCTGCCAAAATTGCCAAAGGATTTCGTTTCACCCATCAGGAGTCCTCAGAACGTCTCCTTTCTCACACCTAAATGCTAAATCAACATTGTTCTGTTTTCAACAGTGTCTCTACCTGTCTTTCATTTGTGCTTCTCAGGATAAAGTACAGAATCTGTCTCAACCAGTACGATTTCACATTTCCCTTTTTCCTCATTTGTGTGTGTTGTGTGTGTGTGTGTGTGTTGAGTTTTATTTTGTTTTTCTCTACCAAACCCTGCTTTCTTTTGAGATGAGCCTGATTTCATCGTGAGCCAAGAGGCATGAGCTAACCGACCTAGCTATTCTATGGCCTCTGTTCCTTTTAGGATGTCCTGGAAAAAGACACAACCATGACCTCTAAACTCTATGTTCCGTAACAATTACGGGAACATTCACTGCACTGGGGAGGGAGATGCAAACATTGCAGGAGAAATAGGCGTCCTGTGAAGATACAAGACAGGAATGGGCACAGTCACATGATAAGAACTGACTGGGACACGGGGAGACTCCCAAAGTATTTATGTGGTGAATGATTCCCATCTATCAATCCAGAAACCAAAGCCATGGTACCCAGGAGGGCTGGAGACTAAGGACAGCAAACTTTCTTTTTCCTCTGTGTGTGTGGACTTTTGGGATTTCCTTCTTGAAAGGAGGAAGCCTGTAGCATCTGCAGGGGTCTTCCCTTGAGGGGATCAGTGAATCCTGAGTGGCTTTAAAACTGGCTTGCTCTCTCCCACGTGTGGGTGTACATTCAAAGGAAATGAAATCAAAATTGTGTAGAGATACCTACACCGCCATGTTCCTTACAGCATTTTTCTCAGTGGCCACCATATGGAAACAACCCAAATATCTACTGATGGACGACCGGGTAAAGAAAATGTGGTGTGTCCATACAATGGGATATGAGAAAGATGGAAATCCTGCCATTTGTGACACCATGGATGGACCCAGGGGACGTGATGCTAAGCTAAATGAGCCAGACACAGAAGGACAAATACTGTATGATCTTGCTTGTTTATATGTGGAATCTAAAATAATGAAACTCATGGAAACTGAAAGTATAGTCATAGTTACCAGGTGGGGAGGGGGAAGTGGTGTCAAAGGGTACGCAGTTTGGATTATACATGATAAATTAGGTTCTGGAGGCTTTCTGTATATCACACAGCCCGTAGTTAACAATACTGTAATATACACTTTAAAATGTGCTAACAGGGTAGATCTTATGTTAACGTTCTTATCACACGTAAAAAAATTGTGATAATAAATGGAGGTGGAGGAAACTTTTGAAGGTGATGGGTACGTTTATGGCATAAATTGTGGTGATGATTTTGCAGCTGTCTATGCATCTCCAAACTCATTATGTTATAGACATTAGCTATGTACAGACTTTGTGGGCCAATCATATCTCAATAAAGGGATTTAAAAAAGAACAAAAAAAACTGTCCTACTGCAAAGCAAAAAAGAAGTCGTGCATTTCCCATGGATGTGGGCTGGGAAACTTTTGAATGAAGGAAATTTTGAGAAGCCCATTCATAAAACGTGTTGCCCGGGCCGGAACACTGAATTGTATAAAAAAGTCAAAGCATGTGCCAGAAAGATTTCAGAAAGCCTTATCTAAATTCCTGGGGTGGTCCAGGTGATAAGGATTTGGTGTGCCAAATTCAGTTCCTTGCTCTGTGCATCCTGACTTTTCTAAGTCAGGTTCTACCTGCTGGATCCTGGGGGACGGGTCCTCACCGTGCTGGTCTCTCTCCTCCAAACAGGTTTCTAATCCTCGGCCTGACCCATCTCCTATCCATGGCCCGCTTCTTCAGTTTCTCCACCTAATTTTGACGGCGGACACACACGTTTCTTTGTGGTGCTTGGAACCTTAGAACCGTTAGCAGGTTATTTAAAAGACGTCCTCATTTTTAAGCTAAGGGAGTGGCTCAGACCCGATTGTAAAAGGCACCTCTGAGCCCTGGGTACCTTTTTCAGGTTTTGGACATACCCAGGATGGCATGTGAGGTGATCTTTGCTGTGTCGGGGACACTTTGGTGACCTTCTTCCTCTGGGCTGTGTCTTGAATTTGTCAGGTGTAAGAGCGAGCTTCTCCCTGTAGCTGAACTCTCCTGCCTAGGAGCTGGCAGAAGGGGAGAACCCACCCAACTTGGTTAAGGGCCTCGCAAAGAGCTAGTGGTCATTGGTGGGATAAGAGTGAACACCCTGTGTGAAAGATCTTATATTTTCTTGTTTTTTTCATGGAGGATGGAATCCCTGCTATGGGCTGGATTGTGTCCCCTGCCCTCAAATAAATATGTTGAGGTCCTAACCCCCAGCATCTCCCAATGTGACCTTGTGTGAAGATGTGATGGAATTCATGTGAGGACAGTAGGAGGATGCTAGTCCAGTATGGTCGGTGTCGTCATAAAAGGAGAGATTTGGATACAGAGACTCACCCTAGGGGAACGGCGTGTGAAGATACACAGGAGAGACGACCAGCTACAAGTCACAGAAGTGACCCTCCCCTCTCAGCCCACAGAAGCGACCAAGCGTGCCAACACCTTCATCTCACGCTTCCAGCTTCCACAATGGGGAGAAACAGATTTCTTGTCATGTCTGCCTCCCAGTCTGTGATATCTTGCTATGTCAGCTCTAGCACCCTTATCAGACCAACCATTGCCATAGGTAAGAGGCCGTGGGCGACCGTACTTAAAGGGCATCGTTGACCACGAAACAGCAACGATCGGACCGTGAGTTTGAGGGGACAACAATATACATGGAAACTCAATTCACTAAGTGGAAAATTCTCTTTCTTCCCTCCCGGGTGAAGAAATGCAAATACAAACAGTGACGGGAACTCATGTTTTAAAGTTTCAAATGGGTAGTACACGAACAGATAAGACATTGTAAGTGTTTTGATGGTGGCAGTGTGACCCCTTGAGAGGGAAGTCTGACAAAGGTCGACACTTAAAAGGACCATGCATCTGGCTCCACCATATACTTCCGCTTCTAGAAATGCACCCTGAGAAACACACTCCCTCACGGTAGAGATGTGTTGGTGTAAGAGTGTGTATCCCGAAGAATTGCTTTGTGAAGGAGCACAGAAATAAGACAGAAAAACTAAAAAGAGCATTGATGGAAGTTAGTTAAACGATTGGAATTCATACGTGGAATATTAGGCAGTTGTGAAAAAGATAGCCTGCTTTTGTGAGCACAGAAATCCGACAGAAAAACTGAACCTGTTGATAGAAGCTGGTTAAATGATAGTAATTTATACGTGGAATATTAGGCAGTCGTGAAAAAGATCGCATGCTTTTGTGTGTGACTATATGTACTTCTACACTAAGCAAAGTATTTCTAGAAGATCAGAAGACAAAGTTATAACGTCCTCTAGAGACCAGGGGCTCAGAATCCATTCTCCAAGCTTGGTTAATTCTTGCGTGCCTGTCTTTGTGTGCTTTCTGTTTTTCCATGTATGTTCTGACCTGTTTAAACCATCCATTACATATTCTTGAGTTCCTTCATTTTATCACAGTGCTACACTGGGCTCTGTTTTTGTAAAATAGTCACGGGCTTTCAACAAACAAGTGACACGCTGTAGAAGAGGCTCCTGTAGCACGAATTCTGCACATGAATGCTGCTCATTTGTGTTCCTCTCCACTGAAGTCCTGTGAACTTGAATGAAACTCCTTGTGCGATGAAGATTAATAACGAGTTCATTTCAGGACAAAGGAAAGGTCAACCTTTCCTGGAAGGTACAATATGTCTTTAAAATAGCGGCGACGTAAGGTCATCCACCGTAACTTCCATCTTTTACAAAAGAAACAGACATTCTTGGGGCTGGGTTAAAATTTGCCCAGCCCATGCAAACGTTTACATAATGGTTGGTTTAATTCCTGAGCACATCTTTAAATCTGTGTTTTTGTGCTTAAAACTCAAGAAGGAATCGTTAGTGATAACAAGAATATATGGGCCATAACTCTTACGTTAAACAGCTATGAAGGTTAAAATCCTGAGATCTTAGATTTGCAGGTTTGTATCCAGGTTCTAAAAATTCTGCCAGGAAGTGCGACAAACTTAAAATATTCTCAAGTGCCAACAATTTTCAATGCTGCCGCTGAGCAGACAGGCTGTAATTGTTAAGAACACATCTCAGGAACATTTGGAAAAGAAAGTACTTGACATTTATTTAATTGTGCTTCGTCAAAAAATGAACAGTTAACAGTGGATAGGTGATAATTAGTAGATTGTATGTGTGTGTGTGTGTGTGTGTGTGTGTGTGTGTGTGTGTGTGATGATAAGATACGAATTCAAACTCATTACCTTTGGAATATGGCAAAGCCTCTTTGATCAGCCAGAGTTCGGATAATTTATAGACGTCAAATTAACTGCTGGGCTTCTCCTGTAGAATTCGGGAAAACTGACAGCTTGACATGGCAGAAGTAGGATGCTGCTTTCTTTTCAAATGCTGAGCCAGCTTTTGTTGTGGAATTGAGTCACACTTTTGCCATATTTCGAGCATCACTGGACATCCCCCCAAAAGAATATGGAGTCCTGAAACTTAGTCCCATTTGTGTGATTCACGCATGTTATGGTTTGAATTGTATCCATTCAGAATTCATGTGCTAACGACCTAACCCTAACCCAGAATGTGACCTGATTTGGAGACACTGTAGGATCGATGAAGATGTAATTAAATTGAGATGAAGTCATTAGGGTGGGTCCTAATCCAGTATGACTGCTGCCCTTATAGAAAGGGCAAATTTGGAGACAGACATGCATACAGGGAGAACGTCACATGAAGATGAAGGTGGAGATCAGAGTGGTGTCTCTACAAGAAAAGGAACAGCAAAGATGGCCAGCAAAGCATGAGAAGCTAGGAGAAAGACATGGACAGATTCTCCCTCCCAGACCTCAGAAGGAACCAACTCTGCTGAAACCTTCATCTTGGACTTCTAACCTCTGTACCGATGAGAGATTAAATTTCAGCCAGCCCTCTTGAGTAGCTGTAGAACTTCCATGACCAACAGTGAGGACTGAATTTGTTCAGTCGTGGGCAAGACATCTGAACTGCAAAATGAGGCAAAACTCAGAAAATTTCTAGAAAAACATGCTGTATCTTCCTAGAAAATGTATAGTAGCTTTTGACCTACCCTTGAAAGGTTTGCCAAGGCCTGTGGTCAAGAAAATCACACAGCAGTTCCATTAAAAAAAAAGAAAGAAAGAAAGAAATGCCACCCCAGATTAGAATTTAAATTTGCATTCCCAGTGAAATTTTATGACTCCTGACAGACACATGAATTTTAGAGCATGAATGACGCTAAGTTTCCAGTTGACGTATGTACGTCTCCTATTGGGACAAAGGAGGGTATAAAACAGCACGTAGCAGAAGTCTCACATGTGTGAGGGTTCCAGTCTCCTCTGTTCCTGTAGAAGGAGGTCCACCATTGTACTGCATTTCTCCTAAAGCATCTTTAGTCACCGCCCAAGAGTAAGACCTGTCCCCATCATCCCTACCTCCTGACAGCATGACATTCTCAGCCGTCAGGCCAAACCAGCTATGCTAAGCCAGGGCACACACTCGTCCCTCCGTCTCCCACAGTGAATTCGAAGATGGAACATGATACGGAACTTGACTGTAAAGCAGCTGAGAGTGACAACATAAAAAGAGAGAGAGAGAGAAAGTGGACTTGAAGCTGGTTTCGAGGTGTGTCCACTGTGCAGTTCCGTGCTCTGGAGTCCGGTGCTGAGTCCTGGAGGCATTCCCCTGACAAAATGGCCCTTGAGTCGCCCCTAAAATGCTCTTCTCAGTTCCTCAGCTGCACGGATGCGATTGCCAGGGGCCCAAGCTGCTGTGCTCTGATATCCATCACCTCGTGCTTCCCAAAGACTAATTAACACCCCCTGCACCCCTCAGCCCCGCAGGGTCCCTGTGTGTCAGGCATACGAATGGATCTCACTTCCTGGAAGTCAGAAGACTTTGCTGGTAATCAGCATTGGCGTGAAGACACCCAAACCCCTTTCGCCATTTTCCTATCCCCTTTGTCTCCCTTTCGCTCAAAGTCTGACTTGCATTGAGCTCTGGTGGCCCTCCAAAACTTACCCAAATCCCACCCCATGTCCCTTTGTGCAAGTATTTCTCACAAAACCATCCTTTCCCATTTTGTCACCTCTTTGCTTCTCTGAGGAGCCATCCTAGAATCTCCTTGTCAGGGAACCCAGATCAACCCCGGCATTCTTTTGGTTGATGTCTTCCACCCAACAAGGCAGGTCTGTTTGTTTTTCCAAAGTAGAAGTTTTTACCCTTCAAATGAGAACTTACGACTCCACCAACTGAAGGAGAGTGGGGAAAATTGCCTACAGCTTATAAACGACTCTCTGTCTCCCTTCTGGGACCATGACTGTCTCAGAAACTGTTAGGGTCCAGGTTAGGTAAAAACAAAAGCCACCCAAGAAATTGTTATATTTTTACAGCCAGAAGTGGAAGTCTGCTGGTATCTAGTGGACGTATGTAATTCTTTTGGGACCCTCTTTAGGAAAAACAGAAAAGGTAGGTAAGTCAGATATCATAAATATCAATATATATTTTTAAAATAGTCTGAGATGTAGGATTAAGCAGTGTTTGAAAGCTAAAGAGAAAGAGCCCCAGACATAACATAGCATAATTTACATTTTTTTCTTTTCTTTCTTTTTTCCCCTTCAAGTTCACTCCTAAGCTCTCCCAAATGCATATATCTAGGTCAAAAATTAGAATCTGTTAGTGGTACCGATGCTGGATTGACCTGAATGATATTTTTCAATACCCAGGTCCAATTCCAGAAGTTCCAGTGCAACTGGGAAGAGGTGGGGTCTTAAGCTGGCACGGCGTCCACAGCTGAGGTGAAGAAGGTCAACAGGAAATGACCTCACAACTCATCCAAATGGCCATAGTAGGTAAGTCCCGTGACCTCTATGCCTGTAATGCTGTCTGTCTGGGCTGCAACGGTGAACACTTTGGATCAAATCGCTGATCCATTTGGAAACATAGTCAGCTTGCTTTGTCTGCCCCTGAAGGGGTGGTACACTTGGATCTAACAGCCAGGAGAGTGATGGATATTTTTGTAAAATTGGCATTTGAGTGACTTGTCCATTTCAGCCATCCAAGCCATCAAATCTGCAGTGGGAAACTGTCCGCAGAAATGCATAAATGCTATAGAAAATATTTCTGAAGATCCTCGCTACTTCCAATAACTAAGTTATAATTTAAAAAAACAATAAAATAGGCACAACTTAATATGTAAGAGGAGGAACGTGACTTGTATTCCATGAAATCTTCATCACAAACTTTTTGGGGTAAATAAGGTCATGTAAAATTTCCTTTATCTGATGTAAACATTCGTTATACTTTGGTATATGAGTAAGATAATTTGCGCAATTAATTATATTAAAATGCGTAGTTGCTCTCATTGATGTGTTGAGAACTTTCAACATGCTGGGAAAAAAAAATCAGTTGAAATACGAACTACATATTTAGGAAGTTTTGACATCTATATATGATTTATTCAATAGCACTGCTTTCCCCTCAAAAAAGAAATCCAGCTAGTGACTATAAATAGGTAGGAAAAAATCCTTCTATAGCAGTGTCATGTGGTAGAAACATAAGACTAGCCATTTGTGGAAGTTCAAATTTTCTGGAAACTACTTTCATGTAAGTAACGCAAAACTATTTTAGTAAATATAGTTACTGCAACCCAAATATTATCATTCGAACATGTGACCAGTCGCAAACAATATAAAGATATTAACAACATATATCTTTTTGCTGATTGTAAAACTTTGAAATCCAATGTGTATTTCATCCGTGGAGCCTGTCTCAGATTGGACTGGCCACGTTTCCGCTGCTCATGGTCCCACGTGGTTAGTACTGATCACATTGTACAGCAAAGGTCTTAATTATTATTTCTTTTTCCCGTCAATTACCTATGAAGTCCTCGTAGATATCTAAGTATCATAGGAGACTAGGGATGGATGGGACCACATATATTTCTAGTCCAAAGACGCATTTACCAATGATGATTCTAGGGTTCCAAGACCTTAACTGGCTTGTCTAGGTCACAAAATTAGTGGGGAAAACTGGATTAAAACTCAGTTCTCTGCACCAGGTTGGTACCTTTTCTCTCTCTCTCTCTCTCTCTCTCTCTCTCTCTCTCTCTCTCTCTCTCTCTCTCTCTTTCTCTCTCTCTCTCTCTCTGTGTGTGTGTGTGTGTGTGTGTGTGTGTAAATTTAATTCCCATGCATGTTTTCCCTTACTATGTGTGTCTTAGAATGCTGTATTTCTTTGGGAATATCGTCAAACTGTCCGTGGTGGCCACCCACTACTGTTCATACCATATGAAATCCATTCCCTTTCATTATGGGCAGGCCCTGTGATTTACTTCTACCCAAGAATCTGCTCATGGTGAAGCACTTTTTCAGGTGTAATGAATGTCCCAAATCGGTTGATTCTGTGTTTGCTAAAAGGGAGACTTTCCTGGGTGGGTTTGATCTAATCAAACAAAATGTCTAATGTGAACTGAGCCTTCATGGAGCTGAGAGACCTTCTTTCAGGCCTGATAACAGGTGTCCATGGAGGAGAAACCCAAGTGGCCCAGGGCTGTGCATGGCTTCTAGGAACTGAGGACAGCCGCTAGCACCTGGGGGTAACCTCTAGCCAACAGGTAGCCAAAATGTGGGACCGTCAGTCATATTGCTGCAAGGAAGTGAATCCTGCCGACAACCTCAGTGAGTTTGGAAATGACTTCTTCCACATTTTAACCTCCGGATGAGAACACAGCCTGACTGCTACCCTGTCTGTAGCCTTTGAAATCCTGAGCAAGTATCCAGCTAAGCCTTACCTAGACTCCTGAGGCACACACACTCTGAGATAATCATGCATGTTGTAAGCCTCTGTGGTCCACATAATTAGGTGAACAGCAACATAAAATGACTACAATATCTGTTTCCAAATTTTCACCAAGTGCACCCTATACAGAACTGACCCCTTCGTAACACTGGAATCATTTATCAATGTTAAGAAGACTCTGTTTCAAGCAAAGTGTTTGCAGACAGTGACTAAATCAGACGTAATAGATGAAAATTAAGTAATACTTTTTTTTTTATGCAACAGCAAGCTACCTTTTGGGTTAATGTGTCACTTTTGTTTAATCCATTCAGATAAACAATCTTAAGGAAAGTTGAGCTTTCCTGTTACAAAATCCAGTAACTTGGGTGCCAACAAGAAATTGTCATGAATGAAAAAAGGCTAATAATATTTATTAGAGCTACAGGCACACCTCAGAGATACTGTGCGTTTGGTCCCACACCACCACAATAAAGACATAAAGAATATCGCAATAAAGCAAGTCACATGATTTTTTGGGTTTCCAAGTGCATATACAAGTTATGTTACATTACACTGTAGTCTGTTAAGTATGCAGTAGCATTCTGTCTAAGTAAACAACATATATACCTTAATTAAAACATACTTTATTGCTAAAAAATACTAACCATCATCTGAGATGTCACTGAGTGTAATCTTTTTGCTGGTGGAGATTCTTACCTGCAATTTGTAAAAAAAAAAAAAAAAAAAAAAAAAAAAAAACATTACCTGAGAAACACCATAAAGTGAAGCCCCATAAAATCATGTATCACTGTATAATGCAGATTAGAAGATTTTTAAAAATTATGATGTTGAGAGTTACATAGCTACAGGAGAACAATACATTCTAGACGATGGTTGGGGGGGCTGTAGTTCAAACATCTACAAGGCTACGTTGACCAAGAGTCTGCGTATGTGCTTATATGTCTGGATGATATCTTAATAGCTTCACCGTCAGGAGGATGGCTGTTAGTTTGCACAAAGGCCACCACTCATTTATTAAACGCCTTTGGCATTGTAATATAAGAGAGAGAAAAAAATCAATGTGTTCACTTCAAAAATCGATAGATTGCTGAGGTTGGGCAGTGAGTATAGGGAGCACATAATTACAGAGATCTTGGGAGAGGAGAGACCTAATCTTTAAACCCGTCACACATACGAGAGAGAGTCAGGTGCTCTGAGAGCATGGCTTCTTCAGGCAAGTCTATCCTCTCTAGGTCAGATTCATATTTGGTCTAAGAAGTAAAAAAACACACAAAATACTAGCTGAGCAATATTAATTTCTTAGCATGATGAGTTTCTTAAATAGTAACAATCAACAATAATAATGGTAGCCTTATTAAACATGCCCTCTAAGTCACTCATTTTTCTAAGGGTTCTAAAAAAATCAACACTTTATTTAATGATTCTACGATGGAAAAGCTACTATTTACCCCAACTCATAGATGAGCAAAATTAGTCAGAGGAAAGCAAAGACTGCTTGGATTCAGAATTAAGGTCTTCAACCCTTTGCTTCACTGGCATTACAATGCAATCATACATGTATCAGTTTCCTCTTCCTGTGTAATACATTATTCCAAAACACAGCAGCTTAAAACATTTATTAAAGTCAAACCATTTATTATCTCACAGTTTCTCCAGGTCAGGAATCTGGGTGAGGTGCTCAGAGGGTACAGTCAAGATGCTGGCCATCTGTGTTCTCATCTAGAGATTCGAAAGGAGAAAAACCCACTTCCAAACTCATTCAGGTTGTTGGAAGACTTACATCCCTTGTGGTTGTAGAGCTGAGAACGCCAGCCGTTGTTGGCTACCAGGCAGAGGCCACTCTCCTATGTTCACAGCCATTCTCGGCAGCTCACCAGGTGGCCCTTCCCACATGACCACCTACTCCTTCAGCAAGAGGATGTCTCCAAGGGAGCCTTCTAGCAAGATGGAATCGTAGGTCAAATAAGTAAAGAAACACAGAAGAGACAGCCTATGATCCTGGGAACACCCAGGGAGAAGGGCAGATGCAGGATGGTATACCAGAAGTTGGAGGTCACCTTCAAATTTATCCAACACAGATGGAGGTCAGGTGGATTATCCTAATATGGCTGCTTACGTCATTGACGCAAAGGGAGAGCCTTTCTCTCAGGGAGGGCTTAGTCCATCTTTCAAGGATTTCTATCTGATTAAGTCAGACCCACCCAAGGTAACTTGCCTTTACATGAACTCAAAATCAATCAATGTGCAGCCATTAATTACATCTGCAGTCTCCCTTACAACTTTCCATAGTTTATGTCTAGAAGCAAGTCTCATCTCTCACGGACACTATGAGAGGGCATTAAACAAAGACATGAACACCAAGAAATGGGGACTGTTGGGGTCACCTTAGAAATATAGTGTCCATCGGGGGTAACTGAACTGCTCTTGCACAATGTCCGAGGATATAGACTTCCAATCACAGATATCAATGATACAGCAGTTAATCAAATAAACCCATTTTTCAGGCAAAATGACTGCCAAAATGCTTTACTCAAAGACCCGTAATAAAGGCAGTATGAAAGGATATTCTTTAGCACAAAGAGTCATAAACTCGATAGGACGGGTGCAACATAAGTAAAGGTCACCGTGAGTCATTTTGGTAAATCTATAAATAGGTGCTAATTTAAAAAATCATTGAATGCAATATAAAAATTTTAGACTGAAAAGCAAAGTGGAATAGAAATGCTAAACACTATGACTAAGGAATGAGGGGTGGGGAAACTATTTGACCAGTTTGGGTGTATTCACACCCTTTTCCTGTACAGAAAGAGGATGAAGAGCTTTGACTTTCTTTAGAAAAATGGTTATGTGACTATTTAAAGTAGCAAGAGGAGGGAAAACTTAAAAAAAATGAGCTAACTATGAATTCAATCATCAGTGGTTAGGAAGGAAGAGTTAAAAACGAAGCCAGATAAAGCTCAGGGTGAGAAACGGAAACACACTTTGAGATATTAGAAATATGTCCATTTATAATAGTAATTACACTCACATGGTATTAAAACTAAGTAAACATAACGCCACAGCTCAACAGTATTTCTTAGCAACCCATCTATAACGAAATTAAAAGATTTGGAAAATAACAGACATGGTCATTGTCCAACAGGAGAATGGTAACCAAAAGGAAGCTGACATATAACTGAAGACAAAAGCAGGGACTATAGGGTTGGAACATTACAACATCAGAAAAACATCTTATAAATCCATGATCATCTCAGACGTGTAATGCTAACAATTGTTGACCCCCAGAAAGAACACACCTACCAAGAAGGGCTCCTGGTGGCTAACTGGTCTCAAATGAAAAAAAAAAAGAAAAGAAAAGAAAAAAAAAAAAAAGGCCAAGCAGCCATTTACATACAGGGGCCTCTCAGGCAAACCAGCATCAGGGAGAACACAGCACTGACCTGCCTGCCATCTGAACCAGCCCTTGTAAAAGACTTTCTGCAACTGTATTTCAACCAATAAGACTTAGATTTTTCCCTGTCCAATAGGAGCTGAGTAGCTATAATCCCCATCAGCATCTTCACAGACCAATCAGAGCCTCTCCATTCTGACCAATCAGGACAGTGCCATTTGGACCAATTAGGCTGCAAGGATTTAGAGTCCTTATTTTCATGAAGATGGACCAATCAGGAACCAGGGGTGGGGACTTGTCTCTCTATACAAGTCAGCTCCCCACTGGGTGGGAGAGTGCATGTTCTCTTTCCATGGAAGGCTGAAAACTGTTTCCTCATTTTCTGGGCTGGAGCTGAAATATCAAGACTTCTTGCTAGAACAGAGTAGAGCGAGTTGGAGCAGAGCAGATCAGAGCTAAGAGGAGAGGGGCCCAGCCCCAAAACCTCCTCACCCCAGGGCTGCATCACAGCTGTGTCCTATCAAAATGAGTTGTTTGCACTGAATAGTTTCCTTTTTCACCACACCCCAAATCGGGCATTCCTGTTGGTGTTGAATTGGTGCCAACAGCGACCATCATTTGGCCAAACAGTCTTGACATGTGTAAAACTTAAAATGACAAAATTATCCAAAGATGTTTTTAAAACACATCTTTCCTGGGAGATTTGAGTGAACCTCTTGTCAACTATTGTAAAAGGAAACACAAAAAAATAAATAAATAAAAATAAAACCTGGAATGTGGTAATTAAGAAGCTCAACCTAACTGATATATCCTTAAAAAGGCAGTGAAATATGTTGAAGGAAAACACAAGGCACCCTGCATTATTTTTGTAGGGCATCTGAATCTAAAAAGTTGATTAACCTATGCTGCAAAGGAAATCTCAAAAAAAACAAATCCAAGTATCAAAGTCGTGAAGACATTTTTCACTGTCCTTTGTGCAATTATATTAGATATCACGAGTAAGGAAGTATAAAATACATATATGTGGATTCTAAATATATGATAGTCCAACTGTTACATATTAAAATATGCAGTTTGCAATGCATGGAATGTGGAATTCAGAAAAAAAAAATGTTAAGCATCATTAGAAAACATGGGAGAATGAGTTTACATCCTTGGGTTGAAAACTGGGGGGGTTCAGAGCAGGTGACCCCAAGATGTGCCTCACTGGTACACAGATTGTTTTGAGCTAAGGGCACTTTTCCTGAGAAACTCCACCCCCTCCCTTGACTACCTGGAAGAACTTAAGTTAGGGGCCTTGCCTGTAATAAGAGATTATCAGAGATAACCTTTTTGACCTGTTTTGTGTTTCCTCAACATCGCTCTAATTGTCATTCTGCTATGACCTTTTGAAGCCCCAAGTCACCTTACCTCAACCCTAGGTCAGAACGTCTTTTATACCCAGGTTCCCTTTCTGTCTCTGAACCTCTCCTGCAAGCGGGGTCTCTCAGGCTGTCCTGTACGTGGGGTTCCCATACACATGTACGTGTTAAATTTGGTCATTTTCTCTTGCTAATCTGTCTCATGTATTTGATTCGTGGACCAGCCTAAAGAACCTTGAAGGGAGAGGAAAATTTCTTCCTCCCCCACAGGGCAAACCTTATGGGATTGTTAAATCTACTATCTCAGCCAGGTTATAGCTAGCACCCACCGTTGCTGTTCAGAGAGACCCTGAAATTCTTCAAATTATGTCATAAATTCTGATTTTCCACGGGTCAGACCGTCGTTTGTGGACTGCAACTATCTATCTTGAGGATGAGATAGCATGCTCAGCCTCTATTTTCTGTTTCCCTGGGCCCTGCATGTTGAAATCGCATGGAGATAAGGCTGCAGAGCTGTTACTACTTGGATTGTTAATTCTCTTTCTTCTGTAATCGGAGTACTTCCTCTTCCTGCTGTGTTTGTAACGTGTTCACATTCAGAACCTTCCATTTCAAAACAAGCGTTCGTCTTAGAAACATCTTTCGTGACACTCAAACACTGCCTAGTAGTACACAGAAACCATATGGTACCTGATTCACAATTTCCCTAAAGCATCAATGCAGAAGATGAAGGATGAAAAAATATCACACAAAAAAAGGTAAAAATAGGGTGAGATAGCACTGATTATAATTTCATACGTTGATGTGGAAACATCAAGTGCAGGTTTTTAGAAAACATTCCAACATGAGAATGGATTTAAAGTGCCTTTGTTACAACAGCAGATCTCATTAAATGTGCAGGAGGGGGGAAAATGTTATTCATCAAAAAAACTATGGTTGATGGAACATTATACATAGATATATTGGAACTGTCCTTTGTTTCCTTTCTATGCCTTGAATAATTTCACAGATAAACATGTAAGATCAATTTCTGACTTTATTTTTCTTCACATGGCAGCTCCATTTTAACTCTTTCAAGAGTCCTTTAGGACTTAAAAATAGAAAGTGAGGACTAACCTTCCCGGGTACACCAGCTCACATCTGAGGTCATTGCAATTCTAAGTGAAATGCCGTAGGGAGGAAGGTGAAAAGAAAAGTACTGTTGCTGCACATTTTTTAATGGTATAACTTTGTCTAACGATGTAATAATCACATTAAAGTCATCACCTTTCCATAGAACCTCGTCCTATAATAAAAGGAACTGTGAAAATTCAATTAGATGTAGAAAAGTATTAACCCCAGCACATTTGATTTTAAGTGTGAAGCAATTAGAGAGAAAACAACACTCATTTAATTATTTTCTCTGAAATAAGATTATCGTCAGAATCTACTCGGCACTTTTAGGGAACATTATTGTTTCCCACCCTCCTTCCTGTATCCAAATATCTATTTGGAGAGTGATTCATGCATAGGTGTGCTCAACGTCGAATAGCTAAGAGAACAGGGAAAATTAAGATTAATAATCGGAAAGCTGTTTGGTGATAACTTTACCTAAGCGTTTCCTTTTTGCAACTGCAGGATAGAACCAGAGTGCCAGCAGCCACCAGGGTGCTCCTGAATCGTCCTGTCATTTGAGTTCCCCTTGTAATAGGTACCTGTTAAAGGACCCATCCTTTGATGGCCTGTCAGCCAGTGTTTGGGGCTGGGGCTGTCCCTTACATGGTTCTGTCCCACCACAAATGGCCTGCTCTCTTCTGGGTCTCCTCCACCCGTTGCCACCCCGACAATGCAAATCTCGCAATGGACACTCTTCCAAGACCATGGAAAGCTTGGGACATTGAGGAGGGATTGTGGAGAGGAAGAGCAATTCTTTTTTAAAAAAAATAAATATTGGAATTTCTGACCTTAACAACCCTTGGTTGTCCCCTGAGGACATGGGGTATTTCCTGCTGACCATTGCGGGGGTGGAAAAATGAATTTTCCTTCAACCCTTCTAAGTCCTCCTGGCTGGACTAATAATCAAATTTATATGAGACTGATTAACAGGAGAAAATGACCACATTTATGACATATGTACGTACGGGGCTGCCATAACAATATGAGCCCTGAGGACAGATGAGCTGGTTATGGCTTAGATGCCAACTGGAGCTACGGAGAAAGGGGGAGACGCCTTGTGGTTTTGGACTTCCAAGGGGAGGAAGGAAACTCTTAAGGAGATAGAAAAGCAACTGTTTGGTAAACAAATGTTTGCTGCTCCATTTTTAACAATGGGACACAGAGAGGGCTTTGATCAAACTGACCCTGCCAGGTTTCTCTCTCTTTGTGACACAGTAGATATTATTAAACCACAGTTATCTATAAGGATAGCTCCCTTCCCAGAGCAGGCCCTCTGTCTAAATTCTTTTAGGCAGTTAGGGGGAAGGTCAATGTTTCTTTTCCTGAGTCTTTCATTTCTTAAAAATAACCAGCTTAAAATAATTAATGTCCCAAAAGGCATATTTTGGGATGGCAAACTCTGTTTCCCCTCGATATGAACGGCTAAGATACCTCCCTCCTTCTATATTTGGGGGATCCCCTCTACTCCAGGGTGTTTTCATACTGCTCTACCCCACCCCCACCCCTCATTCCTGACCTTTCTTTTCCCATCCCTCACCCTGCTGGTAGACAGGACAGGGTCTCAAGGTCTGGGTGGTTCTCACTAAATGCTATTATTGGCGAATGTTAAAATGTAGGCACAGTATTTTGCAGACACAGCTATAACTGGATGAGCTTGACCCGAACCCAAGGAAAGTTGTTTAGCCAACGGCAAAGAAGAAATCAACATGTAACTCACCAAGTAGTGTAATGGCTAAGCCTCCCTTCAGGAGACGAGGCTTTGGGTGTGAATCCCATGTCCTTTCCTTGTGGCATGTAAATACAAACGACCCAGCAACAACCACCTCTCATTCTTGACTAGAGCACCCCAAGCGGCGAACCCCTTGCATTCAATAGCACTCTCACCAGAGTGTCCTTTGAAAACCCAGATTCCTCAATGATGCTGAAAAGTTGACCTTCTTCCTTCTTTTACTTTCTCTTTCCAGGTCAGGTTCAGAAATACCACTGTCTCCACGAGAGGCATTTCACGAAGTTTCCCTGAAAACCAGCATCAGGTGAACGCTTTCCGTGAAGGTACCAACGGTAACGATTTCTGGCTCTGTGGGCCCAAAAATCTGTGTCGCGACTTCTGGCCTCTTCCCGTGTGGCGTGGAGCTTGGAGGCTGCAAAGACAGTGCGGAAAAGCGTGGGTATGGCTGTGTGCTAATAAACATGATTGGTGGACACTGGCGTTTACACTTCGTACAACTTCCGTGTCGATAAAGATTCTCCTTTTGCTAATCTTTCAACATGTGCAATGTGCAGTGCTTTCGTAGTTTGCAAGCTTTCCGCATACAGGTGGTGGCTGGATTTGACCCAGAAAGTATGGTTTTCCAAACCCTCCCCTTAATATTGTCATAACCCTGTGTGGTGCCTGGTAAGGAGCAGAAGAGTCAGAAGACTCATTTCGTAAGTTATATAAATGTCTAACCACCGTGCTGTTCACCTGCAACTTTCATAAAATAATACTCAATGTCAACTGTAATTGAAAAATAGGAAAAAATATTTAAAAAAGGATAAAAATCCCCCTTTGCTATGAATCCTGGCGCTCACTTCGTCTGTATGTGAACAACGCAGCAGGCTGACTTTTAAAATAACAGTAAAAACAATTCACACCAACAAGAGGAATGTCAGTAGAACCAGTAAACCTGGATTGGAGACCTAAGTCAGACCCATGTAACGAGCACCTTCAATGTGTCGGAAAAGAAACCACACCGGTGTGACATGACATGGTAGCAGTCATTCCTGTCTTGCTGAATGTCGTGCATATGTGAGCAGAAAACGCGAAGGATGGAAAAGAGAGAGACTCTCTGTGTTGTGCACTATTTCCCACAAGTACAGATCATTTGGAAGGGAGCTTCTGTGGCTGGGATTCGTTTTTTTGGTCCTCCAATGAGAAGACATTACTTGCAAGCATTGCAACAAATGCATGCAGGAAAAGGGGTTTCGCCATGTTTGCTCTCCCCCATGCTGCCTTTTTTTTTTTTTTTTTAATAAAACAAAAATGGTACAGCGGTATCATTTGATTCTCAGTCCCTGCTGTACTTACCATCACGGTCTGCACTAAATCTTCAGTTCAAAAGTTGCTATCCACGCAGAAAGGACAACTTGAATGCACCAGATTTGCCTTAGAGTTTTCTCCGGCTCACTTGGCCCTTGGCGTCCAAAGCAGTTCCAGTCTGCAAGTATCTTCCTACGGACCATCGACGGGCAGTCGGTTTGAGTACGATTCCGATGGAACAGTTGACTTGAAAATGTGTGATGGCCAATTCTCTTTCTACGTTACTTTTGTTTTAAGTTATTTAATGTTTCTTTTTTTTTTTTAATTACTTGAACATTTTTCTTCATTATCCCTTTATCTTTTGGCTGAAAAAAAAACTATGTCCCATCCAACCATCGGCTTTGCTGGCTATTTTACACACATACACATCTCTAACTACTGCTCCAAAAAGTGTGGTGACCTGCGCCCTCTCTATGGAATCTATGGGGCACTAAGCAAACCCATCTTTCCAGAAACAGAAGGTTAATTATGCCCAATGCGACGCTGACGGAGACAGAAGTAGTACCAGGGTCTTCAGTTTCTCCTGCGGAATGTTTTGTCTGCACAATGAAACTGAGACAGACAGTGCCTTTCTTTGTGTGTAGTACAGCGTGTCATATAGTAAATAATAAATGCAAAATCTCCTTGTACTATAGCCCTACCCTGCTTAACAAAAATAACCCTTGTTTAAATAAATGACTTCAGTGTTTAAGGCCCAATGTACGTATGGGAGAGGTTTCTTCCATTCTGGTCTCTAGATATTTTGTTGTTGTTGTTTTTAAGAATGAAATGGGAGGCAGAAATGCATAAATCCAGAACGGGAAACCCCATGACATCAAAGTGGAGATAAAACTTTTGAAAATGGAATTCTTCACATAATCCTGCATTACTTTAGTTTCCGGAGGAAAAGCTGTAAAGTGCTTTCCTTATTCTTTCTGTAGTCTTGAAAGCGAAACTTCTCCTAAATGATACCAAACAGTGACTTTAAAAGTTTTTGTTTGTTTGTTTGTTTGAAATCGTTCTAACTGGTTGAAGCTTGCCTTGATGCCCGGACCAAATGAAGGCTGACTTAATGGCCAGATCAAATTGGATGTTTGATTTCAAGGTCTACCAAAACAAATTGAGTGTATTTTCCATTCAGGTGACTGAAGACCTATTAGAACAGCCAATCCACCTCTTAAAACAAAACAAACCAAAACTTAATTTCAACTTTGTGTTCCCTCTGACATACCCTGGAACAGAATCCACTCTCTTTGGTTTCAAGATTTTTTAGTACCGACAATATCTTTCATGGAAACATTTCTTTTGCCTATTATGGATTTGTTTGGGGATAAAAACACTTGAGTGTTTCAACACAAGCTTTCGCAGGAAGACTTGTTGAGTATGGGATGGGAATATCAGATGATGTAACTTTCCTTCTCATTTTCTCAATGAAAAAAAAGAAAACCAAGGGAAGACACTCTTCCAAATAGTTATATTCAGTTATATGTCTATGTATCTCAACAGGAAACGGTCCCCACTAAAGTTCAAAAGGCAATGTGACTTACCCTGGTCAGATTTGCAAACCTTCAAATGAGGCTGGGTTCCTGGAGGCTACTCAGGTTAACGGACCATTTTCCTTCCATCGTTTCTCTCTGTGTCCTTGGATTTGCACTGCTTTGAAAAAGTGTCAGACAGATTCTCAGGGCAGATACAGTTGCCTCCACACAAATGGTAACAACCAAAGCAGATTGGGGATATCTAGTTGTTAACAACTGACACGTACCCACCTTCGCTGGAGGGCACTTCTCAAATTGAACGGCTAGGACGCCTGCCATCTGCAAAAAGGGACACAACGTTACCACCATAAAGGAGCTCGTTTTTTCCAAGTTGTTGGTCCCCGGCCTTCACATTTGGGAAGCCATCAAAATAGGCTGCGATAGATTCTTCTGGTGGAAAATGCTATTGCAGAAAACTTACCCACACCCCGAAATAAACATATACACTGCGTGTGAGACACCCACGCTTAACACAAGCAATTTAGCACCAGAAGCTCACTGACTTTATCACGATGCAAACCCATAATTCACTGGGATTCTACGGTGTGGTGGAGCTATAGCAAAGTGTTCTTGAGCACATTTATATATATATATACATAGTATCTTAACTGTAACTCTGATTTTTATCCCCAGTGAAATTGTTACCCATGCCAGTTGAATCACACAGTTAGAGGACGACACAGTTAAAGAAATCGCAAACTTGCCATTAAAACCAGCAGAAGGATCTCTGATGTCAGTTATTTGCCTCCTAGAAATATCCCCAGTTGAAAAGCTGCTGAGGGCTTTGCACAGCTTTTTTTTTTTTTTTTTTTTTTAATGTCACATTATTTTCATAAATGTTTTTAAAACACCAAACTTGACCGACAAAACCTTTCCACTGCCGCTCTTTGAAAGTAAATATGGATGACCTTGTGGGAGTGAAGCTTTGCAATCTGCATAACAACCGTTGTTGTAGTCTCATGAAAACTTCCTGCGTTTTAACCTCCCTGTGACTAAATCTAAGAGATCAAATTGAGCACATTTCTTTAGTTAAGTTCCCAAATTGTTCCCTGCCCGCATGTTCCCCTCATAAAATAAAATATTCATCCATTGCAGATTTCAAATTCCATAACTGTATTACTTTGACTCATATGTCTATTTCAATCAGAAAACAACAAAAAAAGGCAGGAGATATTGTACGAACGGAATCTGATACAAGGTTTGACAAAAACCAACTGAAATTTTCTGTCACCCTTGTTTGTCCCTTGGAAGTGTGATGTAGATATTGAAATTCCGGTTGACAAAACAAACCTCCATAATGTCACAGAAGAATGGAGCTGTTAATTCCATACCTTTTAATTATAGTTTCATTTGTCATTGTCTTATGATTAACAAAAGTTTGCCAACCCTGGATTATAACAGACAGATGCAGAAGAGTCTGTTGATGACTGCAGCTCCCCTGAAT
Source organism: Rhinolophus sinicus (assembly GCF_057876585.1). Classification (NCBI taxonomy): domain Eukaryota; kingdom Metazoa; phylum Chordata; class Mammalia; order Chiroptera; family Rhinolophidae; genus Rhinolophus; species Rhinolophus sinicus. The sequence goes on along the minus strand of NC_142518.1, from coordinate 2,825,420 downwards.
GAGCTCAACTGTAATTGGGCCGGATTCTCGCCCCCTCCCCCACTGGAGAGCTGCAGGTCAGATTTCTCTGCCATCTTCTCTTGGGTCACTGGGGTAATGGCTGTTGCTGGAATCTTCACTACCCAGGGAGCTTTTGGGCCCTGAGAACAATTATTCCATGCAAACATGATCGTTAAGAAGAACCAATAAAATCTAAAAATGACAGGAAGATGTTATCTCCTGCATTTAAGTGTGGATGCAACCAAATTTAATCTCTGTCTCCTAAACTCATTAATCATATTGCATGCCTCAGTTTCTCTTTCGCCCATCCCATCCTCACCCCCACCCTCGAATCATAAGAAGTTGATCCCATTTCCTTTGGAGAAGTGGGTCTCAGAAGAGGATGGACAGTGACCAATAGGGAATTGCATTATAACCACATTTGCATTTTTAATCTAAATCGAAATTTGCATTTAAACATGGTGGGTTTGGGGGAGTTTCGTTGTGCAGAGTTATTAACTTTTAAAATATCTTAAGAGATTGGTAGATTCTTTCGTATATACCAACAAAAGAAAAGGAACAATAGACTCTGTTTAACTCTTCTACTAATTGGAATACTTGATACATCAGTTAATTAATTTGAATTCTTGAAGGTCATACAAGATGACCAAGGACTCATTCATGTGCCACCTCCTAATTCTCCCTGGGTTTTACTGTCCTGTTCACACTAGTGTGTGATTGCTGATGGCTCACTTTTCAGTCATCTTGAAATGTGGGTGTTAGATGCAGCCTCCATAAACTATTAATTATATAATCTCAAAATTAAATACGTTATTTAAAAAGGTAATAAATGTTGGAAACCCATCACTGACCAGTGATTTTACTACCTTTTGCTATTATCTGTTCTCCTAGGTGACTGGAGTCCACTGTATTTTCATGGTGGAAATCCTATAGTGTCATAGGACGATTTTCCTAGGACATTTTCCAGTTTCCATGTTCTGGGTCACATTCATACAGGATATTAGTCCAAGTCTTTTGCTGTCTCTGTGTGTGGGGGGAAGGAGCATAAGCAATGTGTTACCATCAATTTCCTCTGCCCTCCAGGTTCCAGAGGGGCCACGTACAGGCTGAGGTTGATAATTCCTGGTGCATCCTGAGCTTATGGAAGGCAAATATTTTGCAATGAGCAGCCAGCAAGCCTGCCCATTGTCTCGTGGGGAGGAAATACTAGTCTACCTTCCAAGGCGGTGGGTGGTTCAAACATTCTTGAAAAGATCGTGCAAGACCAACGGAGAGCCAGTGCCTCTCAAAAGTCACCCAGGACAAGAGAGAACGGTGGAGACTGTCACACAACTGACATCAGCTGATGAGCCTTTAGGCTGACAATGAACCCAAGGCACGCTACGGATTTTGCAAAGCAAAAGATGCAAGTCAAGAAAATCAAGGGGTGGCCAGTTAGCTCAGTTGGTCAGAGCTTGGTGGTGATAACAAGGTTGCCGGTTCAATCCCTGCATGGGCCACTGTGAGCTGCACCCTCAAAAAAAAAAAAAAAAAAGAGAGAGAAAAAAAAAGAAAATCAATGCTGCCTTCCCTTTGTTAGCGCCATCAGTGATACCAGCTCTTGGTGACTGCTCTGAGCGGGAGCCAAACGTGGAAACGGACTACTTTTCATCTGCCTCCTGCCTGTCCTGCCAACTGAAAGATGAAAGAGAGGACTGGTTGAGATGCTGAGTGCTACAAATGCGAGGCCAGATTCGAAAGGACAGCAGAAGCCGAGACTGGAAGGGGTTTGAGTCATGCGTGTTCATCGTTTTCTAAAACAGGTGTAAGAGTGGGACTCATGGCTTTTGTGATTCTCTAGTCCTTCCCCGGTGAAAAGGCCGTGACCTCTTAGACACAGAGAGAGATCAGAAATGGGGCACGAATCGTAGTAGCTAGCAGGTTGGCTATTTTCTTTAAGGCTCCACCATATGCAAATAGTTAGCTAGTATTAATTTTATTGGCAAACTTAAGCTGTGGCTACAAGGTTAAATGTTTTCGTGGAGTCTGTATGAGATTGCATTACTGAGTGGTATTTACGGTATTGGTATTTACTCACACCAGCTAGATCTGGATGTGGAAAACAATTTAAGAGGAAAAATAAGTCATGATTCTGCTCTCTCTCAGTCTCTCTCTCTCCCTCCCTCTCTCTCTCTTCCTCCTTCTTTCTTTCTTTCTTTTGTTTTACTGTAACAATAGTAGTAAGTAGATTTAAAATACCTAGACAACCATAACGACAAAAGAACGAAACGAAACGAAACACCTTTAAATTGCAAATAAAGTCCAAGGAGAGCATGGTGCTTCGAAGGCTGGCAACATCAAGACACGCACAGAGGAAAGGTTATTTCTCTAGGAATTCTCTGAGAGGCTGCTTTAGCTTCTAGGCCAATGCCGGCTGTTTGACTTCAATGAAATATGAAAGTATGTCATCCATTAAGAGAAAGGTGGCTTGGAAGAAACCAGATGGTTGAGGAATGAGCCATCGGAGAGACCACAGCTCTGCGCTCTGAGAAGGCAGGCATGGGACGGACCCACCATCCCCGGGAAGACCAGTTTCTACACCCCAGCAAGAATGGCAGTGGCATTTCTACCCTCTGATTTCAAGTGCCAACCCAGAGATGAGCCAGAGGCGTGAGTTGCAAGTGGCTGCAGCGTTGTTTTGCACCCTTTCTCTTGCTACGGAACAGACTCATAAACGGGAACTGTCTCCAAGCAAACCATCCTGCAGCGTTCGAATTGCCCTCCCGAAGTGCTGGGGAGCCAGCCAGGTGGGGATAACCAGTGGGTATCAGAGTCTCAGGTCATTCATCTTGTTTGAAGCTGCAGCCATATATATATATAAATAAATAAACACGTACTTTCAAAAGGTCTTAAACATCATGAAATCTTTTAACATAAGATTGTGTACATTGACATAATTGATGCTTTCAGCACATAAAAAAAAACCAAACCCCACAGTAATTGTTTATGGCTGAAAGTATCTCAGCTTAGGGTCCCTGGACACATGTCCCCCCACCCCCACCCTCCTAGCTCTCCTCTTCTCTCCTACCCTTGCAGGCGGGGAGGGTGGCGCAGGGGCCTGCAGACGGGCCCTGTGGGGGTGCTCCTGGAAGGGGCAGTCCCAGGAGTCCATCCACACATATGGACGGGTCTGAGGGAGGCCGAGGTCTGAGGGCTCAGGCCATGAAGGGGTTCTCAAGGCGAAGGTGGGGTGCAGCCTGAGGGTCCCCTGAGGACCGGGAGAACTTGGGGAGGTATGTGATCCTGGCCTCCTGATGCCCAGTCACGTGCAGGGGAAAACTGTGTGTGTGTGTGTGTGTGTGGGAGAGAGAGAGAGACAGAGACAGAGACAGAGAGACAGAGAGAGAGAGACAGAGAGAGAGGCAAAATGAGATAAAGAGATAGGGAGAAAGGAATTGTTTTTTTCTCACTATTAGGAAACACTCGAAATGATAATTTTTAGAAAATGATGCATAAATAATTTTATTTCCTTTAAATTGGCCGACTTGGAATACATATTCCTTTGTGGTCTTGGAACCCACGTGCTTCCACTAAGCACACTGATCCCCGATTGCAGTGGAAGAGGGCTTGTTTACAGTCACCGTCAGGGCTCCAGGACAGATAGCTTAATTATGTTCGTTACGTGCCTTGGGAATGGCCGTGCAGCTGGCATGGGGAGTGTGTTTATGTGGGGACGTCCCTTTTCCCATCATTAACAAAAGCCGTGTCACGTCATCCCACAGCAGAAGGCTGATGACCTAAAGCCTGGATTAGGTCACATTTGCCAGTGCCTTCGTCGTGTGGTCTGCCCAAGGTGGGACCCCCCCACACACACACTGACGCGATATAAGTGGGAAGACAGGGTAACATCCACCCTCCCCAGGAAATATCCATTGGCTTTTGGGGGTCATTTGCCCGATGTATGAAATGAAAGTGAACTGAGGATGAAACAAAATTCAACTTTCGTTCTCTCAAAAATAACTAACATTTTTAAAGTGACGCCTGAGGGGATACCTACAAATGGTCAGGGGACAAGATAAACACACACACACACACACATACACACTATGTGCCCCTGGAAGTAGGTGGATTAACTGTTGTCAGATGGTCAAGATGCTTTGACAGCACAGGAGGTAGAGGGACGGATTTTCTGAGTAAGGATTTGGGGGAGGCGGGTGGCTACGTGAAGGAATTCTAAGTCGGTCGGTATTGAATCCTATTTCCAAGCAGGTCATGCCCTGCTCCCCACAGAGCTGACCCGACAGAGGGTAGATTTGCTAATCATTCGCTGATGTGATAACTGTAAAAAGATCAAGGCTCTTGGTGCCCGCCAAACCATTCTCAGCCAGAGTGAAGAAAATCTATTTTGCCTGATGCTCGCATCAGAGATTTGGTTGTCAAGTTCCGCCTGTCCCACTAATTAGATACCTTTTGGCAGGCTTTCCGAGCCCATGACGTCCTGCTTCGTCTGGTTCATTCATCGCTGGTGTGTCTGAAAGGGCTGTAGCCACCATTCTGCAAACTGTAAAATATTCGGATAGTGGTTTGACTTGGCCAACATTCCTTTAGCTTTGTGTTTGCTACAGATTCCTTACAGGCAGCCATGGCTATATCCACCCATGTGTGTGTCTCTGCACACCTCTGCACTTACGTACCACTAGCAATCTGTCACACAGCAAGAAATTGCACAGGCATACATTAGGTGTCCCACAGCTGCTGGGGACAGGATCCTGAGCTCAGCTTAGCCGAGTCCTCTGCTCCAGGGTTTCAGAGGCTGCAATGCAGGTATCGGCTGGGGTTGGGGTCTCATCAGAAAACTCAACTGGGGAAGAAGCCCCTTCCGAGATCACACGGTTATTGGTGGTATTCAGTTTCTCACAGGCTGTCGGACTAAGGACTTCGGTTCCATGCTGGGTACTGGCCAAATGGAACCGTCAGTTTCTTCACATGACGGGTTCATCTGTTCTCTATGTAATTTTGGACAGGACTATTCCAAGAAAATATCACTGTATTATGTAGTGTACCAATTCCTTGTCACAGATGTGAATGCCCACTCTAAACAAATCTGAAATAATTATTTTAGAAAGGAGTTCCCAAATGAAACTTGAGTTCCAAAGGATAAAGAGAGCAATTATCCTAATAATATTTCGGCAGCCCTAATTTATTTAAACTAAAATTATACACCATGTTGCGTTCAGCAGAGATAGTCTATTTCCCCATTAAGAAGAGGAAGGCCTGGTTGCTCTATGCCAATCAACAAAACACACCCATTCCACTTCTTATTTTATCCCCCCCCAATACTGAACTTCTTTCTTTTAAAATATAGATTATTTGAAATACAAAGCATGAAAGTAGTGAGAGAGGTAGTATACATATAATACATAGCCCTCCCTATATGTTATATAAAATTATAAACTATAAATACATGTGTAAATATATGTGCATATTTTATATAACTTATGTATTATATATAACCCCTCTCTGTTATATACATATATAGATATAGATATAGATACACATATATATGTGTGTTTTAATGTTACATATTTTATATATGTAGACATTTTAATTTTGAAGGGTAATATGTGTTGTTATTTGTCAAAGGGATATAGACATCGTGAAATATCTTCACAAAACATCTGAGGCAGTAGCAGTGGGAACGTTGCTGCCAAAGTGTCATTTAACAGAGAACTCTACCTCTTTGGGGCCACTTATTTTGGATTTCAATATCCTTGGTTTTCAAACAAAAGCATTCGTTAATGGCTTTCTCATTCCCAAATGAATGTAGTGAAATTCAGGGGCTTGAATGCTTTTCCAAAATCAGGGCCATTTAAAAGTCATTTAGGCTAATCATGCCCAGCGATAAAATAATAACCAGGGAGAGACTTTGAAATAATCTGATGGAAATCCACACAGAGCATATCTCTGTACACTGTGTGCATGTCCATAATTAATGGTGTTTTATGGGTTTAAAATAACAGAGTCAAAGGGACAAAGGCTTAAGAGAGACCAGGAGCAGACTCTCGCCCACAAGGATTTCATCATTCCCATTTCTCAGATGCAAAAATTTAAATAAGGCAATGCACAACCTTCTGACTGGAAAATAAAAACTTTAACGATTTCCTTAAAATTTGTCAGTCTTATAGAATCATTACCTGCAAAACCGATGGGGATAGGTAAGACCATCTCTGTGTGTATTCCAACTAAGTTTCTGTAACTAAATTAACATGTTAAGAAAAGGTACTTGTATGAAACTAGTATGAGAAAGTCTCATTGCAGTGACTGACATTCATTTTGAAATTCGTGATAATTCAACGTCAGCTGGTCTGAAGGTTACTTTGTATCATTGAAAGGACAACTGTCATCTAGCAATTGTGGAATATATAATACGACAGCATGAAATAGCTAAACCTTAAGAGAGTAAATATTTTTAAAGTCTCCGGCATATTTCCTTTCATGTATGTATCATCTATAATTTAAAGGCTATTTTTTTATCTATTCTTTCTCAAATTTATTAAAATTCGTGCCCTAAACTGGTCTCACTATTTGTGACCACCCGAAGCATTTACCATCAAAATTTTGCAAGTATTTTTCCAAGAATGTGTCTACAGTGGTAAATGAAAGCAAAAAATAAGTAGACACATGGAAATACAGTGGGACAGTCATTCTGATAAGCAAAGCCATTGATTAAAAATATCTCAGAAATAGCTAGGTGAAGGCACAGACCATGTTTTATCTGTCCACCCTCGGTATTTTAAAGAGGTCTTGGATAAGCCACAGTTCTCAGATTTATGTTTAGTAAATAAATGAATAAAAAGAATGATCTTCAAGCTTCTTAAGAACAACCCTACCTCATCGAACCCCCTCTGGATTTCCTGTATCTATTTCCCCCCCTTCCCTGTACCACAAAAGTCATGGTTTCAATTTTGTCATCAGTATCCCACTCAGGAATCTCTGAAACATTTAGTTGAAGACTGTTAATAATCTATTGATTCCCAAATGCAGTGGTGTTCCCTCATCCTCTTTCACACAGAAAGTCTCCTTCAACCCTTCACACAGTTGACTCCTGCCCACGCCCATTTGAATTGAAACTCCCTCGAATGTCATACCACTCAACGTTGGTTCCTCCAAAGATGTGTCCCCCCTTGTAAGTTAACACTTTCTCTTATAAGACCAGAATTTGAAGACTCATATGCATGGGGTTTGCTCTCAGATCTACTGTTCCTCCTCTAAGTTTCCCACTGAGGTCAACCACCGTTCTTCTAGGCACCATTTTCATTTTTTGATCCATCGGCATCTCAAGCCATTGTCTCCACTTTTCCTCCCACACAAGTTCCTTTGGTTCGGTGCACTGTCATTCATCTTACCCTTCCCATCAAGGCGATCTTCTCGTTTCTCTCTGTTTCAGGGTCCCATCCTATTTGTAACCAACTCTTACCATTTCAACTCTTGGAACGATTTATGCCACCCGCCTCCTGGTTTATGTTTTCACCGTCACCACCTTCGTTTGGGAATGTTGCAACAGCTCCCCAGCTGTGCTAGAATGCCCCTGCTACAAGCCATCCTTTGAAATGCTTCCGAGTAAGGTCACTGAAGGTTTACCTGTGCCTCTGTCCCATGCTAATAATGCCAGCGCTGATTCCCATCAAGGGATGTTCGTGACCCTCCGTAATTTGGTCTGATCTGTGACTCCTCATTCCTCTCCACAGATGCTATGAATCTACCATCAACCCACCATCATGACGAGGTCCAGGGTCTAAGTGAAGGACTTCCTATAAAAGCCTCACTTAGCAAGCTGCCCTCAAAAATGCAGGTTCCTGGAACTAACTCAAGACCTACTAGTTACGAGTCCTGGTGTTGAGTTCCAAAGCATGGCTGTTTTGAGAAGCTAACTGGGTGACTCTTACACACCTTGAATGTTCAGAATCTCTGCTGACTCCACATCAGTTTCACTTGAAATGACATCCCACGTCTGCTCTCCAATTCCCCAGGAAACCTTGTTTATCAATGATGGATTTTCTCATATCCCTACAGGAAGCATGCTATGCCTCCCATATGTTTCTAAGGTGGCATGTGCCATATATTACCTTGGATTTGAGGAGTTGAAGGCCCTGAGTACTCACCTTATTAGATTTCAAGCACCTTGTATAATATACATATTTATATCTCCAATAGTGTAGGGTAATTAATCCAATAGTATAATATATATTACTTCTGCATCAACAGTGATTCTTCTTAATCATAGTCCTGTTTGGTTTTAACCATTGTATTAGTTGAGCCAGTATGAGTCAGTATGGCCTGATAGCCTCACGGGTCTAGCCAATATCATATTTAGGGCTGATTGCGTCAGCCCCACAGGAACAGGGATATTATATCGGAATGTAGTTGACGGAGACAGTAAGATGGAATCATCTCTGAGCAATGGTACAGTATAGATTATTTCTCAGGTTGCTTCCAGTTATCTTGTCTCAAACCCAGATCATATAACAGTGCGTCCTTTTCTATGCCCTAGTGTTTTATATCCTTTCGTGACACGTTTCCCTATTTTGCCTTACTCTGTAAATTAGACTTGAAATGAAAGCCTGAAGAGTTCTACCCTCACCTTTCTCAAGAATCCTGGATTTAAAACTTTGTAACTCCATTCATTGTGTTACAATGTGCTCTCCCCATGGTTAGGAAATGGTGTGTTTCATTCTCTCTCCTCTTGTGTGATTAGGATTAGGGGCCATTATACTTTCGCTCTTTCTTAATTACTCTGCTTACGTATTTTGTTCAAAGTCCTCATAAGATCTTTCAGACAGAAATGAAGATGTGTTTACTGCCCTCTTCCTGGTGACATGTCTCAGAGAAATGATCTGCTAGTCAACCAACCTACCCACACACTAAAACAAACATTAAGATTTTTTTTAAATTTATTGGGGTGACAATTGTTAGTAAAGTTACATAGATTTCAGGTGTATAATTCTGTATTACATCATCTATAAATCCCATTGTGTGTTCACCACCCAGAGTCAGTTCTCCTTCCATCACCATATATTTGATCCCCCTTACCCTCATCTCCTCACCCCCCCCTTACTCTCTGGTAACCACTAAACTATTATCTGTGTCTAAGAGTTTTTGTTTCTCATTTGTTTGGACAAACATTAAGATTTGACCCATGAATCCAAATGCTCCCTCCCAAATCACTTGTTTATGCTGCCCTAATGTATTTAGAAATGACCTCTTGTAACCTTACCAATTGATTTCTCCTTTCTCTCTCTCTCTCTCTCTCTCTCTCTCTCTCTCTCTCTCTCTCTCTCTCTCTCTCTTTCTCTCTCTCTCTCTCTCCTTTATTTCTCTAGGACATCCATCCTTGCAACAGTCTCAGAAGGTATTTCCTTTGCTTTCAGTCTTGTCCCCCTCCAATTCGTTCTCCATATTGCCACCAGACTGATGGTCCTCAGATAAATTAGATTATACCTCCCCTACCACATGCTGAAAATATATTATTGGCTCCCTGCTGCCTATTGAATATATTCCACCTTTCAGCATGACGTTCAAGATCCTTCACAGACAGGCCTCAGAATACCATGTTCTTTACGCTCTTGTTGAATCTCTCTTCTTTTTAATCTATGCCCTGCTCATACGAAACCCTCGGTATGTCAAACCCCCATATGAGGGTTGTAGCTGTTACGCCTGTACGCAGGCAGTTCCCATGACTTTTTTTATCAACTTCTGCCCCTGATCAATGTCTACTTACCATCCCTTCTCTGAAGACCCCTCCTTTATCATTTCTGCCTCCTTGGAGCCTTATGAATTCATATATCACACGATCATTTCACACCTTCTTATAATCATATTTTTCTTTTGCTGTTGGCACCCTTATGCATTAGACTTTATGCTTCTTCAAAAAAATGAATGGATGTGTCTTCCTCCCAAATGCGTTTTCAGTGTTTAGGATTATGCCTGTGTTCAAAATATACTTGATGAATTTATAAATCAATCAATTAATTAATACATTCTTGGCAAAGCCAATGACGTTCTGGCTTGCTATAAGTTATTGTGTTTAAGTTGAGGCTGTGCTTTTAAATTCTACTTGGAGAAATATATATGTCTAGGTCTACGTGGTTTTGTACCTATGTCGATGTATGCCACTGATTTGGGGGAGAAGCAATATTTATGGACAATAGTGTTATGTCAGTGAATCTTAAATATCCAATAATAGAAGTAAATCTGTATTTTCTTCTATTATTGGATATATATGTATATGTATATATGTATATTTGCACACACCTTTTCAGTAAAGGGTTTTTTATACATATTGTCTTCATTAATCATTCCAAGAAACCGTCATGAGAGCAATTAACTGTCACTCTTTAACCGACCTATTCCCTAGAATTCGCAGAACATAACAGACTTGCCAACAGAGCAGCAAGGACAAATACTGGATGTGAAACAAAATCCCCTGACTCGGTATCCATCACCTTACCCGTTCTTATCCATGCTCCCCAAGATTCCTTCTCTTAAAACGTGTGGGAAGTCCCTCACGATGCCATCACACCGAATAATGACAGCAGGTCGGCTGCCCAAGTTAGCTTCCTGAACGCAGAAGCAATTGTGAGGGTGTCCTATGGTGGTCCCATTACCTTTCTTCCATCCACAAATACATCCAGAGGCCCGTGAAGTCATTTTAAGAAAAGGAAACATTAGTTTTAGAGCTTCTTGCCTGCCACGTCCTGTACTCACTCACTTCATATCACAACGATACTGTGATTACTTTTATCCCGTTCGTCTTCCAGATGCGGAAAGGGAGACAGAGCATTTCAATCCACACCTAAGGTCATATGCAATTGGAACTCATGCAATCTAGTTTTAGCACCTGTGCTCATATTGCCACACGTGATACCGGGTTCCCTGATGTATCAACTGAGGACCTCAGGCATTGCCCATGTAACGCCTACTCTCTCGAACCCAACGATAAATACCAACCACGTCATATGACCAAAGTGGATATTGGTTGGAAAACATCAACTCCTGGATCCCCAAAGTCAAGGGGGATATTTAAAAACCACTGGCCGATCCTAACAACACCAGCCATATCGTATTGATCAAAACCATTACCGTGTAAGACAAGAAACAAACAAAAACCATCAACCTATCACCCGGACGGGAGAATCTTGTCCTTTACAGATCTTTATTCTAATTATGCTATTCCCCGCCCCCATGGATATACTGCTCCCTGGTATAAAATCACAGCACCACCTGGGAAGAGTAACACATTTGTCAGCCCGACCACGGGGAATAGCTCCCCAGTGCTGGCCCTGTTGGGGAGCGTGACCTCAAAGAGTTAAAGACGTTTGCAAATACTGCAGCGTGTTGTGTGTGCAGGGTTTCTGCAGAGTGCAGACACATGCAGGGCGAGCTTCCCTGCACGCCTCTGGCATGGTGGCTCCGTGTGGGGTGCTCACCTGTTTCACCACCGGGGCACCCACCGGGGAATCTCTAGGTTACAGCTGGTTTGCACTGGGATTAGCTGCTCTTTGCATCGGCTTGTAGCTGTGGATGTGGTTTCTGTAGTGATGGGGCCGAATGCGGACATCTATTGGCTGCTGTCTTCCTGAATTTCATTCAGTTTGGTCCAATAGCAGAGGGGGGAGCAGCGAGTCTTAGGACCACTCTCTTCAATCTCTCCTTTACTTGCAGACCCGTCTCTCCCTTCCCGGCCTTAGCACAGAGCTCTTATTCAGACCTAGCTCTGCCTGTCCTGTTCCCTCTGTGCGAGCCTAAGACGATCTACAACAGAAACCACGAATTTCCTCCAAAAGGCGGTGTGGCGGGATCCTCACATTCCCTTGGAGGAGCGAATCTAGTTGGGATTGCAGAAAGCCAAGACGCCTGCTCTCAAGACATCCTGCCAAATCGCACCCTCGTCAGGGTCTCCTAGAGAAACCTGGATGCATAAAAAGAACACTCAGCTGGTGCAGTTTTTCCGCGGCGAAGGTAGGTGCTGTGTTAACATGTGTCTCTGGGTTATTTGTTTCTGAAGCCTTTCAAATATTTGAACTTGTATGAGCTGCCCAGCCAAAGATGACAAGGCTCGCTGCAAACGTTGACGCTTTACTTCATCAGACATTTCCCCCCCTTTTATTCTGAAAATCTGGACAGCACTTTCTCCCATCTGTCGCTCCATTTCTTAGGTGTGGGTGGGAAGGTGCACCTACGTAGATGGACGGCGTGTCTTGTGCAAGCTTCATGCATATCTCGACAGAAACATTTCATTTTTTTTCCTCCCCCTTTGGACTTAAAAAAAAAAAAAATGGGACCACTGGTGGTTTGGGAGCGTTTTGCTGCAATCAGCTATTTGAACGGTTCTAGGGCCGTGTGTGATGTGTTTACAGAGTAGCACTGTCTTACATACAAATAAACAGAAGAGTGTGGCGGGGAGAGGAGGGAAAAAATATATCTGCAGTACAGGGAGAGACGGAGCAAAGCGCCAGTTCTCTGCAAGCCAGGGCTGGAGATGGACAAGGCAGGACTTCTGGAAACTGTGAGCAACCCGGGGCTCCCCCCCCCCACCCCCCCACCCCCCCACCCCCCCACCCCCCCACCCCCCGCTTCTTCTGCTTTAAGGAAACTGTCCGCTCCCACTTCCTGGGGTGCTGCTTTTTTGGGGTTAACCAGAGAGGAAAAAGGAAAACAGGCTTGGCCGGGGTTGCATTAATCGACCCCCCCTTCCCCAGCTGGCCTGGGATAAGATGACGGCTTGTGTGATGCACGAATTAATACACGTGATTCATTAGGACGTCGCGGGGCTTTGGTGGGGAGCGACCCAGGCGCGCCGGAGACCCCGGGTGAAGACGAAATGACGGTAGCTTAGAGCTGTTTCTGCAAAGCTGGGGAGCGGGCTACCGCCCCCCCCCCCCCCCACCTTTCCCGTGCGTGTGGGTTAGCGGCGAGCCAGGCGGCGGAAGCGGGGTTAGCTGATGGTTTTCCTTCTTCGCGAGCCTTTTGGTCTGGCCTGGACCGTTCCGAGGGGCACGCAGCACGAGCTGCCCGCTTTCCTGGAGGACCACAAAGTTGGAAGCTGCGGGGACAGGCGTTGGGCGCCCTATCCGGGTCTCAGGGGATGCGGGCCTCCGCCGGCGCCCAAAGAGCCCGAGTCCCCGGAGCCGAGCCCGCCGGGCGCACCGCCGGCCAGTCCCCTGCCGTGGTGGGGGCTGGGGAGTCTGTTCCAATATGCGGACCACCCCATTGCTTTGGGCAACCTAACAAATAACACCCCCACCCCAAAGCTCTCCTCCGTCCCGCGCTTCTAATTACCTCCCCCCCACCCCAAACACACACACACACACACACACACACACACACCCGCTTTCCCGGGTCGATTTCCTCCCGGCCCCCCTTCCCGCGCGGCTTGGCTTGGCCCCCTCCCACCCCAGCGGGTAGAATTGAGAACCAGGAGCCCCCCAACCCGCAGCCTGCGGACGGGGGGCAATGGGGGTAGGCGAGGGGCTGCGAGACCAAGTTACCTGGAGTCCCGCCCCCTCCCCAAAGCCGCGGCCGAGGCGCCCCCGGCCTGCGCCAGCACTCGCGCGGCCTGAGCTGCGGAAGCGCGGGCGGGTGCGGGGGTGGGGGTGGGGTGGGAGGTGTCGCTGGGCTGCAGAGCATGCGGGGGTCGGGGCTGGCGGTGGGAGGAGAGGCCGAGGTCCCCTCCTGCGCCCCCACCCCGCGGCTCTTCCTTCCCCCTCCCGCTCTCCAGGACGCCAGCCGCCTCCCCGGGCGCACTCGCGTCCTCGTCTCCCGGACGCCCCTGTCCTCTCCGCCCCCGCCCCCGACCTGCCCGGACTCCTTCGCCCCTCGGAGAAGCGGTAAGAGGGGTTCCCTCCGCGGGGGTCTCGGGCAGGCCTCCGGGGTTTGCGCCCCCGGCTCGGGGCCCCGTGGGGCGCGCGGTCCTGGGCCCGGGAGCACCGTTCCGGCGCCTACTCGCCGCCAGACACAGCGCCCTTTCTTCCTGGAGCGGCGGGGGCGGCCGCCGGGGGTCCCTCCACCGCCCCCGTAGCCCTGTGGCCAGGCCGGGACCACCCTGGGAACGGATGTCCCGCCCGGAGGGACCCCGGAGGACGTCCTCTGCATCTCTCCTGTCCCTTTCGCGGCGGTTTTCTTTTTCTTTTTCTTTTTTTTCCCCTTCTGTTTTGGTTGCAGGTTTCCTTTTCTCTGACTCCGTCCTCTAAACCGAGTAGCAGGTGTGGGCCTCTCTTTATTTGTTTTCGGAGCCACTGGGCTGCTGTTTCGGGGCTGGCCGGGGAGGGGGGGTGCAGGTGGCAGCGTGGGGGGTCCAGGGGTGGCGGTGGGGTGGCCCCCGCCGTGCGCCCGGCTTGGAGCTTCAGCCCGCATGGGGTGCGCGCGTAATGACCGAAACCCAGTGCGTGGGCGAGTCTGGGGTGCGCGAGGACCGCCGATCCCAAGCTCTCCTTTGGACCCAACTTAAATTTGGGGGTGAGGTTTGATGAGTGGGGGTTATCCAAGTAATAAGCAGGTGCTGTCCTTGCGAGCTGAATCCACGAGGTGGTAGCATGGGGTCTTCTTGATTTGATTTGATTATTTTTTCCCCGTTTGGTCTTTTGGGGAGGGGGCAGACGGTTTAATGTGTTCATAGCCTATGCTTTTGAAGGGGATCCACTGGTGGCAGGGTTTCAACCTCATGAGCGCCTGGCGTCTAAGCGTTTTCTCACGGGACGTGGTGCGAGCCAGCTCCCTTCTCAGACTCAGAGCTTTCCATGATTTGAGGGGACGCAGAGGAGAAAACGAGAGGAAAAAAAAAGTTTGGGGGAGACCTACTTATCCTGATAAGGCAGAATTTCCAGGTTGTGTAGGCGTGCTGCAGGCACCGTGGAAGCGCATGCTTGAGAAATTGAGGGTCGGTACCTGCTTCAGCTGGCAATGCAGCGGCCAGGACGGATAGAAAAACCTGACTATCAGAACAAAGCCACATCAGCTGCTAAAAGAGAGCCTCTGTTTGGAGTACAGATGCTTCGTGTTTTCCTGGAGGATGGCAAAGCCCAGAAAAATGATCAGATTGCGCAGAAATCCGCATTTTTGGTGGGGGGCAGGCTCGGGGAGTGGAGAATTCTTTCATGCCTTTAGCTGGCTGTGGGAAGAGGTTGACAGTAATCCCGAAAATGTCAGGATAATTTTCCCCCTGTAGATGGAGCAGAAGGGTGGGGGTGGGGGTGGGCTCATGGCACCCACTTACATCCATCCCTGATTTCCAGGGGGGAAAAAAAGGGGGATTTAAAAAATGGATCCCCAAATTAAGAACAGAAGAATTTCACTGAGGCCTCTGCGAACATATATGTTTTTCAGATTACAAGTTCAATATTCTATTACCCAAGGCAGTGTAGTTGAATAGAGAGAGAGAGAGAGAGAGAGAGAGAGAGAGAGAGAGAGGCAGTTTCAAAGAGTGTCTTGACCTGTAAGAAAATAATCACGGCCAATTGTAGCAAGTGGAAAATTACTTGATCAGTTTTAAATCACTGCCTTCAAATGAGAGATTTTATTTTGTATTTTATTATTATTATTTTTTGAAAACCAGCATGAATTTGAGCAGGGACACAATAATTGGTTTTTCCTAGTTATGGCTGTGCATTGATGCCTCTTTTCAGGTGTTTTGACATATTTTTCTTGGGTGGAAGAATGGTCGCTGTCCTTTGTACCTTATTTCTATGTAAAATGAAGCTGAATGTGCACTGGCCCTACAGCCAGCACTCCAGCTAATTTTTACCCAGATCTAAACAGAAAAGATACTTGATAAGTGACTAAGGTGGAGAAAAGCGAGGATATCAATGGTATTATTATTATTGTTTTGACCTGGAGTGCAGACTAATGATAAGTGTATTGGTTTTGTGTTGTGGTGTTTTGTTTTGTTTTAATTTCTGAACCTGGCCTTTAAAATTTTTTTCCCTTTGCAGTAATTTGTGGAAAACTGGTCCTTGCACAATAAGCGTGCTCACTGACTACACATCACGTGACTTTCAGAATGTACAAGGGTCTCTTGAAGAACTCTTCAGAATCGAGTGATTCGATGCCTAGAGACTAGAGCACAGCACAAATCGTAAGGCCAGGACAGAGGACCCCCAATCTGTCACTGGGTTCTCACAAAAGTAAACGTGCCAGGGCCGGGGTGGATGCCCTTGGTTTCACGTGCTTCCATTTTCAATGGTACCCCATATTTTAAACCTTTGTGACGTGGTCGCATATGGTCAAAAATGCAACTTGTTCATGGACTTTATTTCATTCAATTGAAATGAGGATGTGAAAATATTTTAAAATCTTTCCTACCCTCCCTCTCACGCTCGGCTTATCTGCTTAAAAACACACGTAAGTTCCAGACTTGCTGAGAGCTGATTTTAGTTCTGTGAAAAGTCAAGTGTAAGGAACAGATTTTGAGTGTGGAAAGCAGATTGTAGTCTTTCTATATAATGTTTTCTACCCTTAACAATATGAGTTTGATTCCCAAATGGGAGAAGTCTGTTCAGGGTTTAGTTTAAATCAGTTGCTCTTTTTTCTTTTTTTTTTCTTGCTGGATACTGTATCTTTTCAGAAGAAGAACTTCATGGGTACTTCATTGAGTTAAAGAATTCTTACATTATGCCTTCTAGGTAGCACAAGCTCATGACTGAAACTTGTCGGCTACCAGTTTCAAATCAAATAGACAGCTTTTGCCCAGTCAAAGAGGGAAAGTGAGGATCTGGAAACAGAAGACCCCCCCAAAAAAAAGTGTGGGTCCAGTCAGTGAGGTCATGGGTCGTGTAGTGCGACCATTCATGGACCATTCACTCCATGAATATTTTCCAGTTTTGTCATTTTTCTCTAAACAACCTACATTTGGCCTTTCAAAGCCTCCACTGTTCTTTGCTCCGTGAATGGCAGGCTGGGACACTCTGCCTCATTTTTCTTGGGGTGGGGCAGAGTAACACAAATGAACAAGGCAGAAGAAAAAAGTGGTACCACCCAGAAGTTGGCCATTGATGGGCCTTGAATGAATGTGCATTACAAGGATTTCTCTGTGCGGTGTTAGACTTAACAAAAACTGGATAAAAGGCTCATAAAATCAGCACATGAGAAGGTTGGTAGTGGAGGGTAGCCAGCCCAATGAGGGTGCTAATTTCAGACTTCAGACATTTGATCACCTGGGGTCACCTGTGGAACACCTGAGTGCCACCTGCCTGTGGAAATTGGCCAATTAAATTTCAAGAACGATCCTCTTCTGTGGTCCAACCCACTCTCCTCCCTCTCAGAAGTGGTGCTTGAATGAACCAACCAAACCCCAACACACATCACATAGGTAGTCAGATGAGGTTGCATCGAGTTGACGGCCGTATAATTTAGGAAGGAAAGGAAAAAGATTGAACGCTTCAGGGCCCACTAGAGGAAATGTCAAGGAGAGAAATCTTTATTTCAAGATAATGTGAATGAAAGTTTCACAGCCCTTTGGACACGTGGGGAAGGAACCCCGAGTTTTGTTTGGGTGGTTTTATTTAACACGAATGTTATGTCAATAGGGATTGGCTACAGTAACAGTGATGGTTTTGGTTTACAAGTGGGCCTTCTTGGTTCTGTGTGTTGATATCTGAGATGGTATTGGTTTCTAGAGGCTAATAATTAATACCTGGTTGGATGAGGGGACCATGGATCCTAAGGTCATCATCCCTGGTGTATGTTTTTATTTTCTTTCCTTATGGTGAGAACACGTAACTGGAGAGTTAGCAAATTTGTAAGCAGACAGGGCAATATTGTTGGCGTGGGGAGGAGATCCATACAGTTACTCTTCTTGCTTAATTGAAACTTTATAACCATTGATTCATAACTCCCATTTCCTCCCAGCCCAGCCCCTGGCAACCACCATTCTACTCTCACCTTCTGTGAATTTGACTATTCTGGGATATCTGCAGGCAGCCCCTCATCCAGGCTCACTTTACATTTTTATTTTTGTCTGGTTGTGGATTTTGTTTTTCTTTTTCTTTTTTTTTTGTGGCTGAGGGCAGAGTGCACATATTTTGCAAAGTAAATTTCTTTGGAGTGTGGAACTTCCCTTCGGATTTTTTTCTACCTTAAAAAGAAAAGAAACTTGGACACAGTTGCCTTCCTTGATAAGGTTGTGGATGTTTTAAAAGCCAAGGTTACTGGCACCGTGGTTGGCATGAGGCATGGTGGTGTGTTGACGTTTATATTTGCATTTTGTTGTGTTCTGATAGCCAGGAGGGTGTGTGTAGGTGGTGTCATTTTCCTTGTTTCGTATTTCAATATCACCAGTGTTTGGGTCAGAACTCTGGGAGGGATGCATATCCCGTTACCCTGATGGTCAGCCAGCTTGGGTGCCTAAGCCAGCGGCATCCAGGACTCAGAAACAAGGGCGGGGGCTGGTCCAGAGCCCTCTGACGTTCAGTGGCTTTATTCTTTTCACATTTCTCCTACTTAAAAATAAGTATCATTCTGTGACTGGGCTAGGTGGGAAGATGAAAACAAATGCATGTGTTTTTTTTGTGTGTTTTTTTTTTTACAAAGAAACTACTATGTGATTGTTACCTGCTTATTTCTAAGTCTCTCAGATATATGCCCCCATAGTCTAAAGTCACGTGGTAAGAGTTGACAGGTGTCTGTGTGTGTCTGTGTACGTCTAATACTTAGATGTGCCCATATACACCACCACACCCAACAGCTATTTCTTCCATGAAATTGTTTCTCTCAGCCTTTGCAGCACATTAGGTAAAGTCACACAACACAATACCAGAATGAAAAACGTGACTTTGCCTTAGTCATTTTCCTTTCCTTCCCGCCACCAAACCTGTCTGATATTTAAACAGTTCATGATGTCCGTTCCCTGTGAGGGGCCTGCCAGCCATTCCCAGTGAGATCTAAGTGTGTGTTTCGGGGCAAGCATCCATGTCCTCTAAGTGCCCTTGAAACTTTCTCTTCTGAGTTGAGGAACTTTTCTTAGGGCGGAATCGTCTGTAGGGTAGGTGTGATAAAATACTGCCCTTTCGTATCCAACAGGATTGTACCGTGTTGCTTAGTACGATAGACAAACTGACAACTTGCGCAGAACCAAACTGAGCCCCCTTTTGAAAAGGCCGGCCTCCTCGTCCTCCCCCACGCTGTCTCTTTTCTGTTTGAAATGCAAGGTGGCTATTTAACTTTTCTTAAAATTCCAGTTCAGCCATGAAAGAACTATCAACAGGCAGTGATTAAGTGAAACCGAGCCAGATAAAAAAGAAGCACATAGGAGTCTAGAGGCGAGAAAGCATCTCTTCCGCATGTATGTTGAATCTCGTTCAGTGCTAAGATAGCACTACACGTTCCATTGTATATTTATGGATTTATTATTACTTCCATGTGTGCAGAACAACTTAGTGATTAGCTTGTAAGTCACCTCAACAAGTCATCACCCCACCATTTCTGCTACCCCTCTGACACCATATGTAGCTATTACAATACCATTGACTATATGCTCGACTTTACCTCACGTGAATATATATATATATATATGCACAGAGGGTGCCAAAAAAATGTATATACGTTTTAAAAAAGGAAAAAGCTATTAAAATTACACTGATGGGATCCACTTTGAGCACCTCTTGTAATTGCAGAAGTCAAACGTGACTTGTATTCGTTTTTCATTATCAGTATATAATGAATATTACAATTTTAATAGTTTTTTCCTTTCTTAAAATGTGCATACATTTTTTGTCACCCTCTGTGTGTGTATATATGTATATACATATATACATATATACACACACACACACACACACATATATATATATATACACATATATATTTCTTTTCAATTATAGTTGACGTTCAATATTATTTTATATTAGTTTCAGGCATTCAGTGTAGTGGTTGGGCATTTATATAATTTATGAAGTGATCCCCCCATAAGTCCAATACCCATCTGACACTATATCTAGTTTTTACAACGTTATTGACTATATTCTCCGTACTGTATTTCACACCCCCAGGACTATTTTGTGAGCACCAATTGGTACGTCCTAATGCCTTCACCTTTCTCACCCATCCCCCAGCCTCTCTCCTATCTCACAACCATCAGTTTGCTCTTTATCTATGAGTCTGTTTCTGTTTTGTTTGCTCATTTATTCTGTTCTTTAGATTCCACATATAAGTGAGATCATATGGTGTTTGTCTTTCTCTGACTTATTTAACTTAGCATAATGTTCTCCAGGTCCAGCCATGTTAGATTTATTTATTTTTAATGGCTCGGTAATACTCCATTGTATAAATGGACCACTATTTCTTTATCCAGTCGTGTATTCTTCTGCATTTTGGTTATTTCTACATCTTGGCTATTGTGAATAGCCCTGCAGTAAACACAGGGGTGCCTGTATCTATCCAAATTAGTGCTTTGGATTTCTTTGGATAAATATCCAGGAGTGGAATGGCTGGTCATAAGGTAGTTCTACTTTTAATTTTTTGAGGACCCTCCATACTGTTTTCCGTAGTGGTTGCACCAATTTGCAATCCCACCAACAGACATAGAAAAGATGCCCAACGTCACTAATCATCAGAGAAATGCAAATAGAAACCACAATGAGAGTCGCCTCACACCTGTCAGAATAAGTATGATCAGTAAATCAACAAACAACAAGTGCTGGTGAGGAAGTGGAGAAAAGGGAACCTCATAACCCTTTTATCTGCCTCGTAGGAGAGGCATGCCTTTCTTTCTCTCGGTGCCCTAAGAGGTCTGCTGAGAGACTGTTCCCATTGAAAACTTCTGGCGCAGTTGCCAGCAGCATTCTCTCAGCACTGTGGACAAACCCAGCATTCACTTTCAGTCAACACCGAGTAGCTCGAAGTCACAAAAGATGAGAAACTCACAATAGTCTCTTTATGGTCTTGGTCCCTCTTACCCTGCAGAGTTGACTGCTTTTGCGTTTCAATTCAAGCTAGACCCCTGATTCAAAGTGACCTACCTGGAGATTCAGAAACAGCCTACCGTGTTTCCCCGAAAACAAGCCCCAGTTAAGATCGTCAGCCAGACGGATGCATTCAGTACATTATGACGATGTTCCAGAAGAAGATGACATGACTATTTGAATAAATGTGGATTGTTGTACATGAAAAAATTAAGATACCCCCTGAAAATATGCCCTAATGCATCTTCTGGAGCAAAAATTAATATGAGACCTGGTCTTATTTTTGGGGAAACACGGTAGCTGATAGCCACAGCAGACAGGGATTCGTGGGGACCATTTCCTGACCTGGGTTCACCACTCACCACCGGATACACGTTCTGATTACACATTCCAAGTGTGCAAACAGACGTAGGTTTCTGACACTTCAATGTGCTGGTATGTAGACACCAGTGGGCTCAGGGCAGTCAGGGAGCTATTCTTGCATATATTAGTTTTCTTGGCAGATTGTCTCTAGAAAGCCTTCATCATCTAAACTAGCTGCACTGCATTTAAAGGGATATGTACCTAATGATCGTTACGTTTATATACCACTTATATAACTGACGAAGGAAGCCTTCGTTATCTGAGTTCACTATTTTTCATAATTCATTGGAAAGCCTATATATATATATATATATATACGTGTGTGTGTGTGTATATATATATATATATATGTGTGTGTGTGTATATATATATATATACATATATACATACATACATATATTTATAGACACAAAACAAAAAAAGTTCATTTAGTTATATATTGTATTATATTAATATAATTATGTATTATATTGTGCATAATTGTATATAAGTATATAACATATCTAATGAACTAATATAAATATATAAAAGTAAAAGTAATGTAAATATATAATTCATATAACATAAAATATAGATGATAGATGCATAGTTACACAGAAAAATACATAGACTAATAGTCACTTTTTCCCAAAGAAACCAATGCACCTTTTCCCAAAGAAACTGCCATAGGTGATAAGTGGATTTCCAGGCTGGCGCACAGTATCTGCATTTACTGTATTTTGTCGTGTATAATGCACACCCACGTTTTTTTGGCCCCAACTTTCAGGGGAAAAAAAATCTTTCATTTTAATTTTTTAATTCAATGTTTTATTTGTTTATACTCAGGTACTTGTTTTTTGTATTACAAAGAAATTTTAGCATTTGTTTTTTCAACATATGGTACAAGGAATTTTATGTAACAAATAATTACGAAACCTAAGAACAGATACAAGGTACAAGAAATTTTATGTAGTGGTAACAATTTACGATATTTACGCATCATAGAAGGCCAAGAACTCTTTTTCATTACAAGTTCTTTGTAAGTTCAACAAAACAGATGATTGTATTCCAGGGTATTATTTTGCATACGGATATCGTTATTGATTTCTAGAGTTACACTTTTAGCTCATAAGCATAAATAAAAGAATTAAAATCATTTATATAGCTATGGAATTAGTACTGCCCACATATAATGTGCATCCTTACTTTTCACATAAAAAAGTGGGCCTAAAACGTGTGCATTATACACGGCAATATATGGTAATGGTCCACAGAAACTACAAGTTCACCCTTCAGTGTAGAAGAGCTGTTACTATCACTGTGGCTACACACATAGTCCTGTACTCACTGAAATACAACTGATTGATACTTCATGTGCTTTTGTGAACAAGTCTAGAAATCTCACGACACTGGGGACATACGTGGAGCCATGTATCTTTCCTGCCATGATGGATAGGCAGAGTCTGTGTAAGGCTGTGTGGCGCTCAGCAGGAAAGATGCCACAGCCAATCCATGATGTCCACCATGAGCATGGTGGTGGCGGTGGTGATGGCCGTTTGTCTCAGCATCCGTTTGCCTACTGTGGATAGATTCTGTTCTCCGGGTCACTTGTGTGGTCTTGCTCAAGACGCAGAGGCAATATGGTAGGTTCAGAAACGGAGGTCCTTAGCCCGGGCAGGAAGGAAACTTGGTGGCTAAGGTATATTTATCTTTTTCTGGAAACTATGCTCTTAATCCAGCAAGAGTTTGTTCTTCATGCACTTTTCTTGGCATTCATCAGTTTTATTGAACACGTACTGTATTACCAGTCATAGTTTTGCAGGCAAAGTTAGTCGTGGAAATGGAGACATGAATTAGGCATAGATCTGCTCTCAGAAATCCCTACCTATGTGTGAATGTTTATAAGAACGTTGTTAGGGTATTTAGTTCATGCATACAGAGGGGGCCAAAAAAATGTATACACATTTTAACAAAGGGAAAAAACTGTATTAAAATTGTAATACGCAATATATACCAATAACAAAAGAGAAATACAAGTCACGTTTCACTTCTGCAATGACAAGAGGTGCTCAAAGTGGTTCCCATCAGCGCCCAGACACTTCCGATGACGGCGAACTACTGTTTGAGCCACGTTGACCAAAGTGTCCACTTGTATACATTTTTTTGGCCTCCCCGGTATATCATGCCTTCTTATTTTGTGGGATGGATTACGGATTCTTTCCTTCATCCTCCCTCCCTCCCTCCTTTTTTCTCTCCCTCTCTCCGTAGCTTTTATAAATTTGGGTGAGTGATGAGATCTCAGACGTCCTTAAAGGATTTAAGGAAATATAAAGATGACTAGATAGAGCGATGGCTGAAATAGTCAGGAAAGAACAGTTTAATAAAAATCAACAAACAAACAAAACAAACACTTGTCGAACGGCAAGAAAGCATTTTGAAGGCATGAACAATACATTGAATTCTAATGTGTTTGAATGTCAAAGATTGTAAAATCACAGATGATTGTCTCAAACCACTACCTCTCAGATAATCTATTTTTCAGCCAGTTATGGTCTTTTTGCTTCATGAAACAAGCTTAGTAATAGACAGTGTCACTCATATGGGTGAGCCAGGATTGCTTGAATACAAAGTAAACATTGCATTGTCTCAGGGGAAAAAAATTTCTAAAAATTTAAATTAAAAAAAAAATATATGAAAACATCATAGGTAGTAATTGATGGGACTGATTCCCAAATCAGCTTCTTTCTTAAAGAAGCTCCCAGATCCAATGATTTTGGAGAATCTCCTGTGTTATACCCCTCTCTTAAATGTTACGCTGAAAGCAGACGCATTAAGGATTTGAGAAGCCCCCACTAATGGATTCAGGAAACATCACAGATAATTTGAGATTCTTTGTAAGGAGTGTGAACCAAATTACATAACTAATCATCGCAGACCTGTGTTGAGAATACTTCTATTATGTTTTATTGATGGAGACCTGAAAGAATAGCTACCAAGACCTAAGGTTACATTCAAGTGTTTGAATTGCCAAGGTAATCTGGAGAAATGAACTTGTTGGAATTTTCTCTTCTTTTTTTTCTTTTGTATCCCATTCATTTATTCAACATTTGTTGAAGTCTACGAAAACTATGTTGTGTATCTTTCCTATATTACCCAAACGACCTTGCCATTTCGTACCTCTTTATGGCAGTAAAACGTAAGTGTGGGGGGTTGGATGGGCCCAATAAAAATACACCTGACTCTTATCATTAAGAACAATGAAGTTAGATACCAGAATCTCACTGTCTCCCTCTGGGGTGTGTGTGTGTGTATGTGTGTGTGTGTGTGTGTGTGAGAAATCTCACATGTCCTGTGAGCGATGTTAAGGAAAATACCTTAATGCAGTGTTCATAAATATTTTTAAAACAGTTAAAAGCAAAAATCAGTAGGGCCTTTTTGCTCAATATAATTTTCAGATGGAGACGATACCCTGTTAAGTTCCAGTGCCTTCAGTAGGACAGGCTACTAGGGTTAATGAGGAAAGATACAGATATTTGATAAGAGAACTTTGGGGAATAGACAGCTGCCTGATCTTTTTGCTGTGAAAGAAGCATCAACGTGTGTACATACTGTGAATTCACCCACGTGCCAAGCTTACGATGGACTAGTTTTAGGGCATGGCCAGAGAATTATTTGCCACTGATACCGTTAGAGAATCAGCATCATCGAAATGTGGACAAAACATTTTGAAAATGAAAAATCAAATACCAAAAACAAGGCAATAAACCCCAAAAGACCTCACTTTGGGATTTGTGTTGCCTATTAGCACAGAGAGCTCAGAGCTAGCAGCTGAAACGTAACCCAGCAGGCAGGAGACAGTTCTCCTTGCTGAGAAGTACAGTAACACAGATGAGGAAGGAATGTAACAGTTACACTGATGTTGAATAGTAGCTACGTGTGCCGAGAAAGAAAGTGTACAGCAGAGATACTGGAATGGCAAAGCAGAAAGTGGGAGAAATATGAGTTTGTTACACCATAAAACAAACCGACGTCTGTGACAGTGGACAGGTGGGTGAATTTTATCCTACGCAATATACCGCAATAAAGCTGGTATAAACAATAAAGATGGAGGGCTGTGATAATTTGTAACCTGGGGAAATGCCATCTCAGCAAACGTCTTCTGCCAATTTAAGTTCAGATGGAACTCCAGCAGCAGTGCGTTAGGAGGCCAACATAGTAATTCAGACATTGAATCACTGAATTTGTGCGAAGGCGTTGTATGATGATTCATGGGTCCGTGACAATTTCAAAGATAAAGTAATGTCCGTGAATGTATGTGATAATTACATTGACGGAAATGTCTCCCTTTGATGAATAACAAGGAATCAGATGCTAAAATTTATCAATATTACATGAAAATTTCATAAATAAGCTTGTATATTGAGTTAAAAAAATTTTGGTTACTTAATCTAGTTACATCCAAGTTAACAAAAAACGTTTAGTTGTACGAATGTGTATAAAACAGGATACATGTTGGGCATTCATAGAGCTAAACAATTTCTGGTTAATTTGGATGTGACTGGGTTAAATATATATATATATATATATATATATATATATATATATATATATATATATATAATTTATATATGTCTATATAATTTACTTACATAAATTTATATAATTTATGTAATAATTTTATACATAATAATTTATATATGTAATAACATATAATTTATATATGTAAATTATATAGACATAAATTACATAAACACACATATTTGCATATATGTAAATAATTTACTTTATTGGGAAACGTATCTTCCTGAATATTTTTAAAAAGACAGTTACTGTATAATAATACCTTAACACAATCAGTTAAAAAAAAAAAGTTCAAATGTATTGCTTATAATGACAAATTTGACCATTCCAATTCTAGTGCTAAATCATTCCAAGATAATGTGTTTACCTTTTCTCTTTAAAAGTAGTTTAAGGAGAAGAAAACTGAAAAGGAAGGGGGGCTCTAATATTATATTTAACTATAAATTCCACCTCCCCTAAATATGCTGTTTAATGTAGAGAAAACGCAAGCACCTGCCTGCAGCCCCTCTGGGGCTCAGGGGTAAATGTCACACTTAGATGGCTGGCCCGGTTTTGCAGGTGTTGAAACAGCTGCCATGACAATTTCAAAGATATTGTTCCCAGGCGGTGGTCATCACCTCTCCTGGTTTCGCTTGAACTTGCTAGTCTGTGGCCCCTCGCC
Source organism: Rhinolophus sinicus (assembly GCF_057876585.1). Taxonomy (NCBI): domain Eukaryota; kingdom Metazoa; phylum Chordata; class Mammalia; order Chiroptera; family Rhinolophidae; genus Rhinolophus; species Rhinolophus sinicus. The sequence continues at coordinate 2,798,906 of NC_142518.1, read as the reverse complement.
AGAGGGAATTTACGCAGTAGCAGGAATTCCTAACCTTGTTTCACAGCGAGCTGTGGTGGGCCAAGCAGAGAGCTCCCTCTGGGCCTCCCTGGGCCTGGGTGTCACCAGAGCAGATCAGAATGGAAGGCAGCCTTCCTTCATCTTCCTTTCCTCCTCTGGTATCCTTCCCAACCTACTAGAAAACGAAATCCTCCCTCCGAATTCAGAACAATATTCCAGTATATACGATGTAATTTTGTAGCCGTTTCAGTTTAGCGGGGAGTAGGATACACTGAATCTTGGAACATATATACATTGTTACCCACTTTTAATTCGGGGAATATAAAAATGTGCTTAAACGATTATTAAATGGCATCTATGAAATACAATATAAACAAATGAAAAACAGAAACTCATAGACACAGACAATGGTTTGGTGGTTGCCAGAGGGTAAAGGGGGTGGGGGGTGGGAGATGAGGGTAAGGGGATCAAATATATGGTGATGGAAGGAGAACTGACTCTGGGTGATGAACACACAATGTGATATATAGATGATGTAATACAGAATTGTACACCTGAAATCTATGTAATTTTACTAACAATTGTCACCCCAATAAATTTAATAAAATAAAATTAAAAAAAAAAGAAAAAAGAAATACAATATAGTGGGTTGGGATATTCATACCAACATTAAAATATAAGGTAGTCACAGGTTGTTAGGACTTGAAAGTCACTGAGTGGTCATTCGAATTCCCTCACTGACACACAGGGAAACTGAGTCACAAAGCGCTTAATGACTTATCTCAGCCCAAGTGGCTGGTCAGTACTTTTAAACACTGTTTCTGAAATGAAGACGCAGGGCCTGAAATTCCAGGGTTTGATACATCTGCTTTTGCCCATTTATGAGAAGCATACCAAGTCGGAGGAATTGTCCAGTGGGTTAACACAGCAAAGCACACCATTAGAGGTTCAAAAACCTACTTTTCATTAACATGTAGCAGAGCTTTAAAGACAAATCGTTTCGATGAAAAGAAGTCGGGGAGGGAGTAGAAAAAACACCTCCAACATTGAAAGTAAAACTTCTTATTTGGAACTCTTTTTTTTTTTTCTTCTCTTGGTTTCTAGGAAAGCAACTTACCTGCTTCTGGTCTTTTTTTAAAAAATTTGATTCTTCATCATTATCTGTAAGAATCCAGTATCTTTCCATTTTTTGCAATGTTAATTAATTGCATTGATTTACTACGCCTTGCCTTGTTGCAGACATGTTCAAGAGCGCATGGACCCTTTTCAGGGGTGCATTCTCCTCTCTCCCCACAAGGCTTTGGCCAAGGAGGGAACTTGAACCTTTTTTTCATCTCTGCAAACACAAATGGATCCCACTTCTCTGTCTCTCTTTCTAGTCCCGTGAGATGCAACCTAGAGGAAAGAAACTTTTACCATCACCTAAATGTCAACACAGCCAAGAGGTTTTGGGGGCAAACAGCAAGGAGCCCCTTTTTCTGGTAAACCCTGAGGTCTTAACTGTGTGGCATGAGAGCAGGTGACACAGAAAGTTCAGCTCAGAGGGCAGGGCAGGTCTGTGATTGTCTTGTCACACAACAAGGGCTTTGCATGGCACCTGTCCGTTCTCTCTGAAATGGGTATTTTTTAAATGACGATTTATCTGCATTAAAGGACTGCACCAAGGAGAAACAGAGGTCAGGATAAGAAATTGCTGATTTACTATGAGCGTAATCTATGTGATGTATCTACACAGCTCATTCCTGACCCCCTGTGTTTGCGTAATGGGTTGTTGTGATGGAGACCTGAGGAAACTGGGCTATTTTAGTGTCATGGCTCTTCTTGAGATGGAACCTGTGTATCTGGGAATTAGTGATTGTTTGACAAACAGCCCCGCGGCTCTGTCAAGGGCTTTCTGTGCTTCTCTCTTCCTCTTCTCAGAACTTGAGCTTCGAGCAGTGTGGAAAGCCCTCTCTGGTGTCTGAGACTCACCGTATTTCCAGGATGCTTCAAAGTAAATGCACTTGAAACGAACCCTTTAAAAAAAAAAAAAATCCAGTGAGAGGCATTTTAAATTGTTAACTTTGTTGTTGCATTGCTTGTGTATGTTGGGGCTTTGACTCTGCAGAATTCAAAGCAGGATGTGAGTATTTCACTGGATGGGAAGTGTTGGGGTCAGAAGCCGGCAGACCCCCCCCCCGCCCCCCTTACTGGAGGCAGAACACTAAGTCTGTTGTTCCACGCTGACGAATTCTGCAAAATAGAAACCTTTTGGTTTTCCTTTAGGGCATTTTTGAAATGCTGTTTTCATTTCTTTTTTAGTTCTAGATGTCCAAGAAATTGTAAAGATAATACAGAGTTGCAGTTTATTACGGACCCAGTTAACGGCCTACACCTGTCACAAATAAGGCACCAATACCCACACATCACTGTTAACTAACCCCCACACTTTATTTGCTGTTTCACCAGTTTTTTACCTAATGCCCCTTTATCACCTAGCATCGCACCCCGGATACCCCATTGCATCTGGCGGTCATGTGTCCTCAAGTCTCCTCTAGTCTGTGACACTTGTATGACCTTGTTTTTCATGAGTTTAATAGCTTTGAGGTATCATGTGAAGCGTCCCCCGGTTGGAGTTTGGGAGCTGTTTTAGACGGGGGTGTGTGTTTTGGGGGAGGGAACACACAAAGGTAAACTGCCCTTCTTGTTATCCTTTCAAGGCGGCATTGCCTTGTTGAATGTGGATTGTGCCCACCTTGCTGAACCAGGTGTCTCCATTGGCAAGTCACACAGCCGTCCCCTTTCCGTAGTCCATTGCTTCCAAGCAAATCACTCACGTCCTTCTAAGGCGAGAAGAGGGAGACGTTAGTTCCACGTCCTGGATGGTCGAGTATTGCCTTCAGTTAGTTAGACTTCCTTTGTAAGGAAGGCTCGTGCTTTCTCTGCCATTCATTCCTTTATTTTTCCCGTCATTCATTTAGCTCTGTGTGGACACATGCGTGTTTCGTGTATTCTTCCAATACTCCATTGTGGTATCTAACCCAGAGCTACATGAGTGTTACTGCTTCAGGTACTTGTCTTACTCTGTTGCTGTGGTTGGACATCAATACGTCTTTGGATATTGAGAGCTCGTGGATGACAGGACTCTGTTAAGGAACCATTAGAAGACACATCCCATCCAGGATTTGGACCTGGATGGAGGATTGTATTCTTGGAGGATTGAGGCACGAGAGTTTCTGGCTTTGGTGTCTCACTCAGAGTCTCACTTGCATTGGTCAGCTCCACCCACCTCACAGGTCCAGGGCTGTTCAGCTTTGAAAAACACGTCTTTCCACCAGGAAACCTCCGGGCACCAGCCAAGTTCACATGTCTTTGACGGTGTTTCATTGCATCCATCTCTGACATTCCACTGCAGAAAGCAAAACTCGTCCCATACACCACAGTTTGAGAGGGGCCTGGGATCATTCCTTCTACAATGTATCCTAGTGTTTTCATCGTGATATTTTTAAAAGCAATCTCATTCCCTGAATCTTGCCATTTGCAACAACTTGGATGGACCCGGAGGGCATTACAGCAAAACAAGTCAGACAAATACAGTATGGTTTTCATATACGTGAAATCTAAAAAAAACACACAGAAAAGAATAAACAAAACAAAACAGACCATAGATGTAGAGAATATGTTGATGGTTGCCAGAAGAGAGGGGTGGGGAGACTGTTTTAAAAAGGTAATCTCATTTTCTTAACGTTATGTTGTGGGTTTTAATATAAAATTTTAATATGCTCATGGGTGGTTATCACTTAAGTGTATCTTAAGAAGCATTCTGGTTTTTTTTTTTTTTTTTTGAATTCTGGTAACTGGGTCCATTTTATGAGTAAGTCATTTAAGCACTCTCTGGCCTTTTCAAGGAGCTTTTAAAAGACAGTGTGTTTTTCCTCGCAGAAAAGGAATGCGTAGTATAGGAAACACAGAAATTTTGATAACAAAATGTAAAAATCATCAGCATCATTCCATAAGCCAGTGATAAAAAAACTAAACAATTTGTATAACTTCTGGTAGCAATTTCCTGAGTTTTTAAAACATAGCTGATGCTTATCTATTTATACCTGTATTTTATCGGTATTTATATCCTGTGTAATGTATGTACATATTTGCACATATATCACTGTATATATCTATGCCAATATCAGTGTCTATAACCATTAATATCATAACTATCATACCTGTGACAATACTTGTATCATATTGCACTTGCCTGTATTTATATTTGAATTATATCCATATCCACATCATTACATCCATATTTTTATTTTATATTTATGTAACTGTCTATAGATACACCATTTTGAAGTTTACTTTTCCCACAATATTATAGCAGAAGCCACTTAGGATTATTGCAAATGTTCATAAGCATTATTTTTCATGATTAATTCTCTCAGAAGGTCAGGCTTTGTTTTTTTTATTTTTTGTTGTTTTGTTTTTATAAAATTTTTATTAAAAGATAGCTAACATACAATATCCTGTTAGTTTCAGGTATACACCATAGTTATTCAACATTCATATACCCAAGGAAATGATCACCATGATAAATCCATCAACCATCTGACACCGTACGAGGCTGTCCAATATTACTGACTATATTTCCTATGCTGTACATTACATCCCCGTGACTTACTTGTTTTATACCTGGAAATTTGAACCTCTTATTCCCCTTTGCCTTTTTACCCCCTTTAAATTTTTTTTTATTAGTTTCTGGTGCACAAAACAATGTAATAGTTAGACATTTATCATTTATATCCCTCACCCTGTGTCAAACCCCCTCCCCCCATCCACTATCCCTCTGACATTGCACACAGCCATTGCATTTCCACTGTCTCTATTCCTAATGCTGTGCTATGCTTCTTGTAAGTATATATATATATGTATACAAACACACACACACATATAAACTTGTAGTTGACATTCACTATTGTTCAGCTTCAGCTTCAGGTGTACAGTGCAGTGATCAGGCATCTACATCTTCCCTGAGGTGGTCTCCCTAACGAGACTACTGTCCATCAGATACCCTACAAAATCTTTACAACATTATTGATTACATTCCCCAAATTGACTTTCGTAACCCCGTGGCAATCTTGTGGTTACTGTCTGCTTTCTAATCCCCTCACCTTCCCCCTTATCCCCACTCCCCCTCCCATCTAGCAACCCTCAGTTTTTCCTCTATGTCTCTGAGACTGTTTCTGATTAGTTCATTCATTTATTCTTTTCTTAGATTCCACATATAAGTGAGATCATGTGGTATTTATCTTTCTCTGTCTGACTTATTTCACTTAACATAATATTCTCTAGGTCCATCCATGTTGTTGCAAATGGTGAGATTTCTTTCTTCTTTATGGCTGCGTAATACTCCATTGTATAAATGTACCACAGTTTCTTAATCCAGTCATCTACCGATGGGCATTTCGGTTGTTTCCATGTCTTGGCTATCGTGTATAGTGCTGCAATAAACACAGGAGTGCATAAAGTTTTTTGAGTTAGAGTTTTGGATTTCTCCAGCTAGATACCTTGGAGTGGGATTGCTGGGTAATAAGGTAGTTCCATTTTCAGATTTTTGAGACACCTCCATACTGATTTCCATAGTGGCTGCACCAATCTGCAATCCCACCAACAGTGCACAAGCGTTCCCTTTTCTCCACATCCACGCCAGCACTTGTTGTTTGGTGATTTATTGATGATAGCCATTCTGACTGGGGTGAGGTGGTATCTCATTGTGGTTTCTATTTGCATTTCTCTGATGGTTAGTGAGGTTGAGCATTTCTTCATATATCTGTTAGCCGTCTGTATGTCTTTAGAAAAATGTCTCTTCATGTCTTCGGTGAGTGTTTATCTTTTGACTTTTAGGGTGTTCCCACAGTTTCGATCCTAAAAATTATTTCCAAATACTTCCATGTAAATCCTACATTCTTCATCGTAAGGGCATTACTTATTTCATTTTGATTTGTAAACTTGTTTGTATCCTTAAAAAAAAAACACCACAAAAAATAAATTATGTATTTGAAATTGTATGGAATATTTTAGTATAGAAAATTTCAAGTCCATGCAAACAAAGAAGGAAATGGAGTAATGAGTATCATGGATCCATCACTCAGCTTCAGCGATGATGAGCCCATAGCATAATCTCTCATCTGTAACCTCATCCATCTCCCCTGTTCTCATTATGACACCATTCAAGTGATGTAAGCGTACGTCAGTGGATTGCTCTAAAACATCAGAGCCGTTTTTTTACACGGCCGTCACATCTTTACCACACCTCAAAAAGTCATACAGGTCAAAAATGATATTTTTTTTTAACAGTTTGCTAAGTCACACGAGGCCTGTGCGTTGCACTAAGTTGATTTGTCTGTCGAATCCCCTTACGTCGATCTCCCGCCCTCTCCATCTTTTGCTCATGCAAATTATTATTAAAGAAACTGCTGTTTCTTTTCATCCTGTATGAAAGTAGGTTATGGAATCAGCAAAATGTAGTACTCAAGTTATTTTAAAAGGAACAGGAGTGGTTTCCGTAATACTCAGCCTTAGGTTACCAAGTCCCTAGGGAGTGCGGCTTCGTGACTTGCGGCAGTGCTACCCCAGAAGGAAAGCTGGGTCAATATAGCAGGTGTGCGGGGGCTGGGAGGTGTGGTCTGGGCTCACTGGACCTCACGTTATCTGGTACCGGACACATACACAGTGCTGACAAGCGGCAAGTGAAGAGAAGGTTGGAAGGTAGCCTTTGTTCCATCACCACACACACACATACACACACACACACACATACACGCACACACACACACCCCTACACCTGTAGTGTCCCCCTCCCTTTCCTACTCACAGTGAACCACATTATGTCAATTTTGGTTCAAGTCCATGCTGTGTGTTATATTTAGAAAGATGTAGATTAAAGACTAACCATGTAATGTACACAGTTATAGCTGGACATCATTCTTTTGCTAATGTAGTTAGAAGCCGCATTAAGGCAGTTTAGGGACAGATGGCGAACCAAAGTGGTTTCTCATCGCTGTCGGTTTATCTCATCACCCCCTCTCCAGCGTTACTGCGATGGAATTGATCTGTAACGTATGAGTTTACAGTGGACACAGGTTGATGTGATACAGCGATATGTTGCCACATGATGGCCTTTGTAGCGTTTAGCGAACGCCTACCTTCATCATGTCACATAATTACCATTTCTTGTTTGCAGTGAGAATGTTTAAGATACAGTCTCTTAGCAACTATCAAGGGTACAACGTAGGTACTGTTAACTATAGTCTGCTTTGCCGTCCATTTGATGTCTGAACTTGTTCATTTTATAACTGGAACTTTGTATCCTTTGCTTAACATCTCTCCATTTCCCGCACCGCCTGCTCCTGGCAACAACCCCTCTTCTCTGTTTCTGAGTTTATTTCGTCCTTGTATAGAACAACATACACTCGATGGATAAATGGTTGCATAGTTGAGAAAAATAATACATATTAGACATTTAACTTGAAGACCAAAATCAAAGGAATGAGTTATCAACCTCTTAAAAGAATCATCTTGCTAGAAATAGCAGGGTATGCCCCCCACATATTTGTATGTGTAACTGTGTGTGTGTGTATGTGTGTGTGTGTGTGCACACATGCGTGTCATAAATCCAACTTGTGTAACACAGGTTAGGACTATTAAACTATAATTAGTAGATCACCGGAATCTATCAGAGAAGGATGCATTAGAGAATTTTGCAAACTGGTCACTGCTGCATAATATTTAAAATGTGATTGGATTTACTCTGATAGTTTGCAGGAATACATCTTTCTGACAAAACAAAGTTTGCTAATCTTGGCACTGTTGACACTGGTCTGGATAATTCTCTTTTGTAGGTGGCTGCCCTGTGCATTGTTGGATGTTTAGCAGTAACCATAGCCGGCAGCCTCTAGATGCCAGGAGCATATCTGTCCCCAGTTGTCACAAACAAAAATATCCTCAGACATCACGAGATGTCCCCTGGGGGGTAAACTCCATCCCAGTTAAGAGCCTGTGTTATAGCATGAGATGTGCTTATGTTAGGATTCAAACGGGAATTTCATTGTGTTGGGGCATGACCAGAAAAATTAGGCAAACTGTGCAACGAGAGATACCAGATTATTTTGGAAGCGCGTCTTCATAACCAGCATTGACTTTACGAATTGCTATCAGTTGTAATGAGGGTTTGGTGGGTGTTTGGGGGATAGTCGTTGTAATGGTCTTTATCAAAAAGGAAGATGGAATCAATTCATGTAAGTGAGAGCATTGGAGGAAATCAAAAGAGGAAAAAATGAGAAATCCTCAATAACGATCTTTCAGAACACGGTACGAAACAACATGCACATAGCTTACCTAAGACTGGGCAAAATCAATGCCACCACGGTAGATGGGAAGACAGAACTGGACTATTCAATGCACAGAAAATGACGTACAGTTCCACCCGTGTGCACAGATTGCTGAGAGCTGTCAGTCACTTAGAAATTATCAACATCCATGCAGGCTCTAGAAACGTGCTGCACAGAAAATTAAATTTAGGACTCATCGAAAATGGTGTTGTATTGTCTGAACCATTACATTGATTGATTAAAATTAGGTTCTTCAGCAAAATAAGAGGTTTTAATATTCCATGAGTGACTGCAAGATGGATTTATATGGGGGGAAAATGTGTTTTTCAGAGATGTATTATTAACCTCAGAGACTGGAAATTAATATCACTAACCCCAAAGAATGCAATGCAAGATTTGTCATGAATGACTTCATAATAGGATATTTTGTATTATCGTTTTTAATTTCTGTGATAAATGGGCATCTTTTACAGTTTTTATGATAAAAGGATTATGCAAAAGCAGTTATTTTTATTCAGGTGGTAATGAAATAATAATGCACTGCTCTGCTTCATTTAAAGTACCAACATTAACTCCACAATAGTCGTTAAAAGTCTCATGATGCACACCAACTAATTGTCAGGAGTTTTAGTCTGTAAAATGGGATTGTGGGGTTGTATTTCCTTTTATTTTTCTATATGCATTTCTTCATTATTTACGCTTGCTGACAATGACTATTATGTCATTGTATTCACTTCATAGTTCATAAATGTAAATGGTTTCCTTTTACTTCTCTCCAGTTTTTCAAACGTTGGTTGTAGTTTTGTATATCGATGCCGTGGCTGAGACATTCAAAGGAATTAATAGAGCAAATTTAAAAATAAGTATTTACTCTATAAGGAAATGGGTAAATAAGCCAGGTTCCAGCAAAATGTAAGAGAAAAGTTTGCGAACTCATCCTAGAAAAAGTGCTACACACACACCTCATTGCTGAATATCACTATGGTCACCTTCTAAGGACTCCCCTTGGGAAGCTGTGCACTGACACCAGAGCCTAGTCCACCCTTCAAAGCAATTTTGGAACTTTTTCTGGAATGGCCATCAGAGTTGTCGTCATATTACCCTTGGTGTCCTGAATGTCATCAAAATGTCTTCCTTTCAATATTTCCTTTATCTTCGGGTAAGGAAAGAAGTCATTGGCGGCCAGATCAGGTGAGTAGGGAGGGTGTTCCAATACAGTTATTTGTTTCCTGGCTAAAAACTCCCTCACAGACAGTGCTGTGTGAGCTGGTGCATTGTCGTGATGCAAGAGCCATGAATTGTTGGCGAAAAGCTCAGGTCATCTAACTTTTTCACGCAGCCTTTTCAGCACTGCCAAATAGTAAACGTGGTTCACTGTGTGTCCAGTTGGTACAAATTCATAATGAATAATCCCTCTGATATCAAAAAAGGTGAGCAACATCGTTGCAGCAATTTCACGAATTTGTCAGACCGTGTGTGTGAGAGAGAGAGAGAGAGAGAGAGAGAGAGAGGGAGATCTCGTACAATTTTCTCATTCAGTCCCTTTCCAAATTTAACCCTAGAAACTAATGCAAAAACACACTGAGTCTCACCATCTCATTTGACTAATTAAACCAAGTGTGGTGGGTTGAATTGTGTTTCCCAAAAAGATAGAATGAAGACCTAACCCCTAGCACTTCGTAATGAATATGACCTTATTTGGAAAAAGAGTCTTTGCAGATGTAATTAAGGTGAGGTCACTAGGTGGGCCCGATCTAGTAGGACGTATGTCCTTCTAAGAGGGGAAAATGATGTGTGAATACACGGACACATAGTGAGAAGACGGAAACATGCGTGGAGAAGACAGCCAGCCATGTGACAATGGAGGCAGAGGTGGGAGTATTGAGCTACACACCAAGGTACGCCAAGGATTGCCAAAAGATCCCTGAATGGACAAAAGGCAGGAAGGACCGTCCCCTAGAGCCTTCAGAGGGAGCGTTGTTCGATCAGCACCTTGATTTGGGACTTCTGGTTCCCAGAACCGCAAGACTACATTCCTGTTACAAACCATTGAGTGTGTGGTTCTTTGTCACAACAGCCTTACATCTAAAGGACGTATCGAAGTGAAGCACCCATTTCTGGGTAGAGCTGGGGTGACGTGCAGACCCCCTCTCCCAGCCCAATGCCTCCTTCTCAGCCTGGCTCTGGCTCTATGATACATTCCGGCCATGCAGGGATGGACACTTGTGCTCCGGGATCACCCCCGTTCCTTCAGGACTTGGGACGGCATGTGCAGCTCCTGGAGTGCGGCTGGGGGCCCCTTTTTCATTGCAGCCCTTCGAAGGGAACCAGTGGACCTGTCCCTCACCTGTAAAAGGAGTAGTTGCACTGATCTCCAGGTCCTTTCCAGCTCCAGTTTTGCAGGATTCGAGAGCCACCATCAGTGTCATTAAGATTCTTGACTTGAATACGGCTCCTTTCAACTTATGATTTGTGACAATACAGGACTCCACGTGTTTTCTGAATAAATTTCATTGGGATCCGGTTAAATGCCAGAAGCAAGTCAGGGAGAAGGGGTTTGCAACTCGACATCGTGTAAGTAAGACAAAGGGGTTGACCAAAGTCTGGCTGGATTGGGAAAGCACAGCGCAGCCTGTGTGTTTGAAAAATCTAAATTGCACTAAAATTAAACGTCGGGGGAGGTACAACTTTTTATCTTCCATCCATGCCTCTCACTTCCTTCCGGGTCTGAGTGTTAGAAAATAAGCATGTGACACTGGGTACCTCAGGCATGTTTTCAGCTTCTAAGCCGTGAGTTGTAAATACTTAAGCAAAAAATAATAATAATAATAATTAAAAAAACACACAAAAAAAACCTCCCTCTGTTTATATGGACCAGGTGGCAACATACCGTCCCATTACTCACGCCTCCTTTCTTTTCCCTGAGGAGATAGTTTTCGACCTTTATAAAGTGGACGCACGGGATCTTTTTTAATCTCCCAATCCAGCTCATGTGCATGGCAGATCCTTTAGAATTGCAGTCGTGTTTACTGTTTAAACACGTTGAGCAATGAGTGGGTGTGGCCTGCCAGGCCCTGGACTTTCCGTGGGGGCAGATATGGAAGTGGCCCAGCTCACTCATGTTGGAGCATCAGTGCCCTTCTCCAACGACAGCATAATTGCAAGTGACATCATTATTTAATAAGAGTGACCCTGTCAATGCATGGGGGGTCGGGAGGACATGACTGATTTATAAGAGGGGGTGCTGCCTTATGGTCAGGCTCAAGTTGGGGGCGGGGGTAGAAACAACCAAATGGCATGGTTGAAGGGTGGGCCAGGGTGGTGGGGGGCAGAAAGGATTGGGGAGCTGAGGGCTGCAGAGTTCAGTGCTGGGGCTGGAAAACCTAACGGATGTGAACTCTTGAAAGAATTGGCTTCTTGTCTCTTGCTTTGCCCGATTGGTGCATCCATACATCTGTGTCTTAGGAGTAAATTCTCCTTCATTTTATTTCTGATCTTCTCCGAATAACACTCTTGGGGACATTTTTAGTCGAAGGGGGTGCTATACACTCAATCCATTGTTTTTGAGGCAGATCATAATGTGTGGCGTTTCTCACATTTGAGCCCCAGAATCCCATGGGTCGGGGGGCTTTTTACACACAGACTCTGGGCTTCCCGCAATAGAGTTACTGAGTCAGAGATCCAAGATGGGCCCCAGAAAGTTCTCACGTGGGCTTTCTGCTGCTGATCTAAGGGACTGCATTTGAGCCTTTTCAGGTTATATTTCCACAAATGACCTGTGTCATGTTGACTCCCGCATCTGATTTCGGCCTTTTCCTGTTCGGAAGGTGGTGTTAATACCTCTGGGTCTCGTTGTTTGCGTTTGACATTCTGTCTCGCTCTCCTGATTGACACGTTTCTTCATCTTTTCACGTTTCTGGTCAGTTCAAGCCAGTGGCTATTTATTGGGCGTCTCCCATGAGCTCTGGGCTGTAACAATATGGTGGGGAATGTGACACAAGCACTATAAAAACTCACTGATATGCTAGACGTTGTTTATTCCTCTGTGGCCTCCAAATGCTTGGCTAGTAATTCAAAACACGAGAGTAATTTGATGCCAGCAGATTGCTTCCCATTTTGGGGATCCAAGGGTACATCCTGTCTCAAAGGGAGGTCTGGTCATTGCAGACTGCATGGAGCTGTTCTGCCATCACAGCCTGAGAAGCCATGACGAGAACATTCATCCATCCATCCATCCATCCATCCATCCCTTCATTTAATAACCATGTATTCACATCTTATTTTGAGAAGGTCACCATGCTAGGTACTGCAGGACACAGAAACATACATCAGATTCAACCCCAGTGAGAATGCAGTCCCAGCAGAAGGCAAAATGATCCATGAAACTACCTATACTCCAAGAATGCCTACCATGCATTCCATATGTAGGCTAAAAACGTGGACCTTGGGAAGACAGAATCTTAGTTTCCACCGTGTCACTTGGGACCGTTCCTTATTTGTCTGTCACTGCATGAAAATTACCCGAAAAACGTAGCTTGAAAGTAGAAATATGTATGATCGCATACATTTGTGTTAGTCAGGCATTCAAGAGCTGCATGGCTCAGTGGTTCTGGCTTAGCATGCAGCCCAGGTGTACAGAGGGGTTGTGGTTTTGTGACGATGTCACAAAATATCACTTCTGTGGCTGTCAGCAGGCGACCTCAGTTCTTTGCCACGTGGGCCACTCCCTAGAGTTGGTCACACAACGCTGGCTGCTGGCTTTCCTGAGAATGAGTCAGGAGAAATAGACAAGAGAACAGGGACCCTAAGATGAAGAAACCACCATCTTTCACCCTTTGATCTCGCACATGACACACCATGCCCTCTGCTGTGTGCTGTTGGTCACACAGTCCAACCCTGGCCCACCCTTCAACCAAGCCCACATTCCGGAGCGGTTTCTCCTTCCATCCTGACATGTTTACTGTCCTTCTGTTGAGGGATTTTCTCCCTTAAGTTCCAAAACTCACTTCGCCGGTTCTCCTCTCCTGCCTTTCTCTTCCTTTACTCAACTTTCCCAACTCTCTGCTTCTTCTGCTTCCTGTCACTGTTCCTCCTTACATTCCAGCCTCAGGCCACGTCTCTTGCTGCCAGACTGTCCCACTGACCTTTGCATCTACTGGGAGTTTCACACTCACCTCCACCCAGGAGACCCGCGTGCCGCTCTACTCTCCGTTCTGACTTCTCTCTCAAGCTCCTTCAGCTCCCATGCTTCACCTTTGTACTTTGCCCAAACCCAACTTTCGTCTGCAGAAGTTGGCCCCTCATTTCTCGTGCCTTGCTTGCTCTGTTCTTTGCAATCCGTGTCCCCATGAATGGCATCTTCTCCACTCCCTCGTCTCGCACTCTGGGTCCCCGCTCTTCAGTGTCGCCAACGTCAGTGATTTTCCAGGTCATGTTACGTATTTGTAGGGCTGTGATCCATCTCCATTTTCCTGGGCCATCGTCCTGTTTTGCGTTTTATTTTTACTGTATTAATGTCCTGTCTGTGGACTTCCCTATTCTCCAGTCTATTTTTAAAATGACTCCTGTTCCATCTTCCTAAATAATAGATTGTAGAGCATGACTTACCCATCCAAAAACCATCAACAGGCAGCCACAGCCCTCTGTCACATCCACGCCTGTCTTCACAACTTCAGTCATCACCTCTCCTTTCTGGGTACTTCGCGTTCCAACCAAACTGAGCTTTGCTGGGGTTCGTGGTACTTGTTCTTGGCTTCTTGCTCTTTCATTCTTCTCAGGGTCTCCTTCAACTTGGGATATTGCTGTATCCCCCTCTCCTATACAGCTTGGGAAAAACACTCATGTGTTTCTCCTTTACTCACACACTCAACACTACTTCCTGACACCAGACATGTGGGCTTTTTTCCCCATCCCAAGGCATTCTCTGTGACACCACATGGGTGTCCTACGATCCTATTCAGTTCTGACACTAACTGGAGTTAGCACAGACCTCATGGGTCCAGGACTCAGCCCCATAAGACCTCCCCCTCCCCCAACGTCAGTGCCAATTGCAAGGAGTAGGTCCCCAGCTCACCCACAACTCCTCTCTATGTGGCTGCAAATCAGAGGCTCCCATGACCTCATGCTTGGGTGCCATCATTTGCTGTCACAGCTCACAGAGCTCAGGGAAACAGTTACTTACGTGAACTGGCTTATCATATAATAAAGGCTGTGATAACAGATACAGAGGAGCAGTCTGATGAACAGGTAGAGGGGACAGCAGGGGGAGGTCTGCAAGGTTCCTGTGCAGGATCTTCTCTCCCTGGGGAGGTGGAGGGTGTCACCCTCCCGGCACATGAATGTGTTCTCTAGCCTAGGAGTTCCCAAAACGCCATACTAGTGGGATTTCTACGGAGGCTTCATCCCATAGGCACGATCCATCATTAACTCAATGTCTAGTTCCTTTCCCCTTCCTGGAGAATGGGGGTGCTGGCTAATGTTCCAGGTTTCTCACCATGGCTTTCTGGTGATCCACCCCCACTCTGGAGCCATCCAGGAGTTCACCCAGAGTCATTTCATTACAACAAAAGGTGTTCCTATCACCCAGGGGATTAAGGGATTTCGGAGCTGTGTCAGGAACCAGTGTGAAAGACCAACTGTTAGCATAAGCTATGCGCCAGAAGCTCTAAACAGCTCACAGAGCTCAGGAAATTACAAGGGTTTTAGGAATTCTGCCTGGAACTGAGGGCAGAGACCGGTATGTCTGTTTTCTATTGTTTCACACGTATCCATACCTCACACGTCCGAGCTGTGTGAATTTCAGTAGTGGCTGTCCCATGTTTCAGTGTTCTCATCTGTAAGAGAGTTAGGACGAGACTACCTACCTCTAGAGATGTTTGCTAAATAAGTAAGTTAATTAAGCATGAAAAGTGCTTTACAATGTAGGCACACGCTAAGCGTCACAGACAGGCTGTTCGTAGTCATCTTTGACCTAACGATCCCCCTCTTCTTAGTCTAGATGTTTTACAAAGGATGTCTTTGTAGTAGACTTGGATAAACTCAAACTTTATTTGACCGATCTATTTGGCTTTACACAACGAGCCCCTGCCCACCTCTGCAGCTCCGTTCCACAGCACTGTTCGATTAGTGCTTGTTGGTATACCAGTTGTCTGTTGGTTTTGTGCTGCAACTAAGCTCATACAAATTAGGACATTTGCATGGGCCACTTCCCTTGTCTGGGAAATCCTGCCCTCTTCCCACTTCAAGTGGGTTCTGCGTTCTATTGTTTTCATATGTAGTCCACTGTTGACTGTTTACTTGCTTCTCAGGGCTCACCCAAACAAAATATTTTTATTTTCTGTCGTGTGTGTGTGTGTGTGTGTGTGTGTGTGTGTGTGTGTGTGTTTAATGCTTTCCTGCCTTCCTTTAAAATGTGTGTCTCATGAGTCTGGCATAGATAAGGTGCTCATTGGGTATTTGTTGGAGAAGTGAGTGGTTGTAAGACACTCTGTCGCTATTTCAATGAATGAATGAGAAACTCAACTGTTGCATGTTAAGGACAAGTGTTAATACAACCATCACTGTTTGCTTAGAAAGTCGCCCAGCCATAAAGACTATATGAGAGGAGAGCACTTTGGTCATTAAAGCAATTTGTTGTACGAGGAAGTTTGTCTTTCACCTAAGGGAAGATGGATTTTCCTTGGTTGTTCAGTTTGGTATTTATAAACTAACATGATTTACTGACAATGTATGGATTATTCCATATACTTAGTGATTTAGTGTTAAATGCCTATTTATCTTTTAAAATCTTCTTTGCCAGCGTATTCATTGCCTGTAGAGGTTTTACAATTTTTTTCATTTTTGAAAAGATGGTATCATGGAAAAGCTTTGTCAAATTTTCCATTCTAGTCCAACACTAGGAAACCGAGAGTGATATATTTTAGGAATGCTAACGTTTTTGGAGCTTAATCATTTAGAGTCTTACATTAAAGCTGTAAATCTGCTGTGTGCATTGCTGTTTATTTCTACTGCTTGTGGGATGGTTGATTCTTTTTGCTTTTTAAATATTGTTATAAAGATTTGGGTCAAAATTAGCTATGTGGACAAGAAATGAATTTCTTGAGCGTTCATCAGAATTGTGGAATGATTCGGGAGGAGTAGGATGGTGTAAAATTGAGCATATATATTTTAAGTTTCCCTTCTTAACATCTAAATTGGAATTTTTGTTTTTTTTTCTTTCTTGAAATCATAATGGTAAAATTAAACAATTTGAACATTGCATTAGAAAATTGGGAGCAAATCCAAGACAGAAACAGATGTTTTATTAAATATGTATCTTTTAAACAATGGATATAGTCTGCAAGATTGTTCTTTTGAGAGCTGGGACATATAATTTGGGTTAGATAAATATGAGTGAAAATTAAGGTCATTTCTGTTGATTTCAGCATTTCTATACACCTTTAGATATAACCAAATGACCCTACTGCAACCTAGAGATAAGTTATTTTCTTACCTGAGCATGACTTTCTTTTTTTTAGCTACTCCAGAAAAATCTACCAAAATTAAACTTGTTCCTTCCATTTTTCTTTTAGGAATTTAGCAGGCCACTGTGACTCATAAGAAACAAAGTACATGATGGATGGTCCTAGGGCTTTTCTTTTTTCTTTTCTTTGACTTGAAAATACCTCTGGGATATCTTTAGGTTTTAAAAATAAGTTTATATTGTCCTGTTTCTGTGTGAGTTTGTGCGGTTGTACATGCAGACAGCAGTCCTGGGTGACGTCAAAATCTTGGGGACCCCTAATTGTTATCACGGATGGTACAGAATTTTTGAGGACCCTGGAGAGTCCGGTGTAGTTTCTACCTCATGTTTCCATAGGCGATACTTTGACAACTATGGATCTTCTCTCCCTCCTCTTTCAGGATGCACTTTGAGGCCATTTGCTAAGCCATTCTCAGAGCTGTCACCTCTCTGAGCCTGGTACTCTGTCCCCTTATCACTGATAGTGATGCTTGCGTAGTTATATATAAGTATTTGCTCCGACGATGCTCTCCCCCACAAAGACACAAGCTCCTCGAGGGCAGGGGCTGTGTCACGTTCATCTTCGGAAATCTTTTTCTGCCCTATCTCATTCAAGGTCTGTGCTCAGCAGATACTCATGGAATGAAATAACGTAGGCTCTCTAGACAATATTTATTGGAAATGAAATTGTAATAATACCCGATCAAAAAGTCAGAGTTACACCAATGCCATCATTTATGAAAATATTTATCTGTCTTTATTGCTTATGTTCTAGGTACCGTTTTGACCTACTAAGTAGGACGAATTGGAATGGCTGTGAAGGTCTCAATGAACCCCCAAATCTTCAGTTGTAAAGATCACATTATATGGAGAGGCCTACTTGAAACCTCATCGTAGGGTGGAATATATCAGCCTTGGCTTTCACGTCTGACATTCCTCCAAAGGTCTGTGTGCTCTGACTAATGTGTTCTCCGTATGCTAAGACTGCTTGACATACCCTACGGTTTTTATGGTCAACATTTGCTAATATGTTAGTCGTTCATACATATAGGTTTGTCTTGACTATTTAATATCAAATCATCAGAGGTGATATTTGTTTTTAAAAGACGCTTTTGTAGATGAGTCAGTGTTTACGTATAGTGTCAGTCTTTACAAATGATATTTATATGGTATAGTTGTGTGGGGAAACAGATTACAATGTGTAATTTTGCATTAATTTCAAAATGATAAAGTTTGCAGTCATGCTTATCTGTCTCAAGGCCTTCTACAATAGCTCATCCAGTCCAAATTTAATAGTAAAGCCCAGAAGTGTTTTAATCTAGAGAATTTATTCTTCCACCTTTGAAATATCTTATTAACCCCATGACTGTCTGTTATAATTTAGCTGTAAGCACGTGGAGTAAGGTTTACTGTATCTCAGACTACCATGACTCATGTAGCAGAAAACAAATGGGTAAACTGACAGGAGGATTGGAGTGGACCAGTGTTGATCTGAATTCCCTCTTGATAAGAACCGTTAGCATCAAAACGGCATAACAGGGATGCAGTAAAGGGCCACGACTTCCTTACAGGGATGGAGGGTGGGTTGCTAATGCAAAAAGCTGTCTGAAAGAATGGAATACTGTGCGTTCACACACAAAGGCTATCATCTCAGAAGAAATGAAAACCTATGTAGCATGCACTTCACCTTGCCTAGTGGGAAGCGTAGTTCAGTGTGTATTGAAGATAACTCACTAAGAGAAAAAGTGGAGGTATGGAGGGGGCCAGCAGGATGGGTGGAAACCTTCCCGATGGAATGACCGCCAGCTTTGAGTGTTGGCCGCCCAGACAGAACCAATATTGATGAGCAGAAAAGTCTTTCCAGCGAGAACTCTTTTTTTCCTCTTCTTGTGCTTACTCTCCTTCCCTAGAGATGGAAGATGGTGAGTGTCAAAGGCAAGATGGGGTTGTGCCAAATGTCTCACAGTAGCCACTTGCCTTGTTTGTCGCTCGCTTGTTAGCAGAATGAGCAGTGTTGCGTGCAGGTCACCCTTGAAAGAGAAGACGCCATGGTGAGATGGCGAGAAGAATGCCAAATGGTCCTCGGATCATTGCTGACCAAATACAGACGAGTTTTGTCATAGTAGAGCCAAGAGAACAGGGCAGACTTGCATCTTGTCCATTCTGACCCACGGCTGTGTGTGTGTGGGGGGAACACAATAAAATTCTGCTCAGGATTACTTCTTGCAAATAATGCATAAAATGTGAAATGTGGATTGGCTGTTTTCATAAATTAAATTTTGCAAGGAGTTTAATTTTGTTTTTACTTCATTTATTGATTTAAGTGTGTTTTTCCAGGATTTATCAGCTCCAAGCCAAGTAGTTGTTTCAATCTAGTTGTGGAGGGCACAGCTCACAGTGGCCCATGTAAGGATCGAACTGGCAACCTTGTTGTTAAGAGCATCACGCTCTAACCAACTGAGCTAACTGGCCACCCCCAAGGAGTTTAAATTCTTAATTTAAATAAGCTACATCTGACATAGACATGCACTAAATCAATTATTTAACAAAAACTTAATGGTGCTCCAAGTGGTGCAGATAAGTTGTACAGAGGTAACCTCAATCTCTCTCCATTTACTCTGAATTCTCAAATGGAGTAGGGACTGAAATGGTTGGTAATAGAATTAGCTTGCGTGTGTAGGCATCCGCTCTTGATCATTTGCTTGAATTATTAGGAAACCACTTAAGTAAGAATTACTTTATGCCACTCCCACCAGCTAGTTCTTGTAAGCACCCAAAAGGAAGCTGATAAGGACTGTAATGCTGGTGTTTGAAGCATCATCCAGCAGCATCCCTTTTACTGCATGGAGCAATCAAATGTCTTTCTTATTTTCATAGGGAAAAATGTGCTGAGATGGAAAAGAAACCCAATAGACATCCGTGGAGGCATTTTTAAAGGCATCTTCTTAGAAGGGCAATGTAATGGTAAGTATCCAGACTAAGCCTTGACCTCTGCTGACTTATTTACAGCCTGGTTATTGCTGTCTCACAATGCTTTCAGTTGACAGGGGGTGAAAATCATTTTCTTTTTAAACATGTATTTGAAGTGAACAAAAGTACCAAGCAGTGATTTCAAGTGTGATTGGAGTGCACATAATGGCATGTGTTGGGAATGTAGGATTGGGTAAGAATTGTTTGCCCCTGCAAATAGCTACAAGGTAGAGTATATCTCGTGCGTTAGAGTCAGCTACCTGACCCACCTACGTAAACTCCGAAATTCACCCTTGGGCCCATGGGCTGCTGGAAGAACACTCTATTCAAAAACATCCCAAGCTACTGGGGCATTCGAATGGTCTCAGCATCTCATTGTACCCTTTTTGTTTGTAGACCCCGCAGGAGAATCCAACATGTTAGATGTGTTTCTAGGGCAGGCTGGGGGTCCACTGAGGCCACAGAATCCTTCTCTCCTTTGGGAACCAGAAACAGACCGTAGCCTCTGGAAGTGGACATGGGTAGAAAGGATACTTTTATGATCTATGGTTGTGATCGCATCTTAATGAAGATAATGTCACAATCCCAAATCTGGACCTTTCTACCCCATACTTAAATTTCTGAAAGGATGTGTTTTATAAGGTTTCCTGGCAACGGCTCAAGTGTCAATTCAAGCTCTGCTGAGGAAGTATTTATGATTATATGGAAAATTGGGTGTTTACCAATTTTCTCATCCATTTGAGTGCCATAGCATCCAATCATTTGTCAACGTTTAGACCGCAAACGGCTTTTGAACATCTTTTTACAGTGGACCACGTGATTTCCAAATCTTTAACAAACTTCTGTAGCTTTTCTGAATTCTAGAAGATTGACAAGGTCGCGTCCGTTATTAAACTCGTGTTTTCTACAAATTTGATTTTTAAACTCCTCTGTATAGATGCTCTCACACAAAAAAATGCTAGTTTGTTTTTTCAAAGATAATTTTTAATTAATAAAGAAAGACTAATGCTGTCCCTATTTTTGTCATTAACATGCAAGTTTGCAAGGTAATCATAGTTAGGAAAACACGTGATCAACTGTTTACTATTTTTACCTTGTGTGGGTCTATTGTATTGAAGGTATTTGATATACACACATATTTCTCACCAGCACATACAGCTAAATAATCAATATCAGCACATTACGTCAATAACCTTTGTCTTAGGAATCGTGCGACGGTTTTTCTTTTGTTTAAATGTTCTTTGTCTTTTGTCCGTGTGGAGCAGCATAAATATACATGCCCGATGCATGAAGTCTCGGAAGCATTTATCTTCCTTCTCACGTAACCAGCCTCTGGAACAGCAAACCCAGTGCAGCCTGGTTGGTTGTAATCATTTTAGTAGCCACAGTGCAAGGAGCACTTCGTTTAATATAATCAGGCTGCCCTAGTTCCAAGCAGAAGCGGCCTTAATCGGTCTGCATCAGACTGGGAGCTGTGGAGGAGTCAGCACTCAGAATATGACAGCTCCCGTTACGAAACCCAAAGGGAACATTACAGAAAGTGCACCATCAGGGGAGGGAAATGAGAACGGCCAGACTCGCGAAAGACTTCTTATTATTCTCTTTACCATATGTATTTAGGCTCGATCCACAGTGGAAACCACTGGCCATTCTCAGAATGTTTGTGCAAGAATCTCACGGTCTCCCCAAGGAGGGTGATGCTTTGGGGGGGAAATTCAAAGGTAGCCGTTAATGAGGCATGAGCCAACGTTGGGGATTCCCATATTGTATCCCCAGGATGGCTTGACTGGATGCAAAACTAATGATGAAAGACTCTTCCTTCCCCCGTATTCTCAAGACACAAATCGCAGTGGTGGTCACTTCCAAGTGGTGCCCGGTTTCGTAGAAAAACACATGGACCTGTGAACTGGGGCATTTTAGTTGTAATGTGGGTCTGCTGCTAAGTAGCTACCTCTTGGTGATGGGGTTTCTGATGTGTTAAAGAATGGACAGGCATGCATTCGTTTCTTTTTTCACTGTGAAGAATCTAGGATTACAAACGAAGAAAAAACAGCTGCCTAGGGAACACAGAGGATTCCTGAAGTCTATTCCTGAGGTCTACTTGAAAACTTCAACGGAGGCCCTTTTCATCAAATTTTCTATACAGGGTTGACTGACTCTTTCTGGTTTGGGGTCACCTGTTAAAAGAACATTTTTTGCAGTGGATTTTTGTAGTTGTCTGGGAAGATCTTGGTGAACTGATGTGAGGAATTCCATTATTTTGTCCCAAGAATGGCTTAATTCAATTTAAAACTGATGGCCGAGAAAACTGCCTTCCATTGTTCTCCTGACACCGTAATTTTTCATTTCTAAGTGTAGGGATCAGGGGTGAACCAGAAATCAGGAAGTATTATTATATGGAAGTAAATTAACAGGATATTGAAGACTGGTGATCAGGCTTCTCCTAGGGTCTGCTAACCTTGACCTTGAGATGCTTTGTTTATACTCTGTTTAGTTTTCAGCACATTATCCACGTGACCCTCTGTGTCCCTTTTGTAATTTAGGGGGACACAGAGTCGGTATATTAATCAGCTTAGTGCAGCAACTGAGGTAGAGACTTAATTACAATAATATATAAATATAATAATAATAAATAAATAAAAATATGCAATACAAATGGAAAAATAAAATAATATAAGTAATTTGTTCTTGGGCCTTCTTGGTGCTTTTCTTTTTGCATATTCCCCAAACCCATGATCTTTTGCTTGTACCAATACTATACTGCCTGTTTGTTTCTCGTTTAATACTTATTTTCTACCAAAAGGATATATTTCAGAGTGGGAAAAAAAAGATCAAGTATGTCTAGTTAAATAGATGATCTTACACGATTCATAAGTTTTATGCATAAGCTAATTTTGTTTGATGTCTGGAGGACATAAGTGAACTCTGAGTAAATGACCATGATACAACTTACTGCAAGGGGAGCTGGCTGTGGCTGGTGGGAAAGTCACCTGCTTTTGGTTTTTTATGCTTTTGTAAATTATTAGTTTCAGGTGTACAAAACAACATAGTGATTAGACATTTACACACCCACAAAGTGATAACCCCCCAACAAGTCTACCCATGTGACACTGTACATGATTATTACAATATTACTGACCCTATTCCCTATGCTCTGACTATATACCAGGATGTCAAAAAAATACTCATATTTTAAGAAAGGAAAACTGTATTAAAATAGTAATACTCAATATATACCAATAACAAAAGATGAATACAAGTCACGTGTGACGTCTGCAATGACAAGAGGTGCTCAAAGTGGTTCCCATCAGCTTCCAGACACTTCTGATGACGGCCAACTCCTGCTTGAGCCACGTTGACCAAAGTGTCCACCTGTGTACATTTTTTTGGCACCTCTGGTTTTTGTTTTTTTTAACTAGAGTTTACCTTTAATATTGTATTAATTTCAGGTGTACAGCATAGCGGTTAAGCATTTATATAATTTAGACAGTGATTCCCCCCCCCCCCACCATAAATCTAGTCCCCACCTGTCACCTGGATTGTAAGTAAAGTTTTATTGGAACAGCCACATGCTTGCATTTACATTTTGTCTGCGGCTCTTTCACACCACAATGCCAGAACTGAATCTTTGCACCAAAGACCACGCGGCCTGCAAAGCCTAAAATGCTGATTTGACCTTTTACTATGACGTTGTCAACCCTTTCGTACTTTAGGGCGCGACATGATTCTTTGTGGGCTGGGAGGGTAGTTCGTGGTGAATATCTTGGATCTCCACATTAATGATAAACATTAATATATAACCCAGTTTTATAACAAAGTCCATATGTACATGCTTTCATATTAGGAATTTTATTAGTGCACCCCCTACAATATTTTAAACACAGCGCGGGTGTTTGGAAGCTGGAATCTGGGCTGCATGGTTGAATGGGGTCTTAGATCCCCCTGAAATTGTACACGTGACATTTA
The DNA here is from genome assembly GCF_057876585.1 of Rhinolophus sinicus. NCBI lineage: Eukaryota > Metazoa > Chordata > Mammalia > Chiroptera > Rhinolophidae > Rhinolophus > Rhinolophus sinicus. Next base: position 2,775,107 of record NC_142518.1, on the reverse strand, counting down.
TATGCACCAGGGCGTCCTGAAGACCACCTCCCGCATGAGACAAATGTGATGCCAGCTGGCAGATGCTGATTAGCACGGGTCGTCTCTGGCTGTTCTCATGACAGACTGCAGTTATTCTCCGATTGTGAGGAATAAGTTTCATAATTAGGCAGATTGACCGTGGGGAACCATCTTGACAGGTTTTTGTCATGCCCCAGTCATTTGTTTCATGATCTAGAGGAATGGAATGCTTGATTAAGCACAAGCGATTTTTGCTTTTTATTCTGCTCACCGATTTTTAATGAGGTGCATTTTTACCGTCCAAACCAGGGAGCTCACTGATGTGTGTGTGTGTGTGTGTGTGTGTGTGTGTGTGTGTGTGTGCGTGAATTTAAGAGCAAGGTGATTCCAACTCAGCATGCTTCCTTGAAATAGGTAATTAATAGCCACAGGAAATAGAATTGTTTGATCTTTCTCTGGCAAGTTGTTGGATGTCGCCTGTAGTAAATATTAACAACACATATTTCTGGTGTAGATGAGTAAGGATCTTTTGTCTAACAATCTTCCTTCAATATGTGCTACTTCCTTTCCTTTGCACAGTGACTGCTGAAACATTTCCCTTTGTGTTCCTAAGTATAAATTTATTCAAGACATAGGGTGATGGGGGTGGGTTTGACACTGAGGAGTTCAGTGAGGTGGCATGTACCCTAATCCACATAAAATTGTTTGCGTTGGGCTGGCACAGCGGTTACCATTCCCTCGCGGGAACTTTTGCAGTGTCGTTCTTTGTATGCTGTTGGCAATTTATGTACAGAAGTGTGACTCACCCAGTGCCCATCACAGCACAGCATGTGGGAGGCACTGCGTAAACATTGGCTGACGATAGGTTCATGTGTGCAGCTAGCTCAGTCGTTTGACAGGAAGAGGGGTAGGCACTTCCTGTTCCTGGAAGCCAGCAGCCGGAAAGCCGAGTCATGGCTGACCTGCAAAGTGGGCTAGTGACGTTGGACTGGTCCTCTTTCCTCCTCGTGTCCCTTCAGCTGAGAAGTGAAGGCAGTGAGCCTGGGTGATGTGAGTTTGCATCCCGTACCTGAAGCATCCCTGCATATTGGCCAAGAGAGGACCAAGCAAGCTTTGAGACGCAGTTGCCTTCATTGTGCAGACAACGTTTTGTGATGCTTTACCCTTGGATGGAGAAAGTGAAGTTATTCTGGCCCATTATTCAGTTACGTGTCAGTAAACCAAACATTTTAGCCAGAGAGGAGTAGGTATTATTTCCTCCCTTGAATTTTGTGAACCTGGGGGGAGGAAGAAAATAAATGCAGTGACTTATGACATTTTTTTCCTACAAGTAATAGCAACTCAGATGCAAAAGAGTGTTGGTTGTAGAGATTTTCCCCCCTCTCTGGTATTTTTTCTCATCTTTTATATATGCACAGAAGAATATAAACTCTTTAGCATCGACTTATCTGTAATTACGGCTTCAAAATGGACTACAGTTTTACCTGCTATATTTCCTTGTCCATTCCACACAAAACTTAAGCCCTCCTTGGGGAATGTGTAGTCTCTCGCTTGTCCTTCTAGTGGTAAATGGATTGGCTTCTTTATATTATCCTGTTCTGGGAAGAAGGTTACCGTATATAATCTGGCCCGGTAATAAGCAAATGGTATCGGATGCAGGAGAAGCCACCCTACGTTTGGGATATTTCTTACCCTTCAAAAGTCACAGAGTTGTCATGAAGGTAAACTTTACAATGGGAACCATGTCAGGTACAGATTTAAATTTTCATAGCAGGTGTTTTTTTGGTCTCTGTCATTGTTAGTATTTACGTTTAGCCTTTTATAAAATAATTAGTTAATTAAAAAGCTCAACTAATTTAATTATTTCGATAAGATACCCTGAGTTGCATTTAAAAAATAGCTAAACCAAATACATGCTCAAATATCAATTAATGAGGGGAGAAAGCTGAATAATTGGCATTTATTATTTTATACTTGGAAATGTCAGATTATAGTTTAGGCATTTACTTAAGTGCAATCACAGTACTGTTTTAGGTATTTTTAAAGTCATAGAGTCTTAGAACTGGTCTTTGAAATGATGTAGCATCAAACCATTTGAAGAAAAAAATATTTAAAGAAACAAACTGGCACCGAATGAGTTGGGATTCCGGCATCTCTGACCAGAATTGGACTCACTTAAGGATACAGTCAGTTTCTGCTCATTGCCTTTCAAAGTGCACAGACAGCATCTGAAGTCATGTTTAACGACGAGGCCATCTTGTTTCAGTGCAGTTGAAGTTCAATTAATTGATCTTCTGTCTGAAAGAGAAATTGGAATAATTCTGTTTTGTATTGAAAGGGCTAAACTGCTTTGGAACGAAATTTCAAAATGGTTGGACTTTCCAGGGCTTAGAAAGCAAACTCTCTCTCTGATAGTAGACACTTTGTCACCAAGGTTTTCCAGTAGGTTCTTACTGAGAATTTTTCATATCGATTTATTTCTTTAGGGTCCCCGTAGTTAGAAACCCAATGTCTGTCGCCTTTAACATCTGCAAGGTACCCTTCTGCAGGCCTATGCTTATGTCTGCAATCTTCGTCTTTTATTTTCTTTTAAAAATATTTAAAAATTCAGTTACAGTTGACATACAATATTATATTTGTTTTAGACGTACAATATAGCGGTTATACAATATAACTTATGAAGTGATCCCCTGCTCCGTCTAGTCCCCATCTGACACTATACAGTTATTACCATATTATTGACTATATTCCCTGTGCTGTATTCTTGAAGAAGTAGTTACACTTCCTTTGCCTCACTTTCTACTCTTTCTCCAATGTGTTAATTTTCTATAGCTGCCTTAACAAACGACCACGAGCTTACTGCTTTGAACAGCACACGGTAATAGCCACAGTTCTGGACATCCGACGTCTGGGGCAAAAACGGAAGCGTCCGCAGGGCTGGTTCCTTCTGGAAGCTCTAGGGGTCAGTCCATTTGCTTGTCTTTAGCAGCTTCTAGAAAGCTGCTGACATCCCGTAGCTCCTGTTCCCATGTCACGTCACCTCCTGTCTCTGCTCCACTTATCACATCTGTTGCTCTGTCTTCTGCCTCATCCTTTAAGGAGCTTGTAATTACAGTGGGTTCCCCCCAGACAACCCAGCGTCAGCTCTCCCTCTGGAGACATTTAATCACAAAGTCCTTTGCCGTGGAAGGTTATATATTTCCAGGGAATCGGGGGACCAGAAGTGGATGGCTTCGGGGGCATTCATCAGCCAGTGACACTTAGTATGCTATGATCTTGTCATCGTGAGCGCCAGGAGAACCAGTCATAACGTTCCAGAACCAGGAGGGTTCTGTGTCAGACCTCCGTGTCTCCTGCACTTAGCTGAACTTGCCCCATCCTTAGCTGAACTTTCTCCCTGGAGCCGAGTTCCTGAAACACTCGCCTCAGTCTTGTGACTCCACACTCGCCCGCACGTCACTTCTCAGGGAAGCGTCCTCATTTGTTTTGACTTAATAAAGGAGTCTCATCCATCATAACCTCCCTCTGCCTGTTTACTTACATGTCTTGACTTCTCTCCCAAACACAAAAATAACCCTTGAGTGTCGGAGATATTTTGTATGACTGTACCCACCACCCGCCTTCATGCAGTGCCATCCCTGGCCAAACATTGTTGATTGAATTAATATGATAAGAGAATAGAGCCTGAGACGGTGTTTAGAGATTCTTTAATTACTTTGTAGTTCATCTCCTGAATGTATTTATTTGTATTCGTTTCCTAGGACATGTATCCATGTGTTCAGGCACATTATGGTACATTCCTGAAGAACTCATAACCCCTGAGTATTCTCAGTGTCTTCTGCTAAGACTGATTAGCATGCAGACAGTCGCCAAAAGAGGGCACTTGTTCCAAACTACCTGGGCCATCCTATGGTCCCGAGAGCACTTGATGTACCCAGGAAGGTGAGAATCAAATTCCATCCGAAGCACAAACAAATATTGTTGCTGTTGCACTGAGGGAGAGAAGCGAAATATCGGTACCTCCTAATGCAATGTTGTTTTCCCCCAAGAATGCTTCACCTTCATTTTATTTAAAGAAAAATGTAGACAGGATGGTTGAAATGAGCTGATAACCTTGTGCCGGTGGATATGACTCTGCTCCAGGGAACACACGGGGAAGTAATGCTTTCAAAATAACATCAAGAAATGAAAGTGAACATTAAAAAAAAAAAATGCTGTCATCAATGTAGGATTTCCAAAGGTTATGTGGAAAATGGCTTTAACGGGCGTTTATAGCAGCTCTGATCTCGTTGTGTTGTGTTTTGTTGTGTTGTGTTGTGTTGTGTTTGAGAAATGTCCTAGCCAGAGATATATTTGTTTTCTTATGACAGCTCTGCTGTTAGCTTCTGTGTTTACAAAGAATAAATGGATACATTTAATGGTAGTTGTCTACGATATACGGTCATGTCCAACGTTGTGCTCGGACGCTTTAATTTTAATTGGTAGTTGGGTGTCGTTTCACATAGAAAACATTCGTTTCGGGCTCTCTCACGTGGAAATGCTGTTAGCACTTTTGTTCTCTCGTAAGTTTCTTGTTTTGCAAGACTTTGTAAATAGAACTTATTTCCTAACGTGACACACATGAGGTGGATTTCCTAAAAACTTGAAAGCTTCTTATTCCGAGGACATTAAGGTACTTATTTCTGACGTGCTGTAAAGAGGTAGCTGCTATCTGTGTCCTCAGCATCGTAACTCTCAGGTGATGGGGAGTAAAAAGGAAATGTTCTGAGAAAGGAAGAAAGGATAAGAGACCCCACGTCACAGCTGTGTAAGTGACAAGCGAGCCACTTCCTTCTCCGTCTTCTTTTGGCGTTTGTCTCGAACCTGACCTCTGGTGGTGCCCCTGTGATGTGAAGTTGAGTTTGAGCCAAAAGGAGCACTTGCTCCTTCCAACTGACAGACTTGAGAGGTCAGGCTTCAGGTGGTAAGTGGTCACTCCTGGGGAAACTGAAATGAGTGACAGCCCTGTGTGAACTGAGCCCTGGTCAGATTGAGACATTGAATGTCAGTCAGCTCACTCTCAGCCATGCGTCAGGCCGAGGTGCCCCCATACACCCTCTATTATAGCGGCATGAAGATTTCCCTCCTCTTAGGAATGCCCCCAGAGTTACATAAGGAGCAGTATCTAAAGTTTAGCCGAATTCTTTTCTTTTCTTTCTTTTTTTTTATTTTAAGAAAATGACTTACTCAAAACTCTGATACTCACAGGAGATGGTTAATATTAGGACACTCCAGTCTTTTGTGTCTGGAATAATCTTGATGGTCCGATGACATGACCTGAAGCTTTATCCTTTACCCTTGGTTATATTAATGGTTTGTAATCTTTGTGAACAAAAGGTGTCTTTTTTATTTTTCCCCCTTTGTCGTGCCAGAATCAGCAGTTGGGTGTTTTTCAGTAATTAGTGTCTAGTACGACCTCTCTTCACTCAGATCAAAAGGTTGAGCTGATGTTGTGTCTTTGCCCGTCCTGTCCAAATCAAGTTACCTCCATTTTGCATGAGTTATGGAAACAATCTCAGCCCACTCGAATAATGACACATGTATTGGTTGCGTCGCAGATTTCAAACTTTTCTTCGTGGTCATGGCTCTTTCTGATTCTGCCAACAAGTCAGGCAGACATGTCCTGTCCATTGTCCAGGAGTAGACACTGAGAGGACAGGAAGTCAACGGATGAGCATCCAAACTCGGGCTGTGCAGGGAATGCAATGCCCAGGGTTTATTGCAAAGCCCCTCGTTGCGGCTTTGCAAGCACTTTGTTCCTGGAGGCAGACATGAGTTTATCAGCTACATGAGCTTGCACATACTGTCTCCGCAAAATGAAAGGAAGCATTCTCACTAACAGTTTTGTTTGGAGGCTCACAACTTTATTTAAAAGATTCCATTCTGCCGATGTATTTTAAGAACACAATTAAATCACGGGTGATTGATTTGAAGTCAGCAAGCTCTTTATATGGATGCTGCCAGATCTCTTTTAACTTCGAAGGGTGGTAAGAGGCACCAGAAAATTTACAGCTCAATTAACACAGGGGGCTTTTATTGGTTAATCATTTTATCACCGCTACTAAAATACCATAATACCGGGAAGACATTATTAATATCATAGTGGTTAAGAGCACACGCTTTAGGAAGAAAAAAAAAATGTAGGGTGTGAAAATGGCATTGCCTCTGTTATGTTGAATCTGTCTCGACTTCTTAAACCATTTCTTTCTCTGTAAAATGGGGAGCGGGGTGGTCCCGTGGGATGGCTGTGTGGAGTAAACAGGAAAACCGTGTGCTCACCCTGGAACTCTGTTGGCACGTCCTTTAATGCCTCCAAACTGACGCTGATTTCTGGGGGGACATGACTGCTTCATTTATTTGAATAAATTTTTACTTTTTAATTATATGATAGTTTTTTGTTTTTTGGTGTTTTAAAATTAAGAGTAGTTTTCAGCGCCCCACATCAGATGGCACATTTGTCACAATATGTGAACCTACAGGGACACGTCATTATTACCTAAAGGCAATGGTTTCCATTAGAGACTCTTGGTGTTGTATATACTCTATGGATGTGGACAAATATATAATGAGATATAGCCATAATTATAATATCACACAGAATAGTTTCACTGCCCTAAACATCCTTTGTGGTCTGCCTGTTCTCCTCTGCCCCCCAAACCCCTGGCAACCACTGATACTTTCACTGTCTCCATCGTTGTCCCTTTTCCAGAATGTCACAGAGTTTGCATCACACAGTACATGTTCTTTCACTTAGTAACATGCATTTAAGGCCCTGTCATATGTTTTCATGGCTTGAGATCTCATTTCTCTTTAGTGCTGAAGAATATACCACAGTCTGGATATAACCCCGTTCATTTGTTGACTCATCTCCTGAAGGGTATCTTGGCTGCCTCCAGGTTTTAGCGTGGTCAGTAACATTGCTAGAAATACCCGTGTGCAGGTTTTGGTGTGGACATAAATTGTCAGCTTCTTTCAGTGGCTACCAAGGAGTGCGACTGCTGGAATATACTTTGTCACTTCCTGTAAAAGGGAAGAAGCTGCTCCTTAGCTTGAATTTTCAAACAATTGTGTGCATTGTGAATGAGAACGCACTTAGCAAAATGATCCTTCCAAAGACAGTGGCAACGTGTTTGCCAGAGGGGTCAATCACACCTATTTTTTAGGATGGTGTTGCTAGTGTGGAACACAAGCCACTGAGAGGAGGTGTAAGGACATGGCTACTTCTCTGCAGACCAGCCACCTGACACCAGTTGCCTGGGTAGGGATGGTGTAGGAGGCAAAGCAAACTTGTCAGTGTCATTATTTACATTCATGAGACACACATGCCTGATGAGCAAATCTCTACCTTTGAATGCTTAAAGAACCTGACAAATATACCATTGGCATTACAGAAAAGGACACCTGCTTCTCTTTCATTTTCCTTCTTTTTTTCCAAATGTAAATGTTTTCCACATCTTTGCCGCGTTCCCCTGCCTCACCTTCCCTTCTCTTCTGGGGGAAAATGTATGGGATTTACTTTTGTGTGTATCTAATTCTAAAATTGGAAAGTTAATCCCACCATCCTATTTAGATATGCTGTTGAGTTTGTGTTTGCAAACTGGAGACTATGGAACTGATCAGGGATCACTGATATATTTCATATGAAAGACAAAAGGGCATGAGATTGTAATTTCGAATAAATGTAGTGTCTGATGTTATTGCAGAATAGCTGGAATGCATTCTTCTGCTTTGGTAGGCAACGGCATTTAATCGGTTTTTTCCTACACTTTTCAAAGTCATCTCTGCACCTGTCACCCTACAGTAATGAAGACTGAGAAGCAGGGTAACGGGTTGAATACATAGGCTGCTTTCCCAGCCAAGGTTAATTTTAGTCTCACCGCCAGCTCAACAAGACAGTCGTAGGTGGGAAATACCAATGACTGAGGGGGCAATGTTTCCTTCTTCTCTTGTAGCATTGAATTTTAAGCATAGCATACTCCTAGGTCATCCACCAAGTGATGTATCAGCATATTGGTTGAGTTCATGTAGACCTTGTTGGGGCACCTGAAGACAGTCAGTTCCATCGGATGTTCTGTTCTCTAAAGAGAGATTCGTACTCAATTTTAGATTAGAGACCCCTGGCCCATGGAGAGACGTTAGTGGCCATTTTGAACCCTTTAGAAAAGTGATGGACAGGAGAGACACAGCTTGTGGGCTTTCACTGACGGCATGAGAAAAATGGTAGAAAGTGCCAACATCAATGGAGGGAACGTTCGAGCAGAATATTGGGAAATGTATATTGACATTCATTCCACGTACTCACCCTCACTCCTGGACTCCTGGTTCCCTCTTCTGTGTCTATATAAGTGTTCACTTTTAGCCCTATTTCGTATTTTACAATAGTGTCAGTGTAGGTGCATTGGATGCAGATTTGCCAGATGAAAATGAAACACAACCCCCAAATAAACGGTGTATGATTGCATCTGTGACAGGAGATAATGAAATAGCACCTGAAAAAAAACATTAGATGAAGCTCTTTATTAAATGACTTTGAAAAGCATTTAATTCCAAGTAATGAATTTTATTTCATAGGATGCATCCTCCTTAGTCAAGGTGGATAAGGCTGCATGATTTTATGTTACCCTACCATTTCTCTTGATAGTTTTTTTATTTTTATTTTTAACGCAGGTCCTTGTATTACATATAAATTATTTCCTTGATGGTGGAGAATTTCATGTTTCTCTTACCCAGGTTAGCCTGAGTACATGTATGTATGTATGTATGTATGTATTTTTTACCTGTTCCAAAACTCAAAGCTCAGTTGAACTTCTGTTAGACCATAGAGTTCCATCCTGTGTGGCAAAGTAGTCTTTCTACCTACCCCGGAGGAAACAGGAAGTTCATGTTGGAAGAATTTAACCCAGGAGAGAACGACGTAGTGGCTAGAGGATCACTGGACTGAGAACTGAGTGTAGGGATTACATACATTTTGCATAGTTATGGCAAGTTGGCGCCTCCTCGCCCTCACCTCCCCCAAGGTTGAAAGCCCCTGCACTTGTACAAACAGGTATTGCACGCTCCTTCTTAGGGGGAAGCTGAACTGACAGTGAAAAGAATTCCAAAAAGAGCGTTTGAAGGTCATTGGAATAAATTCTTTATTCACCGTGTAAAAATCCACCTGCTAGGATCCCTGCCTATCCACACGGAGGTGATTCTTAAATGAGAAAAGATAGCCTGACATCCTATATATTCTAGGGTAGCCTGCAATAGACTATCCAAACAAATGAAACAAGAGAAAAAAGGAAGAAACATACACAGCACCAACTGCAAAACGTGAAAAAAATTTTCTGATCTGTAACTTATAGATGTGCCAAAATATTGACCCTTTGAAAAATTAACAGAATAGCCACATTTAAAAATTAGATTGGAAAATAAGTAGGATATTTCCTGTGGAGAAAGCTTGATGAAAAAGACATGCAAGAATGCAAGAAAGAAAAGGAAAATAACTCTCAGTGTAGGAATTCGTCATCTAAACAGTGGTTATAGAAAAGCATGAAGAAATGACTTAAAAATAAATTTTCCCCAGCACTGAAAGGTGCAAGCTTCCAGGCTTCTGAGGTCCATTGTATGCCCATCAGTGAAACACACTCTCAAGCCTACTGTTGAGAAATTTCAGAATACCCAGAAATTTCAGGTTACACAGAGAAGACCTGAAGAGCTTGGGATCCTCAGAATGGTTGGAGAGAAAATAAGGAGAGACGGAGGGAGGGAGGGAGGGAGGGAGGGAGGGAGGGAGGGAGGGAGGGAGGGAGGGAGAGAGAGAGAGAGAGAGAGACGCATAATCAACAGTTAGAATGCCAGGAGGCCTTTCCACATCTTTACCAAAACTGACAACAGAGAACTCTGGCCTGATCAAATTTTCAATGTGAGGTCAGACTAAAGATGTTTCGACTCATGCAGTGTTTCCAAAAATTTACCCGTCATGCACTCTTTCTCAGCAAGCTGTGTGATTATGGGTTCCTTCTAATAGCAGAATAAGTAATACATGGAAAGTCATGGTTTACAAGAAACAATGGACGTAACAGAAGATAGCTAAAGGAATTGTGTCCCCCATTGAGTGTTAGCAGCAGATGGGACACACAGGATCCTAGAGAGAGACCCCAAACGACAAAAATACATTGATAAAAGAAAAGGGAATGAGGCATTGGACTCTGTGGAAATAGTATTTGTGATGGGCTTTTAGTTCTGTAGGACTGTGGGGTCAGAGTCCCAGAGAGCAGTGTCCAGGCTCTCGGCCTCACGTGGAAAGGTGCTGGCTCGGGTAGTAGGTGGCCATCAGGTGTGGCTAGTTGGCCATCAGCTGTGACCAGTTAGCCATTAGCCACTGATAGAACCACCGTAGCTGAGCTAGCAGGCACGGATTGTGGATTGTGGATTGCAGTTAGCAAGTGAGGTTGGTTGGCAGAGAAGTGGACAGAGGGTTACGGATTGTGTGGCTCCTGCTTTCTGTGTCTCCAACCCAGCCGCCAGCGAGAATATAGTGGTATGACTCCCCTACCTATGGCTCCGTGGGTGTTCCTTTTTGGCCTAGCCATATCCTGTGTCCTTGTGTGGGGAGCAGGAGCTGAGACCCCACATGACACCCTGCATGACAGTGAGCATTTAGGAAAATTGAACAGTATGTTCACAGAAAGCATGAAAATTAAGATCTGGGGCTGCTCTTGTCTCCAGATAAAACAGGTTACTCAAGAAAGGAGATGTCCTCAGAGTACAGTGGTTCAAGAGTGCCTATGAATTGCTCTATTCCAGAAATATCAACACTGAAGAGTGATATAAGCAAGATAGTGTCATCAGGATATTGGGCAGTTAGGCAGATAGGCTGGTGGTTGGCCACAGATAACTTCTAGGTGACATCTACAGATGACGTATTGAGAGAAAGTAGCATAAATTACTGTTTAGGACGTGATGGAGCCTATTTGGAGAAGAAAAGCTCAAAGACACAACAGTGTTGCCTCCTGAGGCAGTTGTGGTCATAGAGTGGGGGTTGGGGGTGGTAGCTTGGGGCAGGATTTCACTGTTGGATGCTATTGTTTCTGTTTAATCAATACTGGTAGTTTGGCTTTTAAGCCTGCATGCGAGTCTTGTTTGTTGAAACCCATTTTTCCCCAAAAGAAAAACAATAACGTGAGCATTGCATGATGTGTGGACATGAACAGCGTGATCGAAAACACCGGTTTTGCAAATTCAGCTGCCCATGGGAGTCCCCTAGCGAGTGTTATAAATACCAAAACCTGTGCCTTGTTACCCCAGAGATTCTGACTGACTTGGTTCAGAGTGCAGCTGGGGCTTTGAGATTGTTCAGTTGTCCCCAAGGGACTTACAGTAGCATGTCGGATTGCTTTAATTGAAAATGCCATCCAGTGTCCCCTTCGCCTGGATACGGTGCCTTCCGTTAAAAATAAAAATAGGGATGACCATTGAGACATCTTTGTCACTCTCTTCATCACCTGATGCGTTCTTTATAGAAAAACTGTCTAATCCGTTAAGAATGACCTAACACTTCTCTCCAAAAGCTTTCCATTTTCCGGTGGTTGTATTTTTTTTTTCCCCCGAAGTTACAGAATGTTCCCGTTTTGGAGTGCTTTGTCTGTCGTACTGGAAGCCCATTGTTCATGCTCACTGGTACCGTGCTGATGTACTCGTTTCACTTTCTGCTGTTTCTGTCACTGCCCACGAGGTTGAATTAAATGTTAGTGTCTCAGTTTGCGTTTCCCCGGCAGTCATCGTAAGTGGCTTCTTGGAGCAGCTCCTTGCACTCTGCTCCTGGTCACATTCCATGAGGTCCTTTATCTCAAGGGCCAGGGACATCATTATGAGCTCGAAGATTTGTTGAGTGGTCGAGAATGCTTATACTGGAGCCAAATTGTCTTTCATTAAAATCTGGCCTTTCCCAAGCTGCTGCATTGAGAGGGAATAAGATCCTAAGTAAACACCAGTGGTTAGCAGTAGGACACTTTCTCTTCCCTCTAGTCTAGTCCACGTTTCTTCCATGCACCATTCACCCTCTAAACGTCAGAGGGGGCGTAGCTCTCCAGGTTTCAAGGAGAAGCCGGTGGCTTACAAAAACATTTTGGAGGAGTCACTTTTATTCTAGACAAGCGAACTCATTAAACCCAGGCAGTGCTGACGTTTACAGTTGCGTGGCTTGATCTTATCCTTGCGTCTGCGTTTCAAAGTCTTGGTGTTGGTAGAACTTACTCATTTGTTCCCTGTCTCCGCTGGGGACGGCTGTGTGCTGTCATGCCTCGAGGTCCCCTGCTGTGACCTGGCAAACATCCCATGTCCATGAGAAGGATTCATCTGATGGAGAACTATGCCTGCCTCTCTCCTGCCCCTTCCGATTTCCCTTCACCTGGTGTGTTTAGGCTTCCTGATTTTCCTCTTTGAGAATACCCTTAACGCTGATACGTTTTCGGTGTTCTTTAGTGCATTTCTACAAGCTCTTAATTTGTGACATAAAATGAAACATCAAAATGGCCTCATTGGAAGGGGCCTTGTGGTTTTAATGTAGTTTGTAATAATCTTGGGAAGGCATCTACAGAAAGAGAGAGAGAGAGACAGAGACAGAGACAGAGACAGAGACAGAGACAGAGAGAGAGAGAGAGAGAGAGAGAGAGAGAGAGAGAGAGAGGAAGAAAGAATGAGAGAGAGTGAGAATGCTAAAGTTCGTTTATTAATACGCTTTGAAACCAGCTATCTGGGCTTCCGTAAATTCACTGTATTTTCCTAATGACCCAATTAATTCAAAGGACATACTTAATAGCGTCAAATTTGTTGTCGTAAAACCGTTTTGGTATAATCGGCCTGTGGTGCCCCAAGATTTGAAGTTGCATTAGGAACCTCGTCTTAAAATGGCACTCATACTGTTGTTAGAGTTCCACTGGGGAGAATTTGTCACATAATAATTTGTCACATAATAATTTGTCACATAATAATTTAACATCAAGATCATATATATATATATATATATATATATGTTATATATGTTAACAGTTATATATGTTAACTATATATATATAGTTCGCCATCATCAGAAGTGTCTGGACGCTGATGGGAACTATTTTGATCACCTCTTGTCATTGCAGAAATCAAATGTGGCTTGTATTCATTTTTTGTTATCGGTATATATTGAGTAGTACAATTTTAATACAGTTTTTTTGTTTGTTAAAATGTGTATACATGTTTTGTCCCCCTCTGTGTATACGAGTATATAAAATAAGTGCATCTTCTCAGTGCCACGCTTGGGGTGGGCCAAGTGGAAAAAACGTGCAGTAACAGACTGGTTAAGGCATAATTAAACATGGGGGAACTAGAACAATCATGGCAGAGGATTTAATTGGCTTTAATTGGGTTAGGAGGAGTAGGCCAGAGTGAAAGAATAGCTCTTAATAGGAGGTCTGAAAATAGCCAAGGAAAGCAGTAATTGCAGAAAAATCTGTGACATCTGATTACTGTGGTGGGAAAAAAAAAAAAAGAAAAAAAAAAAGACCAACCTTTTTCTATCCTTATCTGTACAGAATGAGGTGACTGGGAGAAAGAAATCTTCCCACATATATATTTAAGCAAAGGAGGAGGGAGTTTTGAGGTTCAAAAGGGACACGGTACAGGTTACAAGTCAGAAGGCAGACACGAGACAGAGCTACCCTCTTAGAGGTTCAGGATTTTGCCGTTTGTTACGAAATAGGCAACAGCTTATATAACACTGAGCCTTTGTCACATTTTTCTCTTAGAAATGGAGCATGGGGAGTTGGGAGGACAGGCATGGAGAAGCAATGGGGTTACGCATGTCACCATCGGTTCTTTTCTTTTCTGGAATTCTCTGGGGCTTTAATGAGTAGAGACTCCCTCCTGGCACACAGCGTCCAATGGTAGATGAATTCACTTCTTCTGACACGTTCCGTTTCATTCCTCCATTAATTTGCGGTCTTTTGCGTGGAAATTCACATTAGCTAAGGTTTTCGATGCATTTGTGATTAGCAAGCCATGTATATCCGTATTCGAATGTCCTTTATTTACAAAATTTAGACATGACATTTAAGTCGCGTGGGTTCAGAGAGGGAAGCGCCCTGTGGTTGCCGGAACCTTTCTAGAGGTTCGAGGTGCTCTGGTCTTGGCTGTGACACCCCACCTTGCAACGGATTTACAACCGTACAAAGTGGCACAGAGAGACGTTTAATTTCCTGTGTGAGAAAAGGTCCAGTGTTCCCGTGAGTCCCTTGTCATGTGGCCACAGCTTTGCCCTCTCGGGAAGCCAAGCTGAGTTGCTCTCAGCTTCCACCAAAGGTCTCTGGGGAGAGGCGCCCAGGGGGAGGGTATGACTAGAACAAAGCAAGACCGCCAGGTAGAGGTAAGTGTCATTTGTTCTCATGCAGTAATTATGCTAAGGGCAGGTCTTCCAAAGGGAGGGAAGACCTGCCAGAAAAGCCTTGTACGAGATTGTTGAGTAGGAGGTCTTTATTCACTCAACCACATCCATCTTATCTACCAATAGACAGCCATCCTGTAACCTTTGCTCCACCCACCAGGAGGTGGTCACTATAAATGGAGGTGGTGTCAACAGTTTAGTAAGTAGTCAAGGGTTCTGAAGCGTGAATGCCGGGCAATGTGTGTGTGTGTGTCAGGCCCCTTTGTCAGTTTGGTGAAAAATATGCACCCTCTCTAAAAATAATACTTTAAGTCATAAAATGAGATAAACTTGAATAAAAAGTTTCACTGAAATAGTTCTTGAGATCTCTCTACAATGTGCCATAATAATATATGTGCTTCTTTATTGTGTATTAAATAACCAAATCTAATTAAGAGGCTCATAAGAGTCACAAGGTCAAAATAGTGGTGACTGGAAACAGTATTTTTAGATATCTACAATACCATTAATTTGATATGAAAATATATTTGATTTCTGTTGGGGGTAAAGTTATAGGAATTGCTAATATTACTAAGTGTGAGTTTGCATATGTGTGTGTTACACCTACATTCATAACTGAAGCAAAGATTAAATTCCAGTTCACATTTAGTAAAAACAAAACGTGATTTTGCGCATCCATCATAGTTTACAGAACCCATGAGTGGGAGTGTGGCAGTCGTGGACTCTTGCGTAGAGAACCTCTGAATTTGGAACTGGGTAGAGGAGCGAGTTTTAAATCTTATTTTATTACGATTTTCTTTTTAACACCTGTCTTCGCATGTAGGAATCTACAGACAAAGGGGGATGTGAGAGTAATTAGACTACAATTTAGTGGGTCGAGTGTGAGAATTCTTTTTGTGTCAAAAAAAGAAAGTGAGGCATCTAGTGGAGTAGAATCTTTCTGTTACTTTTATGTTTAAAAACTTGAATGTCTCAAGAGCGATTATTACTGAATATCATTTACTGCCGTCACTGGCAAAATACATTTCATTTTGACGAATTTTACTCTGTTTTATGTTTGTACGGGGTGGAAGGTGGGTTTTTAAGGAGATGTCTCAGAGCCCCGTTGTGTATTCTTGACTTTACCCTGATTCTGTCTCTTGACTTTGAACTTATTCTTTCCTTCCTCCCTCAACCATATGCGTCATTCTCCTCCCTTCCCAAGCTAATGTGAGACACGCAGGTTTTTAAGGGAAGCCTCTTGACTCTACCGCAGATCTTGGAAGCCCTGGTCATTTCCCAGAAATAGAAGCTCTCATATCAGTTGAGTTCTAATCCCAAGACAGGAAACCTCTCTGGACATTTCTCTGGAGTCTCAATCTTGCGGGGGAAGAGTCTGTTTTCACGCATGAATATTCCTGTTTGGGGACTGTAGAGCAAGCATTTTGGGGAATGGGTGGAGGTGGTAGGGCCAAGACTGAAGAAAGATCTTGACTTTCCTTGTCCACAGTCTTGATGAGGAAGTAGAAACTGTGGCAAAAGGATTGGTTAATAACCTGGAGCCCTACACCGTGTAAGCACGTCACCCTGTCATTTCAAGGGACTCTCTACCACTAGTGGCTCGTGAGCAGAGCGCAAAATATCAGAGTGTGTATCACTCTGACCATTTCCCAAGCACAGGGTCTTCCCTATAAAAGGAAGCAGCCTTTCCTATAAGATGAAGGATCCCATAGGCAAATAGGGTACATGCTTCTGGCAAAACGTGGGGCAGTCCCGCTGGGGTTAGGTAAGATTGAGCTGGTCCTTGGGTCCTGGAGGAAGACTCAGGAAGTGTGCTCAAGGCTCTCTCTTTTTGGGCATCACACTGTTCATTAGTCGAGGCTATGAATAGCAGTGTCAAAGCCAGTTATGAAAGACCTGGAGAGTCACACTTATTATTATCACCCAACGTGATTCTTCTTGTCATCTCCCACTTAAAAGTACACAGTACTTTTCCACATTAACCTCCAAATGCCCAACTGTCCAACCCTCCATCTGCACACCCACTGTCAGACGGGGCGAGGTCCCACCATGTCTGAGCTGAACTCCTGGTCCAACTGTGCTGTTTATGGACAGACTGGTCTTTTTTCACGGAAACTGAACCTACTCTTTTTTCTTTTTCTTTATTAAGAACCTTCTCTTAAAGTTAGGTGTTGTGGAAATTGACTGAAACGGGTAAAGTGCCAAAGACTAATGCTTTCTACAGCTCTCTCAAAGAGCAGTCCAAAGACTCTATGTCTTCACGATGAAAGTCCTACAGGCAACACCCACAGGGCTAGATTGGGGGGTCCATAGGAAGTTTGTCCTGGGAATGTGATAGAGCTGGTGGTGCAAGTGAGTTTACCACAGTTGACCCACCGGAGACGAACTAAGCGAATGTCCTAAAACCTGACCGGGCCATTATTTTCTGCCTGTCCTGTACAGGTTCCTTCTGCCTCCCTTCTGCATCTTTTTCTTCCTTTTAGTGTAATAACCTTTGCCGAAGCCCTTGTCTTTTCCAAGTATTAATCATCTATGGTCTTTGACCTGACATTGCTCAGCGTCTAGCATTACCTGTAAACACTGAGGAAGTAACTATGACAATGTGAACATTCCTAACTGGTATCGTCTTTCCCACTTTCTGTGAATCTTGCTAGGCTTGTATTCACATTCCCGAATTGCAATGTTTCACTCTTCTGTTACTATATTACAGAACCCTTTCGGCCCAGATCTCTGTACATAATCCAGAATTTTAAAGGCGTGTCTTAGACGCTGTATCCCAAATCCCATCCTTGCATAAGCCCCGAGTCCCAAAAAGAAGGGAGTGGGAGGACACGGACCACACATTTGCTTAATTGTACTAATTTAAATACAGGCTTAGTCTCATTAGCTGGAATGTAGGCTATATTCAGATGGGGATTTGTTTGGTGTATCTTTATGTTTATCAGAGTGGAAGCATTTAGTAGAACCTCAGGAAGTATAATTAGCTGGCGTTTCTTTGGGGATACTTGTTCTCAATTTATGTACGCTTACCCACACATACATAGATGTGTTTACATGTACTGTATAAATATGGGTATGTATAGTCACACACACTCACACAGCTTGATATCCACGAGTTACATCCTGTTACTATGCCCATATTATAGGTAAGAAAACGGAAGCATTGATGGTTTACACCCGCCTCTGTGGTGCTGATGAGAAAGTCAGAGCCAGGTTTGACTGTAGGAAGCCAGACTACACGTCCATAACCATTGCGCCAGACTGCCAAAAAAAATATACACATTTTAAGAAAGGAAAAAGTTGTAATAAAATTGTAATGCTCAATATCTACCGATAACAAAAGATTAATACGAGTCCCATTTGACTTCTCCAATTGCAAGAGGTGCTCAAAGTGGTTCCCATCAGCGTCCAGACACTTTTGATGATGGTGAACTCCTGCTTGAGCCACGTTGACCAAAGTGTCCACTTGTGTACATTTTCCTGGCACCCCCGGTATTTAATGAGTGGAGGAGTAAGTATTCCATGCCCTTCAGTGTGTATTTGAATCTCCTGTTCTTCAGAGAGCTCATGCTTAGAACCATGTCTCTGGAAATGGACAATTAGCATCACACATAATAGGGTTTATTGATTTCCACAACACAAAGGGCATTGGAGGAGACACTCTGGGGGGTTACAAGGAATAGAGAACGCGTAATTCGGAACCTAGGGAACTTCATGTCTCAGTGGGTTAGTTTGGAGATACACACACTTCACGGTTATATTATTAGTTTGGATGTAAAGTATATATGTTTAAAAAGTTGTATATATTTAATTATGTATGTAAATATATGTAAATTTTAAATGTTCATTATTACATATTAAAACGTGTTGTTTACATATATAACATTTGCATATATTATGTATAATATTTACATATATAGTCCAAGTATAAACTCTTGTGAAATAACTTTATAGTTAGATATGAAAAGAAGGAAGTGGGCTGTTGGTACAGTACAGTTAGTACAACGAATCAAGTGAATATGGGAAAACCCACAATTTTTTTTTTTTTTTTTAATTCAGTTTGAATGTTAATGTAGAAATCAGGTAAATGAAAAGCTTGGTGACATGTTTACCACCTGCTAACACATGTGATGTGGTATTGGAAACTATTTTTTAAGGATCTGGCTGCTTCTGACACAAGGGGCTTCCCACGTTTTTAAGGGCCAGTTATCTCACTGAACTTGCGGCTTTCTGCTTCATTGGAGAACGTTCCATTCCCACCAGCTTCCATATCTCTTGTTGACGGACGTTTCAAGGACAACAGTCTAAGGCTTCAGAGAACCCTCAGGCTGAGGGCTTCGTCGAAGCCCTCGCTGTGCCATCAGGGAGCTGCTGCCCTGGATGCTAAGTGATGTACCAAAGGTCGCCTGGCTAATTAGTGAGCAAGCCAGTCACAGCCTTAGGTGACCTGACTCTCTGTTTTAGCGGTGCCATCAGGAACTTGATGCTTTTTATGGCATACGCGGCTGGATAGTTGATTCCCTTGGGCTTGTAACATAACCTTGGGGAAAACAGTTCCTGGTTGTCCTCCAGTTTTTCAATCTAAGATATTTTGATAGAGCATGGGAAAAATAATGTTACGGAGTCAAACTTTAGACACGCATCTTTTGATTAAAATTGTCATTGTCAAATAACCCTACTCATAAAATGTGCACTGCAGAGAGTTATCAGTAAAATTTAAACATACCCATTGGCAGAGTTATAGAGCATGACTCATTTTTTTGTATATCCATGTGAGTTCATTCTCTACCATATCTTAAGGCAACAACTGTCCCAGAATTTGGTTTCAGTAATGCCTTTGCTATTTTAACATTTTAGCACAGATAGAGCTCTAAGTGTGGGACTGTTTGGTTTTATATAATATGACGTAAATAAAATCACACCATATCTATTCTTCCATGACTTCCTTTTTAGTTGTGAGATTTATCCATTTCGATAACACACGTCGGTATTTTATTCACTTTTCACTCTTGTGTCATATTCTGTTTTCATATACCAGCGTGTGTTAATGGATGTCTGGGTTACTCCTTTTTTTTCCTGCTATTATGAGTGTGGCTGCAAATGGACGTTCCTTTGCATGTCTTCTTGACACACATATTCAGAGATAAAGACTATATAGGCGACAGAGAGAGAGAGAGAGAGACCCGTTTACAGAGCAGAGGTTGTGCAGGTACGTGACAGGTGCATTGCATCACCTCAGCTGAGTTGTCTGTTCTAGAAAGAAAGATGACGCCCGCCCCACTTGGGCACCACAGAATGCTGGCATTCTCACCAGACACCAAAGAAGAGGCATAATAGAGAGATCTACAGATTGCACACCGTTTGGGAATAGCTATTACAGGCTTTCTTAGTAAACGGTAGAGAAGGTTTTCTGTACAAGCTCATTAATTTGGGCAAGAACCGGGAGCTGCTGTTCTTGTGTCAGCAGCTACTTGGCAACAGACATCTCTGTGTGTCCCAGCCCTTCCGTGGCGCGGAGAGTAACACAAGGGGAGGGCTGCTTCCAACACATTTATCTGCTCTCGGTTTGTTTGTTTGTTTTTCTTGAAGACGCATCCACAGAAATCTCTGTCTTCTAATGCATTTCACAGTCAGAATGGCAATGACGGGAACACCCGGGAGATAGGATTTTATTCCTTGTACGGCGAAAATCCCAAACTAAATGCAATCATTCACCTGATTAAAATAAATATGTATGTATATGTACGTATATATATACATTTTTTTTAAATAAAGCTAATCTCAGTTTGAGTGTATATATATATATATATATATATATATATATATATATATATATATCTAGAGTGAGGGGCGCTTTGGGGAGAAATGTATTGCAGTTTTTATTTTGACTTACTGATAGTCTGCTACGTCTGACTAGTCTGAGCCTCGTCTTAATTACAACCTCACACAGAAGGACTGCCCTGGAGAAAATCATTCTAAAATCCCCAGTCAAGTTATAAATCAAGTCGCAAGGCCACTCTGAGACATTACTGTAACCTTGGCAGAGAAAGAGTATCTGTATATCTTATGTAACTATATGTGTATCTAATAGGTATTAAATATATACATATAGGTGCATAGAAGAGCATGTCACCTCTTATGAAATCCTTTTCAGCCTGTGAATTTTACATGGAAGCTCTTTTTTTTTTGTCCTCAAATATATCGGTTAGTTAAATTTATAGTGATTTTTTTAATAATGTTTGTTCTCAACGTCTTGATTACTTGTAATACGAAAACTTTTAAAGTTGCCAGAAATTTGCATGTGGCTTGCATACATGCACACACACACACATGCACGCATACATATGTATGTACACACACACACATATCGGGGGTGCCAAGAAAATGTGCACAAGGGGACACTTTGGTCAACGTGGCTCAAGCAGGAGTTCGCCGTCATCAGAAGTGTCTGGATGCTGATGGTAACCTCTGTGAGCATCTCTTGTCATTGCAGAAGTCACACGGGACTTGTATTTGTCTTTTGTGATTGGTATATATTATTACAATTTTAAAACAGTTTTTTCCTTTATTAAAATGTGTATACATTTTTGGCACTATATATATACACACACATATGCACATATATGTATATCTATGCATATATAAAATTTATATACATATACATACATATATATAAAATTGTGGTTGACATTCATTATTGTTCAGCTTCAGCTTCAGGTGTACAGTGCAGTGGTCAGGCATCTACATCTTCCCTGAGGTGGTCTCCCTGATAAGTCCGGTGCCCATCTGGCACCCCACATAATCTCTACAACATTATTGATTATATCCCCCACACTGTATTTCATATTCCTGTGGCCGTATTGTGACTCCCAATTTGTACTTTCCAATCCCTTCTCCTCCTCCCTCCTCCGCAACCCCTCCCATCTAGCAACCCTCAGTTTTCTTCCTACTATCTCTCTGAGTGTATTTCTGTTTTGTTTGTTCATTTATTTTGCTCTTTAGATTCCACATATAAGTGAGATCATATAGTATTTGTCTTTCTCAGTCTGACTTATTACGTTATGTTTTTTAAATTGTTCTATGTTATTATGGGTTACTATTAACCTGTTAGTGTGCCTAATTTATAACTTTATTATAGGTACATGTATGTATAGGAAAAAACATAGTATATGTAGGGTTCGGTACTATCCGCTGGGGGGGTCTTGGAATGTGTCCCCCACAGATGAGGGCGAGGGGACTAACTACTATGTAAACATATCAGTAAAAGGAAGCTCAAAGAATCTAAATGACTTGCTCACTGCCGACACTCACCGCCAACGCTGGGCTGAGCTTGTCTCTGTACCCAGGCACCTTCTGAGAAGGTCTGTCTTCAGAATCCCCATGCTGTCCATTGGCTGAGTGGGCGTTTTCTCTGTGTATTGCCTCATTGCCGACTCACCACGCAGAAGGCCGCTCACCGAAAGCCCAGAGAGGCCGAATGACTTCCCTCAGCCCACAAGTCTCATCCAAGCACCCAGGTCTGTCCGAAGCAGAAATTAACAGTGTCTCCTATTATGGTGTGGAAATCTCAAGAAGGAAGAACAGGAGCTGGCTGGAAACCAGAAAGTCTTTCAGGAAAACAGAAGACTCCAACCGTGTCATCACCTCTTTCGTGTTCTTGTCTGTCTCTTAATTATTGAGACGTTGCCTCATGCACGATGTGGCGGGTGCCCAAATGTTGTCCGTGGTGGAATTCAAAGATAGAGGCAAACACACAAATCACCCATTGGGTGCGATGCTGCTTTTCACGTTCTATGCTACAATCTCGATTTTTTAGAGCATTTTCATCCAACTCTGATTAACTGGGCCCAGAATGTCACGGACTGTGGAATTTTCCCCGAAGGTAGTAGAGTTCCCTGGTAGATCCAGGTCCGAGCTGTTGCATTTAAAACATAGTTACCAGTTTGACGTATTCTGCTCAACTGCTCACTTAAACGAAATGCATAACTATTCCAGTTCAGAACTACTCCAAATAACCCACAACGTCCTTACAAACATGTTTGTCTATTTTTGAGTTGAAGCGTACTGCGTTTAAAGGTATCCTCCTTGCAAAACCTAATGAAATGCTTTCTATCCCTAATGGTTCATGAATGCTCTGCACTCATACACATTTTTTAAGATCATATGAGCAATGGCTTACGCAGTGAGAGTCCTGTGATGCACGTGGAGACAAAGTGAGGGGCTGACTCTTTAAAAGTTGACTCCACCCACTCAGATGGACCCTAAGCTTTTTCCATAGGCTGCAGGGTTTACCCTCGAAGGCAGCGTTTTACGTGAAAGTCAGGAGAGCTGTTTCAACACTTTCAGTTATGAATGCTGCCTTGATGTGACAAGCACTACAGCTGGTGCTGGAAATGTACCATCTCGTTCAGTTTTTCCAAGGAAGCCGAGATTCAGGGCGATGATGTATGCTGCCTACAGATACGTGCCACTGAGTTGCCTGAGAAGGATGAGTATCTTGCTGTTAGGGACACATCCTTTCTGTTATATGATAAATACCCGCATGTCGTGACATCAGTTTGACCCAGATTCCTGTCTCCTTTTTCCTCATCCTAGAAAAGTCAGAGCTCCACTCACGTCTCCTTAGGGAACAGTGACAGTTCCTTTAAACATCTGAGAAGCTGTTTTGGGAGAACCTGTCCATCCATGAGCCAATCTTCTTAATAATAGTGAAGTTGGGGGATGTCGTTACAGATATCTGTAACGTGTGTAACTTTGGGGGATTTGTTTGTTCATCCAACAGAGACTTGCTGAGTGTTTCCCAAATGCCAGGCAGCGTTCCCGGTGAGGGGCACACAGCAAGAACTATGATAAGAGATAGTGTTGCTCGATCCTACCACACGTGGCCGCTGCTGTACAAATTCCTCCATGCGTAAGAATCTCATAGCGTGAGGTGGAGGGTTGCATGGAAGAGACAGCACATGGCAGCAGGTGGCAGTTGTCTTGATTCATTGTCCTTATCTGCTTTTCTTTTCCCGTCAGGCTGACCTCTGTGCCCTGGAGTTTTCATAAGGCATCGTCTCCCTTGGAACGTGTTGGATGGTCACCACTTCCTTGGAGCCTCGCGCTTGGCAGAATTCGGTTCCAGGATTAAGGGAGGGCTGCTGTCTCGCGATGGGCTGCACAGAAAACCGCTTGGTTTGTTCTTAACATTGGGCTCTGTCTATGAGTCATCTGCACGGCTTCCTAGCTCGCCCATTGCCTCTCCTGGGTCTGTGGCTGCCTGGAAAGCCCTCTGTCTCCGCGGGCTGGCTTCACGGCTTTGTCTGCTCGGCGTTGCATCCCACAGACGCCTTCGGATGTGGGAGTGAACAATGTTGAGACCCCAAGGACTGGTATGGCTCCCCTTGTTCTTCACTCCGGTCTGCATCATGGTGAAGTCCAATGTCCTCCTGTGGATCACCGCTCTTGCCATCAAGTTCACACTCATTGACAGCCAGGCACAGTATCCCGTCGTCAACACCAATTATGGCAAAATCCGGGGCCTAAGAACACCATTGCCCAATGAGATTTTGGGTCCAGTGGAGCAATACTTGGGGGTCCCCTATGCCTCACCTCCCACTGGAGAGAGGCGGTTTCAGCCCCCGGAACCT
Organism: Rhinolophus sinicus; assembly: GCF_057876585.1. Lineage (NCBI taxonomy): Eukaryota > Metazoa > Chordata > Mammalia > Chiroptera > Rhinolophidae > Rhinolophus > Rhinolophus sinicus. The sequence goes on along the minus strand of NC_142518.1, from coordinate 2,751,032 downwards.
CCGTCCTCATGGACTGGGGTTCGAAACGCCACCCAGTTTGCCGCCGTGTGTCCACAACACCTGGATGAGAGGTCTCTGTTGCATGACATGCTGCCCATATGGTTTACTGCCAATTTGGATACTTTGATGACCTACGTTCAAGATCAAAGCGAAGACTGCCTTTATTTAAACATCTATGTACCCACGGAAGATGGTAAGTACTTGATTTAAACAGAAGGCACCATCCACCCACTCAGAGATTTGCCGAGAGGGTTTTATGATGTCCTCTGCATGGTACGTTCTGTAACCCGTGTTTTTTTTCTCGTATTCCAAAGGCAGATATGCGGTCACTTAGGGTTTGTCCCACTTGGATTTACTGAGTCTTTAGTAGATGGTCCGTTCTCTACTAAATGAGTTCATGATTTTTATAGTTTGCCTTTGGAGCCGTGATATAGTGTTTATTGGGAGATGATAACTAGTGGGTGCCTATCGTGTTACCTGGTATACCTGAGTCATCGGTAAAGGAGTCTATCGAAACTAATAGAATTAAGGACATTATCACACTCGTGTTAGCCAACTGAAAATTATGAGGAATGGTTCCCTTTGCTTTGGTGCCTGAAGAGCTGAGTGGTACTCCTTTTTGTATTGTTGTTTGTTTTGAATCTTGAAAGGAACCCCTGATTGTTTTAAATACACAAGCAAGGGATATTTTATAAAATCGCTGGATGCCATTGCTTAGAATCCACACGGTGAACATAAATTCGGACACTGTTTTCTCCCAGCATTCACTGCACTCGCATGGCAGGGTGTGTCATCAGATGATTGTAGCTACATTAGAAAATAATGTGTTTGCTTGGACAAAACGGCCCTTTTGTTTTTAATAAGACAACAGTCAAAAAAGTCTGCAAAATCTCTTAATGTTCAACACATTATTTTAACCCAATGCTAATAGTGTTTGAATTAGTTCCTGTCCGTGTAGATTTCAAATGAAAATATTTTACAAAGGCTAACCGGGCTCACGTTATGCTAGAAGGAAACCACATTTCTCATTTACCACTTGCATGTGCTGTGTTAGGCAAAGAAAGAAAAGCATAGCACAGCATCTTACTGCAATTAAAGAATTAATTTACAAGACTCACAGGCATTACCTACTATAGAAACTAGTGTGTCCTCTGAAACTTTTATAGAGGAATTTCTTTTCTTTTCCTTTGACTCCTTGGAAAATGTTTTTCAGTGACGTTTGGCTGAAAGTCTGAAATAAATGATTGCATTATTCTGTGATCTCCCAAACTGGATCGCATCTGCCCTATGGTCCTTTCCCCACGTAGATGCCAGAAGGTGGTGTTTGTAGAATGTCAGGAAACACCAGGGGTCGTCTGTCATGGTGACGTCAAAAAACACCCACAGAAAGAAAGGGAAGGACTGTGCTTCACTGTATTAGTAGCTTCTGGCATGTGGCCCTTGTTGTTGTGGTGACAGGACACAGCTCTCTTGTAAAGTGCAGGACTGAACGTGATTCAAGGAGTGAAACTGACATTTGGACGCTGTGTTTCCATGATTGCACTGACCTGCCTTCGTGAGCAGCAGTCGCCAAGTAGCTGCTTTGTGTATATGTGGGAAGGTGAGCAAGGGCGCCGAAACGTGATTACAGCTCACGTTTCACAAGCCGCCGGGCTTGCAATCTTTATCATAATGAACCATTCAAATGAAAAAAGAAAGAAAGAAAGACAGAAAGAGGGGCGAAAGGACCCAAACAGGATAAATGATTAAATTGGCTTTCATAATACATTTAACCGGGCTAGTCTCTGCCAGGTGGTGGCTTTGCAGTTAATCTCACGAACAATGAATGTGCTTCCACTAGAATGCCACCTTATAGCAGAGGTAGCACCAAATTAGACCACCCACGAAGCAAAATCAATAGTTTCCTTGATTACAGAGCCATAGATGTGCAGTTGTGTGCATTGGAACCAGAAGCAATTGGGCCATTTCATTGTGGCTCGCTATTGACCAGGAATTTGCGAATATAAAATTGCGAAAAGTGCTACCTAATGGGAAGACAGGCTAAATTTAACAATTAACCCAATGACACTAGTTTTCCCCTTTAGGTATTTTTTGTTTTGTTTTTTCAGGGCACTTTTGCATATATCATGTCACATGATCTTGACAAGGCAATCAGGCATTTAATAGGGGCTGAAAAGGTAGAATTGATCTCCCTACAAATATGTAAAAACTGGAATTTTGCTGCTGAGGGTTTTGAGCTCCGTGCCCGCATGTTTGCACCAACAACAAATCGCAGCCTATTGGGTCAGGAGTTTTGTCGTTCTATTAAGAAAAATTTGCATCGATTTGAGAATCATTGTGGACGTGTAGGTAATTATTTAGTGGTTATGCACTAAACGATAAACCCTACCTCTGCATTAACACAGGGAAATTATGGTGCCATGCTGATTCCTCCAGTGGTCTTCTCTTAGGGCATACCTTAATTCTGAACCAGCACACTTAATTAACAGTACACAGCAAGACTGGACATTTGAAATTTAAAATGTCACCACAACACTCCATGTTTTGAGGTTTGTCTTTCTGCATGGATCCCAGGGTGTGGGTGACAACCAGGTACAACTTGTTCTGAGTACTTACTCTGAAGCAGTCATGTGTTAGGTGTTTGGGTTGTGACAGAGACACGAATTCCTCATTTTGAGAGACAGACACTATTGTAGACCCAATAGTGACCTCCCAGTGACATGTCAGTCCTCATCCCTGGCTCCCGTGACTGTTATTTTACATGGCAAGGTGGAATTAAGACTGCTGATGGAATTGTATTTGCTGATCAGTTGACCTTAAAATACGGGGACTACATGCTAGATTTTCTGGGTGGGCCCCGTACCAATAATAAAGACCCATAGCTGAGAAAGACACAAGCAAAAGAGGAGAGTAGAGTCAGAGGGAAGTCATGTAAGGAAGACACAGCTGGTCATTGCTGGCTTTGAGGATGAGAAGGAGCCAGGAGTCAAGGAACCTGGCAGCCTCTAGAAGCTGCAAAAGACAAGGAAATGTCAGCCCTGCTGACACCTTGATTTTGGCCCAGTGGAAGGCTCGCCCTCAGAACCAGGATAATACATGTGTGCCGCTTGCAGCCACATTTGTGCTGGTGTGTTACAGCAGCAGCCGGAAACTCATACCGACTTTCGCCGCCCTTTCATTATTACTTAAAATCCAGAGTACAGTGTATACCCCAGTTGTGAACAAAGTAACTGCTGAACTGTTACTTGGAGCACGCTGACCCTGCCCCGTTCTGAAATTCTTATTCATCTGCTTCCTTCCCATCTCAGGAATTACTGGCAGGAAACACTCATCTTAACGCTGGTTACCATTTCCCACTTTCCCTCATGCGTATCAAGGAGGAAAAAAAAGAAAAAGAAAACAGCTCTAATTTGGAAGGGCAGGCTTTTGGCAGATTTGAGGCTTCCACTTTGTAGAGTAGATACTCAGCCTTTTTTCTTTTTTTTTTCACCGTCTAAATATAGCCTCATGGCAAATCCTACTAAATGTCATGTTCAAAAAGATACACTGGTTTCACACAGGGAAGAAATAAAGGGGCATTTCCATTCTCCCATGCATCTAAAATGGATTTCCAGAGTAGAAGTCATTCAACGGCAGACATAGAGCAAAACAGCCAAATTGTCCGCTCTCCCCATCTCTTTCCACAAAATCTGAGTCATGATGGCAGCTGTACCTCTAAATGTCTCGTTCTACTTATTCCCCGGTAAGCAAAATCTTTTGGGCTCCCTGCTCCTTCTCTCTAGACCTCAAGGTCTGATATATTCTGGGCAAACTGATTCTCTACCTTTTCTTTTTTCTTTTTTAAAAATTCTTGAATTTATTTCTGGAGAGAATGTCAGTTCTCACCGCCCTCCCCAGTTTTACTGAGATATAATTGATGGACGTCACAGTGTAAGTTTCAGGTATCCAGCATAATGGTTTGACTCACAGGTATTGCAAAATGATTTACCGCAGAAAGTCTAGATAGCACCTATCGTTTCATATAGATCTAATAAAAAGAGAAAGCAAAAAAAAAAAAATTATTCCTTCTGATGAGAACTCAGAATTTACTCTGTGAACAACTTTCCTGTATAGCGGTGTTAGCTATTTTCGTCATGTTGGACATTATATCTCCAGGACTTAGTTATCCTACACCTGGAAGCTTGTACTCTGCCCACCCTTATCTAATTCCCTCACCCCCTATACCCCAGCTCTGCTCTGGTAACCACAAATCTGATTTTTTTTTCCCTATGAAATTTTTTTTGGTGATTGGTTTTTATTAGATTCCACATATAAGTGAGATCATATGGCATTTGTCTTTTTCTGTCTAACTTATCTCACTGAACATAATGACCTCTAGGTCCATCCATGGTGTTACGAATGTCAGGATATGTTTACTTTTATGCGACATTCCATTCTGTGTGTGTGCGCGTGTGTGTATGCTACATCTTCCCTACCCATCCATCTATCCATGGACACTCAGGTGGTTTCCAGGTCTTGGCTGTCGTGCATAATTCTGCAGTGAGTGTAGGGGTGCAGATACCTTAGCCCTTTTTGGTGTATAGTTGGTTCACTCCTGTAGTTCAGCTTAGAGAATTGGTCAAGAAGTCGCCAGCCTGTGTTCACATGACCGCGTGCCCCCTTCCCAGCTGAGTGAGTCTGGGCAACTTATTGGGCCCAGGGTCCTTGTGTGTGAAATGGCGGTGCAATGGGAGGGTTAAGGCATTTGTCCATATGAAGTGTCTAGGCTAGTCCTGCACATCTAACCACTCTGTCATCTGGTGTTAGTGGAACATAATTAGTAGCAGAACAGAGAACCAGAACATGTCAGCTGCCTTTCAGATGCATATTGTGTCTAATCTGTCTCTTAATATGGTACATAATAAATGCGTGTTGTCTATGACATAATTACTTAGTGCAGTAGTGGAGGGGTCAGCTTAAGAAGTGGGAGCAAAGGACCCTCGTTTCTGACAGTTCCGAGTATGGCTTTAACAAAAGGGAAATTACAGAGAGTATCATTTTTCAGAAAAGCAGAGAACTTTTCTGTTCCGCTTTATTCCTGAGCTTTGTCTTTTTCAGCCTGAGCTGTCAAATGGATTTGTAGCATCACATGTGACTTACGGAAATTAATCATCAAAAAGCAATAAAATGTGTTTCTTGGAAGAATGCCTTAGAACATCCAAAAATTGATACTAGTTTTTTTTTTTTCATGTGAGCTAAAGGAGAAATTAATTTCCTCTCTCTTCTCGTCAAGTCACAAATGTATGCAGATGGTGGCAAAAACTAGATGAAAAGCTGGAACTTAAGACCTAAGTTTGTACAAGGAGACAGATGTTTTTTTTAACCACAAATATCAGGAGGGAATGATTTCAAAATAATTAAATGATTCCTGTTTTCATCTGTCAGTTGATTAAGTAAATATCTTCCTGACCAGGACTAATTGAGAATAAATTAGTATTTGGTGAACACGGGTAAAGTAGAATGGATTGCTGGTAACCTGCCTCCCAGGTTAAAAGATTTCACCAGTTTGGACATAGAAAATAAATTTATTGAGGACTGAGGAATTATATACTCATATGTTTAGAATGCTACTGTTGGGTTAGTAGGAATTCCACCTATTTGGATAATTTAGCAAAACCTGTTCTAAAGAAGAGAATTTCTCCTGACATCTCTCATGTTCTAGTACGTGAATTTTAACTCAGTTCCCTTTGCAATTTAGACTTTTATTTTCCACAGTTAGAACAAATCCCAAACTAGAACGTATCAAAAACCCAATGTGCTGTATAGTGCAGATCATAAGCAATATTATAAAATACTGTTCAAGATAGAAATTTCAGGTGTAACTAGTCTGCTAGAATAGTTGTCCATTTCCAACCATTTGGTCGTTATTTACTTCTGCAGAGTCTTGCCACCAGGACATGTCATATCTTTCTTTGTTGCCAAATGACACTGTTACTTTGGACGCTTGTCATTTATTTTCCATATTGTCATGGCCAAGCCGTTCAGCCTTTTTACTCTTTAGTGACCTTGGCAATTAATAATCACAGTAGCTTTATACCTCCTCTGAATATTTTTTTGAATTGTAGTGATTGTAAACTACGAGATAAGAAGTAACTTACAATAGAAAAGATCAGTGTGTCCTTATATACCTTTATTTTTTGGTAATTAAACATTCATCTCATTACAGTGTCTTGTATTGGGAGATTCAGTTTGTGGGGAGCGATGGTTGGGATTAGATCCTACTCGTCCTGCTCTGTTTGGCCCTGCTAAACCTGGCTGTTTTCATAATTAATTACTTTCACGTTCTCTTCTTTACGGTCAAGAATTCATTTCCTTGGTGAAATAACTTCCAAACTGAAATGATGGTGAATGGACGCTGCGCTGTCCATAGCTTTAGATGTAAGGACTATCTATGGAGGGGTTGTGAGATGCAAAGCCCCTCGCATGAATCAGTCAGTGGCCACGCGTGAATCAGTCAGACCTGCAAATCGCACGGTGGCCTTCCAGGCAAGAAAAGCAGAGGGAAACTCTCAGAAAGATGATGTGCTTGTGTTAACCCCTTGTTAAGATACAATGAAGACGAAATTACAGAGCCTCTCGCTTACCATTTCAATCGAACGTGCTCCATTTCAGTTCAGACAAGTATGTCTCCCCAAATTGGACGCAGATTAAACAAACAAAAAAATGAGAAACATTGCTTTTTAACATTTCTCATGGCTGATTAATTTGGGTGGTTCAGGTGGGTATTGGTGTATGGGTTTTGTGTGTGTGTGTGTGTGTGTGTGTGTGTGTGTGTGTAGGGTGTTTGAGAAAAGCACACGAGAGAAACATTCACAATTCAGTTAAAATCAGATGTGTTCTGATATTCTGGGAAAACTACCCTGAGCCTGGGTAGCTTCCTAATTCCCAAGCAATGTTTTCAGATTTCCTAAAATCTTCCTTAGTCAAGACACTCTCCTGTGTTTTGTGAACGGGCTGGTGTGTCCAATACGCAAGGGTGCTCCGGGCAGAGTGTATTCCCATCCGAAACGGAGGAATGATCGAGGTGTGATTTGGCTCAAGCAAAGTAAGTCTTCAGCAAGACATGACAACTGTGTGTTCATAAACACTCCTCTTGTTCCTTAAATTTGATGTTTTGAGCTACCTTCCGCTCTGTTTGTGACATAATGATTCCATCAAAAAAGGAATATCCAATTTCACCGAACATCCCATCTACCTGCTATCCATCTTTGGCCCCAACTCAAGCCAGTTAATCTATTGATCTCCTGCTCCCAGCTCCGATTCTTGCGTATTTTCTCCTCTTTTCCGTTCCTTATTCTCTTTAGAGACATTTCAGTTGATGCATTTAAAAATTGTTGATCAACAAATCACTATTTGTGATGTGTAAGGCACTGGGTGGGTTGAAGTGGTGATTAAAACAGAGGAAAGCTCTTTGCTGAGAAAGGTGAAGAGTCCCCATGAACCTAAGGTTTCCGAAGGGGGTGGGTGGGCACACATAATTCAGGGAGTGCTTAAAGGTTTTAGAGAAAAGGGGAGAAGTTCAAGGTTGACGTTCTCCATTGGGGATCCCTGATGGAAAGCTTTCCTACAATCTTGAGAGGAGTTTACGAGGCATACAGGCATCTGTTGTCAATGAGGAAGTGATTTCTCAGGTCCCTAAAACTGAGCTCCATACTTACCCCTTGGCTAGATGGACTGAGACATAAAAAGTGCAAAATAGGGGAAGAGGGAGAGATAACACCATGACAGAAGTGTAGGAAGGTGCTTTGATGGTGTAATTTAACATGCAAAGTACCCACTTGGGCATTTTTTGCATTGTTACGTTTTTGACATGGGAGGATTCATAAATGGAACTCCATCCAAAGGAATGCTAATGCATTTTATTTTTCTCTCAGCAGACTATCCAATAAGACTATGATCAAAGAGCTTGAGGTTCCATTCTTACCAAATTCAAATGGACATTTTCAAGCCTGGAATTTTGAAAACATCATTCATTAAATTCTGTCTGGATCCCCACCAACTTTTTAAAATCTCTTGAAATAGTTTCATCACTCTATATATTTTGTAATGTATCCATCTAGATAACTATTATGAAATCATTACAGTATTAATTTTGCATGTTTAAATAATAGTTCAGATGTAAAAATAGAGTAAAACCTTAGAACACTGCCTTTTCCCTATGAAAATTAAAAAGTTAAAAATATATAAACTTGGGTTTGATATTTCCTTTGGAGCTTAAATCTAATAATGAGGAAATCAAATTCCGTCGTAACATGTTTTACCAGATCATTTGCTATACATACCTTTTAAAGGAAGGGGATTTTGGTATCTTGAATATCATACCGAAAGTTTACCTGGGAGTAAGTGATGGAGTCGTTTGGACTTCAATCAAAGAATTATAAAATTCTCCATGTGGAAGGAGTTTGGGGAGTCACTTTACTCAGCCTGTTTCACCGTGCAGGATTTCCCTGTTGAGGCTCTAAGCAGACATGAAACCTCCTTCCCGGTGTTCCCCAAGTTTCAGTGCAATCATTATTTTACAAATGTACACCCTCAAGCAGACGGGAAAGCTTTTGACAGTAGGGGCATCGGGCAACTTTATGAATGAATCTTCTACTTTCACGCATGGAACAAGTGAGTGACTAATAGTGCCTGGATGTGACCCTTTTTGCAACTGGTCCATAAGAGACCTTTGCCACTTTGTAAGGGAGGGCATTTCATTGTTGGAAAGGGTTGGTGATCTCTGTGTGTGATCTCTACCAATAGAGCTGAAATATTTTGAGTGTTTCCTTCTTCTCCCACACTATTGCTTTGGAGATCTTTGAAGACGAGATATGTTCCTGCCACAGTCTTGTCCCTCCTTTCTCTGTAGGCTCAATTTCCTCTTGCAAATGACTCCCAGCCCCTCAACTGCTCCTTTCTAGCCCTTGGTGAGTAGATTATCAGTTGATTATCTTATTCTTTTGTTTGTTTGTTAAAGTATAGTTGGTATGCAATATTATATTAGCTATATTAGTTTTAGGTGTACAATGGTAACTTGATATTTTTATACCTTACAAGGTGATTCCCACACTAATTATTGTAATCATCTGTCACCGTGCACAAGATTATTAACTATATCCCCCTTCACCTTTTCATCCATCTCCCCACTCCTTTCCCTCTGGCAGCCCTCAGTTTGTTCTCTATATCCGTGAGTTTGTTTCTGTTTTGTTCGTTCGTTTATTCTGTTCTTTAGATTCCACATATAAGAGAGGTCATAGGGTATTTGTCTTTCTCCATCTGACTTATTTCACTTAAGGTAATATCCTTTAGGTCTATCCATGTGGTCGCAAATGGTAAGATTTCATTCTTTTTATGGCCGAGTAATATTCCATTGTATATATGTGACACCTCTTCTTTATCCAGTCCTCTATCAGTGGACATTTAGGTTGCTTCCATATCTTGGCTGTTGTGAATAATACTGCAGTGAGCATAGGGGTGCATATATCTCTTCAAATTAGTGTTCTCGTTTCATTTTCTTTGGATAAATACCAAGAGGTGGAGTTGCTGGGTCACATAATAGTTGTGTTTTTAATTTGGTGGGACCCTGCACACTGTCTTCCATAGTGGCTGCACCAGTTCATATGTGGATGTCTGGGTTCCAGCAATTATTGATGATGTGAGCCAATAGACATTGGTTCTTATAGATCACAATGTGTGTTGTGAATATACCCAGAGTTCATGTCAGGTGTTTTGGTTATTTGCCCAGTGCATTAAGCTCTTGGCTCATGTATATTGAATCTGAAGCTACGTGTTTTTATCTTTTTTAACGTACAATCATATTTTACAAGACAATGTAGAAAGTGAAAGAAAATACGATTCCTTTGCTTCTTTGGACGAACTGTCTGCATACAGCAGGACAAAGCGATGTAGCACTGGGGCTCAGATTTCCCCCCACGACGTTGACGGCACACAATTACCCGCTGCAGCCAAGCCAGTCTGTTTGCTGTGTGTTTGCCTGAAATCCGAAGCCCCTGAGGTATTCCATGGGAAGGCAGCACAAAATTGCCATAGGATGAATGGCCAACAGACTGCGTAATTGGTTTGTAGTTTTGGGAAAGCAATGGGTTGGCTGTTTTCACATGCAGCCGACTGAATGGCGATGCAGTCATTTCCAAGAAATTGATTGAAGTTCACAGGTTGGAAAAGAGTCGAGCTCATCATCTCAGAAGGCTTTGACTAGACTGAGGGAAAAATGAGCTTCCTCTAGCATTTCCTCGTTTGCTGTTATTACTGTTATTATCATCATTTAAATTAGATTAGCTATGAGGAGGTACCATGAGGTCCCAGCCTGAGAGGAATTTGGGGGTCTATGAAATTTGAAATTGTGATTCTAAGACTGCAGAATATCAGCTGGAATCTCTTATAAAGTTTTATAGACCACGGTATGGTTATCATTCTATCAACCTTTTCCCTTGTCATGGGTTTTGAGTTGACGTGTGTTATGGAGAAGGCATTTTTGCAGATGTAATCAAGGTAAGATGAGGTCATATTATATTGGCAAGGACCCTAAATCCACTATGCCTGGTGTCCTTATAAGGAGAGACACAGACATGAAGACACACAGAGGCACGCAGGTAGGATACCATGTGAAGACGGAGGCGGACACTCAAGTGACGTGTCTACAAACCAAAAAATGGCAAGGGATGCTGGAAACCACCAGAAAGGAATGACTGAAAGAGGGACATGGCACAGGCTCTCCCTCAGAGCCCACAGAAGGAACTCACCCTGCTGACTCGTTCATTTCAGACTCCTGTCCTACAGGACTGGGGGACAATTAATTCCTGTTGTTGGAAGCCACCCAGTTTGTGCCAATACGAAGTGGAGGATGTGTATAATGTCTGCACATCATGGTTAGGCCAGAAGAAGCCAGAATGGTATTGCCTGCATCCCTCATTCCTAAAATCCTCTGTTGGTACCCACGGCTATCTCACTGGGGAAGCCTTCCTGACCCTCATGGCATTTCCTGGCTATCTTGTACCCCTCTGCTCATGAGAGAAGGTGGTGTTGGCCTCCTGTCTCCAAAGCCAGGGGTTTTCCAACTGAAAGACTCCATGCAGTCATGAGCTACAAATCAATTCAACATTCTTCTAATGAACTTTTTCCCTGAAAAGGAAATGATTCAACGTCTGCACCTTTCACTTTTTTCCCTCCTTTAAGAATCAACCTTAGGCCTCACTATTCCCTTTGAGACATCTGAATCCCTATCTGGCAGGTCTTAAGGATCCACGACATCTTTCCCTGGTAAGTCCCAGGCACGCCACCCACCCGCCCGCCACCCCGCTTTGTGTGGGCATGTGTGGTGGCCTGATTCCACATGGCCTTCCATTTTCCCTGCTTCCTGGTGTTCACATTATTGAACAACCCATCCACTTGCCTGTGGGCCGGGCATAAGACTTGCTTCCACCCAATAGAATACGATGGAGGTGATGGGCCATTACTTCTGTGCTTACATTGTGTCAGGCTGTGTCTTACACTTTCTGTTGCCTTTTGGTTCTCATGCTTTGATGGGACACATGCTGCCATGTTGAAAACGTCACTGTGGCAAGAAACTGAGGGTTGCACTTGTCCAGCAGCCATCAAACAATGAAAACATTCAATCCAACAGGCCACAAGGAATTGAATCTGCCAACAACCATGTGAGTTTGGAAGGTGACCCTATGTGGTCACTCAGATTTCAGATGAGACCCCAACTCTGGCCAACACCATCAGGGAAGCCTATTAAGAGACCCTGATACAGAACCCAGTAAGTTGTGCCTGGATTCCTGATACACAAAAACTGCGATAAAATAAATATATTGTTTTAAGCCAGTAGGTTCGTTGGTCATTTGTTATACAGCATTCAATAACTAACGCAACATGATATGTAAAATGAATGGATTTCAAAAGGTGGCCGAATTATAACTCAGGTTCCACTTCTATATCATGTCTCTGGTTGGAGGGATGTAAATTTTGAAACTTACTGAGCTGTTTTTGTTTATGAATGATTTGATGGCAACTGAAAGTAATTCAAGTTAAATTCACTTAGGGGATAAAAAAAGAGATTAATTGACTCAATGTTCTGAGAATTCTTGCAGGAGATGTAGCTGCAGAAATCATACTCTCAGATGTGAATCTTTGTCATGGCTAAGCTGACTCTTTTGGTCCATCTTTCTTCCTCTGTGTTGGGTTTCTTCTCAGCAGGATTGTCTCCACGTAGTGGCAAAAAGTGGTCACTAGCATTTCCATGTGATACCATCTGTGAGGTCAGAGACGCACATGGACATGGAAATGATGCTTGTTGGCCCAGTTTGACTCAGAGGCCAACTGTGAGCCACGTTCTGTATCTGGGATAAAGAGATGCTTGGATTGGCATGGCCTGGGTTAGGTACACCTTTCTGGATGGGAAGAAAGATGAGTGAGTCCAATAGGAACTAGTGTAGGGTCTTATATTAGGCATTGTAACCAAACCAGAAAGAATGGTGTAGGCTTCATGGAATAGATGAGCATGGGTGGCAAAAGCTTACCTAGAATCTTTCTTTCCTTTCATCAAAAAAGAAGAACTTGGAGATTTGAAAATGGGAAACCTTGCTTATGAGCTCTCGATGCAGTTGTTGTTTTGTAAGCATCTGGACCTCCCGGTGACATACAGTAATAAAGTGAGGGGAACATCTTGCAGTTCAGGAATTTCATACTTGGATATCCTCCAGTGAGGCAATGTGAGTCACGTTGGGTACCACACTGCAGAGAGACTTGTGGGAATAGAAGCTGCCAGCTGATGGCAGATCACAGCCAGCATGAGCTCTAACTCCAGGTGGAGAGGTTGACTGGAAATGGGTGCAGCTGTTTAGGTCGGGGTGTAACCTGCTCTGCATACTCTTCCTTTTATGAGTTCCAGCTATGGGGTTAAGTTTACGGAAGGGTCAGCCAATTTGCACAGTTGATCAGGGGGAGTGAAATTTAATTTGGACAAATTTCAGCCTAAGTCCTTAGTAGGGGGAAAGGCTTGGGAAGAGTTGCATTATGGGGCACTGAGCAAATGGCTGCCTGGGTGGCATTCAGTTCTCTCCCCCAGGGGATTCTGCAAGAAGCACAGAAGGTCGTACTCAGCTGCTTCCTTCTGCTCACTGGGCTTCTTTGTGAGAGTGTGAGGTGGGTGGGTTCTCAGGGTGGTGATACAGCCTGGTCTACAATTCTTGTGCAGCCCGGAAATCTAAGTAGGCACAACCACTACGCTTATTTCATTGAGTTTCTGTGGCTTGTTTGCCAACGGCTTCTCTGTATGAGTCCCTGACATTGGGGAGAGTGCACTTTATAAATTTATTAATTCCTTCAGTGAGTACTCAGTGAACGTGTCCTCATGGTCAGGCCACTTGGTTGAATGTGGTCCCATCCCTTCCCTTGCAGACCACACAGGAGAAGATCAACAACTCACTGGAATGACAATTGACTATAATTCAAGCTCATATGAATGTAGCACATTGGGGAGATATGGGCACTTAGGGAAGGGACTCGTGCCTCAGATTGAGAGGGTCTGAATCCACTTAAGGAGGAATTTGAAGGGCAGTCACTGACTGAGTTGCTGGAGACGGAGGGGAATTTCAGGTGGCTGGAATGACATATTCAAGGTTGGAGCCCCAAAGCTGATGTTACCATGTTTCCCTGAAAATAAGACCGAGCTGGACCATCAGCTCTAACGCATCTCTTGGAGCAAAAATTAGTATAAGACCCGGTCTTATTTTACTAGATAATGTAAGACTGGGTCTTACTATAATATAATATAATATAATATAATATAATATAATATAATATAATATAATATAATATAATATAATATAACAAATTATATAATATAATACCAGGTCTTATATTAATTTTTGCTCCAAAAGACGCATTAGAGGTGATGGTTCAGCTAGGTCTTATTTTCAGGAAACAGTAGTTTTGATCCTCTTAGATAAGCATTGTTTAAGAGACTGAATGGATGAATTTGTAGTCTTTGCTCGGCCAAACATCGAAAGTGCAGTCACTGTGTGCGGTCAGTTAGTTGCACGGCAACAAGCTGTCATCATCAACTGAGCTACAGAGAATATTGACAGATGTGAGCTTAGGAAAATTGAGAAACCCAACAAGGACAAGTGGCCTCCCTTCCTTTGAGAGACATGTCACCGGAGTGGACCCTGTGACGCATAGGCTGAGTACATCATGCTGCTGCTTGTTTCTGCACAAAAGGTTAACAGAACACAACCACACCCATGGATTTACCAGTTTTCTGAGGCTACTTTCATATGACAATGGCCAAGTTGAAAAACTGCACAGGAGACCCTATGGCTCACAAGGTCTAAAATATTTATCCTGCCCTTTATAGGAAAAGGTTGCTGACCCTGGTTGCATAGGAATACCTTCCTGAACTCATTTTGCAATCTTCTGTTTCACACGGAGATGTGAATGGCACAGTCCAGAGTTTCAGGTCATACTATAGTTGTTCTCCAACTAATTGGGACCTTTTTCAGACTCAGATTTCTATGCTTCATCCAGCCCCCACTGACTCATCAATTCTGGGGCTGGTCCCTAAGAATCTGCCTTAATGACCCTACAGGTGATGCTGATGAAGATATGTGACGTAATATAGTAGTCATGAACAAGATATGTTTTTATGTAATAACAATAGTCCTATTTATAGTACTATTTATATGAATGATGTAACTTACGATAGGACTAATTATATGGATAACGATCATAGACAAGACCTTAGAAAATTGGACATGAAACACTTTTCAACTAAATATAAACAAATACTCCTTTCTGCCGTTAGAAAAAATATGAAAAAAAAAAAATGTAATGAAACCCATGAAAGCAACCATGGTCCATATACCCTAAACCAGGGTAACTTTCTGAAGTGACCTCCAAGGTCAACTAGTTGCAAAGTGCATCCATAGGCAATTAAAGGAAGAGATGTGTAGCAAGAGATTGTGAACTATAGATCCCTAAAATCAAATCAGTTTAAACAAAATCCTAACAGGGTCCAGAGGACACAACCAACTCCAAAATGAATATAAATAATAGCAGTAGTAATAATAATAGGTAAAGATCTTGATGATAGTGATGGTGATGACGGTAGTGATGGTGGTGATGATGGTGATGGTGGTGATAGTGATGGTGGTGGTGGTGATCGTGGTGATGGTGATAATGGTGATGGTGGTGATGGTGATGGTGGTGATGATGGTGGTGATGGTGGTGATGGTGATGGTGATGGTGGTGATAATGGTGATGGTGGTGATGGTGGTGGTGATGGTGGTGATGGTGATGGTGGTGATGGTGGTGATAATGGTGATAATGGTGATGGTGGTGATGATGGTGGTGATGGTGGTGATGGTGATGGTGGTGATGGTGGTGATGGTGGTGGTGATGGTGGTGATGGTGATGGTGGTGGTGGTGATGGTGATGATGGTGGTGATGGTGGTGGTGATGGTGATGATGGTGATGGTGGTGATGAAAATAACCATGGTGATGATGGTGATTATAATGATGGTAATAAAGACAATGGTGAGAAGTGAGAATGGTGATGGTAATAAACATAGTGTTAGTTGGTATCCATTGAGTGAGTTTTTACAGAAGGCACTTTTTACTAAAACTTGTGTAAAATTTATCAATGAATACATAAAATAGCTCTCCAGTGTGCCATGTCACAAATGTGAAACCAGAAGTGGTTCATCCTTTACCTAAATTACCCAGTTTGTAAAAGGAAAAATCAGAATTTAGATCAAAGTCTTTCTCTTTCCTATGTGATTTTGTTAAGAGTAATTAAATGCAATTTAATAAAAGGAAACACTGTTTCACCTATAATATTAACAAAGACGTTATAAAACTATACTCAGTGCTGAAGATAATGTGCACATATGACTTTTTTGGTAGGCATCTTTGTAAATTGGTGCATAGTTTTTGGAAAAGCAACATAGCACTACAAAGTCTGACAATTAAGTTCATAAACTTGTTGCAATGATGTTGCTAACCTTTTTTGATATCAGAGGGATTTTTCATTATGAACCTGTACCAACTGGACAAACACTTAACCAAGTTCACTATTTGGAAGTGCTGAAAAGGCTGTGTGCAAAAGTTAGATGATCTGAACTCTTCACCAACAATTCTTGCATCACGACAATGCACCAGCTGACATGTCACTGTCTGTGAGGGAGTTTTTAGCCAGCAAACAAATAACTGTATTGAACACCCTCCGGACTCATCTGACCTAGCTCCCAATTACTTCTTTCTTTACCCAAAGATCAAAGAAATATTAAAAGGAAGACTTTTTTATTACATTCAGGACATCAAAAATAATATGACGACAGCTCTGATGGCCATTCCAGAAAAAGAGTTCCAACATTGCTTTGAAGGGTGGACTAGGCACTGGCGTCAGTGCATAGCTTCCCAAGGGGAGTCCTTCGAAGGTGACTATAGTGATATTCAGCAATGAGGTGTGTAGCACTTTTTGTAGGATGAGTTCGCAAACTTGTCAGACCTCATACATGCGTAGCACTAACATTTAAAGGATACAAACAGGTTTTGCTGTAAGCAGAGTTGAGGGCAGAGAGGAGAACCAGGCTGCGTTGACTTCTTCCTTCTGGACCACAGTTTACTGCATTGGGGTCCTTTCTATATAGTGGCTCTGTCTCCAGCCAAGCAGGGTCCTTCTTTAGCCAGCACACCCAGCAAGGAGCATAGTCGGCTGATGCCTGCACTGGCCCCAGCCAATCCAGGATTTGGTAGGTGCTGAACTGGAGCCATGGAAGGAGGAAGATCTCTTAGGAGGAAGGCACAGAGGTCTCTGAGAACACCTGACCATGAAGAGGCAAAGAACCTGAGGTCTGCATTCAGAGCCTGCACCACTCCTTACTTACTTGTGACCCATTAGGAACCAGTCATACACCTGTTCCCTAGGTATCACAGGACCTCAAAGATCCTTTCAAACGTGCATAGTCCACGGCTCGATCAGTAATGCTGTCTTTAGGTTCTAAATTATCAGGTTATTAAATAATATATGTCGTAAGTGCACCTGCGAGCATAGCGTTTGGAGTTAACCCTGGGCTGGTGTGTTGAGCACAGAGTTGCTGTGAGGATAATTAGACGCATAGGAGGCACTACTGTTTCACGTTTTAAAGATCTACTACACATTCTTCGTACCTGGGTCCGCATGGGCAGTGCATGGCATTTAGTTGTAAAAATATGTGCTTCTCATTTTATCCACAGCCTTCTGCAAGGGGGGAAGGGGCTAGGTAACTAACAGGACAATATCTCAACCTGCAATATGAGCGTAACCTTGTTCGGATCTTTCCAGAACAAAGTTTTGTCAGCCATTTTTGCGAGCATTCGAAATGTAACTTTATGGCAGAAAATGGACAACAACAAGAAATCCTAAATGAGCAAAGTATATACAGTGGGTGACAAAAAAAGAATGTGTACACATTTTAAGAAATGAGAACTGTATTAAAATTGTATTAATAAAACTCAATATATACGGACAACAAAAGATGAATACAAGTCTCATTTGACTTCTCCAATGGCAAGAGGTGCTCAAAGTGCTTCCCATCAGTGTCCAGACACTTCTGATGATGGCGAATTACTGCTTGAGCCACGTTGACCAAAGTGTCCACTCGTATATGTTTTTTTGGCACCCCTACCTAGTATTTAGGTCTAACATTTTTAATAAGTCCAAATCCCTATGTATTGGATACGTGCATACTCTCTTAAAATGTTAGTGAGAACAAAGTGTTTCTAATGTGTTGTTCAGTCACTGTCTCACTTTCAGCGCTGTTGACATTTGCCTGAGGTGAGTGGATGTCCCAGGTAGTATAGGACATTTGTCAGTCTCCCTGGTCTCCACCTACTGAAGTGTTCGGGGAACCCTAAGGGTGTGGAACAATGGGAACCAAGTTGCATGTAGCTCTCCAGTAGGACAGTGAAGGGGACATGGGTCCAGCATGACCACTTACTAAAGTGTGAGGCACTGCAGTGGCCAATTTGCATGTATTATCTCATTTCTTCTGTTTGGGAATGAGCTCGTTGACAGCTGGAGTCCCATGAAGGCCCAGTTTTAAGCAGCAAAACGACAAGCTGTGATTTGCATTTGGAGATTAATTGCGTATACTGTCTGTTATTTGTAAACTTCCTCCGCTCGGCCTGAGTCGACATCTAGAGAGTGTAATTTGATTTATTCTGCAGAGAGGTGATGATATGCCCTTACATTATCTTGGCCCGCTGCCTGAATTTCTAACCAGCAAAGATGTTATTTGTTTAGGCTATGACATCTCATTGCCAAGAGCCATCAAAGAAGTGAGAATGGAGTAGATGATTGAACAAATTGACCAAAGGGGTGAGTTTATCAGATGGCTAGCTTGCCGAGCTAGTTTATCAAAAAGTGGAGCATTTAAAGGAGGGACAGTAGCATGTGCAAGGAAAATGGGAGACCTTCATCACAAGTAATTGTGTGTTTTTTTAATTTTGGGATGGACAAGTTTGTTGGTAAATCGAGTGGGCGGTTGGTTCTGCTTCCGAAGGTAGGTGGCAGGCAAAAACGACTGATACTGTCTGAAGTTGTGCTGTGTAGCAGAATTAGAAGGGTGTGTCCTTAGATTCATTTAAAAAGAAAACACCTATCTTTCATTCTTCGTCGAAAAAAGAATCTGTTTAGTATCGCATGAAATAATAAAGCAGAATTTAGCTGTTGCCATTACGAAATGACGGTCGGTTCCTGGTGTTCTATAAGGCCCTGATTCCAGCTAGAAGAAAACATCAAGAAGAAATTATTTGGTCCTTTTGTATCCAATTGGCACAAAAATGTCCACATAGCAGAATACTGTAAGGAAAGAAAAAAAAAAAAAAAACAGGAAAAGAGAACCTTCTACCACGATTCACAGAATTAGTCTGCAGCCATTAACATGGGATTCACGATACATTTTATATGTTCTTGATTAGATTGAAGAACCAAAGAATCAGGCCTAATTGACGAAAAGAGGCTGTAATTTTGTGCTTTTAACACAATGGCCTCTGGCCAAATGAAGACAAAAGAAAGAGCATTAGATTTGTTACTTTAAATTTGTTTTTCCCATCCTGCTCGAAAAATAGAGATGATTTACAGTTTTAATATATTTTTCATGCACAACTAACATCACGGTTGCCAGATTTTCACAAGAGCCAGGAAAATGGTGCCGTAATGATTTATCAGAAGGGTGTGAAACAGAATTAATGCTACCAGCAGCAGAGTTTAATGGGAAAAAAGTAAAGCACAAAATCTTAATAATGAAAAGAAAGCTTGGTGTCAAAAGACGGTTAGCTTTAGGCAAGCTTTGGGCCTAAGTGGATGCCTTTTTTTTTTGTTAACCACCAAAACAAAAATATTATATTCCTGCTGGGGACTTTTTTCTATGTCACATTTCTTGTGGCATTTCAATAGAGTAACATATACTAACATTATTATAAGGATGGGTTGAGGGAAAATCCAAGACTGACATTTTTAGGAAGAAATGGGGCATAAGGGATTCTTTAAACATTAGGTATCTTTTTTTTTTTTTTTTCCAAATTGGTATAGGAATTCAAAACCACGTGTTCGATAGCAAAATTATTTGTTTGTTTGTGTGTTTTAACATTTCACTATCAACAAAGTGTCAGGTTTGCCCGTTTGTATACATGATACATTAGTTTTTGGTTTTGTACTTGATTTTTTTTTTTTTTTTTGAACATCTTTCATTGACTCTTGGAAGGTTAATATACATGGTTACCAGAGGTGCTCACCTGTCTTAGATGTCTTCACTTCTCACCTCCCACCTGCCGTTGTCAGAGACCCTTGCAGAGCTTCCTTTCAGGCCCAGAGATGATACTCTTACGCATGCTAACCCCTGTCTCTTAGTGGAAAAAGAGAAATGTTGTGAATTCTAAGGAGAAGCTAAAGACCTTGCTCAAAAGCAGCCAAATATCTGTGAATTGAATGTTTTGGTGGAAAGACTAACATTAGGGCTCTTTGGTTCAGCGAAGCTTGTTTTCCAAATGCTTCTGCCTCAGTGGCATCTCCTGTCTGTCTTGTAGGTTATGTGTCCTTGGCTTTGACCTACACCCTCTCTGGTTTCACTAAGTAACACAAGGAGTCCTCTACAGACAGGCAAGGGGTTGTATTCATCTGATGAGTCTTCCAAACCCCTGATGACACAGACATTCAAAGTCTAGCTGACGATGAGCTATGAAATTCACATGAGTGTCAGCATATGTATTAGACCAGTGCTTTGTTTTTCGCTTTGGAAGGAAGGCTTCTGCTTTCTCTGTAGTGGTTACAGAATCATTCCCTCTTTCGTCTCGGGATATCACTGTTATGTAAAACCCCATTACCCTGTGGCTGGGGTGAAATACCCACTCAAGCATTGGTGGAGGGTTGCAATGGGCCATAATCTTTCCGGGACACACCATGGCAACAGGTGACAAATGTCTCATACATGCCGGGAATATGTTGTACTTCAGAGGCTTTTATCCTTAGGAGGTAATTGGACACGTACAGAAGGATACACTAGAGGGATTTTTATTATCGACCACTTAGAATAGCAAAAAAAAACCAAAAAAAAACACACACACAAAACAACGAAAAATGGATGCACCAGTTTTCAGCAATCTAGAATTTGTTACATATTTAGAGATATAATAGAAGCGTGGAATGCCAGCCATTAAAACTGCATTTTAGGCTAATATGTAGTGATTGGGGGAAATCGGCAATGTATATGAGTACATAAAAACCTCTTAATGCTATTATTTTTCCATCGGACTTGCAGTCTTTCTCTTGCAAGTTCCCTCGTATAATCTACCCTAGGAGCTTGCCAGAACGGCGTATGTGTATATCCTTCAGGCCACACGAGGCTTCCCAGGACCCTACATCTGTGTTCTCTTCGCCCACCTAAGACACACGGCGTGCTAGGCACACATGTCAGTGTGTTTTGGTTGAAACAGTCAACTGTCTTTCGATTTACACATGGCACATATCATCTCCCATCTGTTCCCCCATCACTTTCTTTGGCCCTTTGTTGAAATGAAAATCAATAGTTTCTGATTTAGCAAAGATCCCTCATGTCTTTTTCTCGATTAGGACCTCGTGAAGAAATCCTCGTGCTCTCGAGGATTACAAAAACCTTCTCTTGCGTGTTTGTCTATGCGTGTTAGAGGTCAGACATGCATTTTGAATCAACACAGTCCATTTTTACATATGGCAAGAGGGTAGGCACCCAATGTTATTTTTCTCTGAAGAGTAAAGCAGTGTTTTCAAAACATGTGTGAACACCACATCTCTTCCCGACGATTTTTGCTGTCAGCCTGGGTTCGAACAGGGAAAGAGGACATGCACAGGAGTGTATTAAAACACGGAAGCAGGGACTAGGATACTGCCATTCCCCTGGGGGAGTCCTATTAGGGAGTACTCACTGAAGTGATGGGTGCCCTCTGAGGTTGTCCTGGGAGGAAGGCTGAGCTCGTACATACAGGCTGGTCTCTCCTTTGCCCTCCAGACGGCCTGCTAGTATCTCCCTTGCTGGAAACCCGGGGCAAACTGGAGGCAAGAGTGAGTGCCTGTGGGATTCGGGGCTGGAGAGTAAGTCTGAAAGGGGCCTGCTGAAAAGTCATCCAGTGAACTTTTAACATATTGTGTGTGTGTGTGTATTAACATTATGTGTGTGTGTATTTTAATATATAGGTACATATGTTTTATGTGTGTGTGTATTTTAGTATATATGTGCATATATTTGTGTGTGTGTATAGTATATATATATAGCAATATATGTAGCAATCATTTATCAGTCTGTTGCTTCAGTTGGGCAAAAAGAGTGCATCAACTAAAACAAATTCATCTGTGCTTTTCTTCATCTTTCTCTTTGCTCTTGGTAGATATTTATTCTTCCCTCTGTCCAATTTAGAATCAATGCGTCAAACTCTGCAAAGTTCTGCCGTCTTTGCTGGGAGCTGTAGTGAGTCGCAAGACGAATTTAGGAAGAACAGATACCTTTCCAAATTCATGTCGTCTTACTCATAAATGGGCATAGTTCCGCACATATTGAGATCTAATTTTAGCTTTGTTAAAGTTATGTGTTAATTTCTTTCTCTGTAAATAGTGTCTTATTTTCGATATCTTTTATACTCGTGGTATAATACACTGTCCTGATTTTTGGTACATTGATTACACATTCACTGATCTTTTTGGATTGTCAGTTATTTGTAGTAGCTCATCTATTAAGTTGCATGGATTACCTAAGAACGATCACATCGTTTACAACTAATGACCATTTTCTCTCTGCCCTTTGAATATTTCTGCCTTTCATTGCCTTTATTTCTTGTCATACATTGACCCAAGGTAGCCAGTACTATTTCGAGCTCTGTTACTGCAAACTGTCATTTGTATTCCTGTTTTTATAGGAAATGAGTAGTCGAACACTCTTTATAAATGTGTCATTGGCCAGAGAGTTTGGGCAAATGACCATTATTAGATAAAATAAATTACTGTCAATTTCTAGTTTTCTAGTAGAAGTTTTAAAATCTTTATAAACCACAAATAGGCATTGAATATGATCAAAATAATATTTTGGCATCTCTATGGCTGGTCACAAGACTTTTTTTTTTTTTAAGACTTTTTTTTTGATTGACCTGGTTTAATAACATAATCGTGTTTTGTTTTTTTCTATTAGTGCATTTTGGAAACAACCCATCTTGAGCATAATGTGAACCTTCAAAAAATTGCCGGTAACTCTGTTGGGTTTAGTTTATTAGTATTTCACTTAGGATGTCTACATCTGCATCCATGAGTGGATTTGATTTACAACACGATTTGAATTTGAATTTGATTCGATTTCTAAATTTGGTGTTCTGATCTTGTACAGTCCTTATTGGCTTTTGCTCTCCAAGTGAAACTTCGTCGTACAAAAATATTTCAGCTGCTTCCTTTCATTTTGTGTTTTCTGAACAAAATATCAATAAAAAGGATTACTAGAAATTGCCTGAAAATTGTCTTCGCTGGTAAGTTTTTATGTGGGAGATGCTTTATCTCTCTTTCATATTATCGATAATCTATGTGTGTTCAGGTATTAGTAGTCCCCAAGTATGTATTTATTCAAATATAGGATTTTTTAAAAATGCCATTAAAATCTTAGTTTATATTTTTATGTGGGATTATTTACAGTGATTTTTCTCTCTTCTCATTTATTTTCGTTATTTCTTGATTTTGCTTGATCAGTCTTGGCAGAAGTTTGTTTATATTATTAGGCATTTTAATAAACTAGCTTTCATTTTGGTAATTAGCCTGACTGTGGTTTTTGTTTTGTTTTTCCCTATTTCACAGACTTCTACTCTTATATCTTACTTTCTGATGTGCTTGGACTTACTCTGTTTCTATTATTCTGGCTTTCGAGTTGCCTCCATGGCTCATTTATTTCCAATCTTTGTTGTATCTTGTAAATGCATTTGAAGTTTTAATTATCCCTGTACATACTGCTTCAGACCTGGCAGATTTTCATGCATGATACCTGAATTATCAGTGCAATCCAAGTGTTTTGTGTGTTTTTTCTTTAGCATGTGTGCACACATATATGCACACACAAGCACACATATATACATGGATGTGTAGTGTTCTAACATTTTTAGGGCATGTTTTAACTATCAATTCTAATCCTATTGAGTTGTAGTCACAGGATATATTGCTGGTGCTTCAAAGTACTGCTGCGTGTGCATGAAAGCTACACACACACACACACACACACACACACACAGACACACACACACGCACATCACCAGTATGTGTGTGTGTCCATTTTGGGGCCATAGATTTCTATATATGTCTATCAGATTACACTTACTAGATTACTCAAATATTCTGTATCTTGACTACCTTTAGTCTTATCTCCTGCATCTGTCAGTTTCAAGAAACTGATATTTTAATGTCTTTTAATGTTTTTCTTACACTTTCTTTATCTTAAACATCTTACAAATATTCATATTTATATATCTTATAATATAAATATTATAAACATGTAATTTACATATTATGTGAACTATATGAAATATATACAAGTATATAATATATACAAACTTATGTATATTGTCTATAAATGTATAAGTATTTATAAATAATAGAGAATTATTTAAAATAAATGATACATATGTTGATGTTTAACAATATATATCATATATATTTCATATATATATATCCGGCGGTGTCAAAACAAAAAGTATACACATTTTAAGAGATGTTATCTATGTATTACTTTTTGAAGTTGAATTGAATTGTGGTAGCAATGTGCTGTGTGATGTTTGTTGAAAAGATGTTTTCGGGAATGATTGATTTCACTTCGAACAAGTATTACAATTTTAATACAGGTTTTTTCCATTCTTAAACTGTGTATACTTTTTTTTGGCATCTTCTATATAACATATATTACGTTCTGTTTACATACTTTGAGACTTTGTACTAGCGACTTACATAAATATGTCAGTTACACCTTTTAATCTTCTGTTCCTCTCCTAGTATTTAATATCCAACGTGGTCACTGATGTATTTTTTTGTCTGATATTACATTGCATCCGGATGTTTCTTTCAGTCATATTTATTTTTACAGTTTATGTTTTCACTCTCTTCATTTGCAAGCTTATGTAGCCTTTGGTTTTAAATATATCTGTTGTTAACCATGTGTTAATAAGCTATTTGTAATCCTGTTTTATCAGTTTATCCTACTTACATGTTTGCAAATACCATTAGGATAGAGCTCACTTTATACATTTTCTGTTTTTATTTTCTGTTTATTTTTTATTTTATTTTCTGTGTATTTTTGTATTTTTTGTTTTTGTATTTTCTGGTTGCTGAGTTTTTATGTATTTTCATTGTGTTTCCTTCCACTGTGTAACTTTAGTTCTGTTGCTATCTTCATTGTTACACTATTCTTTCTTTTCTCTTATCGGCTGGATAAATCAAACTGTCCACTACTTGTTTAAAGTTATATTCTCCAACTATATTTTCATGTGAGATCCATATCTGTTCTTATTTTTACCCACCTATCAAATTTACCAACTTCCATAATTTTTGCCAGAACAAGATATGAATTAGCTCATGCTTCACCTCTTTTTATCTCTTTCCCCTTAAACATGCCCCACTGCTCTGTGTTCTAAGGCAATTTAGTCTCTAGATTACGTTTTTTGTTTCTTTTTAAACTGTTGTTTTTATGCTGACCATTATTACATTGTATTGGTCTGGATTCGTTTCTCTCTTTGCGGAAATAAGTCAGTCCAAGAATTTTCCAAAGAGGGTTTAATGTGGTAAATTTTGCAAGACTTCTTATACCTGAAAATATCCTTGGTTTTTCTTCTCATTTAAAAGATAGTTTCACTGGATATAAAATTCTAGGCTTGCTTCCTGTCCCTTCACCTTGAAAGGAATGTGCCGTTTGTATCCTATGTTGCTTTTTCTATCCTGTGTTTCTGTGAAAAAGCCTGACTCTCCCTCCTTAGCTCACTATCTGCTTTTTTTTTTTTTTTTTTTTAAATCTCTGGAAGAGTTAGATACATTTCCTGTGTACTTAGTGTCCTTAAAGATCGTGATAATTCATCCAGAAGGTGTTTTTCGTTTGTTTGGGGTTTTTTTCTGCTTGTTTATTTTTGAAAATAAGCCTGTTCTTTAATTTGTGACTACTTTCCATCCTCACACTTACACTTTCTTTACTCCTTGGAAATGCTCATCCGTTATTTCTACTAAAGTTTCTCTCAGACTTTGAATCTTGGTTGCTGTCTCTTTATGAATCTCTTCGTAGATGAAGTGTGACACTTCCGTTTATGTCTTCTGTATTTTGGCAATTAGGGAAATTTTTCCCATATCTCTCTCCCAGATACCTTTCAGGAAAAATAACTCTACCTGTTGGTCCCCGAGTACATTCTTTGGCGGAACTCTTCCATGTCAGTCCATTCTTTGAGCCCTTCCATTCAGTAATTTAATTTTCGTCCCCCGTGTCTCTGTTGACCCTTTTGTACTCCTTTGTTTCTGCCTCCTATTGTGACGTTCTCAATCCATTGGTGACATTTAATATACTTATATTTTTCTTGTTTGGATTATTCCTCTTTCTAATAAATAGATTTTTCTATTTCTTTTTAAAAATTATTGTCAGGTGTACAAAACAATGTAATAGTTAGACATCTACACCCCTCACAAAGTGATAACTCCCCCTCCCCAATCTACTACCCCTCTGACATCGTATATAGCTGTTACAGTTCCATTGACTCTATTTCCTATGCTGTACTCCACATCCCGTGACAATATATATACATTAAATTATAGTTGACATACGATATTATTCAGCTTCAGCTTCAGGTGTACAGCGCTGTGGTCAGGCATCTACACTGTCCATGAAGTTCTCTCCCTAATAAGACACCCTACTGACACCCATCGGACACCCTACAAAATCTTTACAACATTATTGATTATATTCCCCAAACTGTCTTTCATATCCCCGTGGCTACATTGTGGCTACTAATTTGTTCTATTTCTTTTTACTGTTTTGGCTCCCAACTGGCTCCTAAATATTTCCTGTCAGTCTGTCATTTATGTCCTTGGGGTCAGCAGATATCTTGACAGATAATTCCAGTTGGGTGGCTTATCAAAAGCTCTGCTCTTGGTTTAATGCCTCTGGGTATACAGGAGGGAGAATGGGGTCCCTCCAAGAAATGTCTCTGGAATTCTAGTACCAGTACGTGATCCAAACAGTTTATTCTTTCCTCCCTTCCCGCCTCTCCCACCCACACACAGGTTCTTATGTGAGAACTCCACAAAATTGCAAATACTCAGCCTCATGCATGTAAGGAATGCTGAAGTTTGCCTCCATCCTAACATTTGTTTTTAATTCTCATAAGAGTCCCACTCCAGTGGGCAACCAGATCTCTACTGCCTTACCAGAAACCTCAGGATCTTTGGATTTCCTGGTTCTGCATCACAAACTTTGTGATTTATTACACAATCCTGATGACAGGAAAAGCATTCACCCACCCACACAGTGGGGAGCTTGCGGGGAGAATATACAGGCAGAAAGCTCTTTCTCACCCATCTGTTAGTGGCACCTGTGTGGCTCAGGTCCTCGGACCCTATTTGCCTTCACAAAAGAACACAAGTGTTTTGATCTCACCAAGAGTTCCTTAGTTTTTGTAGTGGTTTCAGAAAAGCTAAATAGTTTGATCCAAGAAACAGAGAGGAATTTAGACCGCTTGTTCAGAAAATGGAGTGGGAAATTCTGTGACTGGAGTGGTTTTGAAGCATCGCTATGTCTATATAATAGAGAGCCGTTTCCAGATGTCATAAAGGAAAAAAAAAAAAAAAAAGGAATCACTTCTGGCTGCAAGAATATTTACTCACATCCTCCCGCACCTCTGTCTGTTATTGCTAACTTGTGGGTCAGAAAATCTACCGCTGTCAGTCAGGGGCTTTTCCGCTACCACCAGTTTTTATTTCATGACAACCTGACAGGTCTGTCTTATGTCAGGCTGTATTTTTCTTGTTGGGTCCCTGTTGTTTTCCACACATCCTTCATGGAGCAGCATAATGACAGTCTCAAGGACCTGAATTGGACACAGGGAGCTCTGTTTACCCAGACATAATAACTCTGGGTTTTCATTGAATGATTATTCCAACAGACAGAATTTTGAATATTCTAGAATATTACGTGTTCAAATTGAGGCTTTGATATACAGTAAAATTCCTCCTACCTGAAACTTTTACTGTGATAGGTTTTTTTTTTTAATTAAAGTTTATTGGAGTGACAACAGTTAATAAAGTTACATAGGTTTCAGGGGTACAATTCTGTATTACATTGTCTATAAATCCCATTGTGTGTTCACCACCCAGAGTCAGTTCTCCTTCCATCACCATATATTGGATCCCCCTTACCCTCATCTCCCACCCCCCACCCCCCTTACCCTCTGGTAACCACTAAACTATTGTCTGTGTCTATGAGTTTTTGTGTCTTTGTTTGTCTTGTTCCTGTGTTGCTTTCAGTTTTATATCCCACATATCAGTGAACTCATATGGTTTTCGACTTTTTCTGTCTGACTTATTTCACTTAGCATAATAATCTCAAGATCCATCCATATTGTTGCAGATGGCATTATTTCATCTTTTCTCATGGCAGAATAGTATTCCATTGTGTATATATGCCACAACTTCTTTATCCAATCATCTATCAAAGCTCACTTTGGTTGTTTCAGTGGTGTCTTGGCCACCATAAAAGCTGCATTTACAATAAGTGTTGTTTTTTTTGTTGTTTTTTTTGTCCAATTAGATTTTTTCAGAGAGCTTAGCCGTAAAGCAGGATTCTCCCTCTAATGTAAAGATTTTGGGTGAAGCTCTGTAAATCATTTGAAAAGACACTCAGAAGTAACAAAGGATATAGGACGTTGACTGGTAGACTAAGGGTTTGCTCGTAGACATTATTTTCTATGAGAAATGCCTGCAGGACCTGCTATGTTCTCTAATGTTTCTTGGGCTTGCGTTAAACAGAATCAAACCACGGTACTGTGGGGTTGTCATTCCCATGCCTGCTTGTAGCACATTTTCTTGCTGCCCTGCTTTCATATGTCTCTTTTCTCTTAGTGATATGCTCTATGCTACAAAGTCTGATTAATAAGCTCACTAGAGACCTGCTGGAAACAGAAAGAAGAAAGCAGAATAGTCTGCTCAGGGACAGTACAGGTGACAGTGTCCCATTTTGAATGTAGTCTCACGCCCTTCTAAGCGGCAGCGTTTGACAGGTGTCTTACCTTCTGGAAACCTCAAAGTTATCTGATGGGTAAAGTGGAGGTAGGTAATGGCAGCGCCCACCTCACAGAACTGTTGAGAATTCATGAGATAATTCATGTGAATTCCTAGCACAGAGCCTGACTCCTGGGACGTCTTCAAAGCTAGGAGTTCCTAATTTTATGAACCGTGATGAGGCTTGAAATGACTTGAGTGGGCTACCAATACTGTTCCTTTATTTGACTTACTGTTTTTTGTCACCCTTAGGCTTCAAATGACAGACAGACATTGTGCTAAGGGCTGAGTGTGTGATGACAACTCAGCGTTTGCATGCAACACACTCATCCATTTGGGGGACTGGTCTTTTTGGCTATGCTTAGAGAACCCCATTTTTATTGCATATATTCATTCTTGCCTGTGTTCTGTATAGTGAACGTGATAAAGCAGCTTTCAGAATCAGTGACATGATGCAATGCATGATTTTGTCCTCACTGGGGGTTAATGAATTGCTCTGGTCTTCATTGGGTGCTATTTTGGGAGTGTTGCTCTCATCGTAATTAATACGATGGCTTTGTCAATGGTACTATAGATATACTGGTACCCTGGAATTTATTACAGAGGACATATCTTTGAGACTTCTCAGGCTCTGAAAAGTATACAAAATTAAAATTTCCAGCCACGTTTAGAAGTTGGGAAACATTTTGCAAGAAAATCCACATTGATAATATGTCTTGAAAATGAGTAAGATTTGGCAACACGGGGGATGAGAAGAGGCTGTTTCCTTCAAGTGTGGCATTCACTCTGCCACACTCCCCAAGTGTCCCCAACACTCGGGTTGAATGAGTGTTGCCTGATTTGTTTTCCTGTAGTCTTACCGGTGTTTATTCTCAAAGCTTCTGTGAATTTATCCTGTTTCTCATGTGGTCGTTTTGCGCATTTAAAAAAATTTTATTTTATTAGTTTCAGGTGTACAAAGCAACATAATAGTTAGACATTTATACCCCTCACAAAGTGATAACCCCCCTCCCCCAATCTACTACCCCTCTGACGTCACGTATAGCTGTTACAATGCCACTGACTATCTTCCTTACGCTATAATCCCCCTCCTGTGACTATATATATGTATATATATACACACACACACACCACACACACACACACACACACACACACACACACACACACACGACAGTTGACATACTAGGTTGCTGCAAAAGTAATTGCAGTTTTTGCAATTATTTTTAACCTGCCCATCTGACACCTTACATCATGTTTACAACATCGTTGATTATATTCCCCATACTGTATTTCACATCCCCGTGACTATACTGTGTCTACTAATTTTGAGCCTTGTTTTTAAATCAGTGATTCAATATCAAGTGTCCACCAGTTCGTGTCACTGAATACTTACAAATCAATTCTGTTGATGTTTTCATTAACACAGAAAACCCAGAGGGTGCCAAAAGATGTATACAGATTTTAAGAAAGGAAAACTGTGTTAAAATTGTAATACTCAATATATACCAATAACAAAACGTGAATACGAGTCATGGATGTACATTTTTTGGCACCCCCGATATATGTATAATTACTAAGTAGATATGGCTATAATAAAGATTCCTATCTTCCTAAACACTTCTCTCTGTGAGCTACCTTATTCTGAAGCATAGGCATTCAATCATTCATTCAACAAACGTTTATTGAGCACCTACTATGAGCCAGGCCCTTTTCTAGGAGTCAAATAGTAGACCACCGTTGACCAGCATTCCCTCCCCTTCTGAAATTTAAATGAATAAAGTGACAGTAGTATTTTAGAAAACAATTTATGCCGAGGAGGAAAATAATGACGGTTCAAGTAGATGGAGAGTAGGTGGGCTGGCACAGCCATTTTTAAGTGCAGAGGTCAGTGGAGACCACACTGAGAAGTATAGGGGAAGTAAGGCAAGAGCTTCTAGAAGCTGGGAACAGCGTGTACGAAGCAATTGAGGTGGTAGAGACCTTAATGTGTGTGAGGAATGTCCAAGAGACAAGTGTGGCTGGAACTACAGAATGAGGACCGAGGTAGGCATCTTCCCGTGCAGGGCATTGTAAGGACATTAGCTGTTCAGTGACGGATGTGGGACACCACCTCAGGATTTTGAGCAGCAGAACCACAAGCTATGACTTAACAGTTTTTATTGGATCACTCCGAGTTCTGCTTGGGAAACGAGCTGAAAGGAGGTGTGGACGCATTGGCAGAGACGCCTTAGGTAGCCTTCGTGATGATGCCATCACGAGATGATGGTGGGGAGCTGACAGGTGAGAAGTGTTGAGGGTTTGGGACACGTTCCAAGCTCCTCCAGTGCACATTTGAAACCTCAGATGTACTTTGGTTTTCCTGTGTATACTTTGTTGTTCCTTATACATACACACCTATGATAAAGCTTAATTTATAAATTAGGGACAGTAAGAGATTAACACTAACTACTAAGATCGAGCAATTGTAACAATATACTGTAATCAAAGTTACTTAAAGGTGGAATTGTGAAGTAAGGAAGGGTGACTTTAACACAAGCACTGCAATATCGTCACAATGTATCTGATCACCGAGAAGGCTGCTAAGTAACTACTGAGTTGGAGTGTCTGCAGTGTAGACATAGGTCAGAATAAGACAACACGAGATTTCATCATGTCACTTATGAATTGTTTATTTCTAGAATTTTCCATTTACTATTTCTGGACTGTAGTTGACCGCAAGTAACTGAACCCACGGACAGCCCCACTGAAGATAAGGGGGACTGTTGTACACTGAACACAAATTGCTAGTTCGCGCTTATAATCAAAAGGACAGGTGCAGTATCCTCGATTTTCAAGACAGCGCGTGCCTTTTGTCTGTCTGTACAGTTGTGATCATGTAAAAATCCATCAAAACAGATGTTCCCAGTCCCACCTCCCTTCCTAATAATCAGTGTGACCTGGAATACCAGCCTCTGAACGATTATATGGGCCTCTCGGCCACTTGCTTTTAAAACATCAGCCCTCTTCCATCCACACCACTTTTTGTTTCTTCCGAGAAACCACTTAGCGACCTACTTTAGATGCGTTGGTTTTTAAAAACGGACTGTAGATGGTCACATTGGGAGACATGGTACCTGGCGCTTATTTCCTTCAGGGATTGTTTTTCTGGATTTAATACAAGAAAGAACCTGCTGTGTGGCGGTTTGTCGACAGGACTCACATGGTTTGCAGGATGACGATGCTTTCTGAGAAGGTGGAAATTTAGAAAGCTGGCCAGAATGTTCGCTGGCCTTCCCCTAGGAGAGAATAACTCGCAGGTAAATTGTCTGTCGCAGTCACCCCTGACATGGACATCTTCATTTTCATAATTGTATGTATTAAGGAAAAGATTCTGTGATGGGACGTTTCATTTCTCTGATTCTCATGATTACCATGACCAAGCAGAGCAGTACACAAGCCAAATGGACACCTCAGTCGTTTAAGTTACCAGTTGTCGAATTGTGTGTGTGCCTGTTTGCACACGTATGTGTGTTTGTGCAGGGGAGTGTGTGCCTTAGGTGGGAGGAGACTTTACAGAGGCCAGTTCTAGTTAAAAGCTTCCCATTACATCAGAGATTTGACTGAGTTGCAACACGGATTACATATGTCACGGAAAATGGGAGGGCGTGGCTTAAAAGTCAGCGGTACCTCGTGGCTTTTGTCTCAGGTGATAAAGATTCGGGTGCTGGAATTTGTCTCAGTAAATTTCATAAGTAAATATATGTTCAATAAATAAATAAATAAAAGTGGTTAATGTCCTAAGACTATGCTTTCCGACATGCTTATTGCCAAAATCCATTTAATCTCTGATGTATTAGGTCTACGAATATGGAATAGGGTAGAAGAAACTCAAGGGTTATGAAAATGGAGAAAAACTTTGATTCATTGGTGTAACAGAAGTAGCTCTGATTCTGCAGAAATCTGGACTAACTCAGCTATGGGTGTGTTTTTTCAAGTCCATAGGGCCCCAGTGGTGCTACATGCTGTAAATCTAGACCATTTTTTATAGTTTCAGTATTTGGGATTTATTGCAAAATTGTAAACTCTTACTGTTTTTTTTTTCTCTGTACCATCTAGTAAGTTTAAAAACTTGAGCTACCAATTTCCTTTATAAAAATTTTTTTTACTATTTTACATTTTTTATTTTTCTTTTTTACTAAATTATTCGAGTTTAAAATGTTAAGAAATGTATGTGTTATATATACATAAATTGAAAAATAGATTTTCAATATATATTTAAATATATAGCTACATCTCTGTATCTATCTATGTCTCTACATCTATATCTGTACATATATATCTCCTCTGAAAAAATAAGGTATAAGAATTATGCTCCAGAGAAATTATTATTTACAATAGCTTTTTGTTTATTTAATTTTTTTTTTCAGTTACAGTTGACAGTCCATATTATTTTATATTAGTTTCAGGTGTACAGCACAGTGCTTAGACATTTGTATAACTTATGAAGTGATCCCCCCAATAAGTGTAGTCCCCACCTGGCACCATACACAGTTATTACCATGTTATTGACTGTATTCCCTGTGCTGTCCTTTACACCCCCACGACTATTTTGTAACTGCCAATTTGTACTTCTTAATCCCCACAACTTTTTCACCCAGCCCCCCAGCCGCTCTTTCCTCTGGCAACCATCAGTTTGTTCTCTGTATCTATCTCTGATTCAGTTTCTATTTTGTTTGTTTATTTGTTCTCAGATTCCATGTATAACTTTCAGTTTTAGTTCTAGATCTGTGAAAAAGTTGGGAAGACAGCACAGAGTTCCCCTATCCTGGACCCCTGAGCTCCCTTCTTGGGAACACCTTCTATTAGGACCGTACAGTTGAGACAATTGATGAACCACTATTTATGCATCATTACTCAGGTTTCCTCCGTTTTTATCTATTGTGTTCTGTTCTAGGACCTTATATTACGCTGAGTCATCATGTCTCCTTAGGCAACTCTTGGCTGTGGCAGTTGCTTGTTCTTTTCTTGACTTTTCTGACCTGGACAATTTGAGGTGAACTGCTCAGGAGTTTTATACAAAGTCTCTGAGTTTGGGTTTGTCTGATGTTTCTCTCGTGGCTAGGCTGGGCTTACAGGTTTGGGGAGGAAGATCCCAGAGGTGAAGTGGCCTTCTTGTCACATTTTATCCAGGGTGAGTGTGTGTGTGTGTATGACCAACATGATTTGTCACTGATATGTGACCTACCTCACCTGGCCGAGGTCCTGTTTATCAGGTGTCCACTACCAAGTGTCTCCTCCCCACCCCACTTCCAGGCTGTCCATTTTGAAAAGAAGTCACTTACGCGTATGTGCGGCCCACACTTAAGAAATGGAGATTTATTCTCTCGCTCCTT
The DNA here is from genome assembly GCF_057876585.1 of Rhinolophus sinicus. Classification (NCBI taxonomy): domain Eukaryota; kingdom Metazoa; phylum Chordata; class Mammalia; order Chiroptera; family Rhinolophidae; genus Rhinolophus; species Rhinolophus sinicus. Next base: position 2,716,829 of record NC_142518.1, on the reverse strand, counting down.
GAGAGCAAAGTATCTACATCGATTACTTGAAGTTACTCTTCGTGAACGATGTGTCTCTATCCCTCCCCCCATTTTTTTATTTATTCAATCATGTCTTTCTATCCGTATGGAGTCATAGATGTTCATTTTACACATTGGGTTTTGATCCAATAGTGTGTTATTTATGTACAACAGGTTTTAGGCAGTAATCTGGAACTGATAATCTTGCATTTACAGCATTAAAAACGCAATTACTGTATCTCAGAGATAGACCAGCAAAACAAAACGATGTGTCCCATTTAGGACATCAGTATCTTCCAATTCTTCTTGATTTCCAAGAAAGCAGATTATACATTTCCTCAGCACTCTAGTTGGCTCTGTAAAAATGCCTCTCCTAAAAAGTAAGGACTAGCTTGTTATTCTGAATTTTTAAACACACATGTACAGTTTTCGTTCCTCTAACTGCTAGGGTTAGCTTTCTGTGAAATCCCAGGGTATGATAACATTAGATGTGGTGAATTTAAGACCTAATGGCATGCATTCCGTTAGGGGTGCCTGGACTTGCGTGAATCCACAAAAGCGGGTGAACACGTGTTTACTTTCCCTGAAATACAGCTGAATAAAGAAGTCGGTGACACTTCCTATATCCCCAATTAGTAACCGTTGGGAATGGCCCTGTGACATGCATCGCGACCTTTTTAGGGCCTCGCGTCTCTGTGGTTTTCATGGTGGGCCTTGCTCTGCTGGGTGGGCAGCGAATTTCCAGTCACCTGGGTGTTGGCTTTCAATGGTATACCTGGCCCCTCTGACACTGTGGGTCCTCCCCCAGCACAGACTCAGGGATGGGTGGTATGAAGGTTCCGACGGAAGCGATCTTTGTCATGGCCTTTCTTTTCCATTCCCAGTCCCTTTCTTCAATGGAAACACCCAACAGGAGACTTTCGGGGGGGGGGGGAGGGGCATGGCTCCCCGTGGCACCCAGAAGCCATTTTCCCTGGATGGATGTTTCCAGCATCTCAAAGGACGAATGCATTTCTCTCCTTCCAACGTTTTCCACCGAATGCGCTGCTATTAGTGAGATTTGTTCTTCTGACTGTTCCTTCCTCTGTAGAACAAAGGCTTTGGAGTGGATGCTGTTGACAGCTCCTGTATTACTTTAGTATTTGACAAATATATTTATGGAATGAAGCATCTCTGACTATAGCAGTGTATTAAGAAGCTCCACCGTGCAGGGGATACCTGCCCATACGGTCTGAGCCCAGTTGAGGGGGTGTCACAGACACCACAGGCTGTGACAACTGAGCCCTATAGGGTCACAGCTTCTGTCCTGGTGATGCTTCTCTGTTTATGAGGGAACTCTTGTGCACAGGGTGTGTGATGGCAGAGGGGCTGCAGGGTGCGGGGGTGGGTAGACGACATCCTTCCACCTCCCTCTCCCCAGATTCCTTCTGCTCCTGGGAGCAAAACTCCTGACAGTGACACAAACCTCCAGAACACATCCCTTTGCTAATAGACAGGTTACTGACAGTCCCCTAAGCATTTACATGTCTTCCTTTGGCTGACCTTTGATCTTTCCCCTGGGCTTGGCAGAAGAGGGAAGAGAGAAAGAGTTTGGCACCTACAGCATTGCATCTGCGGGAGTGAAGCCCTGTGGTTTTCTGTTTTGCATCTGAAAAGTGTTTTTCTGCTGCCTGACTGGCCTGCTCCAGGACACCTGACCCCATCAGGGGATACTGGAATTTGCACCCACTCACCTAGCTTATTTCTCAAAACCCTTCCTTTGGGGCGTTCCTGCTCTAATTAGCAGAACTGGTGCCATCGAATCTGGAAAAGGTTTGTGGTCATAAAAG